>NC_136071.1:548956773-549680663 GCF_964261635.1 Lissotriton helveticus | reverse complement strand
AGAGGTTTGGGAATTTACTGCCTGGGCACTACGGCTAAGGGAAATATTTGGGGGGGGTAGTTCTTTCCTGGCAAGTTGGGGCAGCCGGTGTGGGAGTTGGGGGGGGTAACTGTAATGTTACTGATATGCTGCGCTTGGAGCTGGGGCGGACCAGACACGTTCACTATCCCGAACACCACAATTACACTCCTATCACTAGGCGAGGGGAGTAAGGATACCACGAGCCTTTCCATTGTGTCCTGGAATGTGCGGGGACTTAACAACCCCAGGAAACGTAGGCAGATATTGGGCTACTTAGACAGGCATCACATAAAAATAGCGCTCTTGCAGGAGACACACTTACCGAAGGGTGGCGACCCCAGATTTGCAACCCGGTGGGCCTCACATAGCTGCTATGCCTCCTACTCCTCATATGCTAGAGGGGTAGCTATACTCATTAAGCGGGGAGTTCGATTTGTAGAGGGCGGTACTGACATTGACCCCGAGGACGATACTGTATGCTGTGGGGCACACTACACACGCATGATATAGTGTTTGTGAAGTATTATGGGCCAAACACAGACGATCCACATTCCATGCTTCTGCTCCAGGGTACAATTCAAAAACTAGGATGTAGGGACACTATATGGGGGTGGGGGGGACTTTAATACAGTGGCACACCCGGACATGGACAGGTCGCATGCTACGGCTGCCCACTACACTTCTTCCGAGCGCACCTTCTGAGACCTCATAGGTAACGTTGGCTTAGTGGATGCTTGGCGCCACTTACACCCCTCGAGGAAGGAAGGCACGCATCACTCCGCCATATACAATACCTGGTCACGGTTAGACTACGTGCTTGTCGCACGTGGAATGGTACATTAGGTGGCAGGAGCGACGCACCTGGCCAAGACATTTTCAGATCATTCCCCCGTGAAGGTAGAAGTGAAACCCCCGGTGTATATGGCACCTTTCTCAATTGGAGACTCAATCCCCTGCACCTGCAGGACGCCGTCTTCAAGGTGGATATAAAGCAGGAGATTATGGAATTTTTCCCTAGAAACACAGGGTCAGTGTCCAGTCTTACTACTGTCTGGGAGGCATTCAAAGTGACTGTAAGGTGGTGGTGTATCACCAAGGGAGGGGGGATACTGAAGGATCTGCGATGCACACCTAACACCCTAGAGGCCGAGATGAAGGCACTGGAAAGGGAGATATTTAACCAGACTGACCCGGGGCCTATGAGGGCTACTCTGCGGGATAAGATGTCAGAATATGTGGAGACTGCTGAGAGGGAATGTAAGTTCAGAGGGAAACAGTGCGCAGCCAGAATATACGGGGAAGGGGACAGACAGGGGAAATCGCTGGCGGGCGCAATTAGACCCCCGCGTTTCCGTAACTACGTCACTGAATTGCGAACAGAGCAAGGCATAATATGCAGATCCCTCCCAGACCAGGTCTCCACCCTGACCGAATATTATAGGAAATTGTATACCACACAGCGGCAGCAAGCGTTGACCCTGGGGGACTATTTTGAAGACGTGTCACTTGCATGGCTGGGTGACGCGCAGCAAAAATTCTTAGCACTAGATCTTGAGGTCGTGAAATTACAGACACCATAATGAGCACGAAGTCGGGCAAATCCCTCGGCTCCCATGAGATTCCTATTGAATTTTAGAAAACATATGTACACATTTTGGCTACCATCCTTCAGGCGGTTTTTATGAAGCGCTAGAAGAGGGCACCCTACCTGACACCATGAGAGAGGCACATATTTTATCGTTACTCAAACCAGGCAAAGCGCCTGACCTGTGCGACTCCTATCGGCCGCTGTCACTCCTCAATAGCGACACCAAAATCCTCGCCAAGGTATTGGCCACTAGATTAAATCTTCTCCTAGAAAAAATCGTGCTACCCGATCAGGCGGGCTTTGTGCCCAACCGGGCCACCGCCCACAATTTCCGGACCCTGATGGCAGTCATACAGGACATAGATCCTAAATGCGCGGCGGTGGCGGTCTTCTTAGACGCCACCAAAGCGTTCGATTCAGTAGAATGGGATTATGTGGTTGGGACTCTAGCATACATGGGAATGCCTGCCCAGTTTGTCCAATGGATCAAACTTCTCTATACCGCGCCATTTGCCAGAGTACTCCTTAATGGGGGCTAGGTCGGAGCCAATTCCCATATCTAGAGGGACGCAACATGGCTGCCCCTTGTCCCCTGTCCTGTTTGCGATCGCCATTGAGCCCCTGGCGGCCAAGTTAACCACAGAGGTCTCATCTACCTCTCCAGACAAGTGCTGGTTTCCCTCTATGCCGACGATATTACCCTATATATTTGCAAACCCCACAAGAACTTAAATCCAGTTTTGAGGGAAATCATTAAATTTGGGGCGATCGCGGGAGTGCAGATGAACTGGGGCAAATCGGCTGTCTTCCCACTATCTGAAAGTACATCCCCTCACCCTCTGGACTATCCATTGCAATGGGAAACGGAGGACTTTAAATATCTGGGGATATACGTATCCCGGGACAAGGACACATTGATGAGGACTAATTACGGCCGGGTCATGACTAAGGTGACGGACAATATAACGAGCTGGCTAAAGCTTCCCTTGTCAATGGCAGGGCGGATCTCCTTAATTAAGATGGTGATTGTCCCCAAATTTTTATATTTGTTCATAAACATACCCTACCATCTGGGGGCGAACTTTTTCGCAACTTTAAAAAGACAGCTCGTCCGTCTGATATGGGGGGGAAGCAGGCACAGCTGAAATTAGATACTCTCACACTCCCGTAGAGATATGGTAGATTCGATGTGCCCGATTTCTAACAATATTACCACAGTGCGCAGGCGCACTTTGCGGTGTACTGGTTCCACCCTCCCCCTTACATGCCCCACCTGGCAGTGGAGGATGGCCACATGACGCCGGTCCCACCGTCCGGGTATCTGTTTACGCCACACAAAGAGCGCGATAAGGACCCTACCACTGTGGACTGTACAGTCAAAGCATGGCATTGGCTGGCAAAGACAGAGGGCATCCCCCTGTTATACTCCCCTAGAATAACGCTGAGTAATTGCCCGTACCTGCCGGTGACGACTGAGAAAATTTGCCAAAACCCATTGATTAGACAGCAATATTTCACCTGGGGAGATTTGTATCATGAAGGGGTGTTTCGCACCAAAGAGCAGTTTTTTGGGGAGCACACCTACACGTTTATGGATGCCTTCCTATACACCAGACTCAAACAGAGTGTACGCGCCAAATCCCCTGATTTCCCAAAGGAGCCAGAGGTCTACACTTCCCTCCACCTGCTGCTGCAGGCAGAGGGACCAAGACATGTCACCTCCATGCTGTACGCAAGGGTCCGCTCACAACCCCTGCTTTCACAGGCTAGAGCTGTCATGGGATAGGGACTTGACTGAACCACTCACTGATGAGCAATGGGAACTGACGTGTCGGCAGACGGAGCAGATTTCAGGGAGCAGTAGACTGCGCTTGCTCCATTTCAAATTTTTACATGCTATGCCACACACCGGCACGCCTACACAGGCTAGGCCTTCGGGAAGACGATAGATGCTTTAGATGCCGACAGGGCCCGGCAGACTTTCTACACCTGGCATGGACCTGCCCCAGAGTGGCGGATTATTGGAGGGAGGTGTTTGCAGGGCTCACTGATATGCTGCACCTAACCATCGGAACGCACCCCGGCATTGCCCTTTTATGACTGGTAGCGGACATTGACACCCCACACCACAAATTCCTCCTTATGGGCGTATTACTAGCGCGTAGACAGGTGGCATGCAGATGGGGTAGGGGCAGGGCACCCAAGTTTAGGGACTGGCTTCACGACATGACTACCTGGCAGGAACACTTGCTGGCATATGCAGAGCAACTACCGATGAAATCGCACCCCAAAGATATATGGGACCCATTGCTTTCTTACCTTAGAGGGCAGCAGGAGGATGTGGACTTGGGCAGTATGGGAGAGGGTGTTGATACGGCCGCTGATGAGGGATGAGAAGAAGGCGAGCTAACCAGGAGGGTGGAGGGTGGGGGGATCGGGAGGTACGTCACTAATTGGAAACTGTAATCCGGAATAGTGGGTGGAACTCTTAACACTGCCTTTACTCCAGGACTTTTGTACAATGGACCCCCGGATGTGATGTGGTGGGGGTCGGACACTATAATGGACATGTAAATCTGAAACGCTCAGCTCATGAAGGTGATTGGTCATGTGATCAAGGGGGGGTGAGTTCGGGGGCGAAAAGGGAGGGACTGGGTGGGGAAGGGTGGAGTTTCGGAAAGTTCTACGTTGTATGCTGTGTACATGATGTGATTACATACCAATGCTTCCAATGTACTGTGGCTTATTGAGATACCTGACTATAAATAAATAAATAAAAAAAAAAAAAGAAAAGAAACATTGGAATTTTGGAGCTCCGGGCTTATACCAGCCAATTATAACCCTGGTGCACTCCATTGTTTTCAATGAGCTACCAACATTCCAATGTTCCAATAAAGGGTGATGATTCAGCTCAAAACGTACGATTCAGACAATCTTGATGCACAAATGGGTGCAATGACTGATATTTATATGTTTCTCTCATCTTCATTTCTTGATTTTGCTGGCCAGAAAGTGTCATTCATAGTCCTTGAATTGTCACTCATAAGTACACTGAATTGACTGAATTTATGACAATGGCATTCATAGGATTCTGAAACCTTGGCAGCTATGTGGCAGTGGCGGGTGTCAGTGTCAGTGTCAATGGGTGAAGGCTGTAGGGTGCACTGTAACAAGAGCAGTAGGACTTCACTACCTGGCAAATGAAACTCTCCACTGTGAGCCCTGCTGCTAAGAGTAGAGCACTTGATTGTGTCAGTTACACATTTTGAACCAATAGAGTTGTTTTCCAGATGTATAAACAAAGCAGCATAATACAACTCACTGGGGAAGGCTCCTTCATTACTGAGCAGTGAGGGTCACCCCTATTATTGATGCAGTTACAGATGCAACAGTGGGCCTCTCGGACCACTTCCATTGAGAGTATGTGTCACTGTAGAGGCCAGTACTGATAGAGGCGACACCCTCAACCAGCGGAAACAGACTAATCAGGGCAGTGAGGGTAACAGAAGTCAAAGACATTGGCAGATTTGTGCTATGGATTTGACATTCACGCATGAATGTAAACATTACTGGCCCTGTAGGTTTTGCCTCTTCACTCCTCCCCATTCCTGGCATTAGGGGAGGAGCTTCAGGGGGGTGTTTTGGTTGTTCCGCCTCTCCCTAGTAAATGTATTTTCAGATAGTTGGGTCCACAGATGCTTTCATTTGCATATGGTGAGGTGCCTGTCAGATTTCAAGAGGGATTTTTGCATGCATACACTGACAAAACCACACACACTCTCTCTCATCTGTTTTGAAAGCCGTACAAATTTTGCATTTACAAAATATTGTGTTTCTCCCTTAGTATTCCTACCAATCCACATTCCTCTCCATTTTCACTGCCTGTTAATCCTCTCCCATGCGACCTGCTGTCTTGTCCGTATTATGCAGTTTAACAACATATGCCAGCATGATTATCAGGAAATTTGAAGCTCACCCCCTCAATCTTACTTACCAAGCTACGCCCCTGCCTGGCATACACTAATGCTCATGCACACACGTGCAAGTCCAATGCCATTCTCAGCTACTCTCTGATAATTACAAATAAATCTTACACTTATGTCCTCTTTCCGTCCCACGTGTTAATACTGGGCACATGTTGTGTTGTAGTAGTCCACCAAGACAGTTTTTAATAGTACTGGATGTGGTGTTAATTACTGTTTGCACAATCAACCCACTCCTTGAGTTGCAAACCTTGGACTGGTGAATAATACGCAAATTGTGCATGTTTTTCCCCCTTTCTGAGGTGCTGAAGACCAACCACAATGTTTGGGGTAGCTTTAACCCTGTGAAAGTCTTGCCAGCAAACAACAGCATGTGTGTGGGCAATTTGCACCTGCATATGAATACCGACCCAGATGGAAAGAAGAATTTGTACCAGAACAAAATTAAGACATTGAGTAGAATAAAAGAATATTTCAACGTAAAACTTGCTCACATATTTAAAATACAATAAAATGATGTGCAGGCTGCCTGCTGCATGCCACAGCCCCTATAACATCCTTCTTTTTATGGCAGTTAGCCACTCTTAAGCAGTAAACTGTTTAGGGGAGGATTCATCAGGGCAGGGGCCGGGCAGGGCCCTTAACTTAACCCCAACCCTAAATTAAAATGTGTATGGCCAGCGGCCGCGGGCCGCTACTAGGCCGAGGCAGGCACTGCAGTGAAAACATCATGTTATCTTTTGAAGCCGCAACAGGGGCTACCACCACAGTGACCGGCGTTACGCCACCACGCTCAAAAAAAGAAAAAGTAGCATTGGTATGGCAATGGCATACTTACGGTTTACTCATGGTGGCATGGTGGTGGGCTGGGGGCCGGGGCACTGCCTTATTAACTGGAAATGGAATCACTGCGCAGGCCTGGTGGGTGGTGCCGCTGCTCCTCAACACCGTCGGGCTGACTAAGACTCATGGGTGGGGTGGGTTGCAGCCGTGCAGGTGTGCCGAGGCACTGGTCACGTGACAATCTGTAAAAATCTGCTCAGCCTGCCTGCCGCACACAGGATCAAATCCATCCAGATTCCAGCCCGGGCCAGGGCCTTTAACTTAACCGGTCCCTGGCCCTGAATTAAGTTCACACAGACTACGGTAGCCCATGCAAAATCACACTTCTACTATGCCTGTTTGGGAACCAGGCCAACAGAACTTACCCATAGACTCTCTGACCTCTCAATTAAATCAAGGTCTAGCCTATTTGGCACTTTTGCCTAGATGCTGCTTAACTGTGTGTAGATGTAGAATCTGCAAATTTGGCGATTATAATGTGTACGGCCAGCGGCCGCGGCCCGTTACTAGTCCAGGGCAGGGCTTTAAGTGGGCCGGGTCTCACCGGGTCTGAGCACCGGCAGTTTTTTAAAGGGGCCTCGAAACGGGTCTCTATCGGGCTCTGTTTTGAGCCCAGGCACAGGCGGGCTTATTTATCTTATGCAACTAATAACCATTGACAAAGCGAATAGTCCTTACTTGTTGTAGGTATGATGTTACTTGTATCACAAACTGGGCAACGTCCCCACACCCAGTTTACAATACGCGGATAATATTGTGCTCCTCGCACAAACACCTGTAGACTTGCAGCGACTCATCACTAAACTAGGAGCTTATACCATCACGGCCCAACTAACCATCAACCACCAAAAAACAAAAGTGATGTGTTTTGCCAGACGAGTCAAAACAAAGGCACACCGTAAATTCATCTGGCACTTGGATGGGCAACCCCTGTCCCAGTTAAACTCATACAAATATCTAGGTTTCCAAATAGACCGCGACCTGACCTTAACTTTAAATCACAATTGGGACAAGGCCGTACCAGAGCTAAACAACTGCAGTTTTCCTTCAGAGTCTTAAAGAAAAATCGTACAGGTTGTTCTACATGTCATTTGCTTAAAGCCATTTCAGCAAAATGAATACCCTCGATCTCATACGGCGCAGAAATTGTAAACCTTAAAGACGCCATCTCCTTAAAGTCAGCACAATCAACTTTCTTTAAGGACCTGTTCTCGATCCCCTGACACATTTCACAATCTCAAATCCGACTTGAGTATGGACTAAGAAACCAGATTCCTGACAGACAAGGGGCATTAGCCAAATACTACTAGAGAATGAGGGATGCAGAGGATAATACCCTTGCGCATCACTGCTGGGAGGAAATCGAAACCCAAGCCAGGCTAAATAACTCGACGTTCAGAGTTCTGAAGGATTACCTTGCGGCATTGCAGCTAGAGGAGGCCTGGCTCACTTTCCCCACCTATTCCTGTTTCAAAACTGTAGTCAACAAAGCAATCAAACGGACCTTCTTATTAATAGACAAAACAGCCTTCTCAAAAAAAAAACACGCCTGGGCCGTGATCCAAGGCTATCAGTGGCTGACACCCCAACCATACCTGCTAGACCACTTTTCCCAGGAGAAAAAGCACTACCTAACGTTACTGCGGCTGGGGTCATTTCCATCAAAAGACTTGACACCAAAAAGGAAATACCCCTGGCAATTCAAGGAAGGCTGCTTATGCGGCAGAGGGGATGAGTCTTTTCTACATTTCCAATGCATTTGACCCGTCCTTGCAGAAACCCGAAGAACGGTCCTCCGGGAAGCCTTTAGGAAGGAACAAATAAGGTCATGTAGAGTAGCTGTCATCCACTGCCTTGGAGGACTATCAATCCAACTGTCTTGTAGAGCCATAAAATTCCTGAAAACTGCAGAAACAGAACTGGAAAAAAAAAACATTAACTAACTTAATAAGTTTTAGTACAACCTGTCCAGAAATCCACTTATGGTATCGTCTGTATGTTTTAAACTCATCTGTTTTTATTCCAAAATGTACATTTTATAGATTGCGGTTTCCCACCCTTTCATGATTTTTGATGAAATCAAATAAAAGTATTTAATCATTCATATCTGGATGCAATGACAGAAACAGCAAAATACAAGTTGGGCGGCACACTATAGTAAACACAGATTTTAAGCGTACGTGTTTTAAAGCTCACGCCTCTAATTACATTAGCCATGCCCCTTTGAGAGACCCCCTAGTTTTTTCATCCCACTTAAAGCCCTGGTCCAGGGCATACACTTCTGCAGTGCATCATGGAATCTTGTGGAGGCACCGTCGGAGCTACCACCACGGTGATCGGCGTCAAGCCACCAAGCTAAAGCAAAAAGCAGCATTGGTATGGCAATGGCAAACTTACGGTTTACTCGTGGTGGTGCTGGTGGGCCGGGGCACTGCCCTATTAACTGGATATGGCTCCTCATCGCCGTCAGGCTGACTTTGACTCGTGGGTGGGGTACGGCCACGCAGGTGTACCGGGGCGTCACGTGGCAATCTAAAAAGAATCAGGGCACGTTGCCACCCGCACACAGCCCTGCAGAAACAAATCCATCCAGATTGCTCCCAATCAGTGTCCCTACTTCCTACTCCCGCCCACCGGCAACACTAAACCAAGGGCTGCGGCCACAATCATATAATATGAATCTTGACTTAGGCAGCAGTCACAGCTGCAACACTCTTCACCCGGACTCAGTCAGGAGACAAGAACCACACTCTGACTGCAACAAAGCAGTCATGCCTTGTGTAGACCTAGGCCTGATAAGTAAGTGTTGGTGTTAAGCATCGGAAAGCACTGAGGACTGCCTGCTTAAGACTTTTAACTCTTTATGTAAGGGTTTGCATTCCTGCTTTATTGTGTGGGGTGTGTCACTGGGGGCTTTAGTTATGTGTACCTGCTTTACTTGGCTCTCTGTTTGTACCAGTATTCCCCTAGAATTGGTCGTAGTCAGGAATTTGGGGAAAAGGAAGGGGGAGCCAGTGAGCACTTGAAATAAGAGCCCTAGGAAAAGCAATACTGTCCTACCTTTTTTCTCCAACATGGTGGGGGCATTAACCAAGGAAACTTCTAATGAAGAGGAACAACTCATTCAATCCCAACATGCATTTGATTCTTGTTCTGCTGTTGCAGACTATGCCCCTTCCGACACTATGGTTTCTCCGGGAGTCAATCGCAGCCTTCAGCCTCAGGAGCTCTAACTGCCCCAAATCATGACCTATTGTGTCCCGAGCCTGAGCCCCCGTAGATTCCTAAATAGTTATAACAACCCCTGAGAATCATACGGAGGAGAGAGCTCAGTCCAAAGCAACTACGGGTCCACCCCTGGCTGAGCAAAATCAAGCTCCTTACAAAGCAGTCAGCAAAACATGGGGAAAACCTACACCTCACAGGGGAATCTATCTGTCACCAGCAGATGGAGAGTAGGATTTCGGGGGCCATAGATGTCCTTTCTAGGAGAGTCGCAGAGGTGGAAGCCAATGTATCTTGCTTGGGTAAAAGGATAGAGGTCTTGTCCTCGATGTAGGCTTACTTCTCTAAGGAATCCACACACCTGACTAGTTTGGCTTCACTCTTCTCTAAGCCTCCCTCGACTTTAAGGTCTGTGGGCCCAGAGTTATCTTCTTTCACTATAGTGGGGGAAGGGCAAAGAAAGACATGGAGTTCAATGTCTGCCTCTTCTAATTTGAAACCGCCTGTTTACCGTACTCACGTTCCCAATCTTAAAACTATTGATAATGGTTCAAGCACTTGCTTACCCACTAAAACCTGTTTTCCCACTTTGGCTCATGGCAGTCAGAGTAATCATGTATAACCTTTAACCAGACCAGCTCTGGGCCTTATTCATAATGACCTGGTTGGCCAGCTTCCCCCGGCTTGTACTCCTTATGTGGCTGTTCTCAATAATGTACCCTCTCTTAAACATGAGGAATCAGAGTCATATTCCCAATGGAAGAATAAGGGTGTTCGCTGGTTGGCTGTAAAATTTCCCAATCTGAATAGTCAATGTCTGTTTAATTATATCATTATGATTGGAGAACTGGATGAATCGGGACATTTCCAAAGTCCCTGGAGGGAGATTGCTTAATTGTAAATTTCGCCAACCCTTTTAGGGCGGGAGTCATCCGGAGGGAAGCAATGTTTATCTCAACAAGCTCCTTCACAATTTCTATGCTCCCACTTGTTTTTTTTTTTATATAAGCCGCTGTTAGGAAGGGATTCAAGCCGGAGGGAGGCCCCTTTGTCAGCACTGTCATCAGCTGTCCTTAGTATTCCTTGTCTGCAGCATGTTCCCCTCACATTGCACAATTGTTTTGAGCCCTTAAGCTGGTTAAACACACCAGACTGACTGGACTCTGGTAGCATCACTACCCCTTTGCCCAATGTACCCGCATCCCCAGAGCAGCTAAAAAATCCTGAGTTGGAATACAGCAAGTACTCATGGTAAGTTAGGGGCCCCCAACGTGATTTCTTTTTTTAAAAGGCCATGATGTTATTAATTTGCAGGAGATGTGGAATACCAAGTGTGATTTACATTTGACAAGCTATGTATTCTTTCGAGTAAGTAGTATTCACTCCCAAAGTGGGCGAGCGGAAGGGGGGCTGCTTACCTTTGTTGAATTAGATTTCGTGTCAACCCCAAAATTATTCCCTGTACCTCTTTCTTTTTCTCTGTTGTTGTTTTGCCCCTAAGTTGTCACCTCTCTATTCTTTCTCCCAACATCTATAATCCTATTAATGGGAAGGAGAAATGCATGTCCTTCTC
Source organism: Lissotriton helveticus (assembly GCF_964261635.1). Lineage (NCBI taxonomy): Eukaryota > Metazoa > Chordata > Amphibia > Caudata > Salamandridae > Lissotriton > Lissotriton helveticus. The sequence continues at coordinate 549,669,430 of NC_136071.1, read as the reverse complement.
AAAGTGGGCAAGAGTATTGATTCTTTCTGCTTTCCCACTCATCCCAGTCTGTGGTGTTAATTTAATCGGTGGGCTTCAATCTTCACCCCTGTAAAGAATTTTCATCTGTATTGCAGCTGCTCAGCTGGTTCTCTCTACCTAGCAACTATCCCACGCTTCTATAGGACTAGAGAGGGTAGAAGGTCCTTCTCCAACCTTGCAGCCAAGACCTGGAACAATCTCCCCCTTCACCTCTGGTGAAGCCCGACACTACACCATTTCAGGAAAGACCTAAAGACCTGGCTTTTCACATTACCCCAAAGCAGCTGCGCACACCCACCCATCAGGGCCTTGAGACCCTAATGGGTGAGTAGTGTGCTTTACAAAACCCTGATTGATTGATTGATGGTTTCTTGGATCTTCAGATACACATGAAGCATACTGCCAAAGTGGATATGCTTAACAACTTGATTGCCCACTTCAACCTAGTGAATCTTCTCTTTAAAAATGTACTGGAACTGTCGTCTGGAATACCTACATTTAAACGGCAAGGGAATTGTACCATAATTGATTATATGACTGTGTCCGTTTTTTTTCTGCTTTGGTAAGTTTTACACTGGTCTGGAACCCGCACATCTACCATAACCCCCTGACTGCAACTTTTATTTGAGAGAAAAGAAGACAGTGCATTACTGACCTTTACAAAACTAAGGATCAGGGCACAGGATTAAAGGAGGGAATGTTATACTGGAGGAATTTGATGCCCGCATGTTTCAAACATGTTAGGGTGATTTAACATCTGTTTTGAGGATGATATTGCTGACGCCCACATTTTATAGCCATTCAGAGTATATGTGCACACATTAATCATGTATTGACCAAGCAAGGTGCAGGGGGTCCTCCCAAACAATGCAGTTGGTTTGACAACCACTGTGTCAGTGCTAACAAATAGGAAGCTACAGTTGAGGAAGGAACTGTGGAATTATTTGGTTATGGCGAGCTAACTGAACAACAGCACTAAATTCTTGGGTGTTCTGAACCATCCTTATTGTTAAAATGACCCTCAGTCGAATCAGGCAGCCACAGTTCCTGCCCAGGCCTGAGCAAACTATTTTTCAGCTATCTATGACCTTGAGATATCTTAGCCCCCACCTACATCTATCACCTTTACTGACATGCTCAGGGTTGAGTGGAAGGAGGTGAGAAATGCCATTGTCTCACTCCCTCTAGCTAATGCCCCCAGGGCCAATGGGGTCCCAGGTGTCATTTTGAACGCTTGTGTTCCGGTTATTACCCGCCACATCAGTGCACCCATAAGAGTCTCCCTGCTCAAAGCTTGAAACGTTCTGTTATCGTCCCCGTATTTAGGAAAGGAGACAGAGCTGACATGGCCTGTTATAGGCCAATTTCCCTGATTGATATTGAGGTCAAGATCATTGGAAGGGTAATTTTGGAAAGACTTACCACATGGGAAAACAAGGTGGTGATTCTCTCTGATGTACAATTCGGGTTCAGGTCTGACAGAGGCACAGTTGAACAGAATCTCAATTTACAACATCTGATTTCTAAATACACATATGGTATTCATGGACCTCAGCTTGGTCTATGATAAAGTCAACAGGGAGAAGCTTTGGGCCAAGCTGGGGTCCATGGGGGTGGATCAGGGTCTAGTGGGATTTGTGAGAGCTCTCCATGCTGAACTCATAGGAGTAGTTAGATATGGCTCTAATGGCAAAGGCACCAGCCCATGTGCACTGGAAAGGGCTGTCCTGTAGGGATGCAACCTTGCCCCTTTTTTATTTGTTATGCATATTAATAGGTTGAAGGGTGTTTTACCAAAACAGGGGCAGATATTCCTAGAGTCTGCGGTAGACTAATCCCACTTCTCCTATATGTTGATAATGCTGTGTTAATCACCTGGACTGCTAGGAGTTTGAAAAGGCTTTTAGATTCTATTATTATTTTTATGAAAAATGTGGACCTTTCTACCAATTTTAATAAATATGTTATTTTACAGGCCCAAAATGTACTAAAGCCCTTGTTGCGCAGGACCAGTCCTTATCTCGGGTGAAAGACTTCTTCTAAACTTGGGCCTTAGCTGAACACTTTTAGTCAAGAATAATGGGAGATCTTTGCAAAAAGTAATTTCTGGAGTGCATGACTTTGCTAGACGTCTTGGTCATAAACCACCCGACCTTGTGTTAAAAATATATAATGGCACATGTATTCCAATGGCCACTTTTGGCTGTGAAATTTTGGGGTTTCTCAACCAAATGAGAGGGGCTCCTATAACCAAAAGAGGTGGAGCACCAACAAGACACAAGTCAAAAAATAAAAGTCATCTATGGTTTACTCAAAGGCACATCTCAATTGCATACACACCATACATTCAAGGAACATCATCAAAACATAAATGTACCCCAATCAAAAGAGCTATAGTATAAAAAGCTATTATTTATTTCATTAAAACCAATGATACAGTAGAAGGTAAAAGTCAGCTAATAAAAATCACTTTGCAATTCTTGAGGGTATTTGGTTAGAAATACCAAAAAAAACAAGAAATATACACTTCCATGCTATTTACACATAAAAGACAGAGACGGGAGAAAAAAGACTTACACCGTTCATTTCAGTTAATAGAAACATCAGACACTATCAGATTATCTGTCGTAAATACAATATTGCTTTTTAAGCTTTCTAATTAATCTGCAGAGATCTATTCAGACAAGGCATAAACGTGTTTCGGTGGGTAGCCACTTATTCAAACCACCTTCTTCAGGATTGTAGATTACTCCCGATTACTATCTTTGTGGAATCTTATGAGGTTATGACAAGAAGAAAAGATAAAAAGGGTTCGACACTCCTCCTCACTCCTCACTACACTTTAGGTTATCTTCTACCAACAGATGGCCGACTTAATCTGATCAAATGTAATGGTAGCAGCACAAATTTGGATAATCTGTATACTGCACAGACTGTATACGGTGTCCACGGTGATGAAAACAGAAATATCTTAACATAAAACACTTTATTCTGTGCATCTATACTTTTGTCATCATTCATAAGGGTTGCAGTCAATTACAAAGTCAGTCAGGCAATCCTCTATGCTCTCGGGTATACAACCTCGGTACCATATCATCGTAGCGCTTCTGATTGGGGTACATTTATGTTCTGATGATGTTCCTTGAATGTATGGTGTGTATGCAATTGAGATGTGCCTTTGAGTAAACCATAGAGGACTTTTATTTATTTTTATTTGGAGGTATGCTAAAATTGATCAAACTCAAGTGGTTGAAAATACCTGTTTGAGGAATCTTTTGGCTGAAGGTCTAGGCACCCTTGCTGAGATCATCCATGAGGAACTGGGAATGCCCTTCATTTCTGACCTCATTTGTGTATACTCACTTCTTCTGTGGTGTTCCGTCTGGTCAAAGGAGTATTTACATTTAAATAAACAAATCCTACAGGACTGTCTGATGCTAGATAAAGCTGACCATATACCACGGATCTCATATATAAAGTGAACTTTTATGGAATTGGGCCTCCGAGACCTCATCAATGATCCTATGAGCATTACTAAAAAGAATTCTATCTGGGTTAAGCAAGCCTGCTTTCAGATCGTGATTGCAGAAAGGGAAACAGTTGTTTCGTGGTTATGTCATAGTTAAATCAGTCCCGGGCATGGAGCCTTATCTCCTATTGGATATCTCTAATCATCATATGCATTTCTTAACATCTCTGAGACTGAATGTCATTCATCAATTGCTGTTTCCAAAGGAGGTCTGGTTCTCTCTATCCACCCTGCCTCAATGTAACTGTGGCAATATTTCCATCTGCACTTCAATGCACATAGTACTTTTATGTCCAACATTTTCTGCCCTCTGACGTAAATATTTAAGGCCTATACTATCTGCATGTGCTTTTAACCAGATTACACCCACCTATCTATTCCTACAGCTTTTGGCTACTCCCAAACTGTGTATTTTTTCTACCGCTTCTTAGGTCGAGCCTGGGCAGCGCATGCGCTGCGAGCCATGCTGTATTGGAGTATGTATTTGAAGCCACGCCCACTCTCTGCCCATATTTGTCATTGGTTTGTGTCATTGTCCTTTTTAAATGTTGGCTTCTGATTTGTTATTAGGCTTGTTAGTCCCTCCTTAGTCTTCATTTGTAACCTCCCATGAAGACTGGCCCTTTTACTTCAGGTATTACACAGTACGTCTTCTTTAGTCTGTAAGCACTATTTTCTTTAATTAGGTTTTCTTCCTACAGGAGGGCAGGAGTGATGGAGCAAGGACTCGTAGAAAACAGACATGCTCGAAAGCAATCCTCTCATTTAACTTCTAATATTGTATTAACGAGGCCCGGACTGGCCGTTGCACGCACCGGGCAATCCCCCGGTCGGCCGCATGGGTGGGGGCCGGTTTTGGGCCCCATGGGGCCGTTTTTGTTACAGGGCCGTTTTTTGCAGCATACAGCATAGCTGCAAAAACGGCCCTGTAACAAAATCGGCCGAAAATCGGCCCTGGCAAAGAGTGCGGTCGCACCCCCAGGGTAGAGGGGGGGCCGGCTGAGCACTTTGCCTGGGCCGATTTCGGTTCCCAGTCCGGCCCTGGTATTAACCAAGTATAGTGTAAATTAATATGGACAAGATTGAACATAAAAGATAGAGAAGCTTGCCTACGTGTTTTACTAATAAGTAACTCGAGCGAAATTCTAAAATGGCTGCTAACGGGAAATCTTTATTGTGCATGCTTGATCTGCATCTACGCAGTATGACGAGCTGTCGCTTGGAGGGAATTTCTTGCGCATAAGCAGACGCTATTAAGATGGCGGCTTGGAAGCTCACATGCTTAGCATCTGCTTTGCTGAAACTAACACAAGCTATTTTACTAATGCTAATGCTGGGAAAGCATTAATAAATGAAATGGGTTATAGTAGAGATAGGTGGTATACAGTGAAACCATTTATTTTTTAAATTAACATATGTCTTTTTGACTCTTTTATTAGTGCGTATTTTGGGCCTTTCGTGTGAGTCTAGAGTCTGTTATCCACCTGACCTTTGCACATGCCTAATGAAGTTGAACCGGAAGACTGACGAGACTCTTGAATGCCATCCAAGGACACAAAAGATACATACCCTGGGAACTAGCATCGAGGACTCCCGAATAAATGGACATGCATGAAAGTTTCCACATTTGTTACTAAGATGTGAATATGGGTGGGAATACGTTTTTTTTAATACAAAATAAAGGGGTTGGATTGATGAACAATAGACTAATATGAAAAATAAGCATGGTGTGATGATCATCCCTCCTTGCCTGTCCAATCAGAGTTAGTATTTTTACTATTTTGAAACATTAATGGGTGGTACATGAATCTCAAAGAGAATATATTTGAGGTTGTCTTAGTTAGTTGGACAGAGATTTGCTGAATGCTGCATAGCTCAGGATGCTGTCAGAGATGACGAGAAATGCTGATGAAGAATAGAATGCAGAACCATCTATCCTACATTAACTTACTTAGAAGAAGATCGCTGAAGAATCTCGAGGAGGGAGAGAGTGTCAGAGAGGGGTGCCACGCAAGCATGAGTGGTAGAGAGGTCATCTATCCTGTCCTGATTCCTGTCCTGAAGCCTTTGTCGCCTGATCTTTCCCGGGGGACCCTTCCCAGCTCCTTGGCCAGGGGGTTGGTTTTCACACCATCCTAGGTAAATATTTTCTGTGTATGTGCCAATGATCTTTTCTCTCTATCCTCTCCTTTCTGTGCAAAAGTCATTGCAAGATATAAATGTATGTGTTTGATGATTGATTAATCAAAACTTCCTTCCAATGAGTGACGGAGACTGTACTGTACTCTGTAAGTGGTTCACAGGAAATAAATTTAGATAAAGATTTAAAATATACCAGAGTCTGTGGTCATTCATAAACGCTAGAAGTTTATTTTATGTTATTTCACCATCAACTATTTCAACTAATGGTCCATTGACCAGAGGAAAGAACTTTTTGATCAGTGAAAGATTAGTTGAGAATAAGAAGTGACTAATTTTGAAATGGTAGAAAATTATAAACAATTGACTCCAGCGGTTTATTGCCAGGTAGTGTGAGTGTGTTTTATTGTCCAAGGTCAGCATATGGTATTGGAGTACCTGTTGCTGGTGAGCCGCTGGATCAGGAGGGTTTCTTGTGCACAGTTGTGACCACCGGCTTGTTTATTTAAATCGCAGCAAATGGGGAGCTCTTCAGGGGAAATGGGAGACAGAGGGGGGAACTCAGCTATGCTTTCAAGCATTTAGAATGCAATAGGTCTCGAATTTATGAGAGTTTAAGCTATTGGCATGGTAAATGCTTTAATTACTTATCGGTAATTGTATTACTCTGAGTCCTACTCCCTCGGTTCCATTCCTTATGCATTTGAGGCATCCGTGCCTCACCAGACACCCACACCATGTGATTTATCATGCGGAGCTATAAGTAGCCCCCACCCTCCCTCAAACCTCCATTATTACCACAGAGCCTGAAACCATACCATAAGGTTGGCCTGGACTACCAGGGAGGGAGGGACGGACGGAGGGTGTAAGTAATGGAAGCGAGGGAGTAGGACTCAGAGTAATGCAATTACCGGTAAGTAATTGAAGCATTACCTCCTCGTCCCTCCCTCGCTTCCATTCCTTACGCATTTGAGAAGTACAAACCCAAACAGGATAACCAAAGAAGGTATGCAAAAACAGGTTTAATAAAAACACATACAACAAGGAAAAAACACTATTCAGGAACAAGAACCTTGTACCCAAAAACATCAGCATGGTCAACCTCCCAGCCAATCCCGTAATGTGAGGCAAAGGTCAGCGGCGAAGCCCAGGTGGCAGCCCGGCAAATCTCAGAAATGGAAGCCCCTTGGACCTCCGCACAGGATGCCGCCATGGACCGAGTGGAACAACCCCGAACACCCAAAGGAGAAAGGTGGGCCGCCGCCTTGTACGCCAAAGAAATCAGAGACCGAACCCAACGACTCAAAGAAGGAGTAGAAGGACGCAAACCCTGATTCAGAGGCCCAAAATTAACAAAAAGCTAATCAGAGCGAGGGAAAGGAGCAACCCGCTCCAAATAGACCAGGATAGCCTTTCGAACATCCAAAGAGTGCAGCCGCACCTGAGACTCTGATGACGGGGAATCAAAAAAGGAAGGAAAGATGAACTCCTGATCCCTGTGGAACTGAGAATCCACTTTAGGACGAAAGGAAAGAACCGGTTTCAAAATGATCCTGTCCTCAAAAACCCGACAAAAAAGGTGTTTAGAAGAAAGAGCGCCCAGTTCACCCAGGTGGCGAGAAGAGGAAATGGCCACCAAAAAAAAGGTCTTGAAGGAAAAAAGGCGCAGGTCAACAGAATTCAAGGGCTCAAAGGGAGGGGACATCAAAGCGTCCAAGACCCGAGGCAGATTCCAGGTGGGAAAATGATGCTGAGGGGTAGGAAGACCATTACCCAAAACCTTAAAAATGCAACCAACCAATCCATCAGGATCCGAGAGATTGCCCCAAGAGCTCCGAAATGCCTTAATTGCAGTCCACTGCAAACAAAGGGAAGAAACCTTCAAGCCCAAGGCAGCACTTCCCTGGAGAAACAGCATCACCCCAAACAATGAAGAGGAAGCAGGGTCCAAACCCTCGTCACAACACCACCGACTGAAAGAACACCAGTGCCTCAGGTAAGACTTGTTGGTCGACGGGCGCCTAGCCGCCTGCAGAGTAGAGGTCAAGCCAGCCGACACCCCTTTATATAGCAGACCTAGGCGTTCAACCTCCAGGCCGCCAAGCGCATCCTGAACAGAACATCCTGCTGCAACACCGGGAACACCAAAGGGGATGGAGACAGAGGCAGTAGCCACTCCACCCCAGACCTCATCTCCACCAGGAGAGGAAACCAGGAGGCACGAGGCCAAGCCAGAGCTACCAGAATCACCGCCCCCAAGGATCGGACTGCTCAGAAGGAAGGAAGCAGAGAAGAAGGGGGAAAGCAGGAAAATCATACAGAAGCCAGCGAGTCCAAAGGCAGGATAGAGCATCCACCGCCCAGGCTGAACCCTCCCGACTGCGGGGGACAAACCGGGCCACCTTGGCATCGCCCACACACGCAAAGAGGTCCACCACCGGAACACCCCAACGCACCGTCAGATACACAAACAACTCCCGACGGAGGCAGAAATCCACAGGGGATGGGATGGCCTTGCTGAGAGCATTCGCCAGGAAATTGAACACCCCCTGAATATGAATAGCCAAGAGTGCCACCAGATAAGACTCCACCCGGCTGAACAACTGCGACGCCACCAGAGCCAGAGATGAGGACCTGGTTCCTCCTGCATGTTCACGTAAGCCATGGCAGTGATGTTGTCCATCCAGACGAGAACAACGGAATCCTGCAGAAACCGGGAGCAGGCCAACAGAGCCATACAGACTGCCCCCAACTCCCTCCAATTCTATGACCTCCCGCCCTGAGAGGGGGACCAGAAGCACCTGGTCCGATGAACCCCCAGCCAGGCTCCCCACCCCGAGAGGCGGCATCCGTGGTGACCACCACAGTAGCCGGAGGATTGAGAGAAACCCCCTTCAGCAGATGATCCCGAACCAGCCACCAACTCAGAGCTGTCCTGATCCGAGGGGACACCGGAATCAGAGAAGAGGGGGAGACCAATGCGCCAGAACATGAGCCATCAGATTGTGTAAATGAAACTGGGTTTACGGAACCAGAAAGACCGTGGCCGCCATGTCCCTCTGCACCTGGAGCCAATGAGCCGCCACTTGAACGGACCGAACAGAAGACACAGGATGTGCGATTGAATTTTGTCCACCGGAGTCTCGGGCAGAGTGACCACCCCCAAATCCGTCCGAAACCAAGCCCCAATGAAGAGACGATCCTGGAACAGAACAAGGAAAGGCATCCCCACATTGATAAGAAAGCTGTGCCCCCTCAAAATGGCCAGAACCACCTCTGGGTGACTGATAGCCAACTGGAACAAGGGAGCATGAACCAACCAATCGTCCAGGTAAGGATGGAGAAATATCCCCTGGGTGTGGACCAAGGCCACCAATGGAGCCAGGTGAAGACCCGAGGAGCGGACTTCAGCCCGAATGGCAAAACCGCAAACTGTAAGTGGGAGTCGCCGATCACAAAACGTATAAACTTCTGATGCACCCGAGCTACCGGAATATGAAGATAGGCGTCCTGCAGATCGATAGAAGTCATGAAGTCCCGGACCCCTACCAATGGAATGATGGACTGCAAGGTCACCATTTTGAAGTGAACGGGCCGAACACAACCATTCACCCTCTTGAGATCCAGAACCAGCCGGAACCCCCCTGACACCTTCTGGACCAGAAACAAAATGGAATAATACCCCTGACCCCGTTGCGCCAGGGGGACCGGGAGGATCACCTTCTTCACCAGAAGATCCCGAACCCCCTCCAGAAGAACCTTCTGCTTCGCGGGGGACATAGGGACAGGAGTACGGATGGTGCCCCAGCCGGGCGGAATAGTGACAAAGTTGATATGATAACCTCTCCTGATAATACCCAATGCCCAGTGATCCCTCACATCCAGACTGCATGCCTCCAGGAAAAACAGCAGCCTCCCACCCACAGGTCTCAAGGCAGGCACGCCGTCGTTGTCACGACTTCCGCTTGAAGGCTTCCGAGGGACCCTTAGGATCAGCCACGGCAGCCGCATTCTTGGGCTGGAACTTACGCCGATGGTCTGAAAAGGCCCTTGAGGATCCGCCTACCAGTCACATATCCACAAGTTCCTCCGAGCCAAGACCAAGGAACCAGAAGCCTTGGCAGAAGAACGAAGCACATCCAAAGAGATGAGCAAGCCAGAGCAGTCCGTCTCATCCTGAATAGCCCTGGCCAACATCCCAAAGTCAGACACCAACGACTGTGCCGCATAAGCAGAATAAATGCCAGCACGCAGTGACAAGTTACCAGCAGAGAAGGCTTTCTTCAGCGCCCCATCCGCCTTTTTATCAGTAGCATCAGACGGAGAACAATCCTCTGGATTAATCGCCGTACAACCAATCAGGGTGGCCAACATGGCATTCACTTTAACAAAGTGAGGAATAGAAACCTCCTCCTCCTCTAAGGAGTACAGCGACTGCAAGAAACGAGGAACAGACGAGCGCTCCATATTGCGCCATTCCCCAGAAATCAAGTCCTTGATGTGTCCATGAAAGGGCGTAGCGAGAACAGGGGGCTTAACATACTGTGGAAATATGTCATCTGACCCCTCAGGAGTAGAAAAGGGTGAAACCCCAAGTTTTCCCTAATGTGCTGGAGAATCGCAGGAACCTCCTCCCTACGCACAAACTCCCCGGAAGAGGTAGAAGGCTTGGCAACTCCCGAAGAAGAAGAGTCCTCAGAGGGAGAGTCCACAGGACCCACCGCAGAATGAGAAGACTTGCATTTAGCAGGGACCCTGGCTTCAGGAGTGCGAGCCACAGCAGCTTCAATCATGTCCTGGACCTCAGAAGCTGACAGCAGGGCCGCAGAATTCCTTGGACCCTCGGACCAAGTCCGGCGAGCTGGAATCGGCTCATCAGAGGAGGAGGACAAAACATGCCTGCGTTTGGAAGCATTTTTCGCCATAATGACACAACAACCAGAAGCATAGCTGAGAGATGGTTAAATAGGGAGCAGCTCAAATGGCACGAAAAACCAGGAGGGAACCCCAGAAAAACAATCAGAAATGAGAAAAAGCAGATCCCCCCCTGCGAAAACACAGAAACCAATCAAAAAACACACATAAAAGGTTAAAAAAACAGCCTCACACGAGGTCCTTGCTGTAACGAGGAGCAGAAACAGCCAGGAGGAGTCCAGTCGACCCCACTGCCACTGCTTCCCTTTCCAGCCTCCAACCCGGAAAGATAGCCCCAGCCACGGAGCGCCTGTGACTCCGTCAGCCGGACCTGCCCGCTCCACCGCCAAGGACGCACCGCTACAGCAGACGCGGTGAGAGAAGGCACAGTGCTGCCCAGGCCGGCTCCGTGAGGCCCCGCAAGCAGAAAACAACGAGGGAGAGGACCTCCCACGAAGAAACAACAAAGTAACCCAGAAGGAAAAGACCGCAGCACCGCAAACGGCTAGCGTGTTGTACGCGCGTCTCAACAGGTGAGACAAGAAGAAAACAGGAGGTTTGAGGGGGATGGGGGCTACTTATAGCCTCTGCGTGATAAATCACATGGTATGGGTGTCTGGTGAGGCAGGGATGCCTCAAAAGCGTAAGGAATGGAAGCGAGGGAGGGACGAGGAGGTAATGACAATGCCTTTTATTTATGTTTTAAAAACCAAAACATGAATGCAATAGCTCAAACTCACGTAAATGCAAGACCTATTGCATTGCAGATGCTTGTTGTCTGGGGTTTTAAGCATTACTTGCTAGATATTTATTTGTCTGTGTTAGGAATCCCCTATTAAAATTCTTTTTCCTTCCTTTATATAATTTTATTGTCATTGTTTTTATTGTGACTGCTTTTAACTTATTTTATGGGCTGATGCATCTGAGTTTTTATTCAACCTTGCTTGTTTACGCAGGAAAACATTTTACTCTGTACTTGTATGATTCTCTTTGAAAATCGAATTAAATTTTTTTGACTTGACTTGACTTGTATAGACAACCAGAACGAATAGTTCCGTTGCTTATGTAACATCTGTTTATGCTAACGTTACAAATTTGGGGCATCATTTATGGTTTTTTTGCCGTAGGTCATCGCAGCAGGCCTTGCTGCTATACTGGCCTAATGCAAAAGAAAAGGACAGGAATGGGCTGTATCTATAAGATACAATGCATTCCTGTCCTTTTCCCCTGTGCCGGAGCACTATGGGACTCCGTGCGTCAACGCATGCACCTTTGAACCATGGCGCAAGCGTGCCTGCGTTGCAGGGATGATTATTGCACAAAAACAATCACAAGAGGCTATTTCCTCTTTCTATGTGTGCTGCAAAATGTAGCACACATAGAAAGAGGAACAATGAGGAGAAATAAAGATATTTCTCTTCATTGTGCCTCCCTTACGCCTTTCCTTGGGAGGCATACGTTTTTGGCGCTGCCTCAGACTTATAATTTCTCATAAATCTGGGGCAGTCTCAAAAAGCCATGGATGTTGCTGGGAACGCTGCCAGCAACACCCATGGAAAGCCCCTTTCATGTAGTTTTCTGCATGAAAGGGGCACATATTTATAGGGTCATGAAAAGCCATGTGACGTGACTTTACATGGCCTTATAAATATGCGAGTGGCACGGTGCGTCACCAGTATGTCAAAAAAGTGACATTCTGGCGGTGCAAAAGTGCTGGTAGCTGCGATGTTTTTAGTATTTTCTATTGCAAATAGGAAAACAGTGTTTTTCCGAGGTAAAAATCTGTGCATAATTATGGCTGACGTACAAAAGTGTCAAATATGGCAATTTAAAAGGAAAAACATTCTTCATTTTAGGCCAGAACACAGTGTACAATCAATCTGGCCCAGCTATACGAAACTGCAAAGTTATTTTCTCACAACTTTTACAAAGTTCTTTGAAAAACAGAAATTTCATGAAGTTGTTAAGTTTTACATTTCCCACAATTTTTTGTGACTTTGACACCCTTTCCTGTCACAAAAGGTTAATTTGAAGAGAAAAAACCTTCCTACATGTGCCATTGCCGCATCACAAAACTCTGCAAAAGGTAAACTTGCAGTGCTAATGTCTGGATACATTTTCCGTCTTGGCTTAGTTTAATTAGAATGGACATTTTTCAAATCCCTATCAGAAGAGGAATTTTTCACATCATTGTACTTGGAAACAATTTCACCGCCATTATTCAGCCATCATAAATGGTTTATTACAATAGTCATTATATTCCTTGGCTGTACCATATTATGATGACGATGAGAACTATTGGGGAGCAGAGTTTGAAATAAAGCAATGGAAATGTACTCATCAGTTTGATAAATGGTACAGGGTGTGCCTGCACATCTGCCATCTCTCAGAACCTGTTGCAAATGCTTACTAATTTCTTTATGTGTTTCCTTATTGTTTTTGGTCCTTTGCTATCACCTTATCCCCACCCAGTTGCCAGCAATTCAGTAATAATTCCCTCAGCAGAACAACAACCACCATTTGCTATAACAACAGTTCTGCTGATCCCAGACCACACTTCACACAAGCAAAGGAGCAGGGAACCTGTTTTTGTCTTATTTCATGTGTAATCTTCCATGTTTGATTTTCAGCACGCATTTGGCCTGCTGTTTTTCACATCATGTGCTAAACTTAAATTTGAGTCTAGGGTTCCACTGATTCAAATCACAGCATGAAGCCATAGCAAGAAAGCCTGTTCAGGTTACGACAATTTACAGAGTTCAACAAATACAAACTAAACAGCCAGGGACATCTTAAGGATTTTGGGGGCCCCTGTACGGAACAGGTTTGATTTTATGATCGAATTTCAGCTCTTTCGTGCCATATTTAGCTAGGCCACTGGCAGTGCACAGGCTCACCGGTCCAAATTCTAAATATGTTTACATCCAATTTTCAGGGATAGTGATGTGTTTTTTTATTTTTATTTTTGTCAGAGTTTTATATAGCGCAAACTTGACCCAAAGGTATCGGCTATCAGAGCACTTTACATGAGCACCAGTTGCTTACTCAATGACACATTCATTTTTGTTAGGCATGGGGAGATTAAATGATTTGCCTAGAATCACAGGCTGTTAAGCGTCATTGCCAAGACTCGAACCCGGTTCCCTCGATTTGAGATCGGCCACCCAAGCCATTAGGCTGCATCCTTTCCCCATCCTGTTTTCAATATCATAACACGGCAGCAGCTCACTAATATTACTGCAAATAATCTCTGTGACACCCTCCTATTTCCCCTAGGTCAGGTCCTGCTTTGATCTAAAAGAAACATTTTTATGGATGTTGCATGAAACATAAACACATTTCTTTGCAAAATGTCTATAATAGACTCTCATGCATCACCCATATAAAATATAAATAAAGGAAAACGGTATTTAAAACAAATAGTTTAAGAATTATTCAAGGTCATCGGGGCAAGACTTTCTGCAGACCAGAGCTGGCTCTGGCAGGGGACTCCTGAAAGGCTGGGACCCTGGGCGAGAGCCCACTTTGCCCTTGCCTTAAAACGTCTGTGTAAACAGCACCTTAGCTCAACCTTGTACCAACACTTCCTAATTCAATTCAATTCAAAATTTCTTTATTCGACTGACAGAGGAGCAGTCATAAAAGCACATAATACAGTAATATACAATTCAATCATAGAAAGAAAAAAACTAATATGATTCAGTTTGGAGTCATCCTTCCATGCTTAATCTAAACTTCAAGGCTGTTTTTAAAAACTTGCAGATAAAAAAAGTACTGTCTTCATGCAACATTTGAAGATATAGAAGTGCAGGCTTAATTTGTATAAAATTCATCTTTTTAAGCAACGGTTTTAAAAACATATTGCGTGGACTTGAGTAATAATTCATGATGAGCATTGAGAGGCCCAAATTCCTCATGTGACAACATAAAGGTATCCGCATTCCTTAAATCATTTTGTTTCCTTCATGAATGATATTCATAGGGCATTATTTATAAGGCCTTGTATCACTTTTACGCTTCAGGTGCCGCAGTGTAAATAATGCACGCCCTATTTACAAAGTGATGCATCTAGGCAGATGAGTCGCTTTGTAAACCCCTGCGCCACATTATACCTGTGCCAGGTATAATGTATGCAGGGTGGGCGTTCCCCCGCAAAAAGCCTCATAGAAGTGGCGCATTGAAAATTATGAGATTTCAGTGCAGCATGTCTAGGACGCCATTGCGTCAATATCTTACGCCTGCCTCACAGCAGGCGTAAGACTGATGCAGGCCCTTTCACATGGGGCTTGTCCCATGTGAAAGGACACATTGCTGGAGTTGCGTTTGTTTTCAGACACACCCCAGCAATGCATTACTTTGGCGCCTACGGATACGTCAGAAATACTGACATATCTATAACTCCTTGCGACATGATGCCTCATACAGTAAATTTGATATATCCATTATGTTGGCAAGAGGGCGTACTGAGAAGTGACGCATACCTGTTTTCACGCACCGATGTATCACTTCTCATAAATAAGGCCCATATTTATTTGCCTTGAACTGCACCATCAGGACAGCACTTTTTTCAACAATACAACATTATTGCTTTTCCACCCTTTCTTAACAATCTAGGGGACTTTTAACTTTCTCTAAAATATTCCAGGACTTAAAATAGTAAATTTGACCACCCAGTGTCCTACATGCAGCTAAGGACAAGGTGCCTTATGAATGAGTGCACTTTACCTGCCAAAAAGTCTTTATTTGTTTGCATTGGGGTTTTTACAAAACAATTCTTATGAGGTAAAGTAGCAGTGGGGTCAGATGGAAAGGAAAATGTTCTGTTCCATTTATAATAGAGAGTGCCATCGAACAGGCGCTTGTGCGTTTGAGCTAGTTAGAGTAGTAGAGAGTGAAAAGGCGAGAAAGGAATAAAACAAAAGCAATCATGTTTGGTAGACAGCACAGCAAGAAAGTTAGAGAGCAATGGAGATGCCTAGAGGGTAGGTACTTTGAGGTATGAAAGGTGTAAAGTGCGTGCACCTACATCATATAAATAAATATGAAACAACTGTAATTGAGTACGACAAGGTAGAAAGGGCAAAGGAAGAGGCAGAGACATTACATGTGGGCAGTCCAACTGGAGCAAGGCAAAGAAATGCAACACAAAGAATAATTGGGGATGGCAACTGGTGATACAGTAGCATGAAAGAACAAAATAAAGTGGATTGTGATGTACAGTAAGATAAATCACCTCTGAGGTAGCAAACATAATGTTTCAAAATATGAATATAATGTTTCACAATTGAAAGTAATTGTATGAGAGCAGACAGAAGGAATAGGTCAATTTATATATGTACACGGTGGACATATTTCTCCTATCTCTATTTAGTAGTGTAATTTAACCTTAGTTGCCACTTATCCCCTTTTTAACAATGACATGCCATTATTTGGCACGTCTTAATCCGCACATTTCTTGTAGACATTCACTGGATGTCTAAATGGCCCATGGCTACGAGGTCAAAGGTCATTCTCGATAAAGTCTGTCAGAAGATTTGCGAATTCAGTTGGTAATTACAAATGGATTTAAATCAATCAATCAATCAATGAAAACTTTATTCGGATAACAAAGTATCCATAAAAGTACAAATACGTAAAAGAAACATAAAAGTCACAAAAACAGTTAAAAAAGAAGCATCGTAAATTCACAAAATACATACAGGTTCACAGATCAAACATAGTCAGTCTAGCTCGAACAACTGTACGCAAAAAAGTTCCAATGCGAAATAAGAGTTCATCATTGTCCATAGTTAATATCATTGAATATGCATTTTCCAAGTTAATAGGCTTACATTTTTTAAAATACGCAGTTAAAAACCATTTAATATATTTCATATAAAATTTACAAAAGAATAAAAAATGCAACGCAGATTGGCCACTCAATCCGTCACACGGACAGGGTAAGGAATCAAGTTCTTTCTGATGACCAAGGGGAAAACAAAGTGCAAATTTAATTGAACCAGCCCTCAAGCGGAAAAATAAACCCCGCACCCAGTGGCTCATTGGAAGTGTCAAATAGTGGGGCATGGGCGAAGTTAAAAAATCAAAAGCCAGATATGTAGAAACAGTGATCTTAAGAGATTCCCTGTCTAATCTTTCTTCATCATACAGTGTGTATAGAGCATTTCTTATTTCATTTTTATGTGGGAGATTATCAGCAGTGTTCTTAATAAAAACATTCCCATAGTTGATGCTACAAAAACTATTATACACTCCAGAAAGCCAGGGGATATTCATACATTTATCACAGTTCCGACAATCAGTAATAATATCTCTGGAAAGTGAAGCCGCCGGGTTCTTCCAAATAGAAAGCCAGAGCAGGGCAGGACGGGCACGAATGAAGTCCTCAATAAAACTCAAGTTTAACTCCTTGTGACAGACATATTGTGTAGTAGAGATAGGAACACAGAGCATCTTCCTGATAAATCTATTCTCTTCCAATTGAATAGGTCCACACTTGGCCACACCCCAAACCTCCGCGCCATAAGTGGCAACAGGGGTACACTGGGCTTTATAAATTTTTAAAATAGCAGATAAAGTGCCAATGTGTTTAGAACGGGGTAGGCTGAGGATTGAATTGATGGCCTTTGAGAACCTACTCCTGGAGTGAGCAATATGCTCAGTCCAGGAGTTGCTCGCAGCAAAGACCACCCCTAAATAAGGAAAACTATTAGTGGACCATAGTTTGTCTGCACCTACCAAGATACTACCTAACTGTCGTTTATTAGGGCCACAAGACATAATAAAGGATTTCTTGAAATTAGTTTTTAGGTCAAGAGATTCCATATAGTCAACAAATCCCTTCACCAGAATGCGTAAAGCATTCGGGTGCAGCCCATAAGCACTGCATCATCTGCATAAAGCAGAACGGGAAGGGAGTTGCCCAAGATTTTCGTCACGTCGTGAGTAAGAGGGGTGAGGGTTTTATGCAGACCATTAATATAAATAATAAAAAGAAGGGGAGCTAAAACACATCCCTGTCTAACCCCTCTTTGAACTTTAAAAGTATTTGCTACTTCGCCCCCCATGGCCAATTCTAACACAGGCTTTCAAATCTTTATGCAGATAAGCCAGGAAGTGCAGAAGGGGCTCATCTAAGCCGTAATTCAAGAGAGCTGTCCAGAGCTTCGATCTATTTACAAAATCGAACGCAGAGGACAGGTCACTGAAGGCGAGATAGACTGGCGATCTGCGTGCAATATTATATTTCCCCAAAATTAAATTTAAATTGAGACACTGCTCAATGGTTCCGACCCCATTGCGGAAACCTAATTGGCAGCGTTCCAAGATACCAATATCCTCGGTCCAACTCAGGATCTTGTTGTATAAGATCCTGCCAATTATTTTTAGCGTATTATCGATAAGGGAGATGGGCCTATAGCAGTTTGGATGTGAACGGTCTCCCTTTTTAAAAATAGGGACGATAATGCTTGTTGACCAAGTGCGAGGAAGGGAAGCAACAGTAAGGTTATTGAACACATTTAAAAGAAGTGGAGCCCAGACGTCTAGGTTTATTTTGATAATATCGATGGGTAGGCCGCCAGGGCCCGGTGCCTTACTCCCCATGCTCTGATTAATGGCATCCTCCACTTCAGGTAAAGTTATTTCAACCCTTGGTGGATGGCAAAAAGACAATGGGGCCAGCTCCGGACAGGGCGCAGCATAGATAGCATTAAAATGATTCACCCATGCTTCACCTGTGACAGTACAACTGATCGGGGTCATGAGCTGTCCAGAGGAATGCAAGTCTTTAACAGCTGACCAAAAGGTATTACCCTTCTTTAGGTCAGTGGCTCTGGCTAAAGCAGCCCAGCGACCTTCTAGGATCTCCGTTTTCCTTTTGCTGACAACAGCTTTATACCTGGATCTAGCTTCTCTTATTTTAGTAGAACAGGTTGGTTTAAAAGACAATGCCCTTCGCAGTTCCCTGTTTGCCTTGGAGCATTCGTGATTAAACCATCTGGGATCTTGTGCAATATCCCTGCAAGGTACAGATAATAAAATTTTTGAGGCTGAACAAATCTTGACAAAATCACAGAGGGCCCTGGGATGGGGAGCCATGTCTAATAAGCATGAATTGAAGAGATATAAATTATCTCTGACTAAGGCATGAAACACTTCCCTAATATTAATCCCCTGCCATCTGAGTCTAAGTTTGTCTGTGGAGGGTGAAAGGTTCTTAGCACCACACTCCGTATTAAAGATGGGCCGTGATTCCATGGTCATGACAACCCTAATAGGGTTGTGATCCCCTTGGCTCATTGGGATAACAGTGCCGTCCAGTAGACAGTCCACTGTGCAAGGTGAGGCAAAGAAATAATCAATAGTTGAGGGACACCCCCTTCCTCTAAAAGTTGGCACTAACTGGGCATTAGAAAGGAAATTGACAACGGTGTCCATGACATTTTGCAGGTTGTGGGTATGTAAAAAGGAGGACAATTCAGTTCCCCTTTGGCAAAAAGTGCTTTGCCCATTTCGCCTGTTGTGTGGGGCCACACTCGTCAGCATAGCATTAAAATCTCCATCCAGGAGAATACCAGAAGTCTTATCAAAGTCTGGCCTGGACTCTAAATTAGTAATAAAATTAAATAAATCAAGAAAATTCCTATAAGGGGAGGTGTTAAAATCATTATTATAAAAATTAATCAAAAATAATGAAACTTTCCGTTTATATAAAAAAGCTTGGAAGTGCAAATTGTCAGTTGATATGTTCTTAACACACCCACCAGCAGAAATGTTAATCCAAGTTGATAGACCGCCGGAGGGGCGACCCAATCTTGGTTTAACAGCTAGGGTGTTATGGCATTGGAACCCATTAAGGTGCAATTCTTGTGTGGCTCAGGTGTCCTGAAACATCACAATATCCTGCTGGTTTATCAGGCTGAGCCACTCCACATCTTCTAACCTGGATTGAAGACCAGCGACATTCCAGGTCAGGACTTTTAGATCGTTAACTCCCACTATTCTAGTCGGTCTGGATGGATTATTAAAGTTCGAAGAAGAAGATAAGGAACAGGAGACATTGGCGTGCTCTACATGGTAATTTTGTAAAGATGGTTGTCAGTCAGGAATATCCAGATCTGACAGAGCGGAAATGCGATTAACCAAAGGTAAGTCTGCAGGTGTGTTAGAATGCGGGCGGGTGGGGGTTTGTAGAAGTAGCCCAAAGGAAGGGCGCAAATGTCAGTACAAGGACTGAAAGTTTGCTCCCGTGAGGAAAGAATATTAAGCACCGATTGGGGCTTACTAAAATTAATAACAATACAGTCCCCCGTGATGTTTTTGTGGGATAAACCAACCCACCCCACTCTACGCACCATCAATATTTCATGCAAGTTAGCGGGATTGAAACCTTTATGTTTCTTAAGCCAATCCACACACTTGTTCCGCAGATTGACCCATGACTCCCTCCCGTTAGATGACAAACTAGGAACACCTGCCAAAACTAAAACATAGGGACAGGAGGCCAGGGGAAGATTCAAGACATCAGTATTAAGCTGTTTACAGATGGGCATTACTCTAGTATTAACCAATTTGGTCTTAAGCCCCCCCAACGTTAGAAGATATACAAGAAGTGGGCTGTTTGTTACAATCCTCCATACCAGGGCCAGTAGCAGCAATAGATTTTAAGGTAGTGCCATCTTGACCATTAGAACATGAATTACTCACACTAGCTGCCATGGTCACCAAGGTATGATCGATAGTCGGAGGAGGGGCAAGGTGTCCGGAATTATTTATACTAGGCTCTGGTGTAATCAACCGTTCTAGGTCGTCCAATCTTTTTTGTAGTATACCAATGTTCTTTTCAAAAAGAGCTTTAATATTGCTCATCATGGATCTCAAAGTAGAGTCCAAAACATCCATAATGTTATCTGTTCTTAGTGGGGGTGGTGCGTCATCAGTCTGGATACCAATAGAAGAGGTGGTCAATATAGGTGCAGGAGGAGCGATGCTTCTTATATTTTTAGGAGGAATTTTGGGTTTCCTTAGAACAGGGGGAATGACTCGTTTCCGTTTTGCTGCAGGCTCCTGTAGCTTAGTAGAGGCCATGGTTTTGGGGGCGCGTGCCCGGGCAACGAAATTTGAGCCATTAGGTGGAGCAATAGGTGGAGTGTCCATAATCAATAACGTTGGCGAGGATGATGTCTCAGACAGTGGCTGTAAGTTCGGCAATAGAGAAAGACGAGGATAAAGGGTATCGCCCTGATTTAATGCATCCAAGGATGCACGTCTTTCAGCGGTTAGAGCATCCAGGGACAAAAGCCGCACAGTAAGCTCAATTTCGTGTGTTAAATAGTTGTCAGCCCTGACAAGAAAATCATCCAGAGTTCCCGCAGCTCCCTTGTGTTTAGTCATTGTCAAAAACTTCTTGGCCCCCTCAAATTGGCAACAGTTACTAATAAGTATATATATACAATCAGGGTATTTCTGATACAAGATTAATTAGGAGTACCTTCTGGCCAATGTTGCCGAAGTAGCAGATGTCAAGGGATGGGCCCAGCCCGGCCTCCTCCGGCCTGTGACGGCCTAGGACGGTCCCGCCCTTGTCCCGGGCTTCTCCCCGGACGCTCCCGCGATGCGGGGGATAACAGTGATTTTAAGCGATTCCTGGCGCGGGTGTTTGCGGCTACCTGCCGCAGAGGCTTCTGGTGCTTGTGGTCCCCTCGGTCTCCACCCCGCTGCGGCCGCGCTCTGATGGTGTGGAGCTGCGGCGGCAGGAGGAGACCAAAAACAGCAGTGCGGGCTAACCAGCAATGGAGACGGGCTCAAAAGGTATGCCCCTGGAAGAACAGCATCTCTGGCAGCGCAATTAATGAAACCCCATCTCCGCCGGGGATAACAGTGATTTTAAGCGCCTCCTGGCGCGGGTGTTGGTGGCTTCCTGCCGCAGAAGCTTCTGGTGCTTGTGGTCCCCTCGGTCTCCCTCCTGCTGCGGCTGCGCTCTGATGGTGTGGAGCTGCGGCGGCAAGAGGAGACCGAAAACAGCAGTGCGGGCTAATCAGCAATGGAGACGGGCTCAAAAGGTATGCCCCTGGATGAACAGCGTCTCTGGCAGCGCAATTAATGAAACCCAAATCAATTACATCTAAATATAGCTCATGAAGCATTACAAACAATATGGATTTTGCCTATTTGCACTGTACTAATGGCCTCATTGCAATCCCCTTTTTTGTGGGTGTGTTAAAATGATCCCCCAGGGGTTACAGATTGAGGCTCCTGTTACTCTGGTGATGCAGAATGAAATGGGATTCTGAAGTGAACCCTGGGTATTTCTTGAGAAATTACCAGAGGAATCGGTAATTATGGCTCTAACGCTCCTGGTAATTCTTCTTTCTGCCCACTCTTTCACCTTAGATCTTGGGTACTTTTAGCTGCAGAATTCTCCCGGTAGAACACAACTCCGAAGCGTTCCTTCCGCAAATCACAACATTCCAATAGGACAGGTAATTAACTGCCTTTATTGGCCCATCGGGATTAAGAGACTTTGTAAGGAGATCAATGTCGGAAATGCTAGGTTTGCATGATTATGCCATTACATTTATATAACTCTTTCGCCAACGCACTGCAAAGAAAGATGCAAAACAGTTTCATAAATCATATCGAGATAAGAGCATTTAAAAAAAAGTCCAGAAGAAGATAAAAGCTGTGGGGAAAGAATGTGCTGTTTTAGATGGATAGTGAAGGAAGAAAGAGTCTGAGGTGAGAGTACATGGGGAGGAAGAGCATCTGGAAGCGTGGGGGAGGAGAGGAAAGCAATGGAAACAGGATGAAGGACGTGAGGGACAAAATGAACGCCCTGCGTCAGTCGAGGCGGCCATACTTACCAAAATGGCAAACACATGGCATGTGTAACTTGAACAAGGCAGTTCTTCTTTGTCTGAAACAAGACACATAGAAACCGGTTTTGCTCATCATTCAGCCTACAAAAAGGAAAAAAATGGCTGAGCCAAGAATTTTTTTTCCTGGGAGTTGAGTATGAAACTGTTAACCCAGCCCCTTCCTCTGCCAGAAGGCATGTACGTCCCGTCTCCAGCCAAGCACAGTGCAGAGGTTGGCCCTGTTCCTTTTTGTCAACATGTCAACATTTCTCACGCTCACAGTCCAGCTTCTTTGGCTAGTGCCAAGTTGAGAAGGAGGGGGCGCGTGAAGACGATGCAATGCATGGGCCGCATCACACGAGGAGACTTCTGCCTCGACGGTGTGCAAAATATAATTGCACAAATAAAAGCATTTCTGGTTCACTTTATTTCACATGGACTTTGGCAGAGGAAGTGGCGGGGGAGATTACCTCAGAAATATCAGATTTACTTAATCCTACTGCACTCTGCCCCCGAGTTTTCTCTTAATGCGTGCCCAGTACGCATGACTTAAACGGCTTATTTTGCATTTTAGCCGTAAAAAGGGAGTTGTGTTTCTTGCTTTCCCTCTCGTCCTGTGGATATGAATCATAGTGTGTGGACAGAGCGGGATTCACTCTTTCCCTGGACTGAAAATCCCCTTTTGTAATGGTGTTAGCCTTTGCGCGTTGTCAAGTGCTCACGCTGTATCGTAAACTACCATTACAGCCCCTCTGGAATACTTACTCATGACATGTGTTTATAACATCACGCCGCCATTTTGATATGTTTTTCACATTACATGTATGGTCTCAAGATGAAGATCTAAAAGCGCTGTGCATTCTTGAGAACTCGCATCAATCTGCTATGGCAGTCTGAGCTGAACGGCTCTCGCTTCCACCAGTCAATAGATTCTTCGCACGAGATGTAAATTATGTGATTTATACGGTATATTCAACCACATTACCCTAAACCACCCCAACGAAAACATGAATGGAAACAATATCAGTTTGAAGATGCTTGAGAATTTGATGAATGTCTTTGTTGGCCCATCAGAAAAGTGTCTGTGAGAATAAACCACGTTCCTGCCAAAAATCGAATTCAAATTATCTTTACTGCGATGAAAAGTAGCAGGATAGCAGGATAGCTGTCAAATTAAAAACAGACATCACAACTAATGATCAGATTAGTAGCATCGGAACATTGTAACTTTTCTCCGTTTATGCAAAGTTATAGATAGAAAAATGAATATAGTTGGTTAGGCATGCCTGAACTTATATTTAATTCTTTGTCTGATGTTGTACATTACATATATGTTGACCATTTCGGTGTTTTTTTCAGACAGCATCAGAAAAAGCACCAGAGAAAACCCTCACGGCTTTAATATTACTCATCTGCCAACTAAGTGCGGAGCACGGTCACTATTGTCATCCATTTCTGTTTGTGTCAACGTGTTTTGATACACACAAAAACGTAAAGCGAACAGATTTAGGAAAGGAACATTAGAAAATAAAAATGCCCGCTATAGGTTTGCCCTTTTTAGGACCTTGAGCCTCACTCATCATCGAGTTCTGTCCCCATTCGACTTGGCGCCAATCGCGCCTGAGTGGTGATTTGAGTTTGAGGGGGCACTTACCGGAGCTTGCAGCGCGCCGTGAGGGAAACGGCCCAGCTCCTCACCGTTTGTCCTGTCAGCCAGCGCCGTGAGGGAAACGGCTGTAGTCCCGGGTCACGGACTATACATGGACTACACAACCCAGCAGCCCCGGGGAGGACGCAGCCCAGTGACGCTCCCAATGCGCCCGGAGGCGCCATAAGTGTTCTGAGCTCCGAGCGCTCTTGGGGGGCACTTACCGGAGCTTGCAGCGCGCCGTGAGGGAAACGGCCCAGCTCCTCACCGTTTGTCCTGTCAGCCAGCGCCGTGAGGGAAACGGCTGTAGTCCCGGGTCACGGACTATACACGGACTACACAACCCAGCAGCCCAGGGAGGACGCAGCCCAGTGACGCTCCCAACGCGCCCGGAGGCGCCATAAGTGTTCTGAGCGCCGAGCGCTCTTGGGGGGCACTTACCGGAGCTTGCAGCGCGCCGTGATGGAAACGGCCCAGCTCCTCACCGTTTGTCCTGTCAGCCAGCGCCGTGAGGGAAACGGCTGTAGTCCCGGGTCACGGACTATACACGGACTACACAACCCAGCAGCCCCGGGGAGGACGCAGCCCAGTGACGCTCCCAACGCGCCCGGAGGCGCCATAAGTGTTCTGAGCGCCGAGCGCTCTTGGGGGGCACTTACCGGAGCTTGCAGCGTGCCGTGAGGGAAACGGCCCAGCTCCTCACCATTTGTCCTGTCACCCAGCGCCGTGAGGGAAACGGCTGTAGTCCCGGGTCACGGACTATACACGGACTACACAACCCAGCAGCCCCGGGGAGGACGCAGCCCAGTGATGCTCCCAATGCGCCCGGAGGCGCCATAAGTGTTATGAACACCTCCCACCTCGCGGGACGCGCGCGGGCGGCGCCGGGCTAAGCCCGGGACAAGGGCGGGCCGTCTGTGGCCGTCCGGGGGCGACCAGGGACGAGACGGGCCAACCCCCTTGGCTGTAACTGTGAGTACCAGTCCATACTCTTAGGGCTGATAGCTGTTTATCAAGCATCTAGCAAGTTTTCTGTGGTTCTTGCACTTCTGACCCCTTGTGTGCTGTTTTGTAACTGCTTGCTGCTGTGACCCGTTACCAATCATGTCAATCCAAACTACCCTAACGGACAACTATCTGCTGAAAGTTGTCAGCAGAATTAACTGCGATAGAAGAAAATCGCTAGGGAAAGGCACCTTACCTGACTTTCCATCGGACCTACCAGTGGATCCCACTAATGGGGGCAGTAACAACACGAATGTGGCAGCTGAGATTGATGACATCAGTACTAATGTTGAATCCATTGCTGCAGAGGCTCCAGATGATCCTACTGCAGCGGAAGACCTACCTGACCTATCTGAGACTCTCGATGGCACCCTACAACAATCCACTAGGGCTACACGTTTTATGAGAGCATGTAGGAAACCTGCTCTTAAACGGGGAAGTCACTCGGCCAGGAAAAAAAAGGACACCGCTCCCAAGGAGAATATTGGTGATCAAGGGGCCTCTACCAAGGACAATTGTGTTACCATTAATACTAACCAATTCGACCTGTTAGTAAGTTGTATCGATGACAAACTGAAGTTGGTTGTGGAGCCTTTATTAGTTAAAATTGATGCACTGTCGGCTGAAGTATTCAGATTAGGGGCTATGGTGGATCAGCATGTAGCCAAATTGGATAATTCCGTACTACCAATTAGAGTTGATACATGTTCCCAACCTGCACCTAAGTTAGATAAGGGAAGGCCACGCCATATCAATACTGCCCCCTCTGGCCCAAATGTAGAAAGACAACCACCACAGGCGACACCTGTTTTGACTTGCCCGAAACCACTACTAGCACGTAATGCGGGTCGATCTGTGCAGGTACCGGTGGTTACACCAGCGGCCACAGGGTTGGCAGGTGTAAATTCCAGTGCAAGTACATTACCAGCACCACAATAGAGTCAGGATCATGCAATCGCCAGTTGCGCCAACTGTTGTACCAGGGTCCGATGTGGTGTATGTGGGTATAAATAACCGCCCAGTAGACCTCCCACCAGAGTGTGTACCCTATGTTGTGGTTTTAACTAATGTCCCGCCTTTAATCCAGGCCCCACACCCTCAGGAGTCCGGAGATTCTTTAAAAAATAAAACGGTCTCATGGTTAAATCGCCACTGTGGTTATCCAGTCAACTACTCTGACCAAATTATATCTATCAGAAGGGTTAACTGGATCGGTAACACCAGGAAAACCTGTGGGGGTGACTGTGTGATTATTAATTTTAAACACCCCCAACATGTTGCGACGGTCTTACTCAGAGCAGCTGCCTTAACACAGTCCGAGACTGATGTAGCCGCAAGACCTTTGGGCTACTTTTACAATCATCTTAATAGGTTGCCTTCCGTTAATTGTAGAGATGGGGTTTTCAACTCTAACGTTATATCTAATGGTAACAGACCTTTGCTACCTACTTTCAACCCTGGTTTTACTGGTGGTAGTTCTATCTTGCCCACGCCCTTGTTGAATCCTGTCCTCAGTGGTAACAGATTTGTAACACATACTACCAACCTTGCACCGAACTGTGATAAAAAAAATTCGCCTGTCAATGGGATGGTCTATCAAGTCCCGGTCCAGAATAGGTACCAGTCCTTGAGTTTCTTGGACCAAAATGATTGACATCAGATGGGGCCTGGGACTGGGAGGGACGTTATTCTGAGTACCACCAAGAACAATGTAAGTGAGGTGAGAGAGGACCTATGTTCTGCCATTATGGGCAATCCTGAAAGTGGGACAGTAGTTCACTGTGCAAATGAGATTGTTGAGGATACAGTGAATGCTACAGGGATTGCCACAGGCAATTGTATAGGTGCACCAGGGTCAGACCTAAGTAATAGAGGTAATTGTTCCAATAACACTGTTGATATCGCCAATGATTGTCATTCTGCGGGGATTTCTATGGCAAGTTGGAACATTGCCGGATGGGCATCTAAGGCATTTAAAGTAGAATGGGAGGATATCGTAAGATCCTATGATATTTTATGCCTACAAGAGACGTGGTGTGTTAATAAACCTAGCCTCGAAGGGTACACATGCTACAGTTTAGATGCCTCTGAATCTAGCCATGGTAGGGCAAAGGGAGGTCTCCTTATCCTTATCTCAGTAGATGTAAAGTTGACTATCATTAAACACTTGTTAGTCGAACCACACTCACAAATCTTGTGGGTACTTTTACCGGATAGCACTAATGTGCTTTTAATTAATTTTTATAACAACATTTTTACTAATTCTCGGCACCAAGTGACAGATGAGTTATCCTGTGCCCTAATGAAGCTGGTTAGCGAAGCAACATGCACTTTTATTTTTGTTTGGGTGGGGGATTTTAATTTACAAGTATGTAGTTTATCCTCCTCTAGGGTCTGTGGGATCCTAACTAACAATGGGGAGAATATGGCCCACTTTCCACATAATGCCTATGGAGAGGCAATCAATAGCACTATGGTCTCGTATGATCTAGAGCTATTGAGTACTGTACAGGAGGGAAGTGAGTGCTCAATTCCTACCTTTACCGGAAGGAATGTGAGCTCCATCATCGATCATATTATGGTCTCATCCAACTTGGTACCCCATTGCATAATTAAAGTAAAGGATACATCCTCCCTGAGCGACCATAACTGTGTTAGCTTGCAAATAACTACATGGATGATTAGAATTGAACCACCCACTAGAGTATTGGTAAATATAGAGCCACATAGGCCTAATGGGGTTAGGCTGAGATGGAAAGGTGAAAATTCGGCCACAGTGGAACCTTTAATCATAAATAAATGCATGATGGACATTGACATTATCTTATCTCTAGGATGCCCGTCTGCTCAGGTTATGACTCGTTTTCTTAATATCAATATTGTCATTAATAACATCTTTACGGGGGAAAAAGTAGGCAGAGGAGGGAAAGGGATTGGATGGTTTGACCATGGCTGTACGTCCCTGCTCTCACAACTCAAACAAGCTTTGGCCAATACCCCAAGGGACAAGGATAGAGTCAAACTCTTAAGATTTGATTATAAACAGGCGCTATCCAAAAGAAAGAGGGAATTACAGCAGGAAGCCTGGGAGCATCTTACCCAGGCAGCAGAAACTGCCGATAGTCACCTGTTTTGATCCACCGTTAACTCCCCTTTCCTCCAAGATGACAAAATCCCGCATCTTTCATCTAATGTAGGCAGCGAGGACTGGGTGAACCATTTTTCTGCGATTTTTCAAGATAATACCATGACGCCCAACGAAAATAGGACTTGGCCTGTAGTGCCTTTAGATATTACGTTGGGAGAGGTGGAAAATGGTATTAAAAATAGTAAGGGGGGTAAGGCCCAGGGGCCAGATGGAGTCCCGATAGATGTTTACAGGGCTCAACCGCAGCTTTGGGGACCAATACTTACATTGGTACTTAACGCTGCCGTAACCACCATGATCCCACCAACATGGGGCGACTCCATTATAGTCCCAATCTATAAAAAGGGGGACAAAGCTCTGGCAAGTAACTACCGGCCCATCAGCCTGCTCGACTCGTATGTAAAAATCATGAGCAGAGTCCTGCTTTTCAGATTAGAGGAGTGGGCTGATGAGAATGGAATACTTGCAAACTCACAATATGGATTCAGGAAAGGTAGAGGGACCCTAGATCAGTGCCTGAATTTGGAGTTGTTGATAGGCAAGTACACCAGAGCCAAACCCGGTAACATCTATCTTTGCTTTGCTGACCTTAGCAGTGCTTTTGATTTAGTTAATCATTCACTTCTTTGGACAGTTTTGCTTGACATGGGTGCCCCGAAAGAAATATCTTTTTTCTCGCCAGACTATACAGTAAGCTGAAAACATGCGTTCGGTATGGTGTCAGTGGGGAATGTACTAGTAATTTTAACGTTAAACGGGGAATTAGGCAGGGTTGTGTCCTTGCGTCCCTTTTATTTACCCTTTTTGTTAATGGGGTTGAAGCCGCCTTGAAAACCATCAAGGCTGATGCGCCACAGGTTGCAGGGGATAGTGTCCCAGTTCTGCTATATGCAGATGACGCGGTGCTCCTGTCCCGGACACCCATTGGTCTGCAGCGTCTGATGGACAAGTTCACTGAATTTATTGGGAGCAGGAGACTGTTGATCAACAAGAATAAAACTCACACTATGACTTGTGGGACTAAAGTGGGCAGAAATCACCCCTTTTTTATAGAAGGGGTTAAAGTGCAAAATGTGAATAGTTTTTGCTACCTGGGGGTTACTTTTACTAGTGATGGTAGGTGGGGGCACGAATTAACGAATGTTCGAACTAAAATGAGCAAAAGGTCTTATGGCATTTTTAAATTTGCGTCTAAGCTGGGGGATAGGCGAATCAAGGATATGCTGGAAATCTACAAGGTACGTAGTGTATCCATTGCCCTTTACGGGGCGGGGCTTTGGGGCTACTGCAAAACTGATTGTCTACAGATAGAAGAAAACAACTTTCTTAAGAAATTACTGTGCCTCCCTAAATCTGCTCCAACAGAGTTGATCCATAGAGAGGCAGGGGTTTTTCACCTGACCGAGCTCGCCTCACTTAGGCCTCTATTGCTTTACCGAGCAATTTGGCTTAAGGAAGAGACCGAGTTCAATCAACTTATAATTAGGGACTGCCTTGGATTAGACAACTGTATGCAGATACCGAGGCTTAAATATGTCGTAGATTGTTATAAAAGTATCTTTGATATCAATTTGCTGTTAGAAAACTGTCCCCCTAGAGGTCTTGCGAAACAGGATCTTAAAAAAACTTTTATGTCACATAAAGCTCTTAAACGTTCAGTAATAACCAACTCCCTCGCTACTGTTAAAATTTACAATAAATATATTGCTGTCTAGGGATTCCAGCGTTATCTGAACGTAGTAACCAGGCCAACGCATAGGTTTGTATTGACCAGATTAAGAGTTGGCATTGCTCATGTACTAGTGGCCTTCCCACATCCTAAAAAGCCCCCTGAGGGTCCGTGTCCCTGTGACGGACATTCCAAGCAAAGCACAAAGCACTTTATGCTCATTTGCCCCCTATTTCAGAACGTTAGGATCTCCTTTTTAAAACCATTATTTCTTAAGTATGGAGTCTTAAATGTGGAGGATGCTATGTGTTTGTTGTATAATTTGGACCACCCCAATATATGTTTTTATACTGCCAGTTTTATATGTAAATCTATGGCTTTTAGAAAAAGTATGAGTTTTTATTTATGTTTGTACTTTTTTAACTCTGTTGCCTGTTTGCTTGCTTTTATGGTCATTTTTACCATGAACCGAATAAAGCTTCATGAACTGAACTGAGTTTGTACCTCTTTTTATCAGATAGAGTAAAACTGTAACTGGTAAAATCCCCAAAAGAGATGGGTGAAAAATCACTGATAATTATTCTTGTCGTGTAGCAATCTATAGTTATTTCCTTCCTCTACTATTCACAAGTATCATAAGATCACCTGCCTTGGCCTGGCCTGAGGAAAGTTTCCTCTTACAATGACCTTTAAGGCTTCCCAAACATTTTTTTCTGCTCATCTCCCCCTATGGTTTTCCAAATGTGTGTGTTTTTACTGCAGCTTTCTTAATCTTCTTTAGCTACTGGATATAGAAGGAGCTTGTCTTTTATTCCATGATTTGTTGTTAAGGGCATGCTTTTCTAGGGTCCACCTGACATTATTCGGGCTATTTTCAAAGCATTTCTTGAAACAATTTTTTTCTGAACCCTATCACACAGTGTGTGCTCTAATAAAAGCTAATCAATCTATGCATTTCGTACTGTTGAATATTGTGAATAATCGTTGTGAACTGGATGGTACTTTTTCCATAATTCGGTTTGCTGTGTGTTTTCCTATTAGTATCCGATGCTGTAATCAAAAGAGTACTTCCCAATCTCTTCTCAGATTTATCTTTTATGTCTGTCATGACAAATTGGCATCCTTGGTGTGGTTTCCCCAATCCTTTTGCCTCTGCCTCCTGTATTTTTGACTGTATGCTGGACTTCGATTTTGTTGGTTATTGAACTCTGGGCGCTTTACCACTGCTGATCAGTACTAAAGTGCAAGTGCTCCCTGTCTAAATTGTGATTATGTTTGGTTATCCATGATTGGCATATTTGGTTCACTGGTAAGTCCCTAGTAAAGTGCACTGCGTGTGACCAGGGCCTGTAAATCAACTGCTACTAGTAGGCCTGCAGCACTGATTGTGCCACCCACATGAGTAGCCCTGCAAACATGTCTCAGGCTTGCCATTGCAGTGCCTGCAAGGACAGTTTCAACTGCCACGTCGACCTGGCAATTGCACACATTTGCCGGGCCCACTCCTTCCATTTTGTTGCATGTAAGTCACCCCTAAGGTAGGCTGAAGGTAACTCCTTGGGCAGGGTGCAGTGTATGTGAGAGGTAGGACATGTACTGGGGTGCTTTACATGTCCTGATAGTGAAATACTGCTAATTTCGTTTTTCACTACTGCAAGTACTATCTCTCCCATAGGTTATCATTGGAGCTGCCTTGTAATATCTTACAAGTGCAACTTTCAATTGGGAAAAAATAGAGGTGTGGCGTTTGGGTTCCCTAAACTCAGGATTTAAAAATACATCTTTTGGTGAAGTTGGTTTTTAAATTGTGTGTTTGAAAATGTCAGTTTTAGAAAGTGGGCACTTTCTTGCTGTACCATTCTGTGTCTCTGCCTGCCTGTGGAATCAATGTCTGGTTTAAACTGACAACTGGGTTGTTTGTACATTCACCGTAGACAGTCTCGCAAGGGGAGCTGAGGTGTGCCCTGCATAGCCTGATAGCCCTTCACCAGGCTGATGGGCCTTCCTGAACTAGAGGAGTAGGCGGAGGTGTCACCGACACATGGATAAGGCTGTGCCTGACCCCTCACAATACTGTCCCCTCCCCCTGTAGTGTGTCTGGAGCCAAGGCAGGGCAAGGCAGGATCTTGTGGACAACAATGACCTTTGTTTGAATTATGCCTACTTCAAAGGCCAGAGGGGGTGTAAGTATTAGACCTACAGCCCCAGACTTTTAAAACACTTCTGGATTGAGGACTCTGCCAAGAAGAAGCGCTGAAGAGTTGTCAGGAGGAGTACTGCCCCTTTTCAGTGTGGTCCTTTGCTGCTTTGGTCAGCAATTGCTGCTTCTGTCTGTGGGCAGTGAAAGAACTGAACTTTGCTTTTAAATCCGACTTTTAGGTTCTCCAAGGGCTTGTATGTGTTTTCCTCTCAGGGACATCAAATACTTCACCTGCAGCATTCCTGAACACCACTACTGGGAGTTCTGCCCTGCCAAGTGGTGCCAGTTCCAATTCTGGGCCCTTGGAGGTGGTTCCTACTGCAAAAGACTTCAAAATTGACACACAGCCCTTCTAGCGCCTGTTTTTCAAACACCGCACTGCCATGCGAGAGAAGTTTCCACGTACCGCCGCCATGTAGCCAAAGAAATTGATGCAGTGCCTGTCCGCAGACCCGAAGAACTGTCACAGCCTGAGTCCAGCTCATCATGTCTCCGACATCCGAGACCATCCTACTGAATCCAACTCAGGCCCTGCTGCGCGGCTGAAAGAATCAACAAATCACTCGTCTACGCCTGAAAGAAACACTGCAGCGTCTGTTTTCCGCCACCGCATCAACCTCCAGTGCATCCGAATTTCCATGCATCGCACCCCCGCACTAAAGGATCTAACGCATCGCCCCCAGAAAGGAGTAGCCTCTGAAAATCAATATATCGTTTCTCTCTGCAGTCCGGAATCGATGCAACACTTCTCCTGCATGAGCAGAACTGATGCATCAATTCCCCAAGGATTCCAGAACCGATACATCGTTGTGTTTTCAGATGCTTTAGTCATTTACAGCTGTTTGTCGTCTTGGATTTTGACGCATCAAAGATACTTTGTGTAAAATCACAGCATCCAAGGAGTTCAATGGCCAGAATTGCTTAATCCTTTAAAACGCGATATTTTGAGTTATGTATGTTGGATTTTTCTTGTTTTGGTCTTGTTTGGTTTAGATAAAGATTGCTTATTTTTTTATACTGGTGTGGTGTCCATTTGTAGTGTTTTCACTGTGTTACTGTGTGGGTTATGTACAAGTACTTTTCACATTTCCTCTGAGATAGGTCTGACTGCTTGTGCCAACCTACCAAGGGGGTGAGCAGGGTTTATCTTGGATGTGTAACCCCCTTACCCTGACTATTTGGAAGGGTCCCAACTTGGACAGGGTACAAACCACTACTAACTAGAGAGCGCCATTTCTAGCAGCTCCCAAAGCAAACTGCCCACAATTCTGAATCATTCTACACAAATACTGATGTTTGGCCCCAACAGTATACATTGATACTTGGACAGGTTAGCATTCCTAATGTATTGTACTTACTGCCATGACATGCTCTTCTTTGTCAGTGAATGGACACTCAGGTAGATTAGGTAAATATAGCAGCTCCCATTTCACTTGTCTTGTTTATCCCCCTTGATCACATTCAAGTGGGGTATCTTTTGAATGTCAGCTGTGGTTGGGTTTGTACAGGAGATTTGTTTCCTCCAGAAAACATACATATCTCTGTGTAGTGATTATAATATTCTATGCCTATCTGGGCGAGTTCGACCCCTAATAATATAATTAGTGATCCTAAATATTAGACATGTTAACATCACCTTTAGAGCAATAGGAAACAGCTTTAGCTCAGTGTGTTATCAGTTTCTAAAAGTATCACCATGCAATGTATTTTGGGATGAACATGGATGGGAGTGAGTTAAATCTACGTTGTAGATTATATCCAGAAGCAAGCTGGTGGCAATTTCAATCTTTTTAAAGGTCTGCAGTAATAACGTGGAGCTAAGCTAAAGTGTCTCGTTTAATGTCATAACAGGTACCACAATAGAAAAGCAAAAGAACCAATGACACCGGGGTCAAGTGACTGTGGATAACTGATGCATTCTTTTTGAAGTCATGTGACTTAGGTTACATTGGCATCGTTGTAAATCTTCCAGGTTACTTAGATCTTTGTATCCTGAAGAACACACGTGCCTTTCTGTGGACTTTAACTGGCACAGAAACATGTCAATAATATAATATATGAAGAGTCCAAAATCCTTTATGTTTTTAATGTTGCTGACCGGAAGTTCCAATAAAGACACTCTACCAGGCATCACGCAATTTTGGAAGTGTCTATTTGGTAACTTCTCCAGAGCAGTTGACTTAGTAGGAGCTGTATAGTGTTTTTCTCAATAACGAAGGCAGCAGCTACAGGTGGCGCCAATGGCACCTTACTACCATGTTAACACTACAGACATCCCAGATTGTCTAAACGTTGACAACCTCTCTGACAGCCATATGCTATAATGACCTCGCCCACTCAGATGCAAACCTAATGATGAGGGAGGCCACCTGTATGGGTGAAGGTGTGACATTGTTTTAACTTAATACACCAACTCTGTGTAAGTGTTCTGACAAACAGTATTCCTATTTGCCAGATGCAAGTATTGGTAACACCACGAGATCCCATCTAGTGACTAAATTTAGAATCAGATCTTTAGGTTTTGACAGGGTCACAGTTGGCAGTAGCCCCCAGAAGCACCTCCTGATCGATCTGGGTAGGAAGGGACCAGGGATTGATAAATATTCTCACAGGATTTGCATAGCTACCCCATTGATATTAAATAATGTCAGTCTGACATGTTTAACTCACACGAAGGTATTACAATTACCAAGAAAATGTAAAATGAATGACCTCACAATGTTTTTTGTGAGACTATGTGATCAGAGACATATTATGAAATATTATATAAAGCAGGCTTAGGCAAAGAGCTAAGATTTCTTGTATATACAGAGGCTTAGAGAGGTACAATCCTGAAGTCATCCTGAAAAAAGAGACAGGCATTTGAATAGCTTCAAACATCCCCCCATAAACCTTAGTTTTGTGTGCTATGTAAGCAATCATTCACAAAAGAACAAAGTAGACAAAGATTTCAAAAATGGTTCTGATAGCTGCAGGAGCAACACCCTCCTGGCTAGGCATGCCTGCTCTTGTGAATGTAACAAACTGAAGATGCAGAAGGAAGGCCAGGGAAGTGTCTCACCACATGATAAAAAAGAGAACTAGCCTTAAGGCCGACTTCAAATGTCAATTTATTTATGGAGATTCTGCTGACTTTGGATTGAGGACACAGTTTTATGTTCATATTGGCGCATTCCCAATCACTGTGTTCTGCAGGCTGTTTGATTTTGACTTACCTGACTGTTGTTGTGACGAGGTAATCCTACAGTAAGAAAGAAGTGGGGATTGAATTGGGCTTTTCAACACTTTTAAGGATGAAGAAAAAGATTAATTGTTTTAATTTTTTCATCATCGTTCAGATATCATTAATCTTTCTGACAGTCAGGGTTTAAAAAAAAAGTACAATTCCATTAAAAATAACAAGCACTGTTGGAGCTCTAACTGTCCTAAGTCTGTGGAATCAAAGGTTTTTACCACGTTTGGAATTTTTTTAATGGAATATGTGAAGTGGATTGGATGATCTCGGTCTACTTCCTGGTTGAAACCCCACGTGCAGGACCACCATTAGGATTTGGTACATTTGTTTGTTGTCATCACAGAGTCCTGTGACTGTGTCAGGATCTGGTGAACTGGCTCAGCACAGAGTCGAGCTCCTCTTATTCTTGTATGAGGCGGCCGAAGTTCATGCACAGAACTCGAAATTTCTCGGAGTTAAAGTGCAAACTTTAGATAAAACAGGCCTGATTCACAAAGGATACTTACACTTTTGAGTAAGTTTACCCTTTTCAGTAAGTTTACAACTTTTCTGTTTTCTCAAGCTGTACTTTTGCCGTAACTTACACTTTTGTAGCAACTTACACTTTTGTAAGTCCACTTCTTCTTGCCCACTGATCACTTGAAGAGGTGTACAATAAGAGCCAAGCACACATGACCTCACCTGCCTCTGCCTCTCTGCGCCATGCTGTAGGTACATAAAAAAAAACATACTTGGACCTGCCAAACGCCAAAAGAACAATTGATGGACCGAATGCAGAACAATGTCATACATTCACCCCAGTACAGAGATCTGGGCCTAAATCCATTGTTTTTTTGCTCCCCATGCCTTTCCAGTTTGGACCCAGCCATATGAAAATCAGTCTTGACCCTGCGCCCAATGGGAACAGTCCAGCCCGAACTGCCAAGCCAGATCCCCCAGCACAATCTCTCCTGTCCTCTCCCACCACATCAAAAAGAAATATCTGGCATTCTACCAGACTCCAACCCCATCTTCAGCATTACTTTTTACCCACATATTCTAAGATACACCACCTAACCTCCTGTCATAAACCCTGATATCCAGCATTTGTAGCCTCCTTTTTTTTAAATGTGGCAGTGTCAGCTTTGCAGCCACTGAGGAAAGAATCTTGTACTAACTGAGGAAAGCGTAATATATATATATATATATATATATATATATTCACTGAAAAAACCATAGGTTATACACCATATATAGTTAGGAATTAGCATTTAAAAAACCTTATTTTACTCACACAAAACCATTGAAATTCCATATATAGTTAGTTGCACTAACTATATATCGCGCACCCGCAATCCACTGCTGATCATGTCACATATTACATCATTCATGACATGGTCAGTGACATCACTGATGACATCACTGATGACATCTCAAATGACATCACTGATGACAACATGCAGTGACTGTATTTTTCTGTAAAGTTAAAATATGTCTTGAGTGGATGTATAAGTGTCTGGATGAAGGATTTAGTAGGTGCATGACTGACTGTATGAGTGAGTGATTAAATGTGTCTCACTGAATGCATGGGTTAGTGACTAAACTGTCTTAATTTGTGCATCATTATGTCTGTTGTTCTGTAAACTGCTGCATGTGTTGATCATTAGCTATACGAGAGGCTATATGTGTTATTAATTGGTTGCCCAAGTATTTCTATGGGAGATTGAGTTTGTGTGGGGGTGGCTGGAAGGTGTGTGACTCTATGCATAGATGTGTGAGCAGTTTATTCACTAGGTGTATGAGTTCAAGAGTGCATGTGGAAACAGCTACATGGGCAGTTGACTGTGTGCATGAGTGTATTGATGAGTGAATGGATATCTCAATGCTACATGTCATAGTAAGTACATATGTAAAACACAGTACATGTGAGAGTTGGCATATATAAATAACTGTGCATGAGAGCCACTGAATGAGTGAGTGGTTGTATCGATCATTGTGAACTTGTATCAGGGATTGTATAAGAGAGTAAATATGTGTTAGTATATGTTTCAATAAGTAAGGTGTGTTTAACTGTATAGTTGAAGAAATGGAGGTGAGATTGTTTCTTTGCATGACTGACTGGGTGTGTGAGTAACTCCATGGATGAGTGGCAGTGTGTGAGTGTCTGTTTACACTGAGTGTATCTAAGGTTATATTAGAGTCTGAAGAGGTTTATCGTATTAGCACAAGAATGATGTCAAATGAGATGTCATCAGTGATGTCATCAGTGATGTCATTTGAGATGTCATCAGTGATGTCATCAGTGATGTCACTGACCATGTCATGAATGATGTAATATGTGACATGATCAGCAGTGGATTGCGGGTGCGCGATATATAGTTAGTGCAACTAACTATATATGGAATTTCAATGGTTTTGTGTGAGTAAAATAAGGTTTTTTAAATGCTAATTCCTAACTATATATGGTGTATAACCTATGGTTTTTTCAGTGAATTTTCAAGGTTTTGTAAATGCTAATTCCTAACTATATATAGTCTATAACCTATGGTTTTTTCAGTGAATTTCAATGGTTTTTTAATAGCAAATATCATAAGCTGTCGAATGTCAAGTACGTGGTAAGTAAAAACATTTTCGTGTTTATGCACACTGATCTGCTTTGAATACTGCCCCCCACCCCTCATTTCTATTAGGAGTACTCTCTCTTTGCAGATAGTGAAGGGTAGTTAACGCAGCCCTTTGCCCCCTTTGTAATACGTCGTGCCTGCTTCTCTCTCCATTTGATTGATTGTTCTCTTTGGTTCATTCTCTATTTACAAACAAGCACAGAGTCGCAATACTCTGTTTAGTCTTTGCAGATAGCGAAAAATCGTGTAAAAAAACAAAAGGAATCGAGCAAAATCAGTAGGCCACTAATGGGATCTCTTTTTGACCTCGCTAAAATAGAAACATTAGGAACAACCTGTTGAAAATAGCAATGCGTATGTACATAAGCGGCGTTCATTTGTGTTCACAGTACCCCTTGTTGATTGTTTCAATCGAGCATTGAATTGTTCGAAGTTAATTCTCTTAAGGATCTTCTCTACCTGCAAACGAGGAAGAATAGGAATATTCTCTCTCCCTTTGCAGATAGTGAAGGGTAGGTAACGCAAGCCTTTAACACGTCGTACCTATTTCATTCCTCATTGATTGATTGATTGTCCGAACATTGACTGTTTGGGAATTAGTTATTTTTGGAGGTATTCCCTGTTTGCATATAAACGTAGGAAAATCTTTGCAAGTAGTGAAAGGGTACGTAATGCGGACCTTTCTCCCCCGTTGTAATCTGTCATGCCTATCTACTCCCCACTGATTGATGCACCTTTTTCACCCGGACCATTTACTAGAGATACGTCATCTGGCCCGACCAGAGAGCACCCCTAGTGAAAAGGACATATGCAATAATAACGAAGTGATCACTGTATCCTGTTAACAGAAACTTTACCATGAAACAACCTGGAAAGAAAAAAATAGGAAAACGAAAATCAGTAGGCCACTGATGAACATGAACTTTTATTAAACAACAAACAAAGAAACGATAACATAACGTAATGATAAAACCTATTAATGTCCTAGAAACAAGAAAACGTTAAACTATGCCAGTGGTGAGAGACCAGAAAAACAGTCCGAGAAACCAAATCCGAGAAACCAAATCACCCCTCGCTGTCCCAACTCATGCACTCTGAAAGTTCAAAGTTTTGAGGAGTGCTTGTAACATTGTCTGAAGCCTATTTGCAATTGCTTCATCTTCACTATTCTTAAAGTAAGTGGGGGCTGTTGTGATGCGGTGCCACCCTGAACCGCTTGACGGAGGCCCCCGAGGGACGGTGTCATGTCGCGGACTCGGAGGGGGCGCTTGGCTCCGGCCCCCTCCCCAAGTCGTGTTGCCCTGGTGTGGCCTGAGATCGCCCCCGACATAGGTGGCCGGCTCCCGGGGTCAAGCGGAACTTTTTTCCTTTTGGTGACTCTTCCATTCTTCACCTTGTCCCACAATCCGTTTCACCTAAAGACACGCTGTAGTGGGGCACCCCTTTTCCGTTTCATTTGCCATTCAGCCCGCTTTTGCTACACTGTGCCTCTTCCGCTATTCAGCTGTTTACCGCCCGCTCTTTCGACTACAGCGTCTCGCTCACCATGTACTTGAGTTGCTCCCGCTCTTGCGGCGCAGCGATAGGCGGCTGCCACAGGACTCTCAAAATGGCGGCCATCTCTTCAGATTTGGGCGTGGTCCACTAAAATGGGCCTGCGACACCTTGGAACTCGGACGCTTGTCTGCTAGAGCTTGGGCTCCATTCTCGAAAGCGTCCCCTCATCCTTGAAGATTCTACAAAAGTCTTGGGGGGCCCCCGACTCCCGCAGGCTTCTGGTGGGGAGCGCCTAGCATGATTGCTCGTGGAATGGCCACGACGGAGCTACGAAATGGTGGTGCTCTCATGCTAACGCCAGCTTCAGTCTGAAACATCCAGAAACACTGTAGACTACCAATTCGATCAGTTCCGGTAGCGCTCCAACGTGACCCGGTAGAGAAGAACTTGCCCTCCCCTCTTTGACTGATGGTTCTTGTTGCCTGTCCCTTCTGTTGTCATTTAACAGAACTATTTAGCCTGCTGAAAGGGGTTGTGTGCCGTCCGCTGGTTGGTGGAGACATTTTCACTATATTCTGGACCTGCGTTGTCGCGTAATGCGTCATATGACGCGCCGCGTTAGAAAGTTTAATAAATTATTAAACACAATAAACAATCCTTAAAAAATAAAAGTCTATCATTCATTTTTCATTGCAGTACGCTGCCCAGAAAGCTTCCCGGTTCCCGGACCGGGCGCTACCCACGCAAAAAAACAAAAAAAAAATTATTTTTTTTTGCCCCGCGGGGCCGTTTTAAAGCCTCCACATTAAACCTAGGGGGTCAGGGAGGATCTACTATGCCCCCTTATGGTTATTTGCCCCTTTGTTTTGGCCTCCTCTTGTCTCTCGATCCTACCGAGAGACAAGATGGCGGCAGCTACGGACTTTTTGGAATGTTGACAGACGCCAGAGAACCAATCAGCTTCGCTTCACAAAGCTCCGTTGCGCGGAAAGGTACGCGTCCTGGAGCGCTGCCCGGTCCGCTGCTACAGATATATATCTTTTTTTAAACGTTAATTTCTCAAAATCCACTGGAGCACATATATTGAGACCTACAAAAGGCACATCGGGCTACCAGTCCCTACAATTTTGCCAAGTTTCGTGCAAATCTATTCAGCCGTTCGGGCTAAAAGTGAGGCTAACCGCCCTATGGAAAAATCAATGTTAAAAACACGTTTTGGGACCCCCCTTTTTTCTCGGCCCCCCCTTGACGAAACCCCCCCAAATTTTCAGGGGCTGCTCAGAAACAAAATGTGCCATTTTCCTGAAAATTTCAGCCAATTCCGTCCACAAACGCCAAAGTTATTAGACATAGAATTTTCAAAAAACCCATAGGGAAAAAATCCTAACTATATATACCTACTGGCGACCGCCAGTAGGTAATATATATATACATACAGCCAAAAACCTTCTCCGTGGTAAGAAAAGCAATCCGGGCCACTTAGAAATGCAAAGCGTGTTTTTATTCAATGGCTTTCTCGACGCGTTTCGCAGGTGAAACCTGCTTTTTCACGATGGATTTGAAACGGCTAACCCAGCCGTGGAGGAGCCCTGCCGCTCAGCGCGGACCTGAGGCGACGCCAACCGGCGTATGCCACTTTCGGGACTGGTGCAGATTTTGGAAGCGCTTGAAATGGACAGCGTTAGGTTCTTCACCTATCACAGCAACCCACAAGGATCTAATTAATTGGAACATGTTGGTGATATGAACAACAGGCTCACTTGAGTAAAACAAACCACAGAGTCCAGAAGGCCTTGGGAAGAGGCCACGCCCACTTGGGACGGACAATCTGTTTATATATTTATGACTGTTGGGCACTCACTACCCATCATGCAAGCCTCTGAGGAAGTACGAAGTACGAAACGCGTCAGGCGATGCTGTTCAACGTGTGCTGTGAGGTGTCTTAACTTTCGCTGTGGCAGCTTCCATTAAATGTTTTTGCGGAACCAACCAGTTTGCAGGCTTCTCTGTGAGGGTAACTCTTGTGATGGATATATATATATATATATATATATATATATATATATATATATATATATATATATATATATATATATATATATATATACAAATAGCGGCAATCATTTAATGTACTATATATATATATATATTCACTGAAAAAACCATAGAATTCACACCAGTCATAGTTATAACCATTGAAATTCCCACGTTATAGTTAGTTGGACTCACTATAACTTGCACGTCTGGAATGCACTGCTGATGACGTCACATATTACATCACTCATGACAGTGTTTTTAAAAAAAAAATTGATTGGTTAACTGACTTATTAAGTGTATCTTAGTGAATACATATATTAGCGAGTAATGTTTAAATATTTAAATATATGCATGAGTGATGTAATATGTGACGTCATCAGCAGTGCATTGCAGACGTGCAAGTTATAGTGAGTCCAACTAACTATAACGTGGGAATTTCAATGGTTTTATGCGAGTAAAATTTCCAGCTAACTATAACTGGTGTGAAACCTATGGTTTTTTCAGTGAATTTCAAAGGTTTTTTAAATGCTAATTCCTAACTATAACTGGTGTGTAACCTATGGTTTTTTCAGTGAATATATATATATATATATATATAAAATTTCTATGGCAAAATGAAACCCCTCATTTTGTTCCTTTTCAAATTAAATGTATTAAGTGTTACCACTTTATTCCAATCAAGATGACTTCAGGTGTGCCATACTTTTGTCATAAGTAAGACTGTTAGCGTTCTAGTTGTTCTTTAGAACACTCTGGGACATTCTGTCATTGGGCTATAGTTGGGCTACATCTGGCTGATATTTGGGCTACATTTGGGCTCTTTTGTCTCTGGTGGCAATCTTGGGAGACTGCATATCAGAATTTTTTTAATGAAATATAAGAGGATTTGAGAAGTCACTCAAAATGTGCCCTAATTTTTCTTTCTTCAGCACTAATCATAATTTCTATGGCAAAATGAACCCCCTCATTTTGTTCCTTTGCAAATTAAATGTTTTAAGTGTTAACACTTTATTCCAATCAAGATGACTACAGGTCATAAGTAAGACTGTTAGCGCTCTAGTTGTTCTTTAGAACACTCTGGGACATTCTGTCATTGGGCTATAGTTGGGCTACATCTGGCTGATATTTGGGCTACATTTGGTTTTTTTTGTCTCTGGTGGCCATCTTTGGGCTACATTGGCCTACATTGAGCTACATTGGGCTACATTTGGGCTCTAACATATATATAGCCCAATGTAGCCCAATATATATTTTTTCAAAGTTAATTTTCGTAAAAACCACTGGAGCATATATCTTGAGACATAGCAAAGGCACATCGGGGTACCAGTCCCTACAATTTTGCCAAGTTTGGTGGAAATCCATTCAGCCGTTCGGGCTAAAAGTGAGTCCAACCACCCTATGGAAATTAACATGGGGAAATCACGTTTTGGGACCCCCCTTTTATCTCGGCCCCTGCTTGACGGATCCCCCCGAAACTTTTAGGGAAGGAGCGGAGCGCAGCAAGGCAAAGTTAAGGAAAATTACAGGCAGATCCCTCATTCGGCGCCAAAGTTATTCCCAATAGAATGTTGCGGATTTCCTATGGAAAAAGATCCTAACTATAACTACCTACTGGCGACCGCCAGTAGGTAATATATATATATATATATATATATATATATATATATATATATATATAATATATATAGTACATTTAAATGCTTGTCGCTATTCGTACTCCAATAATATTATATA
Organism: Lissotriton helveticus; assembly: GCF_964261635.1. Lineage (NCBI taxonomy): Eukaryota > Metazoa > Chordata > Amphibia > Caudata > Salamandridae > Lissotriton > Lissotriton helveticus. The sequence goes on along the minus strand of NC_136071.1, from coordinate 549,626,193 downwards.
CACTGAAAAGATAATGCAGTGGGTGACGCTATTATGCATTATTAATATTATACTGCTGCATGAGGAATCTTGTAACTAAGGCCTTTTGGGAGTTGTAGATATTCCATTACAGGGTCGTGTGGCAATGAACGTATTAACACCTGTGTCTCGTGGAGTTTAACTATTTACCTGTGATGAAGGCATATCAACTGAAACGCTTTAGGATTAAAGACCATGCGCATGTAGCCATTTCTATTTTGAATAAATGTTGGTTGCTACCTGGAACTAGGCTTTGGCTCCCTCTTTTTTGCTTGGATATATATAAATATACACACACACACACACACACACACACACACATATATATATATATGCACATACATATATAGATCTTCAAGATGGGTAGCAGTGGACATGTGGAGTTCATAACAGCAACCCCATACTTTCCTATTTGCATTTACCTTCTGGAAATTCTTTCCTTCAATACTTTTGTCACATATTTTGGCCACACAATATTCTTGTCCTCGAGATTGTGTCAGACAAACGCTAGGTCTATAACCATTGACTCACTCCAATCTAACCTCAAGAGTTAAGAAAATGCTCTTGTGGTTAAGGTTATTCTACTCGTCCACCCTTCAATTAGTAGGTGCTTGGCAGGGTAACACAAATGAAACTCTACAATGTAGATAGTGTACAGGCGCTACAGAAACATTAGAGCAAATCTTATGTGTTTGCCCTGTTCTTTAGTTACCAAAAAAGGAGGTTCCCTCGCTTAAGTCGCACAGCAAGATATTCAAAGATAGCAACAGGGGTATCAATAAACATCTGTTATTCAGTGCCAATATACCCTTGGGTGAGTGTGCTCTTTACAAATACACGTTACGTTATATATGATTTTTTTTGCAATTACATAGTAGATATTCTCTATACATAGCGCACATAGGGGCATATTAGCAAGAACCTCGTTAAAATTATCGCTGTTTTAGCGGCAGGAAACTGCTGCTTAAACGGTGATAATGGGCTTGCTAATATGCTTTATAGAATTCCAATAGAAGCCCAGGTTAGATGTGGAGGACATCTAACCTGGGATTCTATTGGAATTCTATAACACATATTAGCAAGCCCATTATGTCCATTTTAGCGGCAGTTTCCTGCCGATAAAACGGCGATAATTTTAACTAGGTTCTTGCTAAAATGTCCCATAGTGCGCCAACTGTGTGCCGTCAATATCACACGACAGTGAAGTGCAGCCTTCAATCACTTTCTTCATTTCGATCTGACCAAGCAAAATATAGAACTGAAAGTGACCCTGCTTACTTTGTGAATTGCTCAAAATTGTGACACACTTTTTCTTATTTATCGGCATTGTATGTGGTGTTATGTTGAAATAAATGTTAGGAAATTTATTTCATAAGCTTTCGGGACCTACAAATGACCCTGGCTCCCCTGATGTACCTGTCAGAGGTCTATATATGAAGTGTATATAGAATATTTAACTGTGGAGAGTACCTGTCTGTATTATATAGTGTATCTTTAACCATACCTTCTCGGTTCGCTTTAGGACTATTTACCTCGTATGCTCAATGAACAAATTTAAATAATTAAACTTGAAATTTACTTCGTTTTAAACTGCTTTTTCTGATGCATAGCCAAACAAAGAAACATTTATTATGGCACAATATTTTAAAAACCATTATATTCAGTGACATTGTTAATGCTGTCACTGGATATTACTGAAAGGAAAGAGTATGGTTGTATTTTAAAGCAATAAATAAGCATTATTGGACTCATTCCGAATGGGTTCTTAATTTTGATTGGGCTGATACCAGGAGATCCCAGCCCCATTAGAAATAAAAAATATATGGTAATTCTGCAAATTTATTGTATTCCTCGAAATGTGAAAAATGCAAGGGAGAATGAGAGATTACCATTGGAGTCAAGACCGTAATTACAGATTCACCTTTAAATCCTCATTTGTAAGTGGATACTCCTGATTCCATTCTTAAATCCGTGGATAACACCACCCTCCATAGGTAGCGGTACCAAGACTATCGCTAACTCCGGAGGCAGGTGTCCGGGGTACTTGCCACGTTACCAGTGCTCTCATAAGGAAGCCAAAAGGGTGAGATAGGAGGGCCCTGAACACAAACTTGGGGTCCCAGCTTGGAATTCTGTGACAGTAAGATCAAATTCAATGTCAACTTGCAAGGTAGGACATTTCCTCTTTCGCCATCCATGTTCAGTTTCATGTCCAAGTCAATCACATTATTCAGTCATGCAAATATAACTGCACCCTTTTGTGAAAAAGGATCGGGTTAAATGAATTACATAACTGCACACAAATAATTATAACATCCATTAACAGATAAAAACAGTCACTGCACATAAAATAGCCGAAAGATATTTGACATAAAGTTGAGAATAATTAACATGTTTCATAATAAAAAAAACTTGGGAGCATATTTTTCAATGGTTTGAGTCAGTGCAAATGTCACAGAAACCGACGCAAACTGGTGCTAAGTCTTAAAAAACTACGGGGCTTATTACCAAGCAATAGCGATAATTATCGCTATGCATGGTTAGCGGCTATAATTATATCGCCGCGCTCCGACGATTTTTACCGCTGAGATACCTTGATACTATCAAGGTTTATCCCAAAAGCGGTAAAAACCGGCTGAAATGCATGAATATCTCTGAAAAATTAGCTATATTCATGCATTACCAAGCAAATGCTCTTAGCCATGTTATCCACCTACCATTGGATAACATGGCTAAGAACTGCTCTGGGCAGGCGTTAGCTTTTGGAGATAATTGCGCTTAGCGCGATTATTTCCAAAAGTAGGTAATAGGAGATAGCGATGTTAGCGGCTGTTTCCAATCGCTAACATCTTGGCACGCCCACTTTGCATTTCATTAGCGATAAATATCGCTGACATGCAAAGTGGGCCCCAAGATGATCTCTATCTCCTACTAGCTGTCGGGCGATAAAATTATCGCCGCTTTAGCGGGAAAAATTCTTGCTAAAGCGGCGATAAGGCCCTTGGTAATATGCCCCTACATTCCAGGGAAAACGTTTTTTCTCACTGGAAAGCACTCCTTAGTGTTACTTTGCATCAAGGAGGCATTCTGTTGGTAATACATGTGCATTCCTATCCTTCTACCTATGGTTTATAAGGCAAGACTCTATCTACTCACATTTGTAGATAGCTTAGTGCCAAAAAACAAGTTTCCCTGAGGGAGGCACAAAGCATGAGAAAAGTGAAGAAAAGCATGAAGCACGAGAAAAGTTTTTCTCCAAAGTTTTCAACCCTTTAACTGTAAGCTGCATTGTACAGCACTCACAGAACGTTTTAAAACGTGTCTAAGCCGCAATCTTTTGTTGTGTATTACATTGTGTGAAATATTAGTTAATCTTCCCCAGTGCAGCATTTGCCTAAATCCATTCTTACGAACGATTCCCTGTTTTCCAACCAGAGCAAGAACCCCACGTTGGATAAGGATCGGAATGATAAGTTATGTGAATTATATAAATTATGTAATTATTGCGATAAACATTGCCTTCCCTGTTAAATTTTAATAGGACAGTGTGCCACAAATTAACATGGAAGCAAATGGCTGATGATTACTGAGACGTGCCTATTGTTGCAGTAACCACCAAAATCCTCCTCAAAATACAGTAAAACGGATGCAAAACTGGTAATAGCTGCTGTTTATGACACCAAATAAATAATCATTCCAGGAGTTTTTCTATTTATCAGGTGCCATATATATCCCACCAGCAGTAGGCCACTCATAATGGAGAAGTAAGTCCTAATGGTTGTGCATGGTTTATGTAATGAATGGGTACATTAAGCATGTGTGCAATCAGACTTAGTCTAAAACTTCACACATCAGCAAAGGTAAGCAAAACAACACACATCTTCATGAAATATACATTTTGGTCTACTGATGTAATTCCAGTTGTGTTCATCAGTATCTCATCCTTTGCTTCAGCATGCCAGTGGCACACCCCAAACACAAGTCTCGGATTGCCTGTTTATAACTCCATTGATCACCTGTACATCATGCATGCCCATTAACTTTCCAGGTACATACACCTTTTATGATATAACTCCCCACTGCAAATGCTGTCCATCTGTAACACAACTGGTGCTCATGTTAAGCACTCTGATACCTTCACGCTAAATATAACTCCCCCTAAAAAGTCACATGATGACAATGGTGTGTCCCTGAATATTGAGTAAACAATATTGATGGGAGCGAATATCAAGGACAGAATATCTAAAATAAAACATCAACAGGTAAGTAAGTCTAGATTTTCTATATTTAATTCCACACAAATGTACCTCAGTGATGTATGTATCTTCAAGATATGTGGATGTGGAGTTAAGAATAGTAAATCTATTCTTTCCCATATGAATTTAACTTTCAATAATTTGTCCCTCAATGTTTCGAACTCGATTTTAGCATGCCACAATATTGTTGGTGTTGATATTTAGTAGTACAATCAATGACACCTAAACACTGAACATTCCTTACCAAACAGCATAGGATACTTGAATGTAACCTTTGTCAAAAAATGGTACAGATGAAAATAATCTGGCAATATGCCACATCACCATCACATCATGTTTTCCTAGTTTTTTTATGTTTCAAAAATAAGTTTATTCAAGAAAAAGAACAAAATGAAGAAACAATAAAAAAAAGTAGTTACATAGTATGAGATAAGAACATATAATCGTACATGAAGTTGTGCTTATAAAATCGATACAGAAAAGAAGGTAGGGCAAAGGAGTATATAAGGATATAAAAAAGGTCTGGTAACTAACCTAAAGTTTTCAACAATAAGTTTATAATAAACATGCACAAATATTCATGAGTATATACTATGGAATGTCAAGGAGGCTTGGAAACTTCTTGTTCTGAGACATTGTGCGCATAGGAGAGTCTAGCTTGTAAATCAATAAACTTTGTGATTGGGAACCATAATTGTAAGCGTTTTGTGGTAAGGGAGACAGGATTAACATAAACTGGATCAAATCTGTGATTGTGGTAAACTGCATACGACCAAACTTGAAATTAAAATTTAGAAGAGTCTTTCCAGTGTTTGGTAATCTGTTGGAAAGTCACCAATAAATGCAAATCCAGAATTTGTATATCAAACCAACAATTGTTCCAATCCTCTGATAAAGCCCCTAAAACAATATTGGTAATAGAAAAGGGTATAGTAGAGCCAAATATGAGAGTAATTTGATCCCAAACGCGCTTCCAGAACTTATGGACACAAGGACAGGTAAAAAGCAAATGTTTCAAATCACCATTTGTTAGAGAGCAGGACCAGCAAATATCAGATATGTCAGCGTTCATCTGAGGAAGGAGTGTGGGGGAAATAAGTAATCCATTGTATATAAAGAAAAGTGTCTGTGTAGTGTTCGCTGCTCTAGAAGATTTCCAATTTTGGTCCAAATTTTATTCCATAGGTAGATGGGCCATTCTGTATCAAAATCTTGTTACCATGCTAGGTCTATCGTAGTCTTATCTCTAGTGACCGTTGATTTTCGTAAGTAGGCTTATATGATGGAAGCTTTGGGGGAGGTGCTGAGAAATGTACGCGTTTGATTGGCAATAGTGTGGGAGGAAATAGGAGTAGGGTTAGTCTGATCAAAAAAAAGAATTATAGCATTTTATAATAATTTGTATTTCTTCCAAAAAGAGAGAGGGAGATTGAACAAGAGGCATGCATGAGCAAAGGGTGTTACCTTATTATTGTTGAATAGTTGATTAACCCATATTAGGCCTTTTTGTCTCTATGTTTTCCAGTAAAATGGTTTACCTTTGATCAGTATGAGTTTATTTATGCCATATAGTAGAATTAATGAGTGCATTAATGCCCTTGGGTTGATCTAATAAGAAACTATCCAATAATTTGCTTGTGTGTTTAACAATAAGAGTAGATAATTGTTGGGGTTTTCGAATAAATGACAAATATTCCTGAAAGGAGAAAGGCACAAGGTATGATTGTTCAAGCACGACCCAGAGTGGAGATTCCAATAAGGATTCTAGCATCCAATTAGAAGAATGAAGTAATAGAAATGCATTGTGAAAGGTAGGAAAGTCAGGAAAAGGGACTACCCCTTCTAATTTTGGGTGTATGAGTTTTGACAATGACATACAGGCTTTTTTAGTATTCCAGAGAAAGGAAGATAATAAGGATTTTTTTTCACTTTGAGGTATAGCAATTGGTATGTTAGATATAGTAAAAAGTATAATGAGCGACAACATCATCTTTATGGTGTCTAATTGCCCCCACCAAGAAAGGTAAAGTGGGTGCCATTTATCTATCAAAGCGGATATTTTTAATGAGCATTTTTCTGTGTTTAATGGAGATCGATGATTTGATTGATGAAGAGAAGTACATACCTATATATTTTATATGACTAGGGTTCCATTTCAAGTTGGACATTTTAAAATCATCTTTAAAAGTAAATGTAGTTAAGGATAATATCTCACATTTGTCACTATTTAATCTATATCATGAGACAGAGGAGTGAGCTGTTACTTCATGCAGGAATTTAGGGAGGGAAGAGTGAGGTTGCGAGAGAAATAATAAAATATAAAAGGCAAATGCCGGCAATTTAATATGTTACCTCATCAGATGCAAATCCATAGAAGTTCAGATTTAGGTGGATCCGAGATAGAAAAGGTTCTAAAGCAAGATTGAAAAGAAAAGGAGAAAAGGGACATCCCTGCCGAACGCCTCTTCCCAAGTTAAAATATAATGAAGTGAGGCCATTAGCAAAAATTGCCTCTCTGGGGTTTGAGTATAGGAAAGAAATTAAACTTATGATCTTTGGACCAAAACCAAACCATTTAAGTGTTGAAAAAGTAAAAGGCCAATGTACTCTATCAAACACCTTTTCCACGTCTAGTGCAATAGCAGCGATAGAGTCGGATTTATGAGAAGTTTTAGAAAGTATGTCAAAGAATAAATGGGTGTTGTCCGCAAGGAAACATCCTTTAACAAAACCAGACTGTTCTTCGCCAAGAAGATTAGGAAAAAAGTATTCCAATCTCAAGGCTAAGCCTTTAGATAAAATCTTATGATCAATATTTACTAAAGAAATGGGTCTGTAATTGCTACAATATTGGGGGTCTTTATCTTCTTTGGGTATGAGGCAAATTAAAGCTTCCAAAAAGGATCTGGAAGAAGCACCTGCCCGTGCAAAAGAGACTATAGGATTATATAACTTGGGTAAAAGCAAATGAGAGAAAAGTATAAAAAATTCTATACTAAAACCATCTGGTGCTGGGGCCTTATCTTTTTTGAGCTCATGCAACGCAGTGTGTAATTCCTTCAATGAAATATCAAGCTCCAATGAGTCACGGCTTGGATGCGTGTCAAAGATTTTTCAATGGAAGAGAGGTATTCTGAAATTTCATTATTTGTAGGAAGGGATTCCGCTGTATATAGGGCTTCATAAAATCAATAGAATTCTTGTAAAATGTCAGAGTCTTTGATTCTAGGTAATTGTTGATCATCAATGATCGATTCAATATCGATTTTTTTATTACCGTGAGATAGTTTTGCCAGACTTATTCGGTCCACCATAAAACGTTGCACTGGATTTCAGCAGATATAATGAACCTTTATCAGTAAACTCCTTATTGAACATATGTTTCCTTGCTATGAGTTCTGATAAACACTCTTTTGATTTGGTAGCATAATAGGAATGTTGCAATCTCTTTATTTTTGCAAAAAGGTCTGTGCCAATTTTGCAGGTAGTATGCCGTATCCTAGAAACGTAATTAATATTTGAATTGTGGGAAGCAGCGTTGAAAGCATCCCATATTGTATACAAAGGTAGGATTTCTGTTTTGTTAATAAGTAAATATTCTTCAAAAAAAGAGGTGAAATAGGAGGTAAATATAGGATCTAATAGCAGCGAGTTGTTGAAGCGCCATATCCTGAAAACATTTGGTTTGTTAAGAATATCCAATGAGATGTAGACGGGGCATGGTCAGATATTAATATTGAGCCAATCACCACAGATTGCAAGGATTGAGAAATAATATGAGAAATAAAAATATGATCAATTGTGTCTGATGAGCCGGAGATAGGTATATTCTATTAGAGTGGGGTTGCATATTCTCTAGGCGTCTATTAATTGTCTTTGCTGAGTGGATTGCAAAATAATTTATGAGCTTTATTTGGAAGCCAGGAAATTACAATCAATGAAGGGATCTATAATTTGGTTGCAATCCCCTGCGAAAATGAGATTATCGTGGGGAAAATGTAACATTTTGTGAGGTGGGACCAAAAAAGAGAATCACCAGTAGTTGGTGCGTAAATATTTAATAGAGAGAGTGGAACCTTCCCAATCAGCAATTCAGTAAATAATCAGTGACCTACATTATCAGTTTCTTGAGACACAAGTTTAACGCAAACATATTTGTGACATAATGTGACAAGGCCATTTCCTTTACCATCACCTGGAGAAAAGAAAACTTCACCTACCCAATCTCTTTTCAATGTTAAGGCTTCGGTTTCTGTAAGATGTGATTCTTGGATCAATGCTATGTCAGCTCTTAATTTGGCTAAATGTGTTAGAACACACTGTGTTTTAACCCCTTCGCTGCGGGGGTAATTGCCCCACTGTGCTGGGGGCGAGGGGGGGGCGCACAGTGCCCCGTCATGAGGCACGGCGCTCCTGTGCTCATGACGAGCTGAGCTCGTCACAGGTGCACCGGCTACCGTGGAACGCTCAGCAAAGCAGGGGAATTCTCCCCGCACCTGAGCGTTCCACGGCTCATGACGAGCTGAGCTTGTCATGAGCACCGTGCCTCATGACGAGCTCAGCTCGTCAGGAGCATGAAAAAGGTTAATCGGTGAATTCAAGCCTCATACATTCCAAGAGATAATTTTCAATGACATATACGATTCATTATAAAGAAAAAATTAAGTAAACCAGACGCTGGATAAGATTGATAAAGTGTAAACAACAACATTGCATGCAGCAGAAAAAAAGCAATACAAGAAACAGCACGAAAGAAGAAGGAATAAGAGAAACAGGAAAAGAAAGCGAAGGACAAATAAGAAAGAAAAATAGTATGAGGAGGAAATAAAGAGGGAACTCAGAGAGAAAAACAAAGAGTGAAAGACAAAGAAAACATAAGGGAAGTAACACATACCTATAAAATTCCAAAAAAGACGGGGAGGGTGGAACCTCATGGAAGGATGGAGTATCGAGATCCCACAGGAGGGGTACACGGACGACTGTACTTGACAAGATGCGAGACAACAGGTACACAAAATGGGATACCTAGAAGGAGAAGCAAAAGGAAATGGGTTATTTGTTAGAAGTTAACATCAGCAATAAAGTCTTCATGCCAAAAGAGTAGTTGCATAAGAGAACAAGAACACCTAAACATTTGATAAACAAGCATAAATGCTGAAAATCAACGTGCTTTAGGAATTTTATAACCAGAATGAGACGACGAAGCACCCGAAGAGTCCACAGTTTCTAATTTGCAAGAGTTAATGAAACTTTTCAGTTTAAATGGATCCTCGTAGGTAGTCGTCTTATTTCTGAAGGTAACCTTAAAGAGACAAGGGTGGAAAAGGCCGTAGTGAGCATCAAGAGCACGAAGATCTGGCCTCAGATTTTAAAATTCTCTGTGCCTGTCTGCTGTACTCTTGGCGTAATCTTGCCAGAAAAATAAAGCATGGCCTAACCACAATATGCAGGTTGATGATTTAGAAGGTGAGAGAACTTTAAGGAGATCGGTGTACTCTAAGAAATATAGAATAACACCTCTTGGGCAATTTTAGCCAGAGGCATTGACTTGTTGATGGCGCAATCTGTGTGCAGGTTGAATATTTAAGGAAGTACCTTCAGGTAGGTTTAGCGCTTTTAGGAAGAACATTCTTGAAGAAGGTAAGAGGGACTGGGCCCTCCGTTTTTTACGGTAGACCATATATGCGCAGGTTGTTTCTTCTATTGCTATTTTCAAAATATTCCATTTGCTTCTGTAAATAGGAGACCTGCGATTGAAGGGTATTCACTTTACTGTCAGTTATGCCATATGAAGAAACATTTTGCTCCACTACCAGTAGACACTCATTCATTTGAGACCACCTGTCAGTAAGAAATGTAAGGTTGGTATTTGTTTCCTCCATAAAAGGTCATAAGGCACGAATTTCCTCCAGTAAGAGCTCCAACGAAACAGGAGGCAGAGATTTTGCTGGAGATGGCAGGTCTTTCATCAGACGTTTCGTAGATGCCTAACCAGAATTCGCCAGAGTAGTAGTAGCGGTTGCCGTAATAGCAGTTGTGCCATTTTTTGACTGAGAAGTTTGAGAGGATTCCATTTTGGCAAACTTTGAGAAGACTGTGGAATTCTTGATGAATTTGCATGCTGGGGAGAAGATGACAGGACTTTGTCTTTTTATTTTTCCCATAGGCAGTGGAAGAAGTTAATAAAATAAATCCAACTGTTCAATGGAAACAATTAATGAAGACAACATTTAAAATGACGGGAAAAGTCGGGTTAAGTATTGTAAGCAAGTGGCGAAAATAAAGCCTGATACTAAGAGGCTACCAGAGTGTTTAGAGAGTCAGAAAAAAAGCCAATAGAAGAGCTCATTTAAAGCAATATGAGAATGTACCTTTAAGAAAATTAGAGTTTCCAGGTATCTTCCTCTGTGGTGAATATTGTTCTGGTAAATTTGAGCGTGACTCCTTTAGCGCTGTGATGAAGTGATATGAAGCAACCGCATCACAAAATGGTGGCCACTTCTGAGCGTGGCGAGGACCAGAGAAGAAATACACTATTTTCCAACTTGCAGTGGGTCGGAAAGATTACCAGCTGGGTGCTGAGTGCTTCCCCATGCTAAACCTGCGTGTCAGCACATCAGTAGGTCATGGAGTCCATGTGGAAGGATCGTTGACCAGCACCACCTCTCCACGAGTAATGGAAAAGCCGCCATCTTCGTTGGGTGTCGTTATGTCCCCACGTTTTCCTAATATTGATAAGAGCGAAATTGCTTACGACCATGCCTCCTCTGGGCATCACACAATTACACTTTGGAAGCCTGTAGTCCTACCAGCACCCATTCATGTTGCATTGCAGAGCATGCTAAAGGGCTGCTGAAATCAAGATTCATTTCCCAGTATAGTTCTTACGGTGTGGTGGTTGCCCTTCATGTGACACACTGCCATGGATAATTTATTGTCATCTATTGTGAAAATTTGTATATATTTGTTCCTCCTTTTGCCAATTTTCCCTTCCCATAAACACTGCCATGGGGTGCATCATTCAGAACATCACTCTTGCATCGGAGACACCACAGCATGATGAAATACAGGGTGATGGCCATCTACAGTGGCGCACAAGGAACCTCAAAGCACATCTGGCTAACATATGAGGAAAAGTATGTCAATCAAGGATTTGCATACCTTTTTATTTATATTTTGCTTTAGAGCCATTACACCATGTAGTATTGGAGAACTTTTACATAGAACAAGAGAGCACATAGTGGCACATGTGCACAACTGTAATATTGCAGACAGTATGTTGAAGGAAATGAACATTTTCTAGGCCAGATCACTGGAGAGGAACACAGGAGGGGTACAAGGTGGCCAGACATGTTCTAGAGAGCTAATATCAAACAGAAAATCGGAGACAGTAGCAGGTGGCAGAGAACATTAGGATGGGTCACTATTTGACATTGATAGACTAAATGCCTCGAGTCCCATCTTTGAAGGGTGGTTTTGGTCCCATTGAGACCTTTTCTAAGGTATCTCTTCAAGAGGTGATTCTTACGCCCTTTTCTGAATTACAGGATGTCCAGGGAAGTTCTTAGTTGGGTTTGCAGGGTGTTACAGATGACAACAGATCCAGAAAAACATTGTTTTTGAGCTAGTGCCAATTGGAATTTCGGCATTTCCAGTTCGCAGGAGTTTTTCCCCCTGGATTTTCTTGAGTCACAGGAAATTGTCAGTAGGTCTTCTATATAGCTTGGTATGTCTGCATGGAGATCTTTAAAAAGTGAGGCAGAAGATTTTGAATTTTAATCAGGCTTCAAAGGGGAGGTGGCAAAGATTGCTCAGAATTGCGGAGATGTGTAATCAAATGTATTTTCCTCAGCAATCAATTATGCAGTGGGGTCGAGATTTGCCTTGAGATGAGTCAGGATGTTCATCAGGAGACCCATCAAGATGGCATTGCCAACATCAATCCTGGAGATGGTAAGCACATATGCTGATGTCTTCATATGCTCTTTATAGCTGGGGAACCAGGTTCGAATCTCAGCACCGGCTCAATATCTGGTGATTCTGGGCAAATCACTTAATCTACCAGTGCTGAAAAAAATAAAAATGAATGTGTCCTTGTTTAATGTAGCTGGTGCTCATGTAAAGGGCTCTAATACCTTGAGGTGGAGTTTGCACTTTATGAAATTGGGACAACAAAGAATCAAACAGGCAGCCACGGTACCATATGTGGCACATCCTCCTTCACCCACATTATCCCTTTTGTCTCCTTTTAAATTTACTGTGATGGTGGGGTCTTTAATAGCTCTATACTCAGGGCATCAGGTACACTCTGTCTTAATTGTATAGGTGTAAACAACAAAAAACACAATAAATCCTAAGCTTTCTAATCTGAGTTCGCAATAGAGACTTCCTATAACCCTCTGGTCTTTTTTTCACGCAGGTGCAGCATCTCTTATTTCCTCTCGACCAGTGCTTCTCCGGAAAAGACCGAACCAAAAAAGAAACTTGTAAGTTAAGAGAAGAAAGCGAAAAAAATATGAAGGCATTTCTTTTCATCTACTTTATTTTGATTCTTTTCTTTATTTCTATCTCTTTGGTGTCTTTTGACTTCACTTGAGGTCTTTATTGCCAGATCAATGAAACAATTAACATTTCCAACTTTCCACCGTGTTACTCAATTCTTTGTTTTTTTCAGTCCTTGGGACAGTGGTCCTTTTATGAACCCTCCTCTAAAAAAACGGGAAAGGGAAATGCTTTTTGGAGAGTAGATATTTTATTCTTTTTAGGTAGTGTAGATGGACATTAGCACATTGCGTTAATCTGATGACATGAGGCACCAATGAGAGACAGGTGATGATTAGGAACTCTAGCTATTTCTTTGTCACTGAGAGCAATGGAACACAACCATTCCCTTTTGATTCATTATTTAGGATTGGGTTGAATTTTTGACGGATTTTGGAAATATTAGCAAGATTTCTTTCTTCTGCGGAGTTAGATTCAAACAGTTGGCTGACATCCAGTTACATAGTTTTTGTGAGCTCCTTGGAACAGTGGAAATGTCATTATTTGTGAAAACATCAATGAGATTCGCACAAAATGTGCGTATTGCTGAAGTTTCATGTATGTATTGTACCAGAAGGATGACGGTTCTATGACTGAAAAAACATTGGGAATAAAGTGTAGCCTTGCAGGACACCGCAAAATACCTGTGCAGGCCCTGAGGTATGGGTTACTAGTTTAACTAGGATACCTATCTCTCATGAGGTGTCATTTCTGTATTTGTTCAATTGTATCAATCGATGGGTTTACCAAACCAAGGTATTTAATTATTAGTCTGTGGTTGCCTAGGATTTCTGAGTAGGTGTTGCTCGTTTTCAGAATTAGCAAAATGTGAGCAAGCTTTAATTTTGCACTTCTGTGAAATAAGATTGTGGATAAGATGTAGCACTATGGCCAGACTTGCTGAATTTGTAGCTGGGGAACCAGGGGTCCGATTATGATATTGGTTTTCCCGCATCCTCCGGGCCGGCGTAAGCCACCGCCGGCCCGGAGGATGCGGGAAATCCGCTGCGGACTGAAAACTGACCCCCGCCAGATTAGGATGGCTGGGGATCTTTTTTCCGTCCGCAGCTTTTGCGCCGCGGTCGCCTCCCGTCCGCGGCAGAAAAGCACTAACATGGCTGGTGGTGTCTATCAGACACCACCAGCCATATTAGGATGTCTGGAGTACTATGCCTTTACACGGTGGCATTTCTGCTGTGCAAAGGCATACGGATTTTTGTTTGGGGGCCCGTTGCGGGCCCCCAGGGGTGAAGGGGGGGTGCACATGGGGGGTACCATACCCCCTGCATTTGCGTGCACAAAGCGGCAGGCACCGCGCGGTGCCTGCCGCTTTGTGCATGCAAATGCACATCTTTCATTTTTAACATTGCGGCGGGTGCTGCTTCAAGCATCACCCGCCACAATGTTAAAAATACAGGATGTGACCGCCAGGGTGACGGTCACATCCTAATTTTCACGGAGGGACTGCTGCTGCCCCTGCGGACGGTCCCTCCTACTCTGGGGTGGTGGACGGACTCAGGTCCGTCCGCCATCATAATCGGCCCCCAGGTTCAAATCTCAGCACCAGCTCAATAGCTGGTGATTCTGGGCAAATCACTTAATCTAACAGTGCTGAAAAAAGATTAAAATGAATGTGGCCTTGTTTAATGTAGCTGGTGCTCATGTAAAGGGCTCCAATACCTCGAGGTGGAGTTTGCACTATATAAAATTGTGACAACAAAGATTCACATGAAGAACCTGTTTACTTAACTGAAGTCACATGTTACCATATGTGGCACATCTCCTTCACCCACATCATCCCTTTTACCTCCTTTTAATTTTACTGTGATGGTGGGGTCTTTAGTAGCTCTATACTCAGGGCAACGGGTACACTCTGTCTTAATTGTATAGGTTTAAACAACAAAAAGCACAATAAAACCTAAGCTTTCTAATCTGAGTTCGCAATAGAGACTTCCTATAACCCTCTGGTCTTTTTTTCATGCAGGTGCAGCATCTCTTCTTTCCTCTCGACCAGTGCTTCCCCGGAAAAGAGCGAAACCAAAAAAAACAGGTAAGTTAAGAGAAGAAAGTGAAAAAAATATGAAGGCATTTCTTTTCATCTACTATATTTTGATTATTTTCTTTATTTCTATCTCTTTGGTGTCTTTTGACTTCACTCAAGGTCTGTATTGCCAGATCAACGAAACAACTAACATTTCCATCTTTCCACCGTCTTACTCAATTCTTTGTTTTTCTCAGAATACTTCCACCACCATCTTTCCTTGGGACAGTGGTCCTTTTATGAAACCTTCTCTCAAAAAAAAAAAAATGGGAATCTGTAGAATTTCTGCCTACTTTCCCTTGTGACACATATATTTATACGCAAAGTGGTCCTCAAACATTAGAACCCTTTCAATGGTTTCCTCCCAAGTTCTTTCCCATTCCTTCTTCTTCTGGCAGTCTAAACTTTAGATGGTCTTCTTTCATTTTAGTGACAACCACCTGGCATAGCCACAGTCTTCCTGGATTGGAGAGGCTAAGGGGCTTCACGCCCTTCTTCAGTCTAGTCTTAGACATCCTCAAAGCCCTCTTTCGGTGAGCCATCTGTCTCCTCCTAGCTGCCCAGACTTTTCCTCCTCGCTGTCGGTACTGCTTCTTTTGTCCCCAACAATTCTGTACATCTCTCCTTCCTTCTCTCCTCTGACTCCAGATCTTCCCCTCCAACTCACATTCTTCCAACCTGCCTTGAGAAAGTCTATTTTATTAGTCCTTCTTTTCCTTTTATCTTTTTATCCTTTTAACTCTCTATTCTCTGCCTTCTTTCTAGTCTTTCTTCTATATCCTCTCCTCTCTTAAGCTGTCCTTCTTACTTGTCTAGGGCTCCCAACAGGCTACCGGCTCATCCACCACATCATGGGATCCCTCATTGTCTGGTAAATTCAATCCATTACACATGCTTACCTTTCTAACCCACAACAGACTACTTCGTCACTCATCATTCTGCATCAAGGCGTAACACACAAAGTCTCTCTTGCATGTAGAATACAAACTATGATGATCATTCATAGTATCCGTGCCCATGGTTTCAGATATAGGCATACTTGTTATCTCAGGTATCACTTATGAGTTAATGAAACTAAGGCCTAAATTCATAAAGGTTTCACGTAGGGTTAGCATTACTTTTTTAACGCTAAACTGATGATAACCCTTTTTGGGGATTAACAGACCAATGCAAATTGGTATTTGCGGTGGTTTGTATAGAAAAGTAGCACAAAACAGTGCAAAACGCTGCTTTGCATTACTTTGCATCAAGGGGTGTTACATGGGTGGTACATGGGCCTTCCTATGCAACCACCCCTGCTTTCTGACACTAAATCATATCTTTTAATGTAGTAAGGCCTAAGGCCTGCTTTGCACGCATGTTATCTTAGCATGGCTTATTAGAATTTTAAGCGCCATTTTACCTTTTGCTGCTTTTGCACACGACACTGCATAGCTGTTTTTGTAAGTTAGCCTTCACGAAGATCTACACATGAGAAAACGTTTTGTTTTTGACATCTCTGGACTTACATCGTGCCCCTAGTCTGCACAGTGAGTGCTGAAGCCGTCGAGGTTATCAAAACATGTTAGCTGTTTTTCGACATGTTCGAGTAATGCTTTCTAGACACAACAATTTGGAAGCTGTCAGCCAAGTAAGATTCTGGCACCCTTATTATCACACACTTGCCATGATTTTGGACACTTGGGAGATTTCCGTTTCCAAGGATGCAGACAGGCAATGCTGATCCAGATGTAATTTACTCTTACTGAACGGAAAAGTAATGGGGTCCCCCACACAAGCCTAAGAGACCTTCTATAGTTTATAATACATAGTTCCTATAAAGGGAGGGTGTTAAAACTAGGCGCTATAGGACTTGTTTTCACCATCATTGTAATATGATTTCTCCTTTTGTATTTTATGGAATTGTAACCATGCTGACCATATTATTTTTATTCATATGTCTGCTTATGTTGGCTAAGATACTGCACAAGAGATCACGTCGTTAAATTAAATATTTTAACCTTACTGTGTCTCTTATTTACCCCTGTTGTGGACTGGTATGAGAGTATAACAAAAGAGTGTTCTCACTTCCCACCATTCCTGAGATGGTCCTAAGTCACATGTTCTAGATTGTCTTATCATGGGTTACTTTGCTATAGGACGAAGAACTAATGTGACACTGATGCTAGCTGGTTTGGGTTTTTCTAGGTACGAAGGTGAGTTTCTGGTACACCAAAATTCACTGATGTCCTAGGTCTCTGTACACAGTTCTGTGTATGAGCAGGATCCTTGCAACATGGCACCGCCAACGTAGTGGTCTTATTGTGAGACTCTTGAGTAGTGCTTGTATCAGTCCACAACCCCCTCACTATTGTTTCCGGTTGACAGTGGTGACAGATAAAACCTACCTATAGTTAAATAGGTCTTTTCAAGCTTGATAATATAAATAGGTTTTCTATTGAATTACTACTCAGTTGTGCCTTTTTTATATTGCAATGTACTTCTCTTTCACTGTGTCGATATGGCTGCGGTTGATATCCAGGTTCACAGCCGCTTGGCTATGCGTAATCATTTGCAGGATTTCCTTGTTTCTTTGGAATGACAGGCAGTGGTTTTTGTTGTATCTGCTGACGCAGCGTACCCGTTTGAGCTGTTTTACTCGTGTACACGCTTCCTGCGTTTGATGCTGGTACTGGTGTATTTCACTCTTACACACCATCTGCCGTGCCCACAGAATACACTCCATATAGGACACAGGAAGTTCCGATTTCTGCTTGGCTGCATGCCTTTTGGTTTAAGGGCACCCTCCCACACATTATAACGGTGGTCAGATAAGGACCATTGTCAATTGCAGGCGCTTCTTGGCCTCTTTTAGCTGCTTATACCCCGCACCGAGTGCACCGCGGTTGACAGCTGCTGAATTAAGACCCCTTTATGCCTCTGCAGTATCAGTGATAAGGGGTCTGGTTCATTACATTTCCCACAAACTCCCGGGTGGGGCCGCGGGGGGCGTGCGGCGCATCCAGTTGGGCCGAACGGACTGAAGCTTAGCCCGGTTATGGTCAATGCGATTATCGGCAAGCGTCCCCAAGATAAGGATGAGATGCCTTTTTGGCTTGCTGAGAAATTTGACCAACTGGAGGCAGTATTCCCGAATACCTCTCCTGTGGAGAAACACAGGATACTCACTATTAGTTTGCAGAAAGACTTAGTGCCAGACGTAAATGACTATACCACTTGGGGTGTGATTTTTGCGGCAGTGTTTGTCGATGGCTGTTCTGCCCCCCATCATTAAGCGTGTTCAGGATGAACACGTACCGGAAGCGACTGTTGAGTTGGAAATGCGACTCGTGGGAGCGTTTGACATGGTTCGCGATCTTGTCCTTGCTAATGTTAAGGGAGATGCAGTAAGTTTCCAGGTGTATAATGCTTTGTGCGATATTCCCAAGGCCGAGAAACACCGTAATTTACCGAGAATTATTACAGAGGCTTATAAGACCGTTGGCCGTAATAGTTTGGGTGTTAAGCCTTTTGCTAAAAAACAAATATAGCAGCAAACTCAGCTGGCATCATCTGATAAAGATGACTGCCAGAAAGTTCTAAAACAAAATTGGAGTAAGAACAAAAAACAGGGGAAACAGCAACAGAAACAGGGGTCCCGTACTGCTTCACCTACACCTGCCTCTACTGAGCGTACATATGAGTTGCGCGACCACGCTACAATTAGGTCTCCTGTTAGATATCAGGTCCCTGAACAAAGTTCTACTCGCTCTCTGGAGGAAACATCGGTACCACCCACCAGTGGAGGAGGCGGCGGCAGAGGACAAGGTGCCCAACAGAGCCGTGAGCAGCCACGCAAGGCTGATAGAAAAGGCAAGCAGGATGAGTCACCGCATCAAAGGCCCCAGTTTCAGAAGAAGAAAGTTGCTGCAGTAACAGTGAGATATGCCACAGATAGTGAGAACGCAGCTTCGGGATCCTACATGGTCGCTGATGCTGCTGGACAGCGCGGCGGAGATCACCATAATTCGAGAGGCGTTGCATCCACTACTAAAGGTGACAGTGACTGACACCTTCGTTGTAGTTGAGACAGCTGACACTAGAGTGGCTCCCCATGAAAGACTTTATGAAATTGTCCTCATAATTGAAGGTGACATAGAACGTACCATAAAAGGGGTATTCTGGGAAAATCTAACTACTACCTATGATATTTTGTTGGCAGAAGTCAACTGGCCCTCACCCTTTGTCTTAGCTGCTCCACAAGGGGAGGAGGTGATCCTCCCTGCTTTTGCGCACACAGTGCCGAAGGAGCAGGCCCGGCAGTTTACAGAAGATTGGGCTAAGGCGCTTGCGCCAGCGTTGTACGGTACTCACTGTGGATGGGACAAACTTTCCCCTTGACATGAGATTCCTTTGCGGTCGATGCCTCAGCCTCAACCCCAGTACCCTATGTGGTGAAAAGCAAAAACTTCCGTTCCGGAAATCCTTGAACAATTGGAATATCAAGGTGTAATTGAAACATCTGTGTCTCCGATGAATAACCCTCTTTTTACTGTGACCAAGCCGGATGGCTTGTGCCTTTTGGTATTGGATTACCCTCACTTAAACTCACATTGTCGTACGTGCGCGAAGCAGAATACTCACAGTTCTGCTCTTGTGGATAGTCTCGTACGTAAAAGGTTCAAAATCACACTTGACATGTCCAATGTTTTTTTTTGCCCACAATCTGTCCCCTGTTAGTACTCAATGGAAGCTTTTACCAGTGGTGGCAAACAACGTCAATTTCTCCGTTTGGCTATGGGCTACAGGAATAGGCCAGGCATCTTTGCCACCCGCATTGTCTCTCTCTTGGAGGGACCCAACGCAGATGCATGTTTGTATGTGGATGATATCTATCTCACAGATGACGAATTATGGGTGCATCTGTGCCATGTTGACCACATAATTTGCCGTTTTGCAGATTTTGGCTATAAATTTGACTTTGCGAAAAGTCACATTGCAGAGTACACAGTGTTGTTCCTGGGTTACGAGCTCAACAATGAAGGTCAAGGTTTAGCTCCTCACTACCTGGAGAAATGTGCTCTTTTGCGAGCTCCCACAACACTGAAAACACTGCAATCTTTACTGGGTTTTTTGAATTTTGGGCGTACTTACAGTCCCAAAAATGCCCAGCGTATCAAGCTTCTTTACGCACTGCTACAACCTTCTTATTCCAAAACTTGCTGGCTGCCTGAACATTCAGCCAGCTTGCA
This sequence comes from Lissotriton helveticus, assembly GCF_964261635.1. Classification (NCBI taxonomy): domain Eukaryota; kingdom Metazoa; phylum Chordata; class Amphibia; order Caudata; family Salamandridae; genus Lissotriton; species Lissotriton helveticus. The sequence goes on along the minus strand of NC_136071.1, from coordinate 549,606,106 downwards.
ATCTTTGCAGGCTGATCTTCTAGAATCTAAATTCTTGTTGACTCGTGATAACTACACCAACCTGGTAATAAGAATCGTGCCAGGGGCGGTGGGTTTCACGTACCTCACTTTTAATGAGGGTAACACAGTCCCTATCGCTTACAAGTCACACTTGTACACTTCGGCTGAGTTGCGGTTTTCCACTGTGGAAAAAGTTTTGACAGCAGTGCAAATGGTGATTCTTAAGGAACATGTATTGTCACAGGGAAAACGCATTTTGATTGTTACTCCGTATCCTGCCTTGGAGGCAGTGACGAAAGCCAGTGTACCAAAATTCCAAAGCGTTGCACCCTCGGTGGACACAATGGGCCACATCCTTGACATCCCCGGATGTTACGTTCATTTTTTATTCCTCTTTGCAGACTCAGGAGTTCTTGCAGTATGAATGTGTTCATCCTGATCCTCTGACTATGCGCCCACTGGAGGATTTCCGTTGTATCATTGACACTGACGAAAGCGCGCAAGCGGCTACGGGTTCAAAGAACGCATATTCTTTGGCGTGCGCAATTGTGGTTGGTACCATGGTGAATGGTGAATTCAAGTCCGATGTCGTGCATACACAGACATTAGGGGACTGTACCGCCCAATTGGCAGAACTTCATGCTTTGATGCTTGCATTGGAGTATGACGATCCCAGTGTGATTACTCTTGTTGTAAGAGACTCTTACTACTGTGTTCAATCATACAATGACAATCTCCCCTTTTGGACTCAAAATGATTATCGTGACTCCAAGGATCACACAATAAAACATAAAATGATCTGGGTTTGAGTGGCTGAGCTTAAAGAACGGCTGCCACTTGTTTTTGTAATTCATACTCTGGGTCACCAGCGTGTCGGAGTTCACGCTGTTGGCAACTGTCTCGCGGATGAAGCCGCAAAGACAGCAATTGCAACATATGCAGTAGCAGCAGTTACACGTTCCAAAAGTAAGATTGATGATGACATCTTGGCAGCTATTGCTGCATCAGAGAAGGGAGGTAATTGCCCTAGAGGTTTCCCTTCTAATTACTCTTAGCATTTCAGTCCTGATAAAGTTCCTTATGTGAGAATTAACGACGTTGGTGACAGGTTGATACCCAACGTGGACCGAAGGCAGACTTTTATTACAGCAGCCCACGCTGGGATGGCTTCATCGCATGCCGGTGTATCAGCTACTGTTTTTCTCTTCCAGCAACGGTATTGGTGGCGGGGTTTGTACAAACAAACGCGTCATTCTGTCCTTCAATGTGACATTTGTCAGCAAATTAAACCTTCTACTGCTGCACGCCCGCCTCAAACTCAGTTGTACATATCTAATAAACCACTTGTGTGTGTTTATTTAGATGACTGCTGTCCTTTCTCATCTGATACTGCGTATGAGTACATCTTAGTAGCAGTTGACTCTTGCACGTCCTTTGTGTGGTTGTGGCCTCAAAGGAGTGCTGATTCCAGAACTGTCGTAAGTGATTTGCGTGTCTTTGTGGGAATTTTTCTTGTGGTGCCTTCCATTCGGACCAGGGTCCAGCGTTTGCCTCTAAGGCATACAAGGATGCCATGAGGAACACTTGCCCTCCATATCTGATGCTGCATTGCAGATTCAGGTAGTCGGCTGGCTACCCCAAGTTGGAGAACTGGTCTGAGAGAAGATCGACAACAAGAAGGAATTCGGTCCCTCCTATCGAGCTCCAGTTGCTGTGCTTGGCGTGTAGGGTACAAGAACACTCATTTTACCTCCTCTTCCTGGGCGAAAGGGGAACAGGTACATCTCCATTGACAATGTCAAACTATGCAGGGTGGCCGATTCTTCATTGTATGACGCCTGAGGGTTTCGTGTCCAGCAATGGTGCGACACTCTGTTTTAGTTCCGGATTCTGCCATCGGGCCTGATGTTGCCATTGAGATGTATACAGTTGCAAACCCTTTATTGAATCCACCTGCTGGTGATCCTCTTGATGATACTGAATATACTTGCCCCACTGACTTGTCTATGCCTGATTTGGAGACACGTGTGGCTAATCAATCCCATTTTTCATTTGACAATCGCTCGTCCACATCTAAGTCCCCTTCAAAAGTTTCGATTTTTGCTACCTGCTTTAAAAAACATTTTTTTGGTCTCCCCCTGGACTTACATTTTGGTTGGCGTTTTTTCCATTTTTTTTATTCATGTCCATTGGTTTTGTGGTGTATTTTTTTCATTTTGTAAATGGACAACACGTTCAAGAAAGAACTTTAATTAAATCAATGTATGGAACTTTGGCCCCACACTTCTCTTCACACATCATGAAGAGGGACCAGACATTTGTGAATATAACTGCTTGGTCCATTTTAGATGGGATTGTATGGGATGCTGTAAAGTTCCAGATTCATGGGCCCACAGAGGTTATTAATGTACCCAATGTACTCCGTGTTTCTATGGGGGATGTGGTTAAACAAAATATTCACTCTGATGATTGGGATGTCCAGGCCCTAGAGGCTTTATTTTCTAATTTGAAATAGTCTGCAAATTATGGTGACTTGTACTGTTACCAGCATTTTGGCAATCACTTTCTGCATAACACAAATTCTTTTAGAAATATGGTTAACTACACACAGTGAGAGCACTATCCCATACCAGTGGAAGGCAGCTCAAAAACGCTTTTGAAAAAGTTTTCATATTTTACTGATTTTAATTAATCAGACCCTGATGTATTGTACTTTAAGATGACTGAGAAGTCCTCTTCCAAGCTTAGACTTGCCCACTCTAAATTACTGTATTCGTAGTCCTTTATTGACCTGTTGGCTATTGGGGACTATGAACTGTGGAAAGATAACATGGATCTTAAATCTGTTTGGGTTTCTAAAAGTTGGCAAGTGCAAGGCACAGAGGCTTTGCATCGTGCATGTCTCATCCCAAGCCATATGTTGTTTCTGAATGCCACTATTTCGCAAAGCACATGCTTTGGATTGGCTACTTCTAAAAAATTTAATTCTCCTTAATTTCGTGATTTGGGTGAATTTCCCCATTGGAATAATTACGCCAGTACTACCCTAAGTGAATTACAAGCCCTGTTGAGAAATTCCTCTTTTAATATTTCCAGCATTAATCCCGAAGGCTGGTTGCTATGGCAAAAAAGTGCAGATTCCTGCCAGCACCGTTTTCTGGGTCTGACCCCTGGCTATACAGAGGTTAGAGTAGATCCCCGTTTTCAGAGTCAACATTCAGTCACCATCTATTCTGTAGGCAAATTATGTCAGAGTTGGCTCAGACACTCGACCTTAGCGTCAGTTAAGTTGCATTTGTCCAAACTGACTGACGCCGTTGATTTAAATGATTTTGTAAACGGTCCTGCAGCAGGTAGATCGAGAAGATGGATATATGCTGCTTACAGTGAGGTTTGGAAACTGTCCCAGATTGAAGCTGCTTCTAGGCTCAGCGCTATAGATCAGGCCAATTTAGAAAAAGTGCTTGCTGTTGTAGATAATAACATTAAAACCATTTCTTCCTGCATTTACACATTAGATAACATTGTTTCATCTGTGGTTGATATTGTACAAGAATATGTTACAGTACTGTATCATAGGCAAAATCAATTGCGTTTGATTATGCAGTTTGCTTGGACTCTTCAAACGTTGAAAAATGGAAAGGTGTGGGGTTAAGCACTCTGCTAAGTTGGGGGGGCGGGCAGTTCAAGGTCCGTATAGCAGGGAGGCAGGGTGGGGGGGGAGGAAGGGGGTGGGTTACATATGTTTTATTGTATTGTTTTGGTTTTCTGACTCAAAGTGATAGGATGTGGCACATTACTCACAAGAATAGAGCATGCAGTCGTCGGATGTCGCTACCGCGCGCCCCTCACTCAGTTCAGACTAGACACAGCACGCCGCACAGGGATCAGCTACATGGGCACCAGACGTCCCCGTCAACACATAGTAAGGAGGGGTCACCCCGAATCCCACATGGCTAGTCAAATGCAGGCTAACACACACAATGGAAACTCTCCAGCTACTCCGGTGTCACCACTGCAAATCATGTCCTGGAATGTCAGGGGATTGGGCGATAAGATTAAGCGGGGACTGGTGCTGCAGGGTATAAGAAGACTGGGGCCCACTTTAGTCCTTCTTCAGGAGACACACCTTACGGGCACGGCCAGGCAGGCCCTTGACAGGCGTGGATATTACATGGTAGCACACTCGGAATTCACCTCTGGATCACGGGGGGTGGGTGTTCTGTTGCGTAAATCTTCACAGTTCATAGTCCAGACAACCAAAGTAGATGAGCAGGGCCGCTTTGCGGCCGTACATGGGCAGTGGGAGGGTACTCAGTTAAACGTAGTGTCGGTGTATGTTCCTCCGGCGTTACATGCGGTGGCCTTACCTGACCTGGGAAAGTTCCTTTTGGAGCTACCGGAAGGCGATCTGATCATTGGTGGGGACTTTAATGCAGTAATTGACAACACACGAGACAGATACCCACATCGAACTCACCCGCCCGGCACCTCACGCTTTGGTGCTTTCCTGGAAGCGCAGGGGCTACTCGATATCTGGCGTCACATGCACCCAAATGAACGACAATACACCTACTACTCAGCTACACATAATAGCCTATCCAGAATTGACTACTTCTTTACCTTAGGTTCCGGCCGTCTAACGATACAGGAGGCGCAAATCAGGCCGAGAGGCATCTCCGACCACTCACCATTGACGCTAACCTTGTCCAGTAAGGAAAAAACTTGCAAAAGAATATACCCAATATACCCGGGATACCTCAGGGTACCATCCGTTGGCAAAGACCTGACGAGGGCCACGCAAAATTACTTCGCAGAAAACCAGGCCTCGGTTGAGTCCCCCGCGATATTGTGGGAGGCCTACAAGACGGTCCTGAGAGGACAGGCTATATCCTGCATTGCAAGCCACAAGCGTCTTCGAGAGAGGGAGTTAGTGGAGCTTGAGATGGAACTCGGCAAAGCGAATGAGGCCCACATGGCCGACCCGTCAGACGACACGCTGCACGCTCTTCAGCTGCGTCAGCGCCTCCATGATGACCATCTAAAACGCCAGACGATGGCAGACGTAGCGGCCACCGCCCACAGGGTATACAACATAGGGGACAAGGCCAGTAAGCTTCTGGCTTGGCTAGATAAAAAAAAAGGGGGTGCCAAGACTATCCTACAGATAGCAGATGTGAATGGAGTAATGCACACCCATCCTGAGAAAATTGTAGATATATTAGCGGATCACTTCCAAGGGGTATACTCCCCGACGGTGGGAGTATCGGCAGACATGGCGGTGGCGGCACTCTGCGACGTACGGACGCCGACCCTGTCGGTGGAGGCGGCGGCGGAGCTGGACGCTGACTTGACGACTGAGGAGATTCAGTTGGCTATAAATGCAATACGGTCAGGCAAAGCACTAGGGCCCAACGGGATACCAATCGAATGGTACAAAAAAATGTCGGAATCCTTGTGTGAACCCTTGTTGGCAATGTACGAGGAAAGCCGGGTGACAGGTATCTTGCCATCCAATCAACGAATGGCGACCATTGTGGTGATCCCGAAACCGGGCAAACCACCTGGAGACTGCGCGTCCTACAGACCGATATCGCTTCTTAACGCTGAGGCCAAAATCCTAGCGAAAGTATTAGCGAATAGGTTAATGCCCCATTTGGCACACCTGATCCACCCTGACCAGTCGGGCTTCATGCCGCACAGAAGCACCGCACTCAACTTACGTAGAGTGCATGGAGCACTGGCGCGTGCCCCGTTATTAAAGGAGCCGGCCGTTATACTGTCCCTAGATGACAAAATGGCGTTTGACATGGTGGAGTGGCAGTGCCTCTTCGTGGTCCTGGCCCACATGGGGTTCGGCGCCACGTTCATCTCCTGGGTGAGGCTGCTCTACACGAGCCCGGCAGCATGTGTGGTGGTAAACGGACATATCTCCCGTGAAATACCGCTGGCAAGGGGAACCAGACAGGGATGCCCACTCTCCCCACTGCTATTCGCGCTCGTTCTGGAGCCATTGGCCGTGACGATTAGGAAGACCCCACTGCTAAGGGGGATTTGTTGGACCGAGGCCTGGGAAGACAGAGTCTCTCTGTATGCCAATGACATGCTGATTTATCTGACAGACCCGGTCAATGGCGTCCCGAACTTGTTGGAAATATGCGACGCGCACGGGCGTGCATCAGGATACACCATAAATTGGGCAAAGTCGGTCATCTACGGCTTAAACGGCTCCGCTCCTACTCTTCCGGAGGTATGCCCATTGACGGTGGCGACCACTTCCTTTAAATACCTCGGGATCTACATTACTCAGGACCCCGACAAATTCTTTCTGAATAATTTGCAACCCCCGCTTGTCAGGCTGCGGAATGATGTACAACACTGGAAGGCCCTGCCGCTGACGCTGCTGGGCAGAGCGGCACTATTTAAAATGATGGCGCTGCCGCGCTTCCTTTATGTGCTTGAGAACACACCAACCTTGATATCTCCAAGTTACTTCCAAAAGGTCACCGGGATAGTGACAGACTTGTTGTGGGGGGGGCCCAGCCCGTATAGCGCACGTGAAACTGAATAGGAGCTGGTATGATGGTGGGATCGCTCTGCCCAATGTGCAGTTGTATTATTGGGGTGCACAGCTCAAGATAATTAACCAATGGTTACATGCCCCACAGGACGATCCGGCTTATCTTGCAGACAGGACCCAACTGGGCACACACAGTTTACTGGCACCGCTATATCACAAGGGAGCAGTGGCTAAATTAATAGGACCCACCAGACACACGGCAACATTATGGCACAAGGCACAGGCGAGGTTGAAGTGGGAGGGAGTCATAACAAAGCTGACACCGTTATGGGACATAAGGGCTCTGGGATTCCTACGCTGCACCAAAGGGTTCACCCAATGGGACAATATAGGGATCTCTACAGTAGGAGATTTGTGGTCAGGAGAGGGAGTAGTCCCATTCTCGCACCTTCAACTACATTACGACCTGGGTCCCACGGAAACATATAGGTATGTGCAAATTAGGCATGCCCTAATGGCAGCCATCCCAGCAGGTACTACAGTACCGGAGGCCTCACCGCTTGAGGATCGACTGCTTACTGACTTCATGCAGGAGGGTGCAACTTCCCTTACATATCGTAAAATAATGAATAACCTACCTGACCCGTTAATAAAGCTGCGAGAAAAATGGGTGGACGAGATAGGTGACATGGATGAATCAAACTGGAATGCGGCATTAGCGTCTCCGCGCGAGACGGGTATCTCAGCTAGATTCCGCCTGGTACAATTGAAAATACTGCATAGAATATACTACACCAGAACAACACTATTCAAACTTGGCAGAGCAGTACACCCACTCTGCCTCAGGGGCTGTGGAATGGAGGGTACCTTCCTACACACACTTTGGGACTGCCCAGCTTTGATAAGATACTGGCAACAGGTGATGCGTACCATTTCGCAGACGCTGACACTGTCCCTGATGCCCGACCCACGGTTATGCCTGCTGGGTATATGGGGCCCGAATGACTTAACGTTCCAAAGTAGATTATGGGTCACGATAGGTACAATGACAGCCAAGAGGGACATAGCACAGAGATGGGGGGCTGCGGAGTTGCCAACCCTGTCACAATGGTGTAAAAATATGGATGCAATTATGGTGACAGAGCGGGCGGTGTACCACCTGAGAGCGAACCCCCGCAAATGGAACAAAGTATGGCTGTCATGGAACGCATACAGGGGCGATCTATGTGAACCCTTAGAAGAGGAGGATATTGACAGCTCGGGGGATGAGATGGAAAATATTTAGCACATGGAGTGATAGCTTACTGGACTCATTAGTAGAAAGGGGAAGGTCGGGTCGTAGAACACTCTAGTAGTTCAGAGCCGGGGCTGGGAGGGAGACTGCGGGGGGGTTGTGAGGGGTGTAGTAATTGCGATTTGGTGGAGCAGATGCTGAATAACACACAATGTCACATGTATAACTATTGAGTCAAAAGTTTTGCTATGTTATTTAAAATACAAAAAGCAAGATGATACTTATTCATGCGTACGATAACTATGACACAATTGCGATGTATACTAACAGAAAGGCTGCCGGACCGATGGTTGTCGGCTAAATAGCTGTGTAATTATTGCCTAGACTGCATATGGTTGATTGTAGCCGGCCCCAGGGTTGTAGGCTTGATACTGTGCTCTATTAAAATGTCAATAAAATCTTGCAATAAAAAAAAAAAATGGAAAGGTGCCTTGGGATTACATGAACACGACCTTGTTATTTTTGCCTTTTAATTTTACTGTTAAACAATTATTTATGTCAATGAAAGATGCCATGTTTTCACTGCTGCATATAGAAAAGCTGGAACCATTACCATTTTCAGTGGCTGAGTCGAATTCAGACGTTTGGCTCATTCATGGGTTATTAATTTTGCCTTTTTCCCTGTTTAAAATTTGAGTCATGTATGCAACACTATGCCATAGGTAGATTTGAGCCTTTAGGTAGTCCTTATCTCCATGTAGTTTGGAATCTCCCATTCACATATAGGTGCTTGAGGGAAGGAAAGGAAGTTTACTTAAATGGTGAAGACTGCACATCTACACCAGATCACACATTAGTCTGTAGAAATCTGCAATTGCATGGTTCTTGCAATGTAAAGTTACCAAATCTTGCGTGTGATTTGAAAGGCACTCCCACCCCGGCTATTACACCGACTTTCACGTTGCTGGCAAACGGTAGTTATTTATTATTAAATAATAAAGATTGCTTTGGAATGCTTGCCGGTAGTCCTTATATTGTTACAGTTTCCCAGCGTGTAGTTTGCTGTAAGAATGTCTTGTTTCCTCCTACACATGGGAGGCTCGATGTTTCCATCTGGCCTTCTATCCCGACCTTGAAAGCAGAGTTCAACAAGATGAGTCGAATAAGAGCTCTTTTGTGCCAGAAGGATGTCCCCCTTACATCTGCGCATGAGACATTCGTTCTTCACGTTGCAAATACTCGTACTGAGGTGAATGCCTTATTAAATACCGACCTCCCCTTGCATTTCGGTGCTTTGATTCACACAATCTCTAATGCCTCGTCGACCACAGGCCTGGCACACTTTTTTAAAATAGTAAGTTCTGGCTTTATGACCTCATTCCAAACTGTATTTGGTGTGATCCCAGAATTTTTTTATTACATTTTTTTGAGTGTTTTTGTCGGTTTCCCGTTAATTCTCGCTTTGGGAGCGGGTGTGCTACTGTTAATTTGTTTACTTCAGAATGGATGCACAGTTTGTGCCCCACGACGATCTGCCCCGGCTGCTCCAGCTTCGTAACCAGATGCTAGAATACTATGGATCGCTTCCTCTGGCAACTCTGAGTGTGGCGTATGGTTTACCTTTCCGGTTCTCATACTTCACTTGTGTGCAACCTGTTTTCCGTTGCCTGGATTGTGGATTTGAATGGGCCCTGGATTTGTGTCTCTGCAACACGGTGTCTCCTGACCTGGATTTTAATTGTCCCTCAGTTGCACATGAAATAGATTGTTCTATTTTCGGGTTTATGGCCTCCGTAGCGGCTCATGGGATTCTAGGCAATTGGAACATATGGGCTGCGGCCAATGACTTTCTGGTGCGCAGTTATCTTGAAGTAAGCCCGAGTTGTCCTCTGATGGTGCTAGAGCCTCCGGCTATTGAAGAACATGTATGTTCATTTCCATTACTTAATTGGATGGCTGAAATGTTCATGGATGATGACAATGACTTCCTATTTTAGGCAGTTGAAACGTATTGTGCTTATATGCTGTTGAATTGAAGTGTGACCTTTTCCGCTTCATAGACACATACTGAACTCGTGATTTTTTTTTCTATAATGCCTTCAATGTTTTTCTATATTTTTGAGGTTTTTTTTCACACCATGGCCACCCATGATTGTTTTCACTGACTGGGTTACTTTTTCATTCGGATTTTTACTCCCAATTTTCAAGTTTGGCAAAATTCCTGAACTTCGTTCTATCTCATTCGAATTTGACCTCTGCATTCTTTGAATCTTTCCCCCTTTATTGTGCGTTCCACGATCAAGGGAGGGTGTAGTATGGCCTAAGGCCTGCTTTGCACACATGTTATGTTAGCATGGCTTATTAGAAGTTTAAACACCATTTTACCTTTTGCTGCTTTTGCACACAACACTGCATAGCTGTTTTTGTAAGTTAGCCTTCACGGAGGTCTACACATGAGAAAAGTTTTGTTTTCGACATCTCTAGACTTACATTGTGCCCCTAGTCTGCACAGTGAGTTCTGAAGCCGTCAAGGTTATCAAAACCTGTTAGCTGTTTTTCGACATGTTCGAGTAACGCTTTCTAGTCACAACAATTATGCAGCTGTGAGCCAATTAAGATTCTGGTGCCCTTATTATCACGCACTTGCCATGATTTTGGACACTTGGAAGATTTCCATTTCCAGGGATGCAGAGAGCCTATGCTGATCCAGATGTAATTTACTCTTACTGAGCGGAAAGGTAATGGGGTCCCCCACACAAGCCTAAGAGACCTTCTATAGTTTATAATACATAGTTCCTATATAGGGAGGGTGTTAAAACTAGGTGCTATAGAACCTGTTTTCACCATCATTGTAATATGATTTCTCCTTTTGTATTTAATGGAATTGTAACCATGCTGACCATATTATTTGTATTCATATGTCTGCTTATGTTGGCTAAGATACTGCACATGAGATCACGTTGTGAAAATAAATAAATATTTTAACCTTACCGTGTCTCTTATTTACTCCTGTTGTGGATTAGTATAACAAAAGAGTGTTCTCACTTCCCACCATTCCTGAGATGGTCCTAAGTTGCATGTTCTAGGTTGTCTAATCATTGGTTACTTTGCTATGGGACGAAGAGCTAATGTGACACTGATGCTAGCTGGTGGGGTTTTTCTAGGTACGAAGGTGAGTTTCTGGTACACCACAATTCACTGACGTCCTAGGTCTCTGTGCACAGTTCTGTGTATTAGCAGGATCCTTGCAACACTAACATTAGTAGGCAGTGCTTAGTGCCAACAATTAACGCTACTGAAAAGCAGGTGTTAAAAGGAGAAATGTTTTAATTTCTCCATTCTTTTCTGACTTTGCATGTGTGCTGCACGGTACAGCACACATACATAGTAGGAAAACGCTTTTCATTTGTCTAGCCATAGTCTTTTGAACAGGAAGGCTATCATTCCTATACAATACCTATGGGAGACTCCTGCACGCACCCTAGCACTATGACACTAAGGTGTGTGCCTGGCGCATTGCAGCTGCTGCACTTCATTGTGTGAAAACCTTTGAAAATCTGGGCCTTAGTGTCCCGTACAAGGCAACAACCCTTGACCTCCCATCACTGCTAAGCTGAGTTGTTTTGATGGTATAGTGGAGTTTCAGGCATACTGGAGGGGAGCACAAGATGTAGGAAAATGTGAAGTGAAAGGTCTTTTAACCTAACTTAGTGGAATGATCACTTACCCTGAACAAGATGAAAAACAGATGGTCTGGTGAGTGTGAGAACCACCAATGGCCATACACATTGCAGTTAGGGAATCTACACCAGCAACTAACAAAAAATGGAGGGAATGCTTAAATTAATCTCAACTATGACAATTGCTCAGGCGACTTCATGCAAATCATTTTTCAACCACTATGCCTCATGCAAATAACTCTTGGTCCTGCTCCAGTAGGAGCATCCAGCCCAAACTGCCAGACCTGGGCCCAGGAACAGACAGGAACACAAACAGCCCCAGGCAGCATTCAGCCTACATAGATCTCGTCAGTAAGGGATAGCTTGATTCATGAGCATGGGATTTAACCCTGGCCTGGGCATACCTGTCAACTATAGTGCTTCTGAAGTTACACACAACAAAGTGATGGAAGGAATGCTTGAGTTAATCTCAGCATCTGGTGATTGGGTGGTGGTGCATTTCAGACTGTCGTTTTTCCAAGTCTGTAGACTGCAAATTAGTCTTTGTGCTGCTACAATAGGAGCAGTCTAACTGAAACTGTCAGGCTGGGACCACTTTATATGGGAGCACAAGCAACTCCAGATAGGTCTGACATATTTAGGCCTTATCAGTGAGATATAGCTTGAGTCTGATGAGCACTAAACCCAGGTCTGAGCATTGCATTTAAGCATATACAGCAGCAGATGGCAAAGTGATGGAAGAAATGCTTGAATTCTTCTCACCCACAGGCAAAATCTAGACCAACAATTTTCACACACTATGCCACTGTAGAAAGAGACCAGCCATTTTAAAATCACATTTGGTCCTGCTGCAATAGGGACAGATTAGCCTGAACTAACAGGCTAGGTCTCCTCTAGAGAACTAAATTCCTGTTGCATAGTGACCACGGGACCAATATCTGGGCAGTTAGGACGTCTACAGCACTAAAGTGATTCCCTGCTCTAACGCCGCGTTCACCACTCTCTACCTCAGACCCAGCCTGCTGTGAGCCGCCACGCCTCGCCGGACCCGCTCCGCGGGTCCCGCTTCGCGGTTTTCAGCGGCTGCTAACTCTAAGGGGCATCACCTGTTGACGAGTAGACCGGCAGGGCTGCGAGGGTAGAGCGGAGGACTCCACGGACCAGGAGTCCCCGCGCGCCTGATTCCAGCTGGGCTCCTCTCTCTGCCGGCCCCGCCCCCACCACCGCAAGTCTTAAGTGGCTGTCAAGTGCACCTTCGGCGGATTCCCTGCTCTAACGCCGCGTTCACCACTCTCTACCTCAGACCCAGCCTGCTGTGAGCCGCCACGCCTCGCCGGACCCGCTCCGCGGCTCCCGCTTCGCGGTTTTCAGCGGCTGCTAACTCTAAGGGGCATCACCTGTTGACGAGTAGACCGGCAGGGCTGCGAGGGTAGAGCGGAGGACTCCACGGACCAGGAGTCCCCGCGCGCCCGATTCCAGCTGGGCTCCTCTCCCTGCCGGCCCCGCCCCCACCACCGCAAGTCTTAAGTGGCTGTCAAGTGCACCTTCGGCGGATTCCCTGCTCTAACGCCGCGTTCACCACTCTCTACCTCAGACCCAGCCTGCTGTGAGCCGCCACGCCTCGCCGGACCCGCTCCGCGGGTCCCGCTTCGCGGTTTTCAGCGGCTGCTAACTCTAAGGGGCATCACCTGTTGACCAGTAGACCGGCAGGGCTGCGAGGGTAGAGCGGAGGACTCCACGGACCAGGAGTCCCCGCGCGCCCGATTCCAGCTGGGCTCCTCTCCCTGCCGGCCCCGCCCACTCGGTGTACTTTGCAAACTTACCAAGAGGAGGTAATAGCCCCACTGCGCGGGAGCGCGCGGGAGGGCGCCGGGAGAAGCCCGGGACAAGGGCGGGACCGTCTGTGGCCGTCCGGGGCCGAAGGAGGCCGGGCCGGGCCCATTCCCATAATCCCAGTCTCCAATACGAATAAAGTAATGCCCTCGCCATCACCACGTGAAACTCCATTAAGGGAGGGGGCCTCTAGCATAGGGACTTTGGACAATTATTTCAAATCTGCCAAGGGAGAGGCGGGTAAAGAAAGCACATTAGAGAAACGTAGGGCGGAGCGTAGGCGCTCCATAGAATCCATGAAAAACAGATCCCTGACTGAGATTATCCCCTACCCTATCTCCCAAGAGGAAGGTACGCCCCCTAAAAGCCCAAATCCCCTGACCTTTGAGGACTTTCCCCTTTTACTTAGGGAAATTCCCTGCACCCCAGGGAGGGTGCCCGGAAAGCATGCAGACCCAATTCCCCCAACATTATCCGTTACCCCGGTTAACCTGGTAACCCAAACTCCTCCTATGCAAATAGTTAAGAAGAGTAAGCCAAAACCAAATGTTGTGGTGGAGGTGCATAGGCCTCCGCCTAGTAAACGTACTAGGAAATCAATAGGGGGACGGGGGAAACCTAAACTATCTCATCTTGATTTTGGCAAGAAACACACTAACTCACTCCTACCGGGGAAGGCTGATGAGATCGTGCCTACTATTCCACCGCCTAAGGCTCAAAGCCCCACCATAGCTGTTACTAATAAGGATCCAGAGGCTAACACATCGAACAAAAACCCCCACTTACATCTATAGGGAGCATCGAATTTCTATTCCGCTCCCTCCTGCAGCCCATTAGCGATAGTTTGAAAAAAGTTGAGATTAGGCTCACTTTATTAGAAACATCTCTTACTACCCTGAACACCTTAGTCAGTAAGCAAACTAAGCTAGTGGGAACTCATCTTTCCGTAGGGGACCCTCCAAAAGTAGGAGCTCCAACATTTGTCAACAAAGCCCCCCCCCAGAGTGCGCCATCTGCCCCCCTTTTTCAGCCACTTATGGCTATTCCATTCCAGGCACAGTATAACAACCAAACTAATGGACCCTCACAACCAATAGACCATGCCCCTCAAAGATCTCAGGCAGAGACCAACGAAAGATGCCATGAAAACGGTAAAGCCACCCCACACTCTCCGGTCCGGCCAGCCCCAAGACCACGGAGGCCAGATCTCCCGCCAGAAGCCAATAGCCTAACGGTGGTCTTAGCAGGTGCCCCCCATTTAAGATCAGGGGAAAATGAAGATTACCAATCCCTTAAGAAAAAGGTCATCAAATGGCTTAATTGGAACCGACCCCTACCATCTCATTTTAACAATGAGATTATTATGGTTAGAAGGGTCCCTTGGTTAGGGAAGACCAGAAAAACCATAATAGGGGACTGTATTCTGGTAACTTTTAAAGATCCGGGCACTGTTCTGCACATTTGTGAAGGAGTAAATAGATCACTGGATTCCACCATTCAGACCCTCCCAGTATCCTTCTTCTTCCCCCCCATTCGCATGCACAAGGCTCCATTGCATGATGAATGGACAAGGGTGGAACGTAGACGCAGACACAAGGACCATGCACAACGCCCGCATTTCCAACTGCCGGACACACCCTATTTTCATTTTAATCGTTTTAATTGTTTGAACGGCCTGGACGGGGTCGACTGACTCGCTGTACACAAGCTAGTGACCCGGGATAACGGCTCTTGCGGACTTTCTGAACCTCCCACCGTGGCTACTGGCATAACCTCTGGCCTATCGGACGATCTAGTGGCTCTTGATAATGGCATCAGTGGACCTTTCCATCTATCCGCTGATAATGAAGACACAGCTGAGGGAAGAGACAGGGACCTTTTGCCTGTGGACAACGGTTTGTTTAGACTCTCTGAGCCATCTGCCCCTACTGCTGCCCTTGCCTCAGGCCTTCCGACGGAAGTGGTGCCCGGAACTTTCTCCCCCAACCACTATGGCATGGCAACCGACACCCCTGAACATTTGAAGCTAATTTGCTGGAACATTGCGGGTTTGGCCAACAAACTGGGCGAGCCGGATTGGGTAAATTACATCGAGACTGGTGACGTATGTATGTTCCAGGAAACCTGGGCCAGAGAGGACTACGGGCACCAAGGCTATACATCATTTTCCATTCCAGCAAGGTGGGAAGGCAAAGGCCGTCCGTCAGGGGGGCTCACGACGTGGGTCGCATCTCATTTGGGCTGTGTGGCCACACGGTGGCCGTTTAATTCTGAAGATATCCTTGTGGTCTCACTACTATGGCCAAACAAAGCTAAACTTGTGCTGGTTAACATCTATTCCAGGCCGATGGGAATGGCAAAGGAATCACCAACCATTGATGAACTTTCGAACTTTTTATCTGAACTGCCGAATGATTCATACTATGTGGTGGGTGGGGATTTTAATTCTCATTTTGAGCCACTCCCCGGCCTTCTGGAAGGGTTTTCATTGGAAGAAGAGGCTAGGTGGGCAGTACCCGCGGTGGAAGCTCCTCCCTCGAAAGCCTGGACCCCACTAGCACTACAAATTACTGCCCTCACCCTAAGGTTCGGAATCAGAGCCTGTAATGGGCGAATGAAATCCGACATACCTAGTAAAACTACCTACAATAGACGGGGGAGAGAGTCCCGCCTGGACTATGTCTTGGCCCAACTAGTGAGGTGGACGACAATTCAGGATTTTAGGGTGATGGAAAGGACCGATAGTGACCACAACGCCCTTGAGCTCGACCTTGTTCATCCAGGTCCCCAAGCTCCAGTGCCTAAAGAGGAAGGGAACAAACCCGCGCTTCTCCTGGATAATAGCAGGAGAAGAATCAGGTGGGAGCACCTGGTTACAAGCAAGGATAAACTCCCTTTGCTTTATGCTGAGATAATTCCTATTTTGGAAACCGTGGGGAGCTATGACATCGAGGCAAACAATAGAGACTCCCAGACCAAATTGTATAAGGCCCACGAGGACCTTATAAAAGCTGTGGCACCCCATTTCACTAGTAGTTCACGAAAGCCAAGGGAGAGGCGCCAAGGCAAAACATTGTGGTACAATTTAGCATGCAGACGGGCTAAAACAGAACTTCTTGGAGTAATTAAGGAGGGTATAGGAGGGGAACGCCTGAAACAAAGCAGGCGAGCCTATAAAAAGCTTCTTGCCCAGGCTAAAGCAGAATGGGAGGAAAACCAGTGGGAAGAACTCACAAAGGCTTTAGCGCTTCAAAATCAACGCCTGTTTTGGAGGACAGTGAATGGGGGGTCAGGGAGTCTACAATCGGCACTAGAGCCTAATATAGCACCTGGGGTGTGGCAGGCTCATTTTCAGTCCTTATACAGCTCTGAGCCGGGAGAACTTCCTGCTGCTATTGAGGTGGACGGGCCGGGCTGCCAAGGGGAGACAATAACACTGGGTGAGGTCACTGCTGCCATCTCAGGCCTGGCTTCTGGGAAGGCGCCGGGACTGGATAGCTTACCGGGGGACTTGTTTAAACAGGAGCCCACTGTCTGGGTGCCCTACCTCGTCGCCCTTTTCAACAGTGTTCTCGGTGGGATGGAAATCCCTAGTACTTGGCTGGGGGCAGAGGTGGTCCCCATCTTTAAAAAGGGCTCGCCCCTTCTCCCAGCCAACTACAGACCGATTAGTTTGATAGACGTAGCACAGAAGCTGTTCGGTAGGGTTTTGCTGAACAGGCTTCAGGATTGGATGGAGGAGGTGGGAGCCCTTAGTCCCTACCAGGCGGGATTTAGGAAGGGGGTATCCACAGTGGACCAGGTTTTTAGATTGAATCTAATCTATTGGAAGACAGCAAAGTTCGACGGCGGCAGTTTGTACACAATTTTTGTGGACTTACGGGCTGCCTTCGACCTGGTGCCCAGGGGGAAACTTTGGAGCGTCTTGGCAGAGATGGGTGTCCCCCCAGACATCCTGTTGATCTTACAGAGGCTGCATCACAGTAACTACGCCCGCGTGAGGTGTGGGAGGTCGGGGGAACTGACTGATAGATTCCCCGTTGGCCGAGGGGTAAGACAGGGCTGTGTGTTGGCGCCGACCCTGTTTGTCAACGGGGTAATCGCCCATCTCAATGCCACTGACTATACTGACGCCCCTAAACTAAATGGCAGCAGGGTGCCCGCAATTATGTTTGCGGACGACACCCTGTTGCTATCTAAAACCCCTATGGGTATACAAAGGATACTCGACTCCTTCGTGGCCTTCTGCCTTGATAGAGGGCTAGAAATTAATGCCACAAAAACCAAATTCATGGTTTTGAACCCGAGCCAGAAACTGCGCCCGAATCCACAACTGGGAGCCGTGCGGCTCGAGAGAGTAGCCACCTTTGAATATCTTGGTGTGACCCTCAACGAAACCATGACCTGGGGATCCCACCAGAGTAGGGCAAACCTTAAACTTATACAAACCACTGGGGGCATCGCCCGGATGATGACCGGCTCGTCATACCGTACATTGGGGGCTTTAATCCAGATATATAAGGCCCAGGCTAGGGGAGCGACTATGTACGGGGCTGAATTGTGGGGTCACACGCCCTGCCGGAGCCTGTCACTAACAGAAAATAAGTTCATAAGACAGATAGCCGCACTCCCCCCGAGTACCCCGCTCCTTCCCTTGAGGCTTGATTTAGGGTTACGACCACTAGCTGACGAGATAAGCTTGAGACCCATAGCCTTCTGGCGTAGGCTATGGAGTAGCAATGATCTCGCAGACTATAGGGCGGAACTGGTCGAATTACTGAATCACCCCAAGGTGCTTAGTATTCCCTGGGTCAAAAATATTCAAGCTACCTGTATGGAATTAGGGCTACCTGATTTATGGACTGAGCCGGCGATGGTAGCATCAAACATCTCCAAGAGGTCCCTGGCGAATTTGTACCACGAACACAAATGGGCAAGGGCAAAAGCTACCCAGCCAGACGGGTCCCTATCATCTGTGTTATTGCAAAGCAAGGAGCTTTATAGGTTTGAGAAGGCATTGGATCCTATCTATCCCATACTTGCTAGAAAGCTGTTCCTCCAGTGGAGATACGGCACATTGCCCTTCCGGTCCTTTACAAGCTCCTGGTCATCGGCCTCCTCCACAAAGCACTGTCCTGTATGTGCCGACAAGGAGGAAAACGACTTGCATGTGGTCTTCTTCTGCCCAGCCTACAAGGCAGCTAGAAAATACTGGCTCCTCCCTCTGATAAGGAATATGGGTGGCAGGGAATATGCACCAATGTACAGGATTTTAAAATCTGATGTTACCGGCCCAACTGTTTTTGCACTTTCCAAATTTTTTACTAATGTCTGGTATACGCGTAATCGCTTCTTAAAGATGTTGGGTAGTACTTAGAAATTCTTCTCTTTTTTAAGATGCTTAAGCCTTTACAGGAGCCTTTTAATATATGTATTCAATGTTTTATCTGTTATGATGGAGTTACATGTGATTTTTTATCTGTACTGTGTATCTTTTATGACCGAATGGTCGGAATAAAGATTGGAATGATGATTGGAGAAGTCCTTGAAATATTCTCAGCCACTGATGAACTCTCTGTATTGAATTCCACACCATCTATTTTCTCCTGTTTTTACGCCAAGTACTGGGTCAGTAAACCTTACGTCTTATGTGACAACATCTGAGTCCCTTAGTGGTAATGCGCTCTAGACTCTTGGTACCATTAACACAATGTGTGGAAGATTAAGCAACACTGCCACACTTGGTGGCATGGTTAAAGTAGCATTCCTTTCAATGTTCCTTGAAACAGCACAAGATCAAGCTTCGAGGTAAATTAATTAGTATACAACAACCTTGCAGTGGGTCTATGGCAAGTGTGTGGTACATATTGCTCCTTGTCTATATTAATTAATTTTTCATTGATGCGTTTGGGAACAGGATTATTGGTATGGCCAGAAAGAATTAATTCTCAGATGTTACTAGGAGCAAAATGACACAGTTAGAATTTTCACATTACAGAGCATGGAAAATGATTGTTGACTGAGCTGTACATTGACTTGCCAACCCCAAATTATTAGTCACAGATATTAGAAAGAAATGCTTCCCAAGACCATTTTTAAGCAAAGGGTCTCAGATTTAAACTGGGCACATGCAATGCTTTTGATATGTAAGGGGAAACATACAAGCCAAGTTGCGAGATACATGGATGTATAAGACGTTGTTTATATATCCACCCTGTAGATGGCAAGGCACGTGGTCTTGCATGCCACAATGTGTCTATAGTGATGCACCAGTGAGGGATAAAAATTTGATTTTCCATACATGAGGAGTATCAGACATATATTATGTTAGCATGATGTATCTATATACCCTCTTTGTTTGATATGCACATAACATAACCCATATATGCGTCAGCTGGAAGGAGAACGTTTATTCTTTTCTTGTGTTTCTAATACTAGCAGAGTAGGCCAAGAACCATACCGACACCATTTTCTTTTTTCTGACTCGGACACGAGCTGTGTTCACGTGTCACTCTCTGGTAGTTGTCAAGCCCCAGTTCATTTGAGTTACTGAGAGCAGCTGAAAGTAAACTGTTTTCTCTATGTCTTGGGACTCAAGGTCACATCTGGCTTTGGGTGCGATGAGCACATTCCAGGAGGCGCAGTGCCTACACTCCCCGGCACCAAGACAAAAGGGAGTCACCCCTCCTGACCTTCCCAGTAATAAACAGTAAAGCTTTGAACTAATCATGTGTGCCATATATGGTCCTTCCTTGGGGCCTGAGGGCCAACTAGTGTTTTTCCTTTTACAGTGATTCTATGTGTGGAACTGAAAGTATATAGCCTTCTGTTTGAATGTAAGCCAGCAGTCTTCTCCGCGCACCTGATGGGTGAAGGTTGGAGAGGCTCCTTTATAGAGTATTTTGCTTAATAAATGATTGATCTTTCTTCACTGCCAACTGACTGATTATTTGGTAAATGAGGATTGGGTTATTGATAGGTGTAGCCCTGTATATTATTTTTGTAGAACTTCAGTTGGTGACTCTGTTGGGACTCCGTGATCAGGTCATCCTCCCGTAACCAGGTAAAAGGACAAGGTCGAGCGGGTGGACTGACCAGAACATTTCGACTTACTCTGCTCTCGCGATCAGGGTGCCCCAGCTGCTGGTGACTCTTCGGCGGAGTCCTACGGGCATAACCCAGGAACTGACCGTGTTGGTCTTCAGGAGTTGGCAGTGGAGAATGCGCAATTGTACCTGCATGCACCAGGTGAGTGGATTATTTTTGGTGTCTTTTGGAACACGCAGGGCCTTTGGAGCAGTTAACTGTATTGGATTTGGTGGCAGGTGTACCACGGAGAATTTTGGGGGTCTGACGGGGCAGCATTGTGGCTGCACGGGTAGATGCTCCCCGGACTTGTTTTGTGGATAATAGAGATGCTGATCGGACGCCTTGGTGTGGCTCGTGTGGTTTGCACCTGGCCGGATTGGTCTCGGAAAGGCCAGTGGTTGTACCTGGGTAGCCTCTGGGACATATCTGAAGCGGTGCTATAGTAGCGGGCTTAGTCATAATAGTCCCAAGGGTGAACCAGGAAGGCCCCGGGATGGTCTGTAGGACAGTCTGTGGTTATACCTGTCCAACGATCTCTGGGTAGTCTTTGGACTGCTTGTTTTTGGTATCTGTTGGTCTGGAATCTGAATTGATTAATTCTCCATGAACTGGAGTCGACGGGCTCTGTTCTTTTGTTTGGAAAGGAAAAAATAAAAGGAGACATGTCATTTTGAAAATGTTTGTATATATATATATACATATTGCTCTGTGTGTGTGTTCGAATTGTAGAGTGGGTAAAAATGTTAGAAGTGTTTGAACATTGCCATGTTTGAAAGACTGTTTCTTGAATGAGGTATAACTGTCAACAATCATTATGCCGTGTTTTAGCAAATTATGCTTTGGATGCTGTTGTCGCCGAAAAGGTGCGTATTTGGATGAAAGTCAACCTGCCCCGCCCGAGGGCAGCCAGAGTTATGATATGTAAGTTAAACATGGTATTACACCCATCTTGTTTAATACGCTATGGCATAAATATACTAATGACAATGTGGAGTTGCAATGGCCCTTAACCGGGTCTTTTGATGAGAATAAGATACATTTTTTGCAGGATCGATTGTTTTCTGAACAAAGCAGGCAGGCAATGTTTGATTCCCTGAACATGTGGCAGAAGGAGGCAAAGCGTAGACGTATAAGGGAGGAGAAATTATGTAAAATAAAGGGAGATCAGACGATTACGGAGAAAGCCATAGCTAATGATAAAACTCAAACTGAAAAGGGAATTGATTGTGCAGACAGACAATTTAGATTACAGGTGGATAAAACTTATGTGACCAGGACTGAGGCAGAGGATGAGATGGAGGATTTATTGGATATGCGTCCACCTCCCCCTTATGCTCTGCAACGTATATATTGCGCTGTCTCTTCAATTCCAGCACAGGCCTCTGTGGCCTCTGCTCCATTTGTTTCTTCTTACTCTTCGGTAACGTCCTCTATTTTGTCACCCTCCGCGTTCGGGATGGCTATTTTATGGTCAGATGCATTGCCGTCTTCTGCTATGGCCACAGTTGTTTTGTCTCCCCCTACTTCTGCCTGGGCTTCCCAGTCCTCTAGCATGACCCCAACCCTAGCTGACCCAACTCCATCTCATGCTCTGGGGGATCTTGGTGCACAGAGGTTGTTTACTCGTTCGGCGGTAGGACTAGATGAGAAGCAGATGATTGTGAATCAGTCATCCCAGTGGATGCGCCATCCTACTTATACTTTAACTGATATATGGAGCACGCTTCGAGACTACCAGCCTGTTATGCAGCAACATGCAATGAAACACATGGCCGCATATCTTATTTCTTAATGGGAGCAATGTTTCCTTGGAGGGATGGCCCCCCAAGTGATGTATGATATTCGGGACAGGGCTCATAAGTCTGAACTAGGACCAGAGGAAGTGTACAGGAATGTCGAGGTTTTGTTGCATTATCGAGGGCGAATGCACCAGAAATGTCCATCATGGGACTCTCAGCATCCTATGCGAGAAATCCATCCTATCTTCCATCCTGAAGTACCGGAATTAAAAAATTATCAGGATGTGGTAATTAGACCTCGTGTGGAAGCACGAGTACAAGAACAATGGGTTTACACTCCCTGGAAGAGGACTGAAGTCCTCTCGCTAAAGTCACAACTCCCTGACCCCCGTAAAAACTCTACGGCTTATTATAAAGAACTCACAGAAGCGGCTTCCTCAGCTGTTATGACCCTAGCTGACATAGAGCTATTTTTGGGTTACTTGTCCCCGTTGATGTGTGGCTTCAGGTGCATGATCAGGATTATGTTCAAGAGTTAGGCGGGACTTTGGATCAAATAAAAGGTTGAGATAAGGATCGAAAGCCTGGTGATAAACCAAAACCTGAACTATTGGCTTTACCGGGCCGGATTATTACTTACATGCATTCCTTAATTCAGCCTCGTAAGGTGGATTGGGATAAATTGACAGCGTGTAAGCAGAAGGACGAAAGTGTTTCTGATTTCTTCACTAGATTTGAAGGTGTAGTCATTGACTTTAGTGGACAGGATTTATCAGTGGAAGGCGGTGTACGATTATTTGTTAATCGTTTCGTGACAAATCTGTTGCCGGAAATCTCCACGCGCTTACAAGCCGCTGAGAGTACTTGAACCGCTTCTACACCCTCGATCATACTGAGTATGGCTCAATATTACGAACATAGGGAAAATGAGAGTAAGGATAAGACGGAAAAGAAAGCGAAAGATCTTAAGACACAGGTGTTGTTGCAATAAGTCATCCGATGAGGAGGCAGAGAGAGAGGCGGTAGAGGGTTTGTCCCGAGGGGGGTAGGAACTGGAAGAGGTGGAGGACCAGCTGTTACTTTGGGACAAAACCAGTGCGCTTACTGTAACGACGAAGGGCATTGGCGATTTCACTGTCCACTATTGCTGGCTCAGAATGGGGCAATGAGAGGAAGAGGTCGAGGTGGTGTGGATCGCAGTGATATGCGACGAGAGGAGGCAACGCACAGCGAATCGGAAAAGAATAATTTTGATAAACCAAGAGGTAGGCAGTACTATAATGAGGACTGTGCCATAGACGGTACCGAAGGGTATGCTTACACATAGGACAGCCAAGGACAGAGTGTGGCCAGGTGTCAGTACCCGTTGATCAGCAAGGTCCTTATGTAAGATGGCGGTGGATGGGGACATCTGAAAAGCTTCTAGTTGATACGGGTGGGATGAATAGTTCTATTTCTTGTTCGCTGGTCCCAGGGGCCACTCTGTACGGGCAAAATAATGCTTCGGTGGGATTTTCGGGAATTCCGGTAGTGAGCCCCATTTCCAAACCTATTCCGTTCACAATTGGTCCAGTCACAGTAGACTCCCCATTTCTGTTGACTTCACATTGGGGTGAAAATGTTTTGGGTTTGGATTTGTTGAAGAAATTACATGCAAAAATGAATTGTTCCCCCAATGGTGTTTATCTGACTATTCAGTCCCCGGGTAAGCATACTTTGCAGTGTTTCACTAAAAATGAACCCCTCCCTCCTGAGTTTGCTGCTATCCCAGCAACACTATGGGCCACTGGAGACACAGATGTAGGATTATTAAAGATTCCACCTGTTTCTATTACTTTGAAACAGAATGCTCGGTTACCCCGTATACCTCAATACAAAATTTCTCCGGCAGGCGAGAAAGTTTTGCTCTCCATCATACAAGATCTGATCAAAAAGTGTGTGGTGGAAGAGACGGCTGCCAATATATGCAACAGTCCCATTCTACCGATTTTGAAAAAGGCCCCTGCCGGGAGCGATCCTAATTATGTTGATACTTACCGTTTTGTGATTGATTTGCATGAAATTCATAAAATAGTGGTGCCCCAGTACCCTGTGGTTTCTGACATTACTACTATTCTCACTATGATTCCTCCCACTGCTAAATATTATTCCGCGATCGATTTAAAGAATACTTTCTTTAGCATTCCGATCTATCCCGATACCCGTCATATTTTCAGCTTCTCCATATCTGGTCGCAGTTTCCGGTTTTGTCGGGCTCCCCAGGGGTACACAGAGTGTCCCAGTATTTACAGTCAGGATTTAAAAGCATTGTTATTGTTGGATGATTTGGTCCTGCCCCCTGGTAATGTACTTTTGCAATACTTCGATCATCTGTTGGTGGCTTCTGACACCAAGGAGGGCTGTAAAGAAGCCACTGTGAAATTATTGTCTCATTTGGCGGCTAATGGTAATAAAGTATCTCTTTCTAAATTCCAATATTGTCGACAAGAGGAGACCTACCTTGGTCATCTACTGTCGAAAGAGGGTAGGAGACTAACCCCTGAGCGTCAAATTATCAGATGGCACGACAACTGCTGCATATGCGATAACTACTCTACGCACTGTAGTTGAGGTTTCCCGAGTACCCTATCAGTCAGCACAGGCAGATGAGTTACTGGCATTGATCCGGGCCTGTGAGTTAAGTGAAGGATTGAGAGTAAATATTTACACGGAAAGCCAATACGCCTTTTGGCGTGGCTCATAGTTTTGGCCGACTGTGGGCAGAAAGGGGTTTTCTTACTTCCCATGGACAGCGAATACAACATGGCCCTTTGATTTTATGATTACTAACAGCATTGACATTACCAGAAATGGTGGCTGTAGTCAAATGCAGTGCACATACGACAGTGGTGGATGCAGTGGGTGAGGGTAATGCCTTTGCTGATCAGGTAGCTAAAGAAACTTCAAAATATAAAATGACCTCAATGTTTGTGACTACTTCTGCTAGGTGGGTGGCGAAAACAGAAATGTTCGACAACACTATGGAGAGTGTCCGGGAAATACAGAAATAAGCTACCCCTGCTGAACTGGCTCACTGGGAAAAGGAAGTGGGGAAATTAGGTGCAAATGCTTGCTGGATTGACTTGACAGAGAAACAGCGATGGCTGTTGCCCAATGCATTAGTGAATGCCGTAGTGACCATGGCACATGGTTCAGCACATATCGGGGCAAAGGGTATTTGTGCATTATTAGACTCTGTGTGGAATAATCCTAATATCCCAAGAACTGCTGCTCATTTTATGCAATATTGCATGGTTTGTTTACAACATAATCCTGGGGGCAGGGAACCTGTTTTGAGTGGAGATTTTGCACCACCATTTTTGCCTTTTGAGGTTCTCCAAATGGATTATATCCAACTGGAGCGTGTGAATAATTTGAAATATGTTCTGGTCGTGGTATGCGCTTTCAGTAAATGGGTGGAAGCCTACCCGACCAATGAAAATACTGCTTTGGCAACAGCAAAGGCTTTGATAAAAGAACACTTCCCACGCTATGGATTGCCTCGGGTGATCTGGAGTGATAACGAGGGGCACTTTAATGCAGATTTTATCAGTCACATTTGCAATGGATTACAGATTAAGCAGAAATTTCAGGCGGCTAGATACCCCCAGTCCGCTGGGTTGGTCGAGAAGTATAATGGAATATTGAAACTCAAACTAGCAAAAATTCAAGAAAGTACTGGGTTAAGGTGGCCAGATGCCCTACCATTAGCATTGATGTCAATACTGGTTACCCCACATTCTCGTTCCGGCTTGTCTCCTTATGAGGTAATTTTTGGGCGCCCTGCCAATGTTTGGGGCATTCTGAGACCCAGAGCATTTCGTGACATTGAGTATCCTATGTTGACAGACTATCTGTACGCTTTGGCTAAAGATCTTCGTTCCATTCATCAACAGGTTTCAGCAGTCTTGCAGACCCTGCCGGAGGGTCCCGGATATCACTTGGAGCCAGGACAGTGGGTTCTGGTCCGTAACTATCAGTGGAAATCCAGCCTGGATCCCCGTTGGTCTGAGCCACTTCAGTTCCTATTGGCCACGCAGACGGCGGTAAAGGTGAACAGCAAGCGACATTGGATTCATATATCGCACGTGAAGAAACTACCCCTCCCGCTTCCTTATGATCAGCGAATGCAGGAAGGATTTCTGACCCAGGAAAGTGAACGAGCCCCTTGCTTTGTCCCTTTTTCTCATGCCCAGGAAATTGGAGAATGGCAAGGAGAAGGGGTACCGGGCTCGGAAGGGGCTCTGTCATCTGCACAACTGATTGCCCCGGATTCTGTTGCCCTCGCAGTTGAACGAGAGGCTCGTAGTACCCTGTTTCACCGGATTCATCATCCTCTGTTTTGTTCTCTGATCAGGAAGCATCTGGCCATGTTCAATACAACCTGCGGCCCAGAAAACAACACGGTACCCCAGGTGAAGATGGTAGGAGATAGGGAGAGACTTGAGTGATAGGGTACAGACCTGTCCCACGAATGTCTGTTAGATGCACTTCTGGGGTACTAAGCAAGACACTGGACTGAATGTGTTGAGAGCCTAGAACATTTGCTTGCTCTGTTCAGAAAGAAAGACTGAATGTCTTGTGTAAAAAAGCCCAGGTTGAGTTTTCTTCAAGAGTTGTGTGAGAACATAACTCCAACGTGAGAAAATTGTTTGGTCTCATTTGTGATGAACGATAGGAGCCTGCCTGTGAGGCTCTAAACGGACACAGGAAAAAAGCAACCTCTGGCAGGTTGGACTGCATTGCCCGAGTTTATTTTTGGACTTTTAGCTAGCATGTATCCCTTTCCTCATTTTGTCCCTGAAGAGGAACGTCCTTTTGCACCACGTTATTTCCCTGTAAATATGCCTGTCTTTTCTAGTTGGACACAACGTGTTAAAATTGCATTTGTGGTGATTATAGCGACATTGCTACTTATATTAATGGGAGTGTTCGTATATTTAGAATTTTGCCACCCTATGCAAACTGTTTTAGGAACCACTACTCCACCTCCGGAACATGTGTTTTATACTTTAGCACCACATAAGGAAAGGCACCGTCAGATTTATACGAAAAATTTATTTGTTGAAATGCTTCATCAAACACATAGCGCTACTAATACTAAGAATTGTTGGGTTTGTGGCCTTTTGCCCTCTGTTATGCACAAGCACGACTTATTCATATCCCTACCCTTGTCTCATTTGGGAAGTTGCGAGGCATGGTTTAAATTACTTTCGATGATGTATATGCATTATACAGTAGACACTCAAAGATTTTCGGAAAAAGATCACGAAATGATTTTAGCATATGTTGAGGTTCATCAAGGATTTGACCCTGACGGAAATAATGGAGAGGGATCATTAGATCCGAATGCCTGTATGAATATGTATACAACATATGAAAACACCACTTCGTTGAGGAACACAATTTTGGATTTTGCTGAGTTTAATTTCACCCAGTATTTCTGACATTTTCAAGAAAGAAATGTTACAAATGATAGGGCCATTCCAGTACCTATATTGAATAGCACCTCTGCATTCTGTGTTCAAGGAACAGGATACATATCAGTAGGAGAAAGTCGATGTAATTACACTTATCGGTTATGTACCTTTAGCACCCCTCCGTTGTTAACTCCTCCTAATGTATATTTTGTTTGTGGAGAGAATGCCTATACTTGGCTTCCCCGAGGTTGGGCTGGACGCTGTTATCTGTCTTTCCTGTAGCCTCCAGTTTATATAGCCCCTTCTAACTATCACAAGGATCACCTTTTAGATAAACTGAGCCTGCTATTTATAAGAAATAGAAGAGAGATAGATACCACTGACATAGATCAGACAGATACTCCCGAACAGCATTTTATCGACATTGTAAAAGGAGTATTTCCTATTTGGGGGCCTATAATCACCATCAAAGAAGTACGCCGTTTGTCCATAGTAGTTGAAAGGGTAATTAACACCACTGCAGGGATATTGACTAACTTAACTGTAGAGCTACAAGTGACGAGACTCGTTTTGCCTCAAAACCGTATGGTTTTAGATGTTATCTTGGCAGATCGAGGAGGAGCATGCCGTGTGATCAGCAGTTCCTGTTGTGTTTATATCCCTGACTCCGTCCCCTCTGTTCATTTAGCCATTCAGAAGCTACATTGTCTTGCTTCCGAAATACATGCAGAGACGGGTACCTGGTCCCTCTCTGGTTGGTTCTGGGGTTTGTTATCTACTTGGGGATGGAAAATTCTGATGATGCTGGCAGGTGTAGCCAGTATCATATTCACCTGTTGCCTTTACATACAATGTGGACCTGCATGTTGCTCTTATTGGGCAGCTAAACTCACCTCCTCTGTGGCTGGTCCCTCCCTAGCAGCGGTAAAGGACCAGTTAGTTCAGCAGGAGGTCAAGGATTTAATGCAGATTGACAAAGGAATATTCGAAGATTGAGCTGCCTTAGTTAGCTACATCATGCTAAAAGGGCCGTTCTGAGGGATAACAAATAGATTTTCCATACATGAGGAGTATCGGACATATATTATGTTAGCATGATGTATCTATATACCCTCTTTGTTTGATATGCACATAACATAACCTGTATATGCATCAGCTGGAAGGAAAAGGTTTATTTTTTTCTTGTGTTTCTAATACTAGCAGAGTAGGCCGAGAACCATACAGACGCCATTTTCTTTTTTCTGACTCGGACACGAGCTGTGATCACGTGTCACTCTCCGGTAGTTGTCAAGCCCCAGTTCATTTGAGTTACTGAGAGCAGCTGAAAGTAAACTGTTTTCTCTATGTCTTGGGACTCAAGGTCGCATCTGGATTTGGGTGCGATAAGCACATTCCAGAAGGCGCCATGCCTACACTCCCTGGCACCAAGACGAAAGGGAGTCACCCCTCCTGACCTTCCCAGTAATAAATAGTAAAGCTTTGAACTAATCATGTGTGCCATATATGGTCCTTCCTTGGGGCCCGAGGACCAACTGGTGTTTTTCCTTTTACAGTGATTCTATGTGTTGAACTGAAAGTATATAGCCTTCTGTTTGAATGTAAGCCAGCAGTCTTCTCCGCGCACCTGATGGGTGAAGGTTGGAGAGGCTCTTCTATAGAGTATTTTGCTTAATAAATGATTGATCTTTCTTCGCTGCCAACTGACTGATTATTTGGTAAATGGGGATTGGGTTATTGGTAGGTATAGCCCTGTATATTATTTTTGTAGTACTTCACCAGGCCGTGTGGAATAGAAAAAGTCCAGTCCTTCAAATGCCAATTCGATGGCCAGTTTGACATGTCATATACTGGTATTCATTAGTGATAGTAGAAAAGCAATTTGTGGTAGCCCCTTTATTTATTTATACAATTTATAAAGCGCACAAATACCCGTGGGTGTCTAAGCGCTACGGACAGCGTGCATGATTTATGATCTATAGACTATTGGCTAAAAAGTCATGTTTTTATAATTTTCCTGAAGGCAAGTAGGGTCGGCCTGGACTTGATGTGGATGGGGAGAATTCAACAATTTGGCGGTGGCGACGGTGAACCGTCTGTCACCCCATGAAGCTGTCTTAGTGCGCGGGACCCTCATCAAATTTGCTGTAGATGACCGTAGCGATCTGTTGGGGGTGTAAGCACCAAGAGCTTCCTTCAGGAGCATAAGTCCAGTATTGCGCGTGGCTTTATAAGCGATGCAGAGGGCCTTGAATTTGATTCGGCTTCTTATGGGAAGCCAGTGAAACTGTTGCAGCACTTTTGAGATGGATTTGTACTTAGGGGTACCTGAGAGAATTCTGGCAGCTGAGTTCTGGACCAGCTGTAATTTGTTGAGGATTTTACTCTGTGCATTCATGAAGAGATCGTTGCAATAGTCAGTTTTTGACATTACTAAGGTACTGACCAGGGTCTTTCCAGCACTGAGCGGGAGGAATGGTAAGAGTTGTTTTTTATCATTCTCAGCATGTAGAATGACGATGAAACAACAGTGTTGACATGAGGTGCGAAGGACAACTTGTCGTCAAATATGACACCCAAGTTTCTGACCTTAGCTACAGGGAGTGGAGGAAGTCCCTTCTGCGCTCGGCAGTGACAGATTGTCAATAATACCTGTTAAACAGCTATACCAAGCTTCTCCACATAGGCAAAGGACCTTTATGACCATTCTGTTTTGAATGTCATGAATTGCGATTTTTTGCGACTCGCAAAACGAAATGTACAAATGTGTCTTGGACACATTTAGCAATTTCTAATGGGGTCACAAATGACCTGCTTCATCAATAATTATGAGGCAGGTAGCAATTTACTGTCCATTGACAATGGCCAGCACTCACAGGGATGGTGGCCTTCTGGTGACCCCATGTCTGTGACTGCTTTTAAAATAAAGCGACTTCTTTTTTCAACTGCGGCCCGTTTTCCTTAAAGGGAAACGGGATGCGTTTAAAAGAAAAAAATTACAAACTTTCCTTTCATTTTTTAAGGGCAGGCCTGCTCTTAAAAAATATTTTCGCATTACGCATGGTGGTTGCATGGGAACTATGATGATGGATGGTAATCCCTGAAAAGCAGTGGTTGACAAAACCCCTTCAATAACTGTAAAAAAATAATGTTGTCAAGCAAAACTGTTGAGAGAGAGACATTCTTTGCAGATCGAGTTTATCTGCAGTGACGACCTGCAAGTGAGACAGAACAAGGAATGTACAGGTGAACCCCAAATAAAATCATGAATGTGCAGAAAGTGAGCACATTTGTGGGAATGGGTTCAAGCTTGCAGGTAAAAAATTATGACAAGCAGAGCAGAGGGGCGATGGTGGGCACTTGAGAATCCTGACAAGAATCTTCTGGGACTCTTAACAGGCTGAAATTGATACATGTTTCCCACCTTTGCAAATATGAGATTACCTCTACTGAATTACTGCGGACCACCTTTCCTTTTGTTAATTACTCTATGGAATAAGGATCAGCCTGTGGTTGCTGAAACTAATCTGCAGTACAGGTAGAGATGGGATTCCCCTCATCCAGAGAGCCAGTCTTACCAATGAAGATATTTGTGGCTTTTATGATGTTGACACCATGGAAGTTAAGAAGAACAGGCAGAGATATACATTATTAGCTTTAGTATGTAGAGACCATTGGGTTTTGTAGTTTTTAGTTAGACTTCTCTATTGCAGGGTTTATTGTTTTGTTTTATCACTGATTTCAAAACATTTGAATATTAGTAATTATCAGTGTTTATTAAACTGCCTAATCCCAAAAATAGACACACACTGTGATCTTCCATGGTTTTCAAATCATGCTGGTTTTTGCAATAACTGGTGTAAAGTATATATTTAATTTAAAACATAAGTATTGCAGGGTATATAGGATCTTCTCATTAGCAGTGTGTCCAATGGACTTTGGTAGACTGTGCCAAGCATGCAAGTTTTCATATTGCACTTCCACTCACACTCAAACTTTCTCAAATGCCCTCTTTCACATCTCATTACCCTTTATACTTACTGTCCCAGGACTGTGTTTGGTTTACAGGACTATAAATGGAGAAAGAAGGTAAGAACGTATTATATAGAAATTATTTTAATACACACATTTATGGACTGAGTTGGGGGTCCTTCACCTACTCCTTATTGAATGTTAAGACATTGTAGTGGTGGTCAACCTTTGAAATACACCAAATTGTTTTGCAAACTTGCAGTCGAAAGCATCTGAAACCTGACACTATCAAGATGCTTGACACCACTTTACAGTACTCCTTTCCTGGTTACCTGAAAGTGGTGCTGCTGTTGTTGAGTGGGCATTCCATTCATGGCAGCCAAGTGCCCCAATGTCAAGAGTCCCACTTTAACCGCATGCGCGCTAGCGGTTTTCCCGCTGCGCGCTGCGATTCGCAAAAACCCGCGCTACATGACGAGCTCAGCTCGTCATCCGCATAGGGCAGGTTACGCCCATGAGCCCCGAAGGGGTTAAGTCGGTC
The DNA here is from genome assembly GCF_964261635.1 of Lissotriton helveticus. Lineage (NCBI taxonomy): Eukaryota > Metazoa > Chordata > Amphibia > Caudata > Salamandridae > Lissotriton > Lissotriton helveticus. The sequence continues at coordinate 549,574,042 of NC_136071.1, read as the reverse complement.
CTCACTTTTTAACTGACATCACATTGTATTCTAGGACTTCACATTTTTTTATTAAAAGTATCAGTAAAGGTTCAAAACGTCCAGCAGTAACATGCAGTTGAGTAAAAAAGCCTGGATTCGCAGAAAATAGCACACATAACAATAAGATACTTTGCAGCTGTACATTTACATTGTTATATGGCTTGCAGCATGGAAAGCCTGAGTGTCATGTTTTAACCACTGTCCCGTGCACATGATGACACAACACTTTTCACAGCTACCCACCACTGCACCTTGCATTGAATGTTTAAAGGCTGAGATGTTTGACAGGTGACCTGATATCAATACTGACTTGGGACCAAAGGAGTCTAATGTATCAGAGAGTTTTACCCAGTCCGTGCCTAAGGGAAAATGTGATTACACATGGTTGTGAATATTGTTGTGAGCCAGCCCTTTTGCCATTTTATGAGCCAGCCCATGTTCTCGAATTTGTATAAAATATGTAGATCAGAACTGAAAAATTTAGTCAAAACCCTTCAACTTTAACCCATGCATATAAACTGAAAAAATGAAAATAAAATAAACAATATTTTAGTAACCTTCTTACATAAAAATTGAAGACAAATAGAGTCATTTGAAAGCTATCTTTATTCATGTTGACCTAATTAAAAAAGTCACATTGGGTTGCCCCCTTCAAAAAATAAATAAAAAGAACACATTCTCTCTCACTTTACTTTCTTAGGAATGGCACTCTAGTTTGTGGATGGGCAGGTATTTATAAGTGCTTATATGCTCACAATGGTCTAGGCTATTTCATCTTTTGGTGGTTTTTTTCGGGTATTAATGGTCTAAAACAGGAAAGCTTAGCTACATGCATTAATACTGACTATAGGGTTTTTTCAGTGGTACCCCCTCACCTTCAGTTGAAACAAACTAGATCCAAGTTACAGTAGAGTTGTTGCAGTAACCCAGGTAAATTTCACTTTTAAGGCTTTATAGTCATGCCAGTATCCCAGGTTATTCCTCACAGCCGGAAGAGGGAAATGAAAAAAAATTCAAGTTAGTAACAAAAAGGGTTCAAGTCCATTCTTTAGAGATATGAGTTGGAGTTTGCAATAATTTAAGGACTTACCACAACACAATCCTTACTTGGTGGTTACATAACATTTTCTGCAGACCTTAGATTCAAAAGCAGAGCAAATGTACCAAGAACTGTGGGTGCTCTAGATACTGTGAGCTGAATTCCCTGAAAGGTGACTTAGAATTTGGTAACTTGAACAGGTCTTGAAAAGAAAAATGAAAATATAACCATTTTAGGAAGTCGGGTTTTCTAAGAAGAGACAGAGACAGGGGATGAAGTGAGGTAACAAGAATGGCTTTTAAGAATATTGAGTAAAGCAGATGCAGATGTGAGACAAATGAAATGAAATCCAGTATTTGTAAAGCGCACAATTACCCAAGGGTGTCAAGGCGCTGGGGGCCGTGGGGAAGATTAAGCAAACTATTGCCCAGAGTCATATGGTGCTGGACTAACCTTCCGCCTGCATCGGGGATCAAACGTTGAACCCAGTGGTCCGGTGTCAGGCACCCTGGCGGCTGGATCCACACCTCTTCCACTCGAGCAAAAATGTGAGCTCTCCCCATTGTGCTCCTGATACTTCACTAGAAAGTCACCCAGCAATTTTGGATTCCTTAGATAGACAATGAAGTGCATTACTTACATCTAGTTTCTCATTAGAAATCGTAGGGGTATATTCACAAGAACGTGTGCGAAACATCACCAAAAAATGCTAACACACCTTTACACATCGCAGCCTATCATGGGAAAATAACCCTGTGTTAATGTCAAATTCACAACAAGGCAGTAGCATGCGATAGTCTGACGAAACCGTGCCCAATGTCAGCGATACAACCACCTCGACAGAGATAAAAACACAAACCTCAATGTGAAAAAACATGCGATGGGCAAAAGCGTGGTGAGAAAATAAGTGATAAGCAGCACCAGGCCTGTAATACACTCATGGCAGGTGGGGAAAATCACTATAAAAGTAGAAAAAACACCCAAACACAAACTGACCAACACCCAACCAACATGGAGGCAGCCGAGCAGGCACAGAGGACGAGCGCAACTCCACAAGCACCACTGACGAGAAGCCTGGGACCTCGGGGACAGGGAAGGGCAAGGATAAGAGGAAGACGAAGACGAAGTTCAGTCCGCAGGAAAACAGGATCCTAGTCACGGAGGGGATGGAACACCATCAACTACTGTTCATCACCTCCAACGTGTCATTGGGAACCAAAAATGGGATATGGCGGGACATCGTGGACAAGGTGAATGCCGTCGGAGAGCACAAGAGGACAATGGAAAAGGGTAAGAGGTTATGGATTGGCATCAATGCAGACTGGAGGTGGTAGCCCAGTGCCACAGCTTGTGCTGGACGACAAGGAGGAGCTGGTGTCCACAGTCATCAGTGTGGAGACAGTGGCCGGAATCGAGGGACCGGACACTGCTCGACAGGACACAACACAACCGAAACAGAGTGAGTGACCACCAGGGACTGGGGGGATGGGTGGAGATGGCCACAATGGCACACATGCACAATCAAGCAGAGCACAGTGCACACCCACAATGACTCTGGGTCATGGCCCTGATCTACAGACTGTCACAATGTACAATGCCATGCTTTCTGATTGTCAACATGCACCATGCGACTACATACATGTGGACACATTGTAATACACCATTTCCCCTTCACATTGCAGAGGCACTGTAAACACCTCCTGCACAGCAGTCCCAGCCACTCTTCACTGATGACGAGGAGGACACCATCAGCATCAACACCCAAGCCCTCCAACACATCTTGGACATCATCCGCAACTCACCTACAGGATCAGGGCAGCTCGGCTGCATCGAGGTGACCCCACCCACTACCCAAACCATCCAGCAGGAGGCACCCACAGCCCTGGCAGTCTCCCAAGACCCCCAGGAACAAACAATGGCCTTCCAACGCCGTGTGCTGGCGGTCCAGAGGGAGACAGCTGAGCAGGTGCAGGTGGGGTTCGGCCTCATGGCTACCAAACTGGATTCCATCCATGGGTGTCTAGGTCCCATCAGAGACCAGCTCCCATCCCTAACGGTCATCTACGGCCCACTCCATGGCCTCCAACAAGCCCTCAATGACATCGCTGGAGTCATGACGTGGAGAGAAGAACACCTGTCCGCTCAAACTGGCTCCAGCTATTCCAGCCGTGAGCTGGCACACATGCGGAGGCTCATGGAGGACATGGTGCGGATGGAGGCAGAAGGGATGGCAGCCACTGCTGCACATCAGCAAAATATAGCTGAGATCCAACATGCCCTGCAGATCCTCATCATAGCATTACTTCCACAAGGCGTGGCACTGATGAATGCTACTGCCCCCACACCATCCACATCTCCACCCCCTGGTGTGTCAGTGCCTTACAGTGCGGCAGGCGTATTTACTCCGGCACCTGATGTGTCACTGCCACACAGTGCGGCTGGCAATCCTACTCCGGCCCCTGATGTGTCAGTGGTACACAGTGCCGCAGCCGGTACTGCAACACCCACATGTGGGGCAGAGCACACATACGAGGATGAGGACATGGATGGGATTGTTGTCAGAAGGAGGCACTAGTGTTCATTTCCGTTATCTGGCTGTGTCTGCCTGATGTCACACATGGCCTCATGACCTCCCACTGACCCCCGATGCACTCCGCTGCACTCACCTTTGGACCGCGACATGGACTGCCATATCCTGTCTGATGACCAATGACACGGCGACCAAACTGCGGACTGTACCCTTTCTCTTCCGCAGTACCTGTCATCCCCGGATGAACTCTGGCTGGCCCTCCACGGGCCCATATTGTGTGCTGTGCTGGGTATGGCCCTGTACCACTCCACTGGATGTGCAATAAACATCCAGTAACGCACTGCTGTGTCATATCTTTCATCATTCATGTATGAATGTGTGGATGAAAGTAGGGGCAGTGATTTCCCTTACGTCAATGATGCTCATCTAGTGGGATGCCGTGGACAATACAACAGGGACACATGCATTAGTCACTTCCTGGTCCAGACATGGAATGAACCACGTCCAGGGCCCCCGAGTCATTGTTGCAAGCCCTGCGCTGGACCGGCGTATGCCAGGCCAGACCACTCCGCTTACACTCCGTGGGGGAGGCTACCTGTCGCAGGCGTACTCACTGGTGGTGTGCAGGTCACTGGTCTAGTTGTCAGCATGTCACAGCCACTTCCTGAGGGCAGGTTTGCACACACACCACGCCCATCCAGCACAGGCATCACAGGCCATGTGACCGGGCAAATATAAGGGGCCGATAACATCACATTCCCCTTTGCCGGTGGTGACTGGTTGACGGACGCTCCACGGTGCTCAATCATAAAGGGCCCATGAGTTGCTGCGCACAGGGTTAGTGGCAACCAAGACCTTGAGCCGTCATGGGCCTACCACCACGTGGCGCTGACTGGCGTTGCACAGGGTTAGTGGCACCCGAGGCCTTGCGGCCCTCACGGGCCTACCACCACATGGCACTGACTGGTGTTGTACAGGGTTAGTGGCACCCGAGGCCTTGCAGCCGTCACAGGCATACCACCACGTGGTGCTGACTGGCGTTGCACAGGGTTAGTGGCACCGTAATAGCTGAGTGGGTGTGCAGCCTGTGATGATGACGTGTGCACTGATGTGGTCTCCGCCATTGAAGACAGAGGGCTCAACGTCATGTGTGGGACCTGCTGGGCCGCGGGGCGGGCCGGCATGATGAGGACCATGCCATGGTGGCGTGACCGGGGCCTGGAGCTTGCATGGGCACATGGTGTGCCTACGGATGGACACTCCGGTGGCAGCAGGTGAACAGTGGGGCCTGTGTGCGCAGGGGCGGCGGTCTCTCTTTCTCTCTCTCTCCCTTCCATTTCTTCTCTCTCTCTCTCTTTCTCACTCTCTCTCCCTTCCCTCTCTCTCTCTTCCTTTCCTTCCTTCTCTCTCTCTCCCTTCCTTTCCTTCTCTCTCTCTTCCTTTCCTTCTCTCTCTCTCCCATTCTCTCCCTTCCCTCTCTCTCCCTTCCTTTCCGTTCCTTCCCTCTATTTCTATCTCTGGCTCACTTTCCTTCTCTGTTTCTCTGTGTCTCGCTCCTTTGAAATGCGCATGACACACGTCCTGATTTTGTGCTTTCCTTTCCAGGCTCTGACGTCGAGATTGTCCCTGACGTACCCAACAAGAGTCTTCCGCATTGGTGTTTTGCGTTGTGTTTAAATAAAGTTTTTGGTTGTTACTTCAATGCTGTGTGACTGCTTCTCGTTCTTCTGCCAACACGTGTGTATTTATTTCGCGAGCGTGCGTCATCATGCGTTTGTTGTGGCTCTTGTGTTGCACACGGTATATGTAGGTCTGGGTGGGGCTGGGGGGGGGGTCAGGGTGGTGGCGGGGGATGTTGTGGCCCTCATGGGTATCAATGCTGCATGATCATTGTCTCCATGGCATCTGTGGGTCTTCAGGTGTGGCTCTTGGCTGGGCTCCCTTTCATGCTGTGGGTAGTTGTCCTGCTTAGCACCAGCAAAAGCCAGGTGTTAAATACCTGGTGCTATTGTGGCTTATCACATGTTTTTGTTTCGCTTCGCAGATCTGGCAGTTCGTTGCGAAAGTGGTGTTGTGGTTTTTTTGTGTGTTTTTGTACGGGAACGCCTACTCTGCATCTAATTGGGTTAGTTGGTGGTGTCCACTGTGGGGGTACATTTTGGGGCAGTTATCGCGGGAATACAGGCGATGTCTGCAGTTTGCACCAGCTTGTGAATGGGGTGTTATATCTATCTCCACTTTTGATGCGTTAAGGTGGGGATAAATCGGAGTTAAGTCCTTGTGAATATCCCCCTCAATCTTACTTCTGCAGTATTTCCCCTAACTTCCCAAGAGAGCAGGAACATTAATCACTGCATCGATCAGACAATTTCCTATATTTCTGGAAACATACACAGGGTGCAAAATTATTGTCATAAAAGTGGCACCATACTACTCCATTTGGTATCAGATTTGTTCATAGTGACTTCCGCTGAAAAAAGAAGCACATTTTGTGGCATTGTTCCAACATGCATGCAAGCACAGCACTACAGATTTGCAAAACGAAATATCTGTCAGCAACGTATATAGGCATAGTAGCCGTCAGTATGCAGGCACTAATGTAACTGGGATTGACGTTGACAGCTGTTATCTTGTTTAAGGTTGCCCTGAACTGTGTGAAATTTGAGTCAAACGCTTGTACATTTTAAAGATCTGACATGTTCACTGCAGCCATCTTGGGTCAACTCTAAAACAAGGTAATGCGAAAAACATGTGGGCCCCTTATCAAGAAAAGATTTAAATTCAAGTACCAGCTTCATAATGTACCTTTGGCTTTAGGGAAACGCGTCCTTGTAGTAAAACTATTCATTGAAGTGACTTGTCCATTGTCAGAGTTGAGAGGAGGTTTTTCTTTTTTGCATCTAAACCGGTAATGTGCTGAGTTACATTTGCATCTAAATTAAAATACGTGTTTTAATGCTAGTTTGTAGGAAATGTGCCATTATTTAATAGCAATATAACAAAGAGGATGGAGAGGCTTATCCTGAGGAGGGCTATCACGATCTAAGACCTCATTAGCCGAATGCAGCATTCACAATTGGTTGTTTTCACTGCACTCAAAAATGCAGTGGTGGGGAGGAAAAAAGAACGATGGTGGGAGCAGAAAAACCACAAGTTTTTATGATGATGAGGCAGTTTATGTAACAACAATTCACAAAGCCTATAGGTCTCACTAAAAGTTAGTGGCATAGAATAGAGTGGCATAGTGGAGAGTGGTGTTGAGGACTGTGGTGTAGAAGAGGGTGGAGTAGAGGGGAATGGTGTTGAGTGGCATAGAGTGGAGTGGCATAGAATAGATAGAGTGGAGTGGCATAAACTAGCATTGGGTGGACTGGCATACAGTAGAGCGGAATGGTGTAGAGTAGAGTGGTGTGGAGTGGCAGAGACTGGAGTGGCATTGAGTGGAATGGCGTAGAGTAGCTTAGAGAAGAGTGGCATCGAGTGGCACAGTAGAGATTGTGGTGTAGAGTAGAGGGGCACAGAGTGGACTGGTGTAGAGTGGCATAAAGAAGAGTGGACTAGAGTGGCATAAAGGGGCGTGGCATAGAGAGGAGTGGTGCAGAATTGAGTTGAGTAAAGTGGAGCAGAGTGGCATGGAGTGGCTTTGACTGGAGTGGCATAGAGTGGCCTAGGGCCAGCTGTACGACCATGTTTTGCAGTCGCAAATGGGAAATCTGCCCATTTGCGATCGCATGATAGGTCTGGCCCATGTACAACCCCTATTTTGTGAGTCTGGGACATATTACAGCCTCACAAAATAGGATTTGCAAATCGCTATTAGGAAGGGGCAAGCGAAGGACGTCCTTCCCAAATAGCGACTCGCACTTAAATGTATGATTGATTTGCGACCGCAATTACGGTCACAAAACACTCACAGTTTACCACCTACTTCAAGTAGGTAGTAACCCAATCACAAACGGAGAGGGGTGCCCAGGGGACCCCTTCCCCTTTGTGACTGGGGTTGCAATTATTTTTTTAGAGCAGACAGTGGTCCAATGGACCACTGCCTACTCTTAAAAAAATGAAACAGTAACGTTTCATTTTCCTTTTTTTAAATGCATCCTGTTTTCCTTTAAGGAAAATGGACTGCATTTAAAAAAACTGCTACATTTAAAAAGCAGTCACAGACAATGTGGTCTGCTGATTTGGGAGTGCTAGCCATTTCTAAGGAGGTCACAAATTGCACCTAGTTTTTTTTTAGTAATAACTAGGTTCCAAGGTCTTAAGCAAACATCCCGTTGCTTATAAGCCCATTAGCATTTGATAAATGGATGGGGCATCAGCCACATATGTAATGTCCTCAGCTGTTATCAAAATGCCCATATTTTGTAGAAGACAGGCCCAATAGTAAAATATAAAATTGGGTATTGCCCAACCCCGTGACATTTGGGGAGGGTCATATATTTCATTGCCCTTCAAGGTTCCTTCTGGCTCCAGATAAAACTGGAGCCTAACACTTGTATTTTTGGAGCTCAATTTTATTGAGCTCCAGAGGTACAGCTCGGGTAAAGTATAGCACTTTTGGCAAAATGCTCATTTTTAAGCAATTGCATCTTCCTACATGTGAGAGGTGCAGGCAGTCAACTCTATTGAGCTCGCTTTTAATTTTCCCAAGAAGAGGGAGCCAGTTTACCTCTACCAATTGGTCAAGGCAAGATCTGATTTTAATCCCTAAATATATTGCCTCATCCACAACTCTTCGATCATTAAAAGCGGCCTACCACATGCAAATATTCTGGATTTTGACTACACTTAACTTATATCCAGAGAATAGCCCAAATTGTTCGCCACCTTCTCAATCTCTACCATTGCCACTGCAAGTTCTGGAGTGACAATGGCTATATCGTCTGCATAAGCGAAAACCCTGTACTCTTCCTGTCTCTAGAAGATAGATTTAACAACTGTGTTACGTTCAAGCATGGTTATAAATGGGTTGATATATAAAGCAAAAAGTTAAGGCGAGCTAAGACATTCCTGCCTCCGGAAATAGGTAGCACATCTGACTCAAGACCCATTGCACAGATTTTAGCGGTGGGCGTTCCATACATAGCCCTTACAGCCATTATAAACCCCATTCCAAATCCTTGCCATTGCATCACTGCCCAAAGAAAGTACCAAGAGACAAAGTCAAACACCTTCTCGGCGTCGAGTAAGATCAAGCTAAGCTGGGCTTCCTGTAATTTAGCCAGATTGAATAATGCATCTGCCCATCTAATATGATGGACTGTGCCTCTTCCAGGCATACAACCATGTTGTCTATGTGATACTACGGGGAGTGATGATCCTGGCTACACAAATATCCAAAATCTTTGCGTAGATCCCACTGTCGCAATTCAATAAAGATATGGGTCTGTATGACCCTGTCAGCATAGGTGGTTTATCCCGCTTTCTAAAGATAACAATGTTCACCGATTCCCAGGAAGGAGGAGCCTGACCCTGCAGCCCAACTTGGAAAGTGATTAGCATGTCACTGCATAGTTCAGAGAAGAAGGTTTTATAAAACTCCAGAGGAAGGTTGTCGGGCCAGCTGCCTTGCCAACTGCCAATAAGCTAATCGCCTCCCGCATCTCCTCCAAAGTAATAAGGCCAGCGAGTAGAACTTAATCTTCTCTACTGAGCGTACTTCTATGCAAGTCTCAAAACAATCCCTTGTAGCCCTCATTAGAAGTTACTGGCCCTTCTGTAAATAATTCTTCGGAAAAAGTCAGAATTTTCAGTGGTGCTTCTACTAATCTACCAGACGAGTCCTTAATAATGGCTATATTCCTCCCCATCTGTTTTTGCCTAATCCGTCTAACCAGGAATTTGCCTGTAGTCTCACCATATTCATAACATTCGTTTTTATACAGCAAATATTTCCAAGAGACCTCCAAACTCCAGTGCTGGTTTATTTTAGCCTTACAAACCGTAACCACTATCTGGGCCTCGCAAATATCCTGGTTATGTTGTCATCTCTGTGTAAGCATAACCTCAGCCTTACAGAGGTCCCCATATAGCCCCTCAATAGCATTCTTTTTCTGTTTTTGCAAAAATAACCCAAAGCTAAAAATCTCCCCCCTAATTCCTGCTTTAAAAAAAATAAAAAAATCAGCAGGGTTTGTGGGGGGTCAGAGAATCCCGCATTGGCCCCTGCAGCACCAGGGACTGCCACCTCCCCCAGGCTTATCCATTGAATGCGGGGGCTATGAGGCCCCCCACAGCCCCGGGGACTACCACCTCCCTGGGGCTATTTACATAAATAGGTGTTGGGGGTTTCCGCACCCACACAACTCCGGGGCCACCATCTCCCTGGGGCTATGTTCAAAATAATGTGTGGGGGGTTCAAGCCTTCCCCATACAGCCCCAGGGACCACGACCTCCCCGGGGCTACTTTGCAAATTGGAGCCATAAATGGCCTTGGGGACCGCCACCCCCCACAGCCGGCTCCAGCAATGTCCTGGGGTGCCGACCCCCAGGACATTGCACTTTGCTCTCGCTTATTCAAAGCATTTACACTTTGCTTTTTACCCCCAGGGAGCTGCCTGTCAGCGGCTCCCTGGAGGGAAAAAGCCATGCTGGCTCCCGCAGGAGGCGGGAGCTGGCCACGACCTCGGGGGCCTTCAGGCTCCCCTAGCGGTACCCAACCAGCTGACCATGTACCGTAGGATAATGTCCACGGGCCGAAAATGGCCCAGAAGGGGTGCCACTTAGCTCCACTCTAGCCACCTGTTACCTCCAGTAGGTCCCACAAAACAGATTGCTGAGAAGTTGTCAGAGGCCATGTCCCCTTTCTCTACCATTCTGCAAACGTGCCTCTCTGCCTCAGGACTAAAGTGGACTTCATCCCCCAGGCAGCAGTGCACCAGGAGGCAGGTTTGCAGAATGGTGGAGAAAAGGGATGTGGCCTCTGACCATCTCTCAGCAATCCAGCTGTGAGGTGCTTACTGGAGGCAATAGGAGGATTAGTTGGCCCCCAGGGACCCTCAAGAGGCAAGGGGACTTCATCCCCCAAATAGTAGTGTGCCAGGAGGTGCATTTGCAGAGTGGTGGAGAAAGGAGGAATGGCCTGTGATGACTTCTGAGCAATCCCACTGTGTGGGGTGTACTGGAGGTAACAGGTGGGCTAGTTGGCCCCTAAGGACCCTCACCAGCGAAGGGGACTTCATCCCCCAACCAAGAACACGCCAGGAGGTGCTTTTGCAGAGTGGTGGTGAAAGGGGGCATGGACTGCTATCAGAACTCAGTAATCCTGCAGTATGGTGGCCAACTACCCCTCCTGTTACCTCCAGTGGGTCCCACAAAGCAGGTTTGCAGAGAAGTTGTCAGAGGCCATGCTCCATTTCTCCACCACTCTGAAAATGGGCCTCCTGGTTCACTACTGGTTGGGGTATAAAGTCCCCTAGGCTTCGTAGGGTCCTTGGGGGCCAAGAAGCCCTCCTGGTACATCCTGTAAGCTCTATGCAGCGGGATTCCTAAGAGCTGGTCGGAGGCCCATCCCCAGTCTCCACCATTCTATAAATGCACCTGCAGTTAAAAAACCTTAGAAATTAACTTAAAAAACAAAGGTTGGGAGTCGGCAGTGCTTGTGACGCAAGATGGCTACCGCTTCCTAAGCTGCGTGCTCACCTGTTTATTTGACAATTATTTCCCAATGAACGGGGAATTTATTTGGGTCCTCCTCCGCATCAGGTCCTTATCATCCCTTGGGGAGGCTGCAGGTGCAAATTCAAGCGCCGCAAACCGAATGAGTGAAGCACGTAAGGCTTAGTTTTTATTCTCCTCACGAAGAGCTCCTTTCACCTGTTGGGCTCTATGTGAAAGGGGGAGGCGGGCATTTCTCCCTCAGCACCGTCTTTCTTCAGAAGCTTTCCGCCCGCTTAAAGGGATTTTTCTTAATTTGCCTGGATACTTCCACTTTCCCAAGTTTAAATGGATTTTCTTCTTTTTTTCATTAACTTTTTACATTGGAACTTTATTGAAACCTTATTCAAGACCTTTTTTCTCTGCTTTTTCTTCAACAAATGTATTATTTCACCAGGAAAACTATAGCATACTTCAAGGTTTTTATCTATTGTAAGCCATTTACTTTCTAAATGTATTTACTACTATTTAAGTGCTATCTGTACTACAACATGGAGTCCAAATCGGTATCAAACCACTCTAATAAACGGAAACACACTGGTTTGCCACCTCCCACAAAGTCCGAAGCTATAGATTCACAAGACAATTCACTATCAAACATTTTGGGGGAAATTCAAGATATTCATATAAATACTGATAGCATTTGCTCAGATATTAAAAATATTCGGAGAGATATTGCTTCCCTATCTATGAGAGTAGCAGACAATGAGATAAAAATTTGTGACAATACTAACGTTATTACAAATGAGGCTCCACTTATTCCTCAGGTTGCTTCTCTTCAATGTTTATTGTTAGATTTGGAAAATAGAAATAGACAGTACAACCGACGCATATTTAATGTCCCAGAGGGAGTTGAGGGACAAAGTTGTTGTCTTTTCTTGGAAAATCATTTACCAAAACTTTTAAACATCAAGTTTCCAGAATGTTTTGAGATTAATAAAGCTCACAGAATCCCCTCTATTCTTAAACCTCCTCAAGTCAAACCAAGACAGCTCATATTTAAAGTTCTGAGACATCATCACCTATTACTCATAAGGAAGGCTGTCTGAGAGATCCCTACTCTCTTGATTGAAGTAAATAAAGTCTTCATTCACCAGGATTTTGCAATGGAAACAGTTCAAATAAGACACCAATTTTGGGATTTTAGGCCATGTCTACGAGAAGCTGGATATAAGAATGGCCTCTTTTATCCTTCGGTTGTGCGCATTTGGAAAAATTATGTCTCCAAGCCTTTCTCCTCACCTTCAGACTTAATACGATTTCTAGACCAACATGACCCTACTCTTATGGATTCTCAACCATCCAGATCTACAGGCTAACATTAATTCCCCTTACTAAAGGATCTTATTCTATTCTCTATAGCAGGTGCACATAAGGTGATTACTCTTGCTTTGTACCTCTGTCTCCACTGTTTTATTGATAACAGGTCTTGGAGGTTGACCACCTTATATGTTGTATGTCTTGTATGTCTTGTGTTGTCTTTTTATATGGGCTACTTTTCTTTTCTTTCTCTGTTTTCCTTTATCCATTTCTGCTATTCATAATGTGATATGTCTATGCTATAAAAGTTAGTTGTTGCTTCATTAAATGTCAAGGGTTTGAGGCACCCAGTTAGAATATGTAAAAAAGTCTAATATAGATATTTGTTTTTTGCAAGAAACGCATGTGGATGATAAAATGCTACATACTATGTCCAAAGGATGGGTAGGACTTATAGTTTCATCTCCTGCTGCAAAAAGTGAAAATGGGGTAGCTATACTTTTCTCACGTAGAGCACAAGTACAACTAATGTCTCACCACCATGATTGAGATGGTAGATTTGTTTACGCTCAAGTTAAAATTGACAAACATTTTTTAAACTTTGTCACTATGTACGCTCCTACATCTGAAGATCCTGCTTTTTGGTCATATGTTTCTGCTGAAATATTAAATATAGGTTAATTTGTCACTGATTGTGGTGGGTGATTTTAATCTCATCAAGGATCCTTTGTTGGAACGTTCCTCTGCATTTAAATTTCAGCCTAACAAATCTTACTTTGGTTTGAAATCTTTTTTTTCCGTTACTAAGTTGTTTAATTTCTGGAGATTGGAACATCCTAAGGACAGAGAATTTTCTTTTTATTCTAATGCCCATTCTCATTTTTCTAGGATTGATTACATATTGACTTCACATAATTTATGCCACATGATTAGTGAGTCTGTTATATACCCTATTACAGTTTCTGATCATACCCTAATCTCCTTTTCCTTATGTATTTCTGACTCTCATACACCCAAAAAAAGATGAAGAATGCACTCTGACGTAGTTCTTAATCCAACTAATTCTAAAACTTGCCTCAGCCATTAGTGAATATTTTTTTCATAATAATCCACGTGATACCTCCAAAATTATCCATTGGGATTGCTTTAAAGGTTATATTCGAGGATTTACAATTTCCATAATGGCACATGATAATAAATCATTCTAAGCAAACCTCTCCAAATGAGAGGAACATATAGCAACTGTGGAAAGACTTTTCATTTCATCTTGTGATCCGCAATATAAGTGCTAACTTCACAAATATAGATATAAATATAATTGTATGCTTAGTAAAAGAGCAGGATTATTTGTTTCAAGATAAAAATCAAATGTTCATTTAAATTCAAACAAATCTGGCTGATTATTAGCTAACTATATTCTCATTAAGCGTGACAGAATTCAAATTCCGTACATCAAAACAAATAATGCCACTTTATTGACACGTGTTAAAGAAATACTGAGTGAGTTCTGATCCTTTTACTCCTCCTTTTATCATGAACCTCTCACTCTTCAAAATGATGTCATCACTGACTTCCATAATACTTGCCAACCACCTCACATTTCTGACACTGCTAACCTGCCTTAGAAAATCCCACCAATATTCAAGAAATAATCACAGCCATTAGAGCCCTAAACCCCAATAAAACACCTGGCCCCGATGGTATTCCGGCTGAATTCTACAAATATTTTCAAGACCAATTATCTCCTATTCTACTATCACTTTTTACAGACTATTTTTTTGTTTTATCATTCTTTAACTCTTTTATGCAATAGTTATTTATATAGTATTATATTTGGATGCAAATGGATGTTATATATTCCTTGTATTTGTAATGCGCTTCAACCTTTACGGTTCGGTGTTATTTTCTGTATTGTGTTTATTATATGAGAAAAATACATTAAATAAAATGTTTGAACACACAAAAGGTTACAGGGACGCTATAGTTAGGAATTAGCATTTAAAAGACCTCCCCCCCCCCCGGGTCCTGGCCAAAATACTGGGTGCCCTGGTCCCACCCAGGGCACCCAGTTCCTCACATTGGGGACTGCGGAGGAAGCCTAAAGGACCCTGCAGTCCCTGTTGGCTACTTGCATCCTGCAGGAGCAGTCATCGCTTTGGACAGAGGGAACTGCTGAACATGCAGCTCCCTCTTTCCAAAAGCAATTCTGTTCCACTGCTTTCAAGCGAGAGCATTTTACATGCTCTCGCTTGTATGAAGCGGAGGAGAGTTTGCTGTGGCTTGGTGGGAGCGGTTCCCCGAGGGTGCGGGGAGGCTGTGCAGCCCCCCCATTACTTTCCATTAAAGCCCCGGGCAGGTGGTGGTACCCTGGGTAGCGGGGGTCCTCTCATTCCCTGCATCAATCAAAATTAAAGCCACTGGAAGGTGGCAGTCCCCGGGGCAGGGGGTCCAAGGGGCCCCCCATTTAAAAAATTATAAGTGGTTTCAGGGGCATTAGCAAGCCCCAGGATTGGGGCCCGTGCGCCCCCCCCCCTCCTATATCTGCATAATTACCCCAGTACCTGGTCCACCCGGGCCGATAATGAACAAAGCGCTTTATTTTTTAAACATTTTCAGCCGGATCCATGGATCTGGTTGAAATTTCATTTTTTTTTTTAAATGCGTTTTTTGGCCCTGCTGGTTCTCAGTGGGACCCCCCCAAGAGACCTCGGGGTCAGGGTGTTTCTACCCTGCTCCCTTTTTTATATACATTTTTTGTGGGACTCAGTTCAACTGTGTCCCAAGATGGATGCCAACACTTCCTGGTTGAAGTGTTGACAACCAATCAAACTTCAGTAGTTTCAGTAGGATTTTGGACTCTTAGGTAGGTATATTTTTTTTAACTCACATATTTCTGAAACTACTGAATGGATTCACACCAAATCACCGAAAGCATGCTTTTCAGGATAAATATCTAGCTTTCTGCAAAATTTGGTGTAATTCCGTTCACTGGTTCAGGCTGTAGTCGTGTTAAAAAATGAAAAATACCCATAGACATAACATGGAAAAAACGTGTTTTGGGAACCCCTGCTTGGCAGATCACCTGGAAACTTTCTACATAGTACCTAAAACAAAAAGGGGGGGAGGTTAACATTTCGTGAAGATTCATCAAGCAGCGCCAAAGTAATCCGCAAAACAAAAAACGTTTTTCCTATGGAAACTTTGGTCCTAACTGTAACTACCTACTATGCAATGTCAGGTTATATGTTACCTACTGGTGGTTTACATATATATCTATATACAGAGAGAGAGAGAGAGAGAGGGACCACACTTTATTTTCACACAAAATAATTTGTACTAATTTATCATGTCGGGGGTTGAAGGAAATAGTAATCCTTGTTTGAGATCACATCTTTGCAATTGGACTAGCATAGCTAAGCTCTTCTCATGGCTTTAAGAAATTGACAGCTTCTGGGCTCCAGATGTGTTTAATGCATCGTCTCTGGACTGAAAGATGTTACCAACTACTTGTGCTACCGATGAATTTCTCATCATCCATCTACACAGGACATGATATCACTGGATTTTACATTATTGATCTGCACAGAGTTTGATATCACAGTTTTTCTTGTAAAGGCCATCTTTAAAAGAAGAAGCTTCAATCACCTCTTCAAGGCATCCATTTGTCTGGGCATTCCCAGTAAAGGGCGGACACGCACAAGGGTATTATCCAGGACCCCTAGCCCAATTAGGCATACAAGGTTAAATATAATCATGTACCTCACCCAGTACCCCACATTGCCATTCCCCAAAATCACACCCAGTTCTAGATGACCCAGACTCTCACATAGCATTCACACAACAAATAGACCCACCGTCCTACACATCCCATTAACTTGCTCACACCCTCAAATGAGGGGAGAGGAGCTGGCCTAACGGCTAGGGCGCTCGACCTCGGACCTGTGGATCTTGTTTTGAGTCTTGGTAACGACGCCAAAAAACCTTCTGTGATTCTGGGAAAATCACTTAATCTCCCCGTGCCTAAAATGAATGCGTGTCCTCATGTAACGTAACTGGTGCTATGTAAAGCGCTCTGATACTTGATTCAGTTTGGGTCTAGTTCGCACTATATAAAACTCTGTTAAAAAAAATGCACAAGCTTGATGCCTCCTTCACCACAGAAACATGCTCCACCCACACATCCTCAAAATCCTTCTTCTCACAGGCAACAGCTCACATCATGTGGTCAGTGCATAAGAAGGGAAGCAGACTCGTTGTCATTCGTAACTCCTCCTGATTCTACACCCCAAAGTAAGCAACTACCAGTCAACTTCATAGAGCTGCTGACATGCGATTCCCCTTTCCTGCAACTCTGAACACCACCTTCTGTCTCATATATAGGCTTCCCGAGCAGAACAACAACTTCATTAAAAAATTCTCAGATCTCCTTGCCACCTCAGCCATCTGATAAGATGTCACCACTCTCTTGGGTGACTGCATCCTTCTAGACAACACTTGTTAGAAAACAAAACAGAAGACACACACTTACACCTTATTGACACATTCAACATGGTATAGCATGTCACAAAACCAACATCCACATCCTCAGCCCTGTCCTCTCAACATCACTAACAATCCAATGCAAACCACCCATACCCCTAGACTGGACCGACCACTTTCCATGTCTACCTCTCTGCACAACATCACCAATAAGCCAAGGTCAACACAAAAGAGGTCACCATCATTTCTGATAATTCAAAGACTTCTCCATAGACAACCTAATGGTTCTCTCTCTCTATCATCACTCTCTATCAACTCCACCTCCAACACTAACACTCTTCTAAACAACTTCCGCACCTTTCGGGAAACTATTTGAAAATTCACACCCAATAAAAACACCTCCAACACTAACACCCTTCTAAACAACTTCAGCACCTTTCTGGGAAACTATTGGAACACCCATACCTAATAAAAACAAGCAAGTGCAAACCAAAGCCTTCAGCACTCTGTTGCTCTAAAAACCTTGCTGACAATCAATGATCCATGTGCAGACAGGAAGGAGAGTGGAAGAAAAACAGAACTCCTGATGACTTAATGATACCGAAGTCCCTCAGCGCATCACCAAAAGAACCATACACTTTTCATGACAATCAAGCACTACATCAATCACTACCATTTCCACCCATTCCTAACTTCACAGAATAGTGTATCGATCTCTTCTCAAGTGAAAAAATACAGAAGATCCCAGCAGCGTATCGCGACCAAGCCAGCTTCATCACTTGTGTCCACCCATTCTTGTAGCATGTAACAATAGTCAGCCTTCAAAGCCCTATCTCTCATGGATCTCCCAGACATACTCAACTCGAAGAAAGCCACTTCTTATAAAAAATTATGTCTTACCCTTATCCTTCATTAAGGATTACTCTGCGGATGCTCTCTCACCCCCCATTGTCAATTCCACCCTCATTCAAGGCACCTTCCCAGAAGCTCTCATGGCTGGCCAGAGCCAGATAAATGTATCATTCTTCCATTACTTTTAACTGGAACATTAGAATGTTGACAGCTTCCTTGAAGACAATGAAGATTCTCAGGGTCAATTATGGCCAGTATAGGCCTGTGGATCCAACATTCCAAAGTTTATCTTTTAGTTTCTCGATGGTTAATTGAGAACATTCTATCCTCACTGGATGGAATATTCTAATCGCCTCATTGTCCTTCTGCCTCTGGCTATACCGGTTGTTAAAGGCCCTCAATCTCATTATAGGCCCTTGCCGGCAGCTCAGGCCTATAAGACGGATGCAGGCACTTTGCTTGATTCCGGTCCAGGAAAGACATGGCTTAGCAGTTCGGGCTGGACTGTTCCCATGAGGCACAGGGTCAAGACTGATTTGCATATGCCCATGTCTGAACTGGGGTGGTGTGGAGTGCAAAAAAACGATGGATTTAAGCCCAGATCTCTGTGCTGGGGTGAATGTATGACATTGTTCTGCATTCTGTCCATCAATGTTGTTTTTGCATTTGCATCAGTTTCAACAGCGCAGCGGCGGTGCAGGGAGATTCCTATTGCACCACAGTGTTGCGTCGGAAAAACTGTTGCAAGAAGAGCGATGCGTCGATTTACTTGATGTTGTGTTGCTTTCCAGCTCCCAGCAGCAGAAACAACCTCACAGTCACAGGCACTGTTCCCTCTAAGCCGCGCGCCTGGGCACGCGCGCACCTATGCCTCCCGTAGCGCGCATTTAAAAATGTAGAGCGCGCACAGACATCTGAGGACCTTCGCGCCGCCGCTTTTAAAATGCGTGCGGCGCGAAAACGGTCAGATTGTTTGCCTTTAGTGAAGGTAATCGCGTTAATTGCTGCCCCCCGTCATGCGCTTCAATTAACATAACTTTGACAAAGGCACACTATCTAACCTTCAGCTGTGCCATCATTGAGGTATTCAGCTTCTGCCGTGGCTGACACCGTCAGTCCTCGGCCTCACTTTCCAAGCTCCTTACCTGTTTTCCATGAGTCTTCCCCTGCCCCCGGGCCTGCGAGCCTCTTCCATGGTGCACACCCTGCCCCAGTGACCCCTAACGTCTCGTCTCAAGTGTTAGCCCCATATTTGGTGGCAGCCGCCGAGGATGGAGCCCCTGGTGGCAGCCCCCCAGAGCCAGCCACCCCACGAGCCCATCAACTTCGGCATCGACCAGATCCTGAACAGCCCCGAACAGGAGAGTGCCCTGCAGCCCAATCCGCGGGGGCCCGATGGCTATCTGGGGGAGGGGGGGGGCAAGGCCAGCGCACCCTACCACCCGCTCTCCGCCGCCTTCCCAGGCTTTGGCACCACCTTTGAGGACTCGGGCTCCAAAGGGTGAACCGGAGCCTGGCTTTTTTTATTTATTTATTTATTTAATGCACATTCTTATAAAGCGCGGACTTTACTAGTACAATAGAACCCATTACGTTACATGAGAGAACTGTTGCAGGGGTCATTCGGGTACCGGCTCACATGCCCCTCCATGGATCCGTGCCGCCGCCCCTGGCCAGCGCCATGCCCTCCATGCCCGGCCTGGGCAGCCTCAACTTCGCCGGGATGGAGAGCAGTTGGCGCTTCATCAAGGAGCGCTTCACAGTTAAGAGTGGGTTTGGGGTAAAGCCTCTTGGCGCTTTTACCTGGCATGTGGCTTTCCCTCTTCTCACTTTATTGCGCTATGTGACATCCTGACTCTTCCTCTGTTCAGGCCCCTGGGTTCTTAGATTACAGTCTGGCACTAACCCCCTCCATCAGGTTTCGGAGCGCCAGGTCAGTCTCACCGCCCGTCTTTACAGGTTCAATGTCCAACATCTGTATCTTCCTGTCTTCTAGGAGCTAAGTGACTGCCTCTTTGTGAACTCTTCCAAACCTCCAGTTGTGGATAGTCTTTGTCAGGGTGATCCCACCCCTCCCGTCAGATATCAGTGGATAGCATGGGTGCCCACATTAAGGCCTTGCAGGATATGCAAATCTTCCCAGATGGCGCAAATCAGAGAACTCATTTAGCGCCAAGTGCCACCGAATAGTCAAATAAACTGTGCCTGAAAACAGAAAGGCGTGAGCTGACAGGAGAAGTGTGACGATCCTTTTTGGAAATGTGCACTTTTTAGAGTGCCTGCGCCTTCCCTTGTTTGTGATGTATGTTTTATTTTTATTTAGCTAAAACACGTGCATTTCAAGATATTCCTATATGGTGTCTGGTCTGAGACTGCACGCATGCAGAAATGCAAACTGGAGCGTGTTTAGTGCTCACGCACGAACCAATGTTTTAGCAATTGTCTGATGAACGTACTGCGTCTGCGTGCACCAAGAACCACGCAGGAACGAAACATTATAGCATTTTCGGTGGCTCTGCGTGAGAAGGAAGTCTTCTGGGAGCTATGACTGCCTCGTTGTCACCCCATGCTCTTGACGTCTGTGTGTACAGATACATGCGGTCTTTCAAGTGCAGCCAGAGCTGTGAAAACAAGCACAGCCCTCGCCCAGCTGACAGGCGATCCCAGGCTACGGGCAGAGGCGGCCGAGGGTCAACCAGGTGCGAAGATGGAGCCTAACAGCCCAAAACGAAAGCTGAATTTGGGTCCCTGTGATGATCGTGGCAGCCTCTATGCCAGCTGCGCTCTCGCGGCTGTAACACCCCCTGGGACGGTACCCCAGGCAGCCCTGACCGTCGGAGCCTGCATGAAGTAACACATCTGGAGGGAAGGGTTTACTGACTAACCGTTGTTTATGCACTCAGGTGTATGAAACATATGTTGGAAACGGCATCCCACGGTGCAGTGCCATCCAACTCTGGTACATAAAAACACTCATAATCTGCACAGAGAACGCAACAAATGATAAATCATAGTACTGAATTAGGGCTGAGGGCTGTTCTTCCTCGATCGCCTTGTCACAGCCAGCAAACATTCTCCCCTTCTTTAAAGATACTTTAATGTGTATACCCGTATTGCCAGCAAATGATCTTTAACAAGGAGGTGCTTTCCTGGGGGTGTCACGCAGTAGGAGTGACTACACACAGCAGACGCGTCAAGGCCTGCGTGACAGCGGTGCTGGTTAAGTAGGCTCTGCGGAGAGGACAAGTCCAGAGTCACAGGCTGTGCCGGGGCAAAGCAGCGGCCTCACTCTGGTCCTTCTACTGGGCACCGGGAATGGATAAGGCTGTGGCCTCCTTCTGGCCTCCAGGGTCTCTCTCCCACGAGAGGGCCTGCAGCACACACTCCTTCCTACCTCTTGTGTCTCCAGGAACACAAGTGGCGCCCTCGAGCAGCCGGATCTGCCTGATCTTTCATTTGCAGAGGGGCACCTCTGCCAGATCCTGCTTCCTGCAGTTTCTTTCTAGGTTCTCGTGGGCACCGGGTGCCCAAGTCGTGAGGGGGTGACACCATGAGTTACCCGCACAGGGTGACACCGACCCGTGTGACGCCGCTGGCTTCAGCGCAACCATTACCTTTGCAGACAGTGTCTGTGTAGCAAGCACATCTAATCCAGCATTGAGGAATTTGTGTGCATCCTGTTGCTCGTACCCTGCTAAATGCCGTGCATGCGTCCACACCAGATGCAATAACCTATGGGGAATGTGAGGAGATCGGTGCCCAGAGTAAAACTCCTGAAAGAGTGTAGACATTTCACAAACAAGACATGAGCCTGGGCTTTGCATTTCACATTTGTGCCCGTCTGAAAGGAAAAAGTCTCGCAGTAGTCTAGTGTGGGTAAGTGCTTGAACTATACAGTTCATAAAACACGTATTTCCAAGGTTGATCAGCCCTCGTAGACCTATGTTGCAGTTAGTGGTTATTTTTCTTCTCTTGGGATTATGTCGCAGCAATTCTAATTCTCTTTTTGTTGGCTCCCACGTTGAATATTTCTCTCCAACTCCTGTCATTGTATACTGGTAAGGAGAACTCATTGTTGGGGTGAAAGCTTATAGTTTCCAGGCTTTGCGAGGTTCTTCTTTGTCAATTTGTTCCATCGTAAATGTAATCTTGACACATAAAGCAGTATACACCCCCATATAAAATGTCTATGGCTAAATGATGTTGTTTTACTTTTGCGTCTCGTGGATATGTTTCTTTGTAAAACAGACAAAAAAGACACAGTAGTGGAAGAGGAAGTCTGTTCTAGTGGGCACCGCACATTTGACAAATGCAAGACTTAGCCTTGCATTTCCTGGTCTCAGGGGTGCCACTCCACACGAAGCACTGCACTGGTAGATGACACGCAAGTTCTGCTTCCAGTTCTCCACCTTAAAGCTGTTCACATGGGAGCAGCTGGCCGGACAGATGGCAAAAGGCACATGAACGCTGGGGGAGGAGAGCCTGGTAGAGAGTTCCCACAGTCACGGATGGAGGGTGGGGTGGGGGCTGGAAGTGACTACACAGTAGCTACAGGGGAAAGGGGGCTTGGAATTGGAAGTGTTGTCCTGCAATTTGGGCTTTGTGTTCTGAAGGGGTGCAGGTTTCAAGTGCAGGTATCTCTGAGAGGAATCAGTCTCGTATGTGGCGGTATTGAGAGGGAAGGGATTTGAAATGCAACATACAAGAGGGTAGCAGCCGTGTTGGGTTCTTATGGAGAATTTGGGATGAGAGCATATGAAGCGATCTCTGAACTAAAAAGCACCACTAATTGTGACGTTAATGTGCCCCTGAAGAAGGAGCATTGGGTGGGGCAGGTACATGAGAAGGAAGGGTAGGTGAAGGGAGAACACGGGTAGGGGTGCCCGTGATGGCCAAGTCTCTCAGTGGGAGAGCCAGCCTCTCTCGTATACCACCGCTTCTCTTAACCTCCGCGGCTTGCCCCCCCCCCCCCCCCACCCAGCCCGCAGCACCGTGCAGCTCATGGAGTGGTAGCTCCTCCTCCTTTACAGACCAGAGGTCACACAAAGCAGTGCCTGAAAGATCGGGGCCCCGCAGCTCACAGGGACCTTCTAATTCATTGATGGGCAGAGGGGCCAGGATACACTTCCGACCCACTGCTGCATAATCCGCACTCTCCAAGCAGCACAACTACAAACATTTGTAATCTGGTTTTAGAGGTTAGTTTTTCTTCTGGTTCCAGTACCCCCTGGGCCCCCACCCTGCCTATTTCTTTGCGGTAGTGTGAGAATCCATTTCATGAAATATAAAGTAGGTTGCCAAAACAAAAATGCCAGCCATGTGTCGTTTGAAGAGCCTGCAAAGACCTTGTCTTGACACTAAATATGGTTATAAATAAAAAAGTATGTATTCATTTGTAATTTGACTTTTCTGTCTTTGTTCCCTTTACATCAGTCATGGATCATTTGGGCATCCCTAGAACACAATTAAAAGTGCTTTCTATTTATATTTGCTGCACAGATCAGGGCTGAAAATATGGCTTTAGGTGACAATTTATTTTTGTACTGTCTGGACATTAAAATAATGACTTGGCAACCCTAATCATAAGACTGGAAGTTTGTTGCAGGAGAGGCACATTATTTATTTCTTCCACCCTCGATCCCTGATTAACCCCATAATAGCAATAGTTTAACTTGTATCTGAAACCCTACGCCGCCGTTAGTAACATACTGAGTTACTTCAAGTGTCTGGGAGTGCACCATGTGTTCAGGCAAATTACTCCTCATCCTTGCCCTTCACTTTCACACTAACCCTGCACTCACAGCAAACACAATGCACTAGTTCTGTTCAACCCGTACCTCACCCTGCAGTCACACGAGCACACTACTTAACCTGCACTCATGTGACACTTCACTCACGTGTCCCCCTTAGTGCTCAATCTGCTATCTCACTCAAACAAGCCCATCACTAACCATGCATTCATTCGTCCCACTCAGCACTTACATCCACACCCAAATTCATATGGTCACCTAACTCACCCTGCAGTCACACTTCTTACCCTACTCTCACACTGTCGCATTGCTCATCGTGCACTCACATGGGCACTCCTGCTACCCACACAGCACAGAGGGTTAATGTGCATGCTACAAAGAACGTGTACCATGCAGATCACAGAACTGAGTGTGAGTAAACTATGACAGCGCTATAAAAAATGTAATGTTTGTCAGAAAGGTGCTATAGAGAGGTGAGGTGCATTGTTGGTGAGTGGTAGTGAGGGAATTCATGGAGAAGGAGGAAATGGCCTGCAGGAACAGGGGGCTGCATGCACACAGGGGGGCATAACATGTGCCACCTTGCATGTATCCCCAGGTATGCGATCTTGTATAGGCTCCCAACATTTCCCTATCATACGAACAGACCTCTAGTTGGTAATCTTTAGTGAAATCTTATATAGGTACCACCGTTAGAGTCCTGTGCTTTTCTAAAACTGAAGTGTACTTGCCTGTGTACTCAATTCATGTAATGGTGTGTATGTAAATTGCAAACCTGCCTTAAGACACATCATGTGGCGCTGTATGTGTGGAATGCACTGCATTCTAGTTTTTAAAGCAAAAGTTTGGAGTGATATTTGCACTGATATTTGTTGCTGCACCCATATGCGTGATCCGGTTCTTGGCGCACATAGCATTGTCTGCAGCGCACAAAGACCTTTCGCTGCCGCACACAGAGGAAAAAAATTAGAGGGAACATTGGTCACAGGCACTCCTGGCAGGTCAGAACTCAAATCAAGGAAGTTCAGGGGAGCTGGGGGTGAAGTCTTTGTGTTCCCGAGACTTCAAAACAGGAGGCAAGCTCTACTCAAGTCCTTGTAGACTTTCCTCAAGCAGGGGACACACAGCAAAGTCCTCCTTTCTTTGGCAGAAACAGCAACAGCAGGCCAACCCCAGGCACACAGCAAGGGGAGTACTTCTCCCCAGTTTCTCCAGCTCTTCTCCTCAGCAAAGGTTCCTCTTAATTCCAGAAGTAGTCTGAAGTTGAGGGGTTTTGGGTCTCATACTTATACCCCAAAATGCCTTTGCTCTCTTTGTGCAAGGGGCTCAGAGTCCAGCTCAAATCAGTTCTGGGGGCACTCTGCAAGTGCACAACAACATCCATTGTCAGTGTGAGCCTTGGCTCCAGACACACCACAGCGGTGCGCAGCCTGCATTGTGGAAGGCATACACAGCCCTATTCAGGTACAGGTGCTTTTCCTCCCACCACTCCGAATGCAGACCAGGCCTCTTCAACCTAGTGCTGACTCATTCAGGAAAGGCAGGACACACATCAAACCCCCCGGCCCCCTGGTGGCTGTCTGAGAGAATACACCTCCCCAGCCCCTGTCACTCCAAAGGCAGACAGTCAATACACTTCCTAGCAGAAGCACACAGGATTGGCTAAGCAAGAAAATACCTGCTTTCTAAAAGTGGTATTTTCAAACACAGAATGTAAAAAATCACCTTTCCTAAAAAATGCATCTTCAGATTCTGAGTTCAGGCATACTAAACTTTATTTTCCTATCTGGTCTCAATGGTAAGTTATATTTATAAGATTTTATAAATTAACTCCTATGCTTTCCTATTGGGACAGAAAGCCTTACAAAAGTGAAAAACGAAATTGACAGTATTTCACTATCAGGACATGCCACACACATCAGGGCATGTCCTAATTTTCACCTACACTGCACCCTACCCACAGGGGTACGTTGGGCCTACCTTAGGGGTGACTGACATGGAAGAAAAGGGATGGTTAGGGCCTGGCAAGTGGGTAGAATTGCCAAGTTGCCATGGCAGTTAACAACTGCGCACAGACACTGCAGTAGCAGGTCTGAGTTACCGTTTCAGAACTACTCATGTGGGTGGCACAATCAGTGCTGCAGGCCCACTAGTAGTATTTGATTTTCCAGCCCCGGCACACTCAGTGCACTTTACTAGGGACTGACCAGTAAATCGAATATGCCAATCTGGGAGAACCAATCATAATAACGATTTACACAGAGAGCATATGCACTTTAGCACTGAACAGCAGTGGTAAAGTGCCCAGAGTCCTAAAACCAACAACAACAGGAAAGGAAAAAATAGGAGGAAGAACAAAAAGTTTGGGGAAGACCCTGCAAAAAGGGCCAAGTCCAACAATGTTCAAAAGCAAACAGCCGTGGCCCTGCACGCGGCAGTTAGCTGTACAACATTAACAGCAACAACTGTGAACAAACACCTCAAGGAGTTATGGGATTTCAACCTACTCAGGCTCCATGGGGTGCTTGTTTTACTAATTAGAACGGTCTTCCCTGATGGGATGAAATGTTCGAATATCTTTATAGCCTGCCATAGCTGGGCTATATCAGTCACTAAAAGCCCGCTCCCTCGCTCTGCATTGCTGGAGCGGACCTGTTATGGCCGGTATAGCCCGCTACGGCAGACTATAAGCTATATTAAGTACCTTGGCACTTCCATGTAGAACACTCTAACACCCCATTCTCGTTCGCACAATATAAATAAATAAAATATTAAAATTAGATAACTATTTGCCAAAATCATTGGTAAACCTCTATTGAGAACTAAGAATTGGATTATTAGCTCATACCACATGGCTTCTTACACTTAACTATAGATTTTGAACGACTAGGGGCAGTGTTCGTCGCTTATTTGAGGCCACATCAATCATTGCTTCGAGTACATTTTTGGTAAGCTGTGAGGTTTCAATTCTTGACAGAGTGGGGCAGTAATGGGCGAACTTAAAATACCTCTAGTAGAGGATGGTTGATCGTGTCTTGGTTTCATTGTGTCTGATTGGGTAGCCCTGTTAAAGGATGAGACCATGGTTTACCAGGAACTTTCCAGATGTTTTCTGTACACCACTGGCTCATTTTACCCAAGCATTAGGCTGAAGATGGTACAAGCAGCATGAAACGTGAGAGCTAACTTTAGGAAGCATTGGTCTCATATGTGTTGCAAACCATCACATGATATTTTATGAGAGCCATTTGAAGTGAATGTCGAGTTTTGGATGAAATCAAGCTGTTGCAGTGTTGAAGTGAACAAGTGTTAAGTTTATATAAAGATAAATCGTTGATTTAAGTCAGCAAATTCCCAGATTTGAAAACGCACACGCGGGAATACGAGGAGGACTTATCTATATCTCATAGAAAAAAAGACAACTTGAAATAGCATTAATACCGGCATTATTGAACCTACAATTAAGAAATGTTTAAATAAGTTAGAAAAATAACTGGATATGGGAATCCCAGAAAGGAAGTGGTTCGAGTTACTAGTGCAGCTGTCACCCTATAATATACACAACCAGTTAGAAGCATGTCTTTGTATGTCATGTTTTACATCATATATCACAAAGGTTAAGCAGACTCCAGAAGTCCCTCGAGGATGTCCAAAGATGATGGCCTCGTTTTCACACGTGTCCCACAGATGTTAGAGGCTGAATACATATCGAAAGGAATTTTCATACACCCTTGAGGGAGGCATGTAGTCTGTCCACTTCCTTGTTATCTGAAATAAATGAGGAGTTTGCAGTTTAGATACAAAAGATTAAAACGGGATATGGTTTGGAAAGTTTATTGAGAAGATTAAGCAATGGGAAGTTCTCACATTGATTTTATGCATGTAGTGTTTCTGGTTAAAGCCATTTGGGGCAGGGAACACAATAGTATTTGAGTTTGACGCCCTTTTTATGCAAAACATTAATAATGTGAGTGGCATTATTAAATCGTGCTATTATAAATGTCTTTTTGAATGGGTATTGAATTGTCCAGCTATTTCCCCTCTATCTTAGGAATTCTGGCAACCAATCACAGCGCCTCTTATCCTCACATGCTCTCTGGTTGTTCTTGAATCCTGCAGGAATTGATCTGCAGTGCTGCATGCCTGCTTATTAGTAAGCTGAATTTGCACTGCTGTGTGTAAGTGCACCGTGCCAGTTATATTTGCACTGCTGAATGCATGTGCTTCATGTCAGCTGGACCTCCACTTCTGCATGCCTGTGCGCCATGTCAGCTTGGTCTGCACTGCAGCATGCCTGTGCACCACGTGTTTGGTCTGCACTGCTCAATGCTTGTGCACCATGGTAGCTGAGTTTGCACTGCTGCATGTATATGAACTATATCAGATGGTTCTGAACTGCTACATGCTTGTGCACCATGTCAGCTTGATCTGCACTGCAGCATGCCTGTGCACCATGTTAGGTGACTTTGCACTGCTGCGTGTGTATGTACCATGTCAGATGGATCTGCACTGCTGCATTCTCTGCACCTTGGCAGACGGATCTGCAATCGCTGCATGCATGTGCATAATGTCAGCCGGATATTCACTACTGCATTTCTGTGCATCATGTCAGCTGGATCTGTACTGATGCATGCCTGTGCATCATGTCTGAAGGATCTGCACTGCTGCATGCTGTACACAGTGTAAGCTGGATCTGCACTGCTGCATGCCTGTGCACCATGTTAGCTGGGTTTTCGCTACTGCAGGTGTATGCACCATGTCAGATGGATCTGCACTGCTGCATGCATGTGCTCCATGGCAGATGGATCTGCACTGCTGCATGCCTGTGCACCATGGCAAATGGATCTGCACTGCTGCATGCTGGGCAGTCAGATGGATCTGCACTGCTGCATGCTGTGCATCATGTCAGCAGAATCTGCACTGTTGAATGTTGTGCATCATGTCAGCAGAATCTGCTCTGCTGAATGCTGTGCATCATGTCAGTTGGAGCTGCTCTGCTGCATGCTGTGCATCATGTCAGCAGAATATGCACTGTTGAATGTTGTGCATCATGTCAGCAGGATCTGCTCTGCTGAATGCTGTGCATCATGTCAGTTGGATCTGCTCTGCTGCATGCTGTGCATCATGTCAGCAGAATCTGCACTGTTGAATGTTGTGCATCATGTCAGCAGGATCTGCTCTGCTGAATGCTGTGCATCATGTCAGTTGGATCTGCTCTGCTGAATGCTGCGCATCATGTCACTTGGATCTGCTCTGCTGCATGCTGTGCATCATGTCAGTTGGATCTGCACTGATGCATGCTTTGCATCATGTCAAATGGATCTGCTCTGCGGCATGCGTGTGCATCATGTCAGCAGGATCTGCACTGCTGAATGCTGTGCACCACATACGCTGGACTTGCTCGCGTGCATCTGTGAGCTGGATGCACAACTAAATATAATTCGGTAGTAAAACTAGCGTGTAAAAAAGCTCAGTGAGTTAAGAGGGCACTGCTAAAAACTACAAATAACCTTACAGACACAGACTGAAATCCTATCCCAGCAGCATCAGCCTGTCACCCAGGCGAGATCTGTAAATTAAGTACCATCATGTTTAGAAATAGTAACAACTGTTCTTTTAAAAATGTGCAAAACTGTGATAACTAGTGTTATATAAAAGATAAGGTATTTTAATATCAGATTTTCTGGTAACACTTTCGAATAGAGCTACTGTTACCATATCCGCATGTCCGTTCAGAAAAATAACATGCCAACTTAAAGTCTACAGAGTTGACATTAGTACTCAGTGAACAGCTAAACGTACCTCACTTGTATTGATCAGCTGAAATCCCACCAACAAAAAATAGGAATGGTCCACTCTGAATTTTAACTAATACAAGGGTTTTTATTAGCTCTGGTCATTGGGACAAAGTCTGTGTTACTGGATGGTGTAGTGGCCATTTAGGAATTATCATGTCTTCAAAGCCAATGTCGAAATATTCCAGATACACTTCGATGTAATCCTCCCATAAATTGAATGGCTTTTGTTACACATGAAGTTAGATTTTATTTATTTTGTATATTTGTTGCATTTTTTTGGGGAAACATCCTTTACAACGAAACTTTTACAACGCACTACCATTACGATGCAACTTTTACAACGCAAACCATTACAACGCATAGCGCTGGGGGGCGCTCTAGGATAGGGAATAGGTTTAATGTACTATCCAACACCTTCCCTACTATCCACCGGGACTGGAGTTGGAATAGTAAATTAAACTATCCACTATCCAGCGCCCAAAAGCATTATGCGTTGTAATGGTATGCGTTGTAAAACTTGCGATGTAAAGGTAGGCGTTGTAAAAGTATGCGTTGTAACATCATACATCCATTTTTTTGTGAAGCACTGCATGTTACATTTCTGCTGCCTGGTGGCCTCCATGCAAGGGGCCTTTTAATTCCTATGGGGTACCCTAAAACCTCAGGTGAAATTCTATTGTTAAGTGAAGAATTAGCAGGGGAATCCGGCACTGAAGTACTGATCGCAATAGTCATTTCTCATTTCAAAGGGGACCTTCGGTATCTCACTTGTTAAATCCACTGCCCCAGAGTTTCTGAGATCTCGAATATTGATAAATCCAGTAGGATTGGAATTCCTTTGGGAGGATACCTGGCCACTCATAATAAGGCATTGCGATTGCTATGGGGAAGGGTTACAAGAATGGAGGGGAGACACAAAGTATAGGCGCTGGATGCATGGCTGTCCTGCTGCTTAACATAACGTGTAATTGTATTTGGGGAGAGGATGTGGTCTCATGGCTAGACCTGCTGACTTTGGATCGGGAAACCAAGGTTCGAGCCTCGGGTCGACTCCACATCCTGTGATTCTGGGCAAATCACTCTATCTCCGTGTGCTTACCAAAAAAATGAATGTGTCCGTGTGTAACGCAACTGGTGCTCATGTAAAGCGCTCCAATACCTCTGGGTCGAGTTTGCACTATATAAATCTGCAAAAAACAAACCGCATGTTCACCCAGAAGGGTATCTTGAAACTGAATAACAGATGCTCATTGTTACCCAACTGAAAGGTACTCATTTTATTGACCTCAGAAGGATGAAGGGCCAAGTGGATCTGCCGGGATTTGAACCTGTGACCTTGAAGCCATACACAGACCCCTATAGTGGACACATTAGTCCACTATGCACCAGACCTAGTATAACTGCTAGTGAGAGTGTGTGAGTCCAGAGACCATATTGCCATGTGTGGCTATGATACCAGGAAGACCATGTCATAGAATTCAGCCTTGCAGCTACAGGTTTGGTGAGAAATGTATCCAAGGTTTTGCCCGAGTGTCAGTCACTGTTCTTATGGGCCTAATCGGCCAACAAGGAGTATCTGAGTTTCCACTTACAACTATCATTGGAGCTTCTGTGCACCTAAGTCGCGGGCAGAGGAGAACAGTAACATTTCATGCACTCCCAGAACCTTTAAAAAAGCCTTCAACTGTCTAGGTGATATACAGGGCAATCTCTAAGACAAGACCCTTGTACATGATGAAAGGTTTAAATGATTGATCAAGGAATGGGTTTTTCCTCTAAGCTTGACCTCAACTAACTGCAAATGATAAGATACCTATGACTTTATGTGACAAAAAAAGTTAATTTGCATGAATGTGTACATAAGCAATTCCACTTGTTAATAGCTGTCTCATTTTAAAATCATGCATATTGCATTATTAGCGCCTGAAAAAAAATTGAACAGGTTAGCCATACGGTCAGAATTTGATAACAACATATAAAGTTAACTCTGAATTGGAGGCAAATAACTCCAATTCATTCTTCAGGGAATGGGTGAGCAGAAGACAAGGTGAAAAATGAGACTATGACCTGTGGCAGTTGGATCCAGCTTTAACCCGTTTGTTGTGTGCGACGGCCAACGGCACCGCGGCGGATTCTACGCCGTGCTAAAGGGGTTAAACCTGGCAGTGATTTAAGACCGAAGAAACTGTGCAGTTTGGTCATTTGTACAAAGCACCATGTTGGGAACAGAGGTGGCAAACAAGACCAAAATTTAGTGGGCAATTTCAGATTTATAAATATTAAAATAGTAAAATTGGGAAATTGAATACAGTTCTTAGTCACCCCCCCCAACAAATACATTTTCGTATTAACTATTTAGAAGGTGGCACCCTTTCAGGCTCCATTTTGACTAAGTGGCACTGTAGAAACTATTGGCTTAAAAGCGAAGCAAAACTGTGCCCAAGGGCTTGTGCAACAAGACATAATAGTGCCTTCGTAGGGTTTATAAAATCACAAGGAAGACATGTACAAGATGGAGTGCCCCTGAATATCAAAGCTAGAAAATTAAAGTATACAACTATTGAGGAGAAAATATCAAATTCGAAATATGGAAAGGTAGGTAAGAATAGATTTTGTATAGCTAACACCATATATATGCCCCTTGGCAACATATAGCTTCAAGGTATGTAGATGTGGAGTTATGAATAGTAAATCTTTACTTCCTCTATATGCACTTACCTTTCAATATTTTGGTCATTGATATTTTGTCCACAATATTCTTCTATATCGACATTCTTAGCCTCGATGTTCAGCAGTACAACCATATGAGAGGAACTGGCAGATACATCTAGAGAAGTGACCCACCATTTTATGGAAAATCCATGAAGAACTCTGTAAGAACAGCAAGCAGCAATAATGATGAAGGTTGGCAGTTAAATCAGAGATTTGACATCTTGGTACAACTGCTGCTGCAGACACAGCCATTGTATAGCACATCTTTCTCCATTCTCCTCTTCTTGAAAGAAGAGGCTCCTGTTGCTAACCTATTCTAACGGAAATGAGGCATTCTAATGGACTTAAAATCCTTTGAAGCAGGTGATATTAGCCCTTAAAGACCCACACCAGCATTAATGGCACTGGTCGAAGGACCAATAACAAGGAGGAGAACTTTAATGGCCAGTATAGCCCCTTGCAACGGACTATTAGGTAATTCGAACATATTGCCCTTAGGGGCGTATATCCTACTTTAAAAAAAGCTTTACGGAGGACACAGGAGTTTAAAAACTCTACAGGCACAATATTGTTGATGTGCAATTTTCCTTCCTCAGATCTCAACCAACACACAAAGGATGAACAATAAGTGGAGTAGTCACTCAATGAGACAGGAAGCATGTTGAGTAGGAAAGCTCTATACCAATCCTGCAATGCAAATATTCTACCCATTACGTTCTGGTGTGGGCAGCCAACCTGCTCTACCCTTCACCACTCTTTAGGAAAAGTCCTGCCATAAATTGCGTTTGGGCTACACTTCAGTGCCGTTTTAATGCTGGGTGGTCATCCAACGCTTTCACTAATGTTACAGTAGGTGTTCTGAGCCTTTCATTCTGCTGCACCTGCCATGAAGTTTGATCTCCAATATTAATATTATTTAAATCTTCCTAGCCCAGACTCGGAAGTGCTCTATGCAACTTTTCACATCAATACTTACACATTGACACTTGATATGTTCTGTTCCAAAATGGACCTGAGGATGCATTTTGCACTAAAATATAAGACTTAATTCCAGATTTTGCTTCATTTTTCTGAAATTTTGTGTAATTACACAAAAGGAAATTAGGCAAATTTCACACATTCCTGGACTTTAATCTTTTCCATCCATTTCTTCATAGGTTGCAAAGAGTTGCAAATAGCAGTTGCTGTGAAGTTCCCCGCATTTATCATAGAAAGCCTGGACCATTGCCTTTCATTGGTTGCAGGAAACCGGAACAATCCACTTCCTTTCAATAAGTGGAATAAGCTGAACATAGATGCGGATACACATGCGGTTAC
Organism: Lissotriton helveticus; assembly: GCF_964261635.1. Lineage (NCBI taxonomy): Eukaryota > Metazoa > Chordata > Amphibia > Caudata > Salamandridae > Lissotriton > Lissotriton helveticus. Next base: position 549,540,625 of record NC_136071.1, on the reverse strand, counting down.
AATTCACCTTAATAGGCATTGCGTTGACTATGGTGCTGCTCATCTTCTGTGGATAACGGATTCATCATGTCCTAGCTCTGCCATCTGTAATCCCTTTACTAGCAAGTAGATTCCAATGTGTCTGGATTGCATCACGCTGCACATCCAGCCTACTATATAATGTAAAATCTGTATATATGTACACTTGCGGTATTTGCAGAGCAGCATCTCAGTCTCATGTGCAACCCAGCACAGAACCTCCTTTCTGCTATACATTTAATGAACTGGATTCAACTACATTCCAACACCCAGCACACCTCACTGTCTCATAAAGGGAAACTCCTGCAATGCTTTTTGTTGAATCACAGTGAGGGACTCCATCCCGGCCATGGGAACCATTCATCCCCCAGTCACACTCTATCAACCACCACAGTCCTACTTCTGACAGTCCTGGTCGGTCTCTTCCATGTCTCAATGAGTTTGAAAAAGATAACCTGAGATCCACCAGTGGGAATAATATTCCCGGGTCTGCCTATCATCTGCTTCAACTTCATGGATCATGTAATTCTCTTCTGGAGAAAAGGTGATGTGGAGTCCTCTTCCTGCTACTCATGAAGAGTACTCCATCGAGGTTGTATGAATATCAAGGATAAATATATCATGGGGCCAAAATATCAAGGACCAAAATATCGGGAAGGTAAATGCATCTAGCTAAGCATCCATTAACTATTCTTAACTCCACATCTACGTACCTTGAAGATATATATATATCATCAAGATACATATATTAAGAGTTAAGAATAGTGAACCTATGCTTACCTATAAATTTACTTTCACGCGATTTTGGTCCTCAATATTTTTGCCACAAGATTTTGGCCCCCATGATATTCTGTAGTTGACATTCTGTAGGAATACCCTCTAGAGTTGCTCCAGCATATCAAAATTCCTCCGACTTCTTTTTTTCAATCTGCCTGCATGTCTAATGCCGGCAGATTTTGAACTCTTGCATGGATTTACCCTTACAGCATTTTGAGAACCGTAATCGGACCACATTCTATAAACCAGTGGTTTGACATGGAAGAACCCAGTTTTGAATCGCACAATTTACAGAAATGTTCTCAGTTCACAGCTTGTAAAATCAGCCTGAAGAAGGAAATTATTTTTATAATATCACACTAAGGCGTCCATTACGAGTGGGTCACTAACATTCGGTATGTGTTGTAAATCCTGCCACTGGATACATCAATTTTATGAGTTTTGTGATAAATATTGGCACGCCAAACCTGCAGATACGTTTCAGGGTATTTACAAGACCATGCAGATTTTGGTACCTTCAGCACCACAACCTGCATGTTATTCCTCAACAACTTGTACTTGGCAATAATTATCACACCAATTAAATGCCAAAGTATTGCCAGTTTCTATTGGATGTGATGATTTCCATTTATGGCTAATTTGAAATGAGGTACATTGTGTTACATGTCTGGACTTTGGCTTACACTCCTATCTCTGAAAAACAAATATATGGTTTTACCTCACTTGTGCATCTTACAGCAGCAAATGGGTGTGTCTATCATTAGTGTAGCAGGTGCACTGCCGCCGATCCCAGATGTGTGAAGGATCCACTCCATCCCACATACAGCTGTCTTTTTCTACGGTGACACTCTTGCATCTCCACTGCAGCAATGATTACATCATAATTTCTACAGAGGTGCGGATAGAAGAGTGTAACACTCAAGGATGTAGTCTCGTAGGTTATAAAAGATGTAGATGTATTAGTTTTAGATCAGGTTACAGGTAAAGTCCCACCAGGAACAACATCCTGTTGCTCAGCACTTCTCAATCCAACTGTCCACTCATCAAAGCACAAACACTACTAACATTCCAACCATCCAATGACCACACTCACTGGCTGAGCAGCAGGGAACATTAAGACTGTGGAAAGGAAGCATGAGTCAGCAAGAGGCCACAACAAAAGGTCAGGCATAAGGAGCCTAACGGTCAATCTGTTCCTGAAACAGGAATCTGTCAACAGGAGAACTCTTCAGGGAGTACACATCCTGCTCCTTCCAGGCTCAGCTCAGTTTCATGGTTAAATATGAGGCTGATGGGCTGCATAACACTATGGAGTTTCATTCTCTCTTGGTGCCCTTAAAAATCTATCTAAGGCCTAAGCAATAAGGCAATTCATTCAGGGCAAATTGGGAGTTCGTATTAAAATCCACAATTATCGTGCACATTGTTAGTGTATGTGAGGAACCCTCTCTTGGAAAAATGGGTCCTAAACCTATACTTTACCACCCACCCACCAAAATATGAAACTAAAAATACCCAGGTATGCCTATTTCGAATGTTATAGGACCATAACATAAGTGTGGAACGAGTCATAGTTAAGTTGATTTTAAATGAAAATGAATACTATTTGCTACCCGTACTTGACTCCCAATATATTGCTAGTGGTTTGCCCTGGGAGTGAGGGGGACAGGGGGTTGGTGGAGACAGAACATTGATGGGAATGAGGAGTCTAGTGTGGTAATTGTATTGTCAGTAATAACTTGTTTGACATGTCATCTTTGCCCCATAGGCAGCAAATTTGAATTTTCTTTGCCCAGTGCAAAATGCTCATATCATGCCAGCTCCTCTTGGTTCATAGATGATGAAGATGCTTAAATGGAACTTAGTGGGATTAGGGTAAAAGTGCAGTTGTGAGATGTTATGGCCCAGTTTGTCTTCTGCTGCTTGCACTTAATGGGGGCCACATCCCAGTGCCACTAGAAGTCTTGGCATTCCACCTACATTAGCAGCAAAACACAACAGGAGGCAGTGCGAGGAAATTCCAAATATCACTGTTCCAGCGTCTTTTATATTTTAACCTACACTAAAATCTAGGACTATTTCTAGCACTGCTGCTCCTTCTCGTGTTGACAAAGCTGATTGATAAAACCATGGACTCACATTTACGATGGATGACATGCATCTCTCATACGTGCATCAGTGGGACACGATAACAGAGGAAAGGCCAGGAGTTGACATGATCTACGTGAATTGGGCCGTGGTTATAAGAAGGTTTTGAATTAAAAGTCCATTAGTGCCCAGACACATCAGTTTGCATGAGGTTTGTGATTCTTTTTGAAAGGGAATCTGACATAAAGTGTAGGGGTGGGCTTTACAATCCAACACAAATTGCATAGGTGGTGCATTGGCACTTCCCCGCAACCACTCTTGCATTTCGATGCAAATCCCTATCTACAAAGATTGTAGAAAGGGATTTGGCCCAGAATCCTGTTCCTCCTTGCTTACATTCTACAGCACACGTATAAAGTGAGAAACTCCTTAAGACATAGGTTTTGTATTGGTAGGGACCTTTTCCTGTACAAAGACTATGCTGACCACAACACAGACATCATTGCAATACGGTGCAAGGATGTCTGCTTTGGCGCATTGCAACCAAAAACACACCAGCGCAGGAAGAGAGCAGAATAGCAGAACATCTTAAGAGATATGGCGCTGTTCTGCTCTCTCCTGTTCATGTAACGCAGCATAGAAACTTTACTCGCTGCGTTGCGTGATTTTTTTGTTGATCTAATCCTAAGGGTTCATGCAAATTAATGTTGCAGGTTTATCATGAAATACAAATTCATATAGCCTTTGTTGGCTGGAATTCTGCATATTACACAATTTTATATCAAATTGTCTTAAGTTTAAATGATGATATTATTTGCACTTTTGCTTAAATATAGAATTCCTTAAATCCGATATGGTTTTACATCGAAATATTATTTACTTTGGCAAGCATATATTATGTGTTGTTCAATCAATCAATCAATCAATCAATCATTTGTAAAGCACACTACATACCCGTGAGGGTCTCAAGGCGCTGGGGGGGGGGCGCTACTGATCGAACAGCCAGGTCTTGAGTATCCTCCTGAAGGTCCGCAGGTCTTGGGTCTGTCGTAGGCTCAGTGGGAGGGTGTTCCATGTCTTGGCGGCGAGGTGGGAGAAGGATCTCTCACTGGTGGTTGTTCTTTGGATGCACGGGATGGTGGCGAGTGGGAGGTCGGCAGAGCATAGCTGGCGGTTGGGGATGTAGAAGGAGAGCCGTCTGTTGAGGTAGGCTGGGCCGGTCTTGTGGAGTGCCTTGTGTGCGTGGGTGAGGAGCTTGAAGGATATCCTCATGTTGACGGGGAGCCAGTGCAGGTTTCTCAGGTGGGGGGTGATGTGGCTGTGGCGTGGTACGTCAAGGATCATTCATGCTGCTCCGTTTCGGATGCGTTGTAGTCGTTTGATGAGCTTGGTCGGAGCTCCAACGTAGAGGGCGTTTCCGTAGTCGAGTCTCCTGCTGACGAGGGCCTGGGTGACTGCCTTTCTTGTATCTGTCGGGATCCGTCTGTAGATCTTGCGGAGCATGCTAAAGGTGTTGAAGCAGGAGGAGGAGACAGCGTTGACTTGCTTGGTCATTGAGAGCGTTGAGTGGAGGATGATTCCCAGGTTGCGTGCGTGGTCGGTGGGTGTCGGGGCTGCCCCCAGTGCCGTCGGCCACCAGGACTCGTCCCAGGATGAAGGGTTGGAGCTGAGGATGAGGCCCTCCGTCTTGTCAGAGTGCAGCTTCAGGCGGCTGGTCTTCATCCAGTCGGCGACGGCCTTCATTCGTTTGTGGAGGTTGGCTGAGTGTCGTTGGCGTAGGAGATTATGTTGAGGTCGGGCTACGTGTGCGAATGGGGCCATGTAAATGTTGAACAGCGTTGGGCTGAGGGAGGATCCCTGGGGTACGCCGCAGATGATCTCGTAGGCTTTGGAACGGAATGAGGGGAGGTGGACGCTCTGGGTTCTGCCAGAGAGTAAGGAGGTGGGCCAATCCAGAGCCTTGTCTAGGATCCCTGCGGCGTGGAGGTGTGCACATAGTGTGCGGTGGCAGACGGTGTAGAAGGCGCCAGAGAGGTCTAGGAGGATGAGTGCTGCGGTCTCGCCGTTGTCCAGCAGGGTCCTGATGTCGTCAGTGGAGGCAATGAGGGCAGTCTCTGTGCTGTGGTTGCTGCGGAACCCTGACTGGGAATGGTCCAGGATTCTGGGTTTTTTTTAGGTATCGGGTTAGCTGTCTGTTGACGGTTTTCTCGATGACCTTGGCCGGGAAGGGGAGCAGAGATATGATCTTGGCGTGTTTTCAGATATCTGGGAAGGTCGCGGTCTCGAGGGAGAGATTGATGACGTTGCGCAGGTGGGGTGCGCTGGAGCTGCTTGCTCTGTTGAAAACGTGGTGCGGGAATGGGTCTGACAGAGAGCCGGAGTGGATTGTGTGCATGGTCTTGATGGTATCATCGATGCTCACGCTGGCCCAGGCTAGCAGGGGGTCGTGGTCGATGGTGTGAGGAAGGTCTGTTGTGTTGCTGACTGTTAGCGCTGTCTGGGCGTTGAAGCTGTCGTGGATGTCTGCTATCTTGTGGTGAAAGAAGGTGGCGAGGGAGTCGCACAGGGCTTGCGACGGCGGGATGTCGTTGGTGTTGGAGCTGGGGTTGGAGAGTTCCTTCACGATGTCGAAGAGCTCCTTGCTATTGTATGCCTTGTTGTCGATGTGGTCTTTGAAGGAGGCCCTCTTGGCTGCCCTGATGAGGTGGTGGTGGTTGCGGATGGCATACTTGTGTGCTGCGTGGCTGTCCGGAGTTTGTTCACTGTGCCATTTCTACTCTAGTTTCCGGCACACTTACTTGGAGGCTAGGAGTTCTGGGGTGAACCAGCTGGACCTCTTGCTGGTGTCTCTGTGGGGGGGTTTCTTCAGCGGGACGAGGGTGTTGGCGCAGTCCTCGATCCAGCGTCTGAGGCTGTGGGCAGCGTCGTCGGTGTGGGAGGGTTCGGTGGGTGGGCTGAGAGTGAGGTTTGCGTTTAGTTGGTCTTCGGTGATTTTGCTCCAGCAGCGGCGGGGGATCTGTTGGGTGTGATGGTGTGTGGTGGGTTTCTGGAAGGCAAAGTGGATGAAGCGGTGGTCGGTCCAGAGGAGTTCGGTGGTGTGGCTGACGGAGACGTGCAGGCTTGAGGAGAAGACGGGGTCGAACCTGTTGCCGGCAGAGTGGGTGGGCGTTGTGACAAGTTGCTTCAGTCCGAGGTTGCCGATCAGGGTTGTGGAGTTGCTGCTGTTGTTTTTCTCAAGGTGAAACTTCAGGTCTCTGAGGAGGATGTAGTCGGTGGAGGTAAGGGTGTGCGTGCTGATCAAGTCGGCGATGGAGACGCTGAACTGGGGGCGGGGTCTGGGGGGTCGGTAGATGAGGGTGCCTCTGAGGATGGAGTTAGAGTCTTTGCTGATCTCAAAATGCATGTGTTCGGCGGTGCAGAGCGCGTCGTCGGTGCTAGTCTAGACTCTGATGCTGTTCTTGTGGACGATGTATTTAGAGTAGTGACATAAAAGATAGTGCAGTTCTAAAATGTGGACTGGTTATCAATCACCGTCCTTGACGGCCTGGCCACAATTTGCAATTTAAATGATATTTTCACACAATTCTGTACATCAGGATATATATTCCCATGTATCACATTAGGGATGAAAGATGGGGGTCCAGCAATACTTTAGCCACAGTGTAAGCATGATTACCTAGCAATGAGGTTTTAAATTGGAGTATTAACACTTCCTTAACACTGTCCTAGGGTTTAATGCCGTAGTCCCTATGCACGATGGTTAATGTACCAATTGGAATATTGTAACACTAAACACTTTCTGCACTGTGAAACTACATCTGTTAATATCGATGCGCAATTTCAATGCTCCTAATGCTCGGTGTAATTAGCCTTGCTAGTCAATGGATACATGTATCCCATACAACTTATGTGTTATTGCCTAACGTGCTTGCTGTAACCCCTAAGCTCAGTAAAGGCACCTTATTGCATCAAATTCCCACACTGTCATGTATGCGATATCATCATGCTTTTGCACTTTTAAACCGATGCGTGAATGCCTATACGTTCATGATATGATTTATTGTACTTTGTTTACCAGGCGGGACCTTTACCCTAGGTTTACATTCACACCAGTCACTGTCACCGGAGGTTAGTCTTTCCTCCGTGTTTACTGTACCGGCAACTTCGGTCTGACGTCGCCACGGTTTTAAACGTCCTCGAGGCATACGCGCTTGCACTCCCAAGCAAGTTGCGATGCCTACGAGACGCTGAATGTATGCAGCACAAGGTAAATCATTGATGGCCATTACGGGTATGCTTTGACTAGTTGTTGTTTATGCCTCTAGTACCCATTAACTAAATCGAGCCCCCCCCCCCTTTATTACCTTACAGCCTTGAAATTCTTCAAGCCTTGGTGAGGAGAGTCCCATTTATTGGACCTACCTCCCACACTCAGATTGACCCTCCTGGGACTTACAGGTAATCTTGGCATGACTGTATATTGCGGGCCTTAATTTACTCGCATAGTTTTCAATGGGCTTATGTTAATACCCATTATATTCCAGATACCACATCAGTGATTTACTACACTGGCCCTTCTAGAAATTGGATTCAACGCAGTCCGTGAATCACCGAGGGGGTAAGCCTTCATTGACATGCCCTACCATGTACTTTTAGCCAATTATCCCAAGCAACAGCCTGATCCTATCAATTATCTCCTTAAGGTTATCTACAGCCCTACAAAAGAATTCTGGGTTGCCCCATTCTGTCCTGATGAAGACCCCCATGGCCAAGGTCTAACTTACCCACATGGCCCTAAGACGGGTCGAAACATCGACGCCCTTTTAAACACTCGGCCTGGACGCCCATCTTTCATCCCTAACGTGCTACATGGGAATATATATATATATATATATATATATATATATATATATATATATATATATATCCTGATGTACAAAATTGTGTGAAAATATCATTTAAATTGCAAATTGTGGCCAGGCCATCAAGGACGGTGATTGATAACCAGTCCGCATTTTAGAACTGCACCATCTTTTATGTCACTACTCTAAATACCCTCCTTCCCTCACTGCTACACACTAGGGCACTTTTCCTCCTTGCACGTACCTCCTTTGGGGCACCTAATTTCATACGTAATAACCATTATTGTAAAGTATTATTATTTATTTTTATGTTTTCACCAATTGCAATGAAAATAATTTGCGGGTGGATTACGAATCTGGTTGTTGTCTTTTTTCCCTTGTATCTTGAATGATGTATTGAATACCTTGAGCTGACTTGTTTTCCCTCAGCATGCTCTTAACTCAATGTACTAAGTGTACTAAGTATTTCGATTCATTTGGCTATTACATAAGGTTTGGGAACATTGATTATTGTACCAGACTACACCCAGGTCCAGGACCAATTGGGTAACCCCATTTCTGTAATGGCGTCGTAGTGGTGGTGGTCATCGTGGAGGGTGCTGGGGCCAGGCGTTCTGGAGCTGGGCTCGGTCCAGGCGCAGACGGGCGCAGATGGGCTTGCCTTAGGCGTGCCTTTGGCGCGCCTGCGGCGGCCGGCATAAATGGGTAGGTGGGAGGGAGAAGCAGCTGGGAGGCGGGGGCAGCGAATGGGCAGTGGGCAAGAAGGGGGGGCGGGGCCGCAGGGGATGCCGTGGCGAGGGCGGTGAGGGACAACGAAGGTAACAGAAGGAAAAAGGGGCACAGAAACGAGAGAAAAAAGAGTGGCACAGAGGGCAGAGGGGCTAAAAAAAACGAGTGAAACAGAGGGCAGAAGGGCACAAAAAATCAGTGGAACAGAAGGTAAAAGGGGCACAAAAACGAAGGGAAAACAAGTGGCACAGAGGGCAGAATGGCACGAAAAATGAGTGGAACAGAGGGCAGCAGGGCCGTACTGGGAACCAAAACCGGCCCTGGCAAAGCGCTCGGACCCCTCCTCACCCCGCCAGCGGGGGTTGGGGGTGCCGCCGAGCTCTTTGCCAGGGCCGGTTTTCTGCCGATTTTGTTACAGGGACGATTTGGCAGCTATGCTGCCAAAACGGCCCTGTAACAAAAACGGCCCCCAGGGGCCCAATACCAGCCCCCACCCGTACGGCGCACCGGCGGATTGCCCAGTGCCCGCTACGGCCAGTCTGGCCCTGGAGGGCAGAAGGGACCAAAAAAACGAGAGGAACAGAAGGCAGAAGAGCACAAAAAACGAATGAGAAAAGAGTGGAACAGCGGGCAGAAGGGCACCAAAAAAACGAGTGGAACAGAGGGGAGAAGGGCACAAAAAACGAATGGAACAGAAGGGAAATGAGGCAAAAATACGAGATAAAACGAGTGGCACAGTGGGCAGAAGGGCACAAAAAAACGAGTGGAACAGAGGGCAGAAGGGCACAAAAAACGAGTGTTAGACTGCGAATCTTTAATTACCATATATTTAAGATTGCCAACATGAAATGTGTCTATTTAATATATTTAATATTGCATCCTTGTAAATAACATGGTTGAATTGATTTTGATAATAAAATTGGTATGCTTTTTTTAGATGATTTATAAATATTTTGTTGACCATTCTATTCACAGGAACCTTTTAATGTTAGTTCGTATAGGGGTGTGACAGCTGCTGAGAGCAAGCACTAATGGATGCTCGAGAAACAGTCAGGACGACTACGGATAGTTATTATTTTCTGACCTAACCCTGCCCTCTCCAGCCCCTTCCTCCCACTACCTGTGCCCGAAGAGGCCCTGGCAGTGCCCTGCACTGGCAGCATTCATCCGCGCTGTCCCAGTGTTGAGATGTGGAGAAACAGGTGCTAATCTGCCCAGTGACTCCCAGCGGCTGCAGGTCATGGCGTCTGGCTGCCTGCGGGCAGACCGGTTTGTCAGAGGGGATTATTGATGTGCAGGCAGCGAGAAAGAACACATCTAAAAGTGTCCCTGTCAGCATCACTGCTGGTGCTTCCCCTCCCCACCCCCACCACCGCGAGGCCAATCCGCCCACAGGCCTTTGCGCAGATGTGAAAGCCATCACAAGCTGCAGGACAGCCCAGCCAGCCTCAGATTGCATTTAACCTCAGACATCCTTCTGGCAGCTGTCATTTATTATGAACATACAATTAAGTGAGATGAACACCTTTCCCATTTTTTTTATCAAGTTAAGTGACAGGCCTGTACAGATCTGTACAGTTGCCCTTGAGAAGAATTCCTAATTAACCTAATTCTCACATATGTAATAAAGCTGAGTTACAAGTGCGCTACTCTGCTTGTCCAATTTCTTGTTAAATGACTAGTTGATTTTATAATACATGTCTGAAAATCCCCAGTTAAAGAAAGGACTACAGCCTGACAGCATCCAGAGATTTTCCCCCCACCATAATACATTTATTTAAGTGCATTGTTCAATTTCTGTCTGGTTAGGAAGGATGAAGAGCTCCAGTGCCTCGCAAAACAGGCTCATTCTGCAGCTATCTCAGCCCATTTCCTTCAAATGTGACGCTTATGCGCAAGGCCAGGACAAGGCAATAACTGTTAAGCAGGAACCCAAGCCCTCATTCAGATATGACCTCTATTTGCTGCAGTAATGCCCATTTGCAGTAATAAGATTACCGCAAGGCAGGAACGTGCATTTATGTGTCGGCTGAAAAAAGTTGTGGCATAACATTGAGCAATGAGGTTACCATTGGGCTATTCTGCATGGTTTACCTCTAGGCTATTCTACATCGTTTACCCTCATGGTACCACCACTCTTTAGCTGGTGGTAATCAGTGACAACTACAACAACCAGCTCTAATCCAATGGAAGCCAGCTGGGTCGAGTTCTTGATGGAGCATTTCATTTACTCTCCTGTAGCGACTCCTCTTTACCCTGATATACAGGGTCATTCTAGTGTAACTCCACCAAATAGCCTGGAAGTCACTCCGCACATTCCCTCGAAAGAACAAACATGCAAAATTAATATAAGGTGCAGGCAAGACGGTACCTCATGAGCAAAGGGTCTACCGCAAGCTCTGTTGTAATGAAATCCAACCTACTGAGCGGCTACTCTAGCAACAGTATTTAACAGCACTTTCCAACAACAAATTATGGGCACGTGAGCACCGCTCGCCCACATATCCCGACTGCACGACCTCAACACCATCTCTTATGCCGATGACACCCAGCTGATCCTCTCCCTCACCAAGGACCCCCACACCGCCAAAACGAACCTCCACGAAGGAATGAAGGCCGTCGCTGACTGGATGAGAAACAGCCGACTGAAGCTGAACTCGGACAAGACGGAGGTCCTCATCCTCGGATCCACCTCCTTGGCCTGGGACAACTCCTGGTGGCCAACCACACTAGGGACAGCTCCTACACCCACCGACCACGCACGCAACCTAGGGGTCATCCTCGACTCCACCCTCTCCATGACAAAGCAGGTCAATGCCGTCTCTTCCTCCTGCTTCAACTCCCTCCGCATGCTCCACAGGATCCACAAGTGGATTCCCACCGAAACGAGAAGGACGGTCACCCAGGCCCTCGTCAGCCTCAGACTGTACTACGGAAACGCCCTCTACGGAGGAGCCTCAGCCAAACTCCTGAAACGGCTACAAAGCATCCAGAATGCCTCTGCACGCCTGATCCTCGACATCCCCCACCACTGCCACATCACACCCTACCTGAGAGTCCTGGCTCCCCGTCAACAAGAGGATAACCATCAAGCTCCTCACCCACGCAACAAGGCACTCCACAACACCGGACCAGCATACCTCAACAGCCGACTCAGCTTCAACACCCCCTCCCGCCAGCTCCGCTACGCTGACCATGCCCTCGCCACTGTCCCCCGCATCCGAAGAGTGACCGCCGGCGGCAGATCATTCTCCCACCTCGCCGCCAAGACATGGAACACCCTCCCCATCTGCCTACGGCAGACCCTAGACCTACTGACCTTCAGAAGACTCCTCAAGACCTGGCTTTTCGAACAGTAGCAGCTTTACCCCTCCCCATAGCGCCTTGAGACCCTCACGGGTGAGTAGTGCACTCTACAAATGCTTTGATTGATTGATTGATTGATCATTCCAGACTCTAAGAAGGGTTCTACAATCAATCTCTAATTTTCAAGAACAGGGACCATCACCTACCAAAGAAGTATCGTTTGATCACTCTTCTAGACACAGAAGCAAAACATTTTGCTAGACTACTACTCATAGATTTGCTGCAGTGGGCCTACGACAGTCATATTGTCCCCCCAAATCACACTGGGTTCACTCAAGGGGCTGGCACATCAACAAATGTTCTAGCACTATCTATATAACAAACAAGCTCAAGCACAAAAAGCAACCGCTTTATCTATGTTATGTAGATTATAAGGCCGCATTTGATTGCATGAATCGTAACCTTCTTTGGCAAAAGTTATCATCTAGGGGTATAAGGATACCCGGGCAAGGGTGAGAATCAGTGACGGTTCCAACTTGCGAAAAGAAAATGCAAGCCATCAAGGGCCTAAAGCAAGGCTGTGTTATGGCAGCATATTTGTTTAACCTTTTTAAGCCAACTTATCTCCCAACTTGGATATAGTAAATTTGCATGCCCCCAAAGTAGGTCCTATTCAAATTTCAAATATGCTATATGCAAATTATGCGATCCTGCTCAGCCAGACAAAAGTTGGGCTACATTGAATAATTTATAACCTGTTCATGTATCAACCAATGGCATGGTAGTAAGTCAGAACGAAAACAAAGATCCTGGAAGTCAGCAGTAGGAAGAAGAAAAGCCATAAATGGGTCCTACACGGTGAATAACTGGAGCGGGCAAGAACCTATAGATACTTAGGTGTACTCTTTGATGAAAGAAGCACATTTCAACAGCATAGAAAAGGCCTGATGAGGAGGGGTAGCACCCGGATCCATGCTTTTCATACCTTACAATGTGATCTGGCCGGTCCAAGATTTTTGTCCCTGCAGAAAGTACTAGGAGGAAACTCGTACTGAGTTTGTTTTTTTACAGAAGTGAAGCCCTCCGTGGCAGAGATGGAGCAGTGTTAAACTTAATTTAATCTTAAACGATTTGGATTACTGTTCCACCCCCACCCCCACAAAAATGGTTTGCCTGCCCAGATAAGGTTGGAATTTGGCCAATTAAATCTGTCACTAGCACAGAAGGGAGAGTATGTAAAAACATGGAAAATAATCAGATCTGCCACAGGAAGTCAACTGTGCCAAGCGATCTGGCAGGAAATGGATAATAATGAAACTGCACCTGCTCGCCGTTACCTCGATTTGGCGATTATAGATCTAGGTATTCGTGAAATAAGGGAAAACTCCCCATTCACAAGCACCTTCAAAAGGCTAGTTAATGGGATTAGGAAAAACATCCATGCTAACAGATAAAGTGATGTTATCCTCCAGATTGCATGCCTGGACTATCCTAAATGAGTTTAAGACACTTAAGCTTCAACCTTACTTTGAAGGCGGGTGGTCAAGTCACTTAAAAATTGACTTTATAAGCTATTGTTTAGGCCTTTTTACTGGGGAAATCGATGAAAAGTCATTGAAAAGGACTGTTGCTAAGCTCTGCTTCAGACTGTGCAATTCTGGGGAAAAAAACATCATACATATTACATGTCTATGCCCAGCTTTACTCTAAGAAAGGGGGTTACTGCTGAAAACCCTGTTTAACGTGGAATTCAGACATGTAGGAAGGCAGTATTCACAAGTCTAACAGTTACAGACTCAATATTGAATTGTCGATATACAAAATTCCTAAAGCTTACTGGAAAGAAGTTGATCACCACTCATGTCTTTCATTGTTAAACACAGTTCCATTCCCTCTTCCCATTAACTTTGCACCTTTGAGTAATCTCATTTTGCATTATGTCAATTGATTAACACAAGGCTATTACAATAGGACCTTTTCTGGATGCATTTTGGCTGATTTAAGCGGTGTCATTATACGGCCCATTCAAAATGAGGATGCACTTAGCACTTTTGCCAGCTGGTAATAGGCACTTCTTACACCTGGCACCTTGGCGTGGGTCTCCCTTCCTTTTTTTTGCTGTGCCTCATGTGTTTTTGCTGGTGTTAGATGCTTTGGGCACTGTGCCACTGCTGTCCAGTGCCACAGTGCAAGTGCTCCCTATTGTAAATTGATGTATGGATTAGTGATTCCATGATTTACTGGTTTGGTTTACCTGTCATACCCTAGTACTGTGCACAAGGAGTGCCCAGGACTGGTAATCCAAATGCTGCTAGTGACTTGCAGCACTGGTTGTGCCACCCACAGAAGCAGCCTGTAAAAGTGTGTCTAAGGCCTGCCATTGCAGAGCCTGTGTGCAGTCTGGTACTGCCATGCTGACTGGGCAAGTGCACCCACTTGCCAGTTCCTAAACCTTCCCTTTTCTTCATATCAGACAACCCTATGGTAGATCCAAGGGCAGGGTGCATTGTAAGTATAAGGTAGGACATGCCCTGGTGTTTGTGGCTTGTCCTAATAGTGAATTACAGCCATTTTCGTTTTTCACTTTTGCAAGGCTACCTGTTCTCCATAGGCCAGAAAGGACTGTTAAATTATTACATCTTATAATCCTAACTGACTCAAGGAACATGGTAGAAATTCGCGTTTAATATGCCTGAACTCAGAATGATAAAATAGATCTTTTAGTGAAGTTGGTTTCAACATTCTGTGTGTAAAAATACCACTTTGAGAAAGTAGGTATTTTCTAGTCTAACTATCCAAGCCTGCCTCTGCTAGGTTGTGAATTCCTTGTCTGGAGTTTGAGTGACGGGCTGGGAGATTCCAGGAGACAGGGTGAGTCAGCCCAGTGGTGAATAGAGCGATCTGCATCTAGATGGCAGGGAGGAGTTGCACCTGGGACCTGAATAGGGTTGTACCTTCCCTCCACAATGCTGGCTCCACCTCCTGTGGTGCATCTGATGTATCTGCCCTGCACTGTGAAAGGAGAGAAGGAGTCATGTCAACAGAGTGCTCCAGGACTGACCAGAACTGGTTTGGACTAGGCAAAGGCCCCTCTGCCTCTGAGGACAAAGGATTTTGGGGTATAAGTAATCCCAAGAAATTAGATCACTTTTGGACAACAAGAAGAAACCTTTGCTGAGGAGAGGAACCTGAAGAAACTGAGGAGAGACTATCCCTAAGCTGAAGTGCTGAGTGGGGGATTGGCCTGCAGTTGTTGCCTGACTGCCAAAGAAAGGAGAAAAGACTGTGTGTGCTTATTCAACTTGTAAGGATCTCCAAGGGCTTGAGAAAAGAGCTTGCCTCCTGCTGAAGTCTCAGGTACAACAGACTTCAACCACCAGCTCCCCAAGAGTTCTTTGGAAGTGTCTGCTACTGTTTTGGGCCTTCTGAGGGACTGCGTGTCGCAAGGAGCTGGAAGCACGACTCAAGAGGAAGAAGCGTGTCGCCGTCGCAGCCGCTGCCGTCGCATCACGGAGATGACACCGCTGTAGCTGTCGCATTGCACCGCATCTCCCGAAGCGTGCTGCAACCCCAAAGAAGCGTGTCGTCGTCTCAGCCGCTGCCGTCGCATCACGAAGGTGACGCCGCTGTAGCTGTCGCATTGCACCGCATCACAAGAAACGTCTCACAACCTCAAAGAAGCGTGTCGCCGCCGCAGCTGCTGCCATCGTTTTACAGATGACGCTGATGTAGCTGTTGCATTGCACAGCATCACAAGAAGTGCCTCGCATCCACGGAGCCGTTGTCGTCGCATCACGGAACAAGGGTGTCGTCACTGCAGCTGACGTATCGAGTCGAGACTTCTCACAACATCAAGAAGAAACCAACGTCTTTATTTCTTTGCCCCGGATCTTTGCCGCATTTTCATCTCTGCAACACTTTTTGTTGCCCTGCATGTCGCATCTTAAGGTACATTGACTCAAAGTGTTGCATTTTAAGATCTAAAGAGAACTAAGCTAAACCTACCATTTTAAGTACTGTATTGTGGATTTTTGTCGTTTGTGGTCTTGTGTTAAATCTATATAAATATTACTTATTTTTTATATAAAACTGGTGTGGTGTCCATCTGTAGTGTTGTCACTTGATTACTGTATGTGTTCACAAATGCTTTACACACTGCCTCTGAGATAAGCCTGTCTGCTCGTGCTCGTGCCAAGCTACCAAGGGGGTGAGTAGGGTTTATTTTAGGAGTGTACCCACTTACCCTGACTAGAGCAAGGGTTCCTATTTGGCACAAATACCTACCTGTGCCAACTAGAGACCCCCAAATCTAACAGCACTTCTTCCCACGCCTTTTTACACAATCCTGATGTGTCTTCCCCCTCCTTTTCCGAGGAATCGACTGGGTAAGTACTGCATGCATTTGTATTTATTCAAAGCTGTAGCCGAGGTGATGTTAGTTTCCATGGACTGATTCTTAAAATAGAGAGACTTGTGAGAGACTTGTGATAAAGGGTGTAGTATGTAGCTGATTCTGACCCAACTAAAGTTACTGGTGAAGTAGAGGTTATTAGCATTTTATCGGCCTTGCTCAAAAATTTAACCACAACGAATAACAACCAGGGTTTGGACTCTCAATCAGTAAGGCTGAGCCCCAATACCCAAAAAACAACAAAATGCCAAAACTGATAACCAATTTTACCTTTTTAAATGCACCACATTGAAACCAAACAATGTGACCACAAGACCATTTTGGTCTCAGTTTGAATCAATCAAGATGTATTTATCCACATAATCATTTGAATGGATTATTGAAAATCATTCAACATTGTCAACATATCAAATTATTTCAAAAAACCACATATCAACATATATCTCACACTGCCTACCATACCATTTTACAACTTACTGCTTGAATTTGTCGCAGTTATACAATCTTACCTCACACACTAAAACACAACAGCACTCTACAAATGACACAAAATATTTGAAACAGAAGACCTAAGGTGAATACATTTGAAAGATAATGCAAGAATTGAAAACAATTCACACAATATGTACACTCAATAGGTCAAAACAACAGTTCGGCGCATTTCGAACACCCAAACACAGTTAGCGGGGTTCTCCTCAGGATGAAAATGTATCTTTTTTTCTTTTTATGCGGATAGTTACAATCAATATATGTGGATTGAATGATGCTAAAAAGCGAAGAGAATTTAAGGAATATTTAAGGACAATATATGCAGATATTGTGTGCATACAAGAGACCCATGTTGAGATAGCCCGCAAAATTTTGCTAGAACAGCTTGGTTACCAGTTATTACCATGTTCATCACAAGGGAGCAGGACGCGTGGGGTGGCAATATTGGCACGGGGTAGGATGGTGTCAGTAAAAAAACAAAAAGCAGATTCATATGGAAGGTGGGCTACGATTGAATGCAATGTACATGGACTTAGTTTCACTCTCTGCTCTATCTACGCACCCACAGTAGATGACCCAGAGACCCTAGATCATGTTAATGTAGAATTGTCAAACTGGCCCACACCTATCATAGTATGTGGCGACTTGAATATAAATGGGCTTAACGGTTTGTGGAAAAACGACCCGGCTAGGTTTCTGGGCCGAAAAAAGAGAAGTCATAGGGCTCTAATACTGATGATGCAGGACAACAGGCTTATCGATATATGGGAGCAGCAAAACATTGGTGGATCGGGGAGTACATATTATTCAATGCCACACAAATCTTTAGCTAGACTGGATTATTTTTTAACCTCACCAATATTAACATCTATCATCAAAATTAGAAAGTTACCAAGAGTGATGTCGGATCATAATCCTCTGGCCCTAGATATATCCACCACAAATTTACAAAAAGAAAAATTCAACTGGACTTTCGAGAGAGCTCTGTTACACGATCCGAAGTATGTGGCTCAGATGGCCTCTTGGCTAAAAGAATTTTTCTGAATAAATAGAGGCTCTGCTTCTCCTGCAACAATCTGGGACACTATAAAGGCTAGTATAAGAGGGGAACCATCAGCTTCTCAATGAGGAGAAAAAGGATAGAGAAAGAGGAAATAGAGAGCAAGTTAAGAACAATAGCTGTCACTGAAGAGGAATTAACGGAAGCAATCAGGGCTAATCACGATGTAACAGGGATATTACAAAAATTGAGTATAGCAAAAGCAGTAGTAGGCGAGGTATTGGCAGTTAAAGCTGCAGGAAAGTATATGGCATGGAAGCAGGATAAATACGAGTTCAGCGAACAGATCGGCCATATACTAGCCATTAGAACACGCCAGGCAGCAACTAAAGGGGAAATCTCACAAATTATCCCTGAGGCAGGGCTCTCAGCTACGACACCAAGAGATATATGTTTAATTTTCCAGAATTTTTATCAAAACCTATATAATCTTGATAATAATGCCGAAATCGGGGAGCTAGAAAGATACCTAGAAAGTGCACAAGTCGAGAGGTTTACAACGGCAGATAAAGAAGGGTTGGAAAAGGATTTTACTTTGGAGGAAATACAGATAGCAATTAAAGATTTACCTGCTGGAAAAGCTGTGGGCCCTGATCACATTCCGTTGGAATTCTACAAAATCTTTTTACCAAATCTGGCAGAGGATATATTTCAGCTTATGGTTTTAACACAGAAAGGAGCAGTTCCCCCAAAATCTTGGGGTGAGGCCACCATGGTAGTCTTCCTGAAAAAGAACAAGCCCCCAACAGATCCCGGGTTTTATCGGCCCATAAGCTTGATGAATAGCGATAAGAAGATTTTTTCAAAGATATTAGCCAATAGAATAAGTTCGATCATCGGTAAAATCATATCCCCTAGACAACATGGTTTTATTCCGGGCAGGGACTACCACTTTGAAGTCGCTGCTGCCACTGTGCGTGCGCAAGCTTATCCAGTCTGATTTTAAAAAAACCTGATGTTTATGTTTGTAGCGTGACAAGACTTTTAAACCTGCCATTGCTTGTTTGCACAATTTTATTCTTTGTACAGAGGACGACAGCGAGTTAGGCTGCTCCTCCTATTTTTAGATTATTATTGTGTTGCTTGTCTCCCGCGCTGCTTATTGGCTCATATTCACGAGGAAGTCAGCGAGTTAGGCTGCTCCTCTGATTCTTAACTTACCTGGTCGCCGAATCCCGAGCTCCGTTCCACCACGGCTGGGTGCCGATTGAGTGGAGAGCTCATGGGGAGGTAGGCGGACCAATCAGGGACCTTACAGCAAGCCGGAGGGCGGAGACTGGTGACCGCGCCTCCCGCTACCCCTAATCTTTCTATATATCAACATGTGCTGGTGGGGGCGCAGCGGGCGGGCGCAGCGGGCGCGCCGAATGCGCGCCGAAGTCGCGCAAAAGTCAAGCCCGTCTGCGCCTGTCCGCGCCAGGACCGTGCCTAGAGCCGGTCCGGCTGCCCTTACTCCCTTAGATATCTTGAGCCCCCTGTCTTACAGCCGCAACTCCTTGATCGCCCTGAACCCTGGCTCTCATGCGGGGCTGCTGAGGTGCTCGCTGAGCTCCAACACTATATGGGACTGTAAGGTCTGTAATTTTCACCTTCCCTCATGTACATCCCATTCATCCTCTAAAAAGCAAAGTGAGCATTCTATCAAGGCAGCTCTTATAAACGCCCGTTCTATGGTGAAACATGCAGAGAATGTATTCGACCTCATTAGAGACAACAACCTAGACATGTTATTCATCACAGAAACGTGGCTAACCGACTCATGTGCCCCAGTGGTTGCACTAGCAGTCCCACATGGATATCGTTTGGCCAGAGCGGATCGCTCCTTAGGTAGAGGGGGCGGCACCGCTGTTATATTCAGAGATACATGGGCTTTTTCTTGTGATAAATCTCTGAGTGTGCTGGATGGTGAAGCCCTTGACTTCTCCTTTACTATCTCTCCCCATTTTACTCTCGGAGGTACCCTGGTCTACAGACCGCCGGGGCCGATCAGCTCCTTCTTAACCTCCTTGGGTGACACTTTGAAGGACCGGGTATTACGGTTCCCAAGGTTTCTCCTTCTAGGTGATTTTAACATTCATTTAGATTCTGTTAGCTCCTCGGACACATTGGGTCTCCAAGACCTTTTGGCCTTAACGCACCTAACTCAGTGGGTCTCTAAACCAACGCACTCGCTAGGTCACGTGCTGGACTTGGTTTGTTCCAATTTTGATTTGGCCCTTAAAGATCCCCAGCCAGTCACCTGGTCTGACCATGCTGTGATTATGTTCTCCTGGTGTGTGACACTGTCATCCCACCACCCTCCCACCCAGTCAGGTCCCTTAGCACGAAAAATTAATATTCCTGGACTGGTGGAAGCTCTCATGCACTCCCAAATCGACCAGTCTGACGACCTAGAAAGCCAGGTGGATCTTTTCAACAGCTGGGTCAGCCGGGGGGCTGAGATTGCCTCCAAACCGGCTCGGAATATTTTACAACGCGTGCCACCTTCTCAACCCTGGTATACGCCAGCATTAAAAGAACTAAAAAGGTCCTGCAAAAAACTCGAGCGGCTCTGGAGGGTTGCATACTCCCCACACACTAAAGCAGACCTCCGTACAGCCCAAAGAGAATACTACACAGCAGTTAAGACTGCGAAGGGGGCTTATTTTGCGGCTAGGATCCAAAAAGCAGCTAACAATGATAAAGAAATCTTTACTATAGTTCAAAGCTTCCTTTCACCTATAGCGGAGCACAAAAAAATCCCGGTTTCCGCCGAATGGTGTGAGGAGCTCTCTTCCTTCTTTATTAATAAAATCAGGCTTATTGAAGAGGGATTAGCACTGAGTACTGCTGTCTCACACCCCCCGGAGCTGGTTCCTAGCGCCCCCGCTAGCAGCTGCCTCACCAAATTCACCAGGGTGGATCAATTGGACATCCTAACACTTCTAAAATCTTTAAAATCAGGCTCCCCCTCCGATCCTTGCCCGGCAAGAGTTCTGGCGGGAGTTGCAGATTGTGTAGGCCCGGAGGTCACTACTTTGATCAATTGGTCTTTAAAATCGGCAGTGGTCCCTAAACAGTGGAAGCAAGCTAAACTCTTGCCTCTCCTGAAGAAACCTTCGGCAGACCCTGCTACTGCAGCCAACTACCGCCCCATCTCTCTGCTCCCGGCACTGGCGAAAGTCTGCGAAAAAGTTGTCTTTCGGCAGCTGAACGCTTTTGTTGAGGAGTCTGGTGCGCTACATCCAGCCCAGTCGGGCTTTAGGTCATCTTTCAGCACTGAGACAGCTCTGGTGGAGGTGGTGGAAGCCATCAGGGAGTGCACGGACAAGGGTGGCAGAGCGGCGCTAATTTTATTGGACCTCTCTGCCGCCTTTGATACGGTCCCCCACCAACTCCTCCTGGCTCGCCTCACCGAGATTGGTATCACTGGGGCTGCGTGGTCCTGGCTGGAATCCTTTCTTGACTCCCGCTATCAGCAAGTCTGGATGCCCCCGTACTCTTCTTCGGCCAGGCGTGTTCAGACCGGGGTCCCACAGGGCTCTACATTGAGCCCACTTCTTTTTAACATCTATATGACCCCGTTGATCTACCTGGCCGAGGAGCTGGGTGCAAAAATTATGGCCTACGCTGATGACACCCAGCTTCTGTTTACATGGGGCAACTCGTCATTAGATACTGATGCAGCACAAAAATGTTTGGCAGCCGTTTTCACCTGGCTAGCTCATGCCAAACTCAAATGTAATGAGGGAAAATCAGAGATTTTACTGTATGGTCAATTCCCAAGCCAATTTACTGAACTACTTTGGCCCCCTGATTCTCCCCGTCCCCTCTCTGAAGGTGGCCCAGCCAAGAACCTGGGCATATGGTTTAATGAAGACCTGAGGTTCGCAGAGCAGATCAAGCGTTTGACGGGCGCCTGCTTCGGGACCCTCAGATCTCTGAGTAGATTCTTTCCTCTCCTACCCCAGTCAGCTAAGGAAACGGTCGCTAGGGCCCTTATATTGTCCCGCCTGGATTATGCTAACGCCTTGTATCTGGGTTCCCCTTCCTATCTGGTTAATAAACTCCAGCTTATCCAGAATGCTGCCGCAAGACTCCTGCTGGGTATCTCTAGACGAAACAGCATAAGACATCAACTAGCTACCCTTCATTGGCTGCCGGTGGCTCAAAGAGTCCAATTTAAAGCTTTGGTACTCACGCATCGAGCCCTCCACGATACAGGCCCTGTCTATCTCAGGAAAAGAGTGACCTTCCATGTCCCAAGTCGCAACCTAAGGTCGGCTTCCCAACGCAGGATGGTAGTTCCCCGCTTCCGGCGAACCAGAATGGGCGGTCTATCCTTTTCGGTCAAAGCCGCCACCCTCTGGAACTCCCTCCCACTCACTCTCAGGAACACTAGAGACCTTGGGTGTTTTAAGAAGCTCCTTAAGACCCATCTTTTTAACATTGCCTATTAAAATTGCTTCGCTTTGCTGTTCAGCCCTGACTTCGCTGTGGTTATGCTTCGCGCCAGGATACTCTTGAGTAGTTGTGCGCGCTACAAATATCCTTATAACATAACATAACATAACATATAACAGGGGTACGGCAGTTCACGTCAGAAGAGTGTGTACCATGTTTGATGGGACGGCTGCCTCACGAGACCCTATGGCCCTAATATTGCTAGATGCTGAGAAAGCATTTGATAGGGTCTCGTGGGGCTTCCTCTGGGCAGCACTAGCAAAGGCAAATATTGGTGATGTTTGCATCAAGGCTTTAAGCGTTTTATATGTACATACGACAATAAGACTCAGGATAATGGGAGAACAGAGTGGGACTATAAATATCGGACGAGGAACTAGGCAAGGATGCCCATGCTCCCCTCTGCTCTTCGCCTTTTATATAGATGCCTTTATCAGAAGGATAGAGATAAATAGGAACATCATACCAATTGTATTGAATGGATACGAAACAAAAATTCTAGGCTATGCTGATGATCTAGCCATAACATCTGCGGACCCGGCCAGTGCGCTCTTGGAGATAGAAAGAGAAGCTAACATATACGGGGCACTGTAGGGCTATAAATTAAACCAGAGTAAAACTCAAATCGTAATTAACAAAAAAATAACGATGGTAGATCAAAGGGTAACGGTCCGGACTCTACAGTATATCTAGGTGTAACAATAACCTCGGATCTCTCTAAGATAGTGGAAATGAACCTAGGCCCGCTCATTAAAAAGACTAAGAATGATCTAGATAGATTAAATAATCTACACTTAACAATAATCGGATGGTGTAACTTAATAAAAATGACATTATTGCCTAAAGTTCTATATTGTTTCGGACAATCCCATTGAAATTTAATAACAAATGGCTAGAGGAAATAGAGAGAGTCACAAACGGCTTCATCTGGGCTAAGGGCAAAACACGGCGAGCACTAAAATTTCTATCTCTGCCAAGGGAGAGAGGAGGCCTTGCGGCTCCCGACTTTAAGGCCTATTACTGGGCAACTGTTCTACAATGTCTTAGAGGGTTAGTTGGCGGGAGTATGGAGGACCAGTGGAGAGGGCGAGAAAGTGTCCCCGACATATACGAGTTATTAATTAAGGGCTCCAACAACTGGCTTCTTACATTTAATGAAGCCAGCTACTACAAAAAAGTTACGTTTAAGACCCTCGGAATAGTAATATCAATCTGGTCTGCCCTCAAGATGAAAATAAAAATGGGGAGGATGAATCATTATACACCTCTATATAAGAACCAACTTTTACCGGCGATATTTCACGACCAGGTAATGAAAAGGTGGGATACATCGGGAGTGAAAACTATTGGGGACCTCACAGATACGACAGGCTTTATGACATTCACGCACCTACAACAACTATATAACATAGACCGTAGAGACTTCTTTAAGTATTTACAAATTAGATCTGTGTTGGCAAAAAAGCAGGGAGGGGATATTAATTACAAGAGGGAGGAAATTATGGAATTATTAAGAGAACAGAAGGGCTGCTCGATATCCCAGATTTATGGCGAATTGATCCAGCTTAAGGAGGATGATTGTGGAAAGGCCATACAAAAATGGAATAC
This sequence comes from Lissotriton helveticus, assembly GCF_964261635.1. Classification (NCBI taxonomy): domain Eukaryota; kingdom Metazoa; phylum Chordata; class Amphibia; order Caudata; family Salamandridae; genus Lissotriton; species Lissotriton helveticus. Next base: position 549,516,834 of record NC_136071.1, on the reverse strand, counting down.
CAAGCTAAATTTAACTGGCAATGAGGTTGAAAAATCGTTCAGGTTGTTAAACTCAGTGCTAAGAGTAACTAACCTACAAGCCAGCAATACAAGACCCTATTTGAGCTCTACAGTGAGCGGGTGGTCTCACTGGCGCAGGAGGCATCACGAACTGCGCCAGGCGGGCTCAGAGAATGCCTGGAGGAAGTGAGGAACTGGATGGCGTCATCATCCCTGAAATTAAACGGAGATAAAACTGAACTGATGCTCCTAGGACCTTCAGAGCCGACACTTTCCCCCTCCCTATGGCCCTCATGCCTAGGACCGCCTCCAACCCCAAAAAACACCATCAAAAGTCTTGGGGTATGGCTGGACAGTTCACTGTCCTTCAATGTCCAAGCCATAAAACTATCAGCTACATGTTTTGGCATTCTGAGAGTGCTAAATAAAATCTTCCCTCTCCTCCCCCTGGAAGCCAAACAGGCTGCTATTCAAGGGCTCATTCACTCCCGTCTTGATTTTAATAACGTTCTTTATCTGGGTGCACCAGAATACACCCTTAGGAGGCTGCAAACTGTACAGAACAGTGCAGCTCGCCTTCTACTGAAAATCCCACACAGACACTCAGTAAGGACCGGACTGACTAGCCTCCATTGGTTACCGATCCGGCAGAGGATTCTGTTCAAAGCGCTATGTATAGCCCATCAAGCTTTCTGGGACATGGGACCTATTTTTACCCGTGATCTGATCACTCACTATATCCCAAATCGTAGTCTTCGCTCCAGCCAGACTCTTTTAGCAGTAGTCCCAAGAATAAAAAGATCTAGAACCGGCGGAAGGACGTTCATGTACAACGCAGCTAAGGCCTGGAATGCTCTACCATGTCATCTTAGAGCCACCCAGAACCTTACCTCGTTTCGCAAGCATCTGAAGACCCACCTCTTCACATTTGCCTACTAAACCGCTGTCTTCCCCCCCCCCCCTGTTCTCTGTAGGTCACGATTATCCTAGCGCTTGGACGCCTTTGGGCAACAACTGCGCTCTATAAATCTCCAAGTTTACAAGTTTACAAGTTTACTATACACCATATAGAATTGCTCAATGTGCCGGAAACACGGGGGTTGTCTGCCCTAGATGCCAGGCAACACAGGCGGATACCATACACATGTTCGCTGCCTGCCCAGCCCTGGACTTATTTAAAAACTCAATAGAGAAATTCTTTGACAAAGAACTAGGGATCAATATTAGCATAACAAATGAAGTTATGGTCTTAGGGATCACCAGGGATGACACAGAAATATATCATTCAGAATTTGTGTACTTAGCAATGACTTTAAGTCGGTTATGCATTGCAACAATGTGGAAAGATCCTAACCCGCCAACATTCCAACAATGGCTATCACGGTTGTTAGCTATATATGTATTGGAAAAAGCAATGTATGACAAAAAGGGACGGACAGCAAAACAACTGGGGAAAAGAATATGGGCCCCTATAATCGAATGGAAACAAAGGCTGGAAAATTGATAGAAATCCGAATTAGTTGCTTGCCCTTTTTTCTTCCTGTCTTCTTCTGTTTTTTCTTTCCAACTCCTATCTCTCCCTCTTTTCTATATCATAACTCAATGTAAATAGATAATATATGTAGAATGCTGTTCCAGTATTAGGAGAAACATTGTATAATTTAACCAAATATATTCTTTTTTTCCATGTATATAAGATCTTGATTTATGAAATGATGGTAATCATCGAAGAATGAAATGTATTATGTCTGATGATGATGAAATAAAAAAAAAAAAAAGGACCGCCAAGCTGCAGAAAAAAGAGAGAAAAGAGACAAAAACTCACAGTCACTCTATGAACCCAAATGGTCACTCATTTCTCTCCAGCCCCACAAGAGGTCCCAGGCTTACCTTCATTTCCTAGAATAGATCAGCCGATCTATTTATCTGCTGGCAGAATGATTCTTTATCTGAAACAATAACATGGCACCTAATGAGTGAAACTAATATTAACTAGGCTTGGTATTCCATGCGGCGAGCTCTCAAAATCACGTACTCATGAACCAGAAGTAGGCAGCTTTCTTATAAATCCTTCTCAGCTAACACCAGACCACAACGTTATCCCTATAATGAAAAGAGAGGTCTCAGAGTTTGCAAACTATCGCATGTGCTCGCAGTCATTTATGAGTCGTGTGGAAATCATTAGCGGGCAGCCCGCACTTACTTTCTCAAGGCGTTCCAAAATGGCGCTCCCCTTCAGTAGTGGTGGACCGTTTCAGTTGTGTCCTTTCTGAAATGAAAACCAGGAGGGTTCCAAATGGAACCTCTAAACATACAGATATGGGAGGCAAAAATACTCAACGTGCCAGTTCAAAACATACCTTTCCTTTAGGGGTATTTGTCTCTCCGTGCTCCATGGTATTTGAAGACGGCGGGTCACCGCGGGCGTTTGCTTCCAGGTTTTCCACCGTGTGGGACTCATTTAATCAATTGGATCATCGGAAATGTGGTCCATTTCCTTTTACGTGCGTTTTACTTCCAGGTTTGCCTCCACACGGAACCCCCAAAGTATATTAGTGCAGCGCGCTGCGTTTACTAATATGGGAAATGTAGTTCGTTTCCTATCGTAAAAATGCTCATGAACGTAGCCTCACTTTCTAAACACACATTGCAGCTGTGAGTTTTGCTAACATTTTCAATGTTCACATAGTGGCTCGCAAATCAGTGCTACTGTATAAAAACTATATTGGTGATGTTCTGCCATAGTACACATGGCAGTTGTCTCATAGCTTAGTTGTTGTACATATCATCTCAAGAGCTATCAGTAGCCACCTAAATATAACTGGGCTGATTGTTCAGTGTGAACCTATTATCCCAACTTATAAATCTCAGAGAATTCATTCAGTCCATCGACTGCTGAATTGAATTTAACAATCAACATGGCTTCTCTACGCGTCAATTTAAGTTCTAAATCGCCGCCTCTCGTATCTTTTACAAAATACAAGGGAACAACACAACTGTACACTCACGTCCAAGTGTGTGTGACGCACCTCTTAAAAGGCCTTTTGAGCACCTGAGAAGAGACATCATTGCGGCTGGGACAAATATTGCCACAGGCACAGTAGCCATCTACTAGAAAGGAGTTCGAAGACAGAAGGGACACTAGAGCAATTGGAATAATAGGCACAATAGCCGATAGGATGCTTCAGGTGGTTTGAAAGAATAAAGAAGGTATAGGAGAATCCATAATCGAGTCATCTGTGAATACGCTTTCGATCAAAAGGATATTTACATGGCGAAGTTCTTTTTAACAGAACGAAACGCGTTGACTGCCTGGTGTTTTTCATAAAATAAAGAAGAATAAAGAAAATTTGAAAACTAACAACTACTGGAGGAACATTTATCTATTTACTGTTCAGGACACTTATATTAGGTGGTGCAATCCATAGTGGGTTGAAGGCTATCGTATCTTGTTCGACTTTAGAAATGACCGTCCATTGCAGGTCCTTACCATGTGCATTTAATTTCCAGTGGTTAACCAGGGGTGCTGTCTGCACATTTCTACGAATCCTTGATTTATGTTGTGAGATTCTAAATCCCACTTCTTGATTGGTGTTTCCTATGTATAATTTCCTAAATGGGCAAATTATCGCATATACCAAGTTTTTTGATTTGCAGTTGGTGAAAGATTTATGTTTCCAATGACTGGAGTTATGTGTAAAAAGTACTGCTTCTTGGGTGGATTCACAACACAGACAGGTTCCACATTTATGGTGTCCAGTCACAGGGGAAGGTCTACATAATCCCGTGGTGTAAATTTAACCAGGCCACAGATTGCTTGAGGATTAGAGTTGTTGAGAAAGAAGTCCATACCTGCCTCTACTGTTCAGGACCCTTGCTTGATCAGTAGTTGTCAGAGGAATTTCCTGCGGTCGTCTGTTAGTGCTGTGCAGATGCAAAGACGGTGAGGTAAACACTCCTGATGTTGTCCATACTCCAATCATTAACATCATCAGAGATAAATGGTCATTATTAAATTGGAATTGTTATATAATTAAAATCAATTGAAAATCAGCTAATAAAAAGCAAAATGCTAAAAGTTGTCATAGAGTAGAACAAAGAAAAATCGGTTGAAGGGAAGATTCCTAATAAGCTAAGCTATGAAATCGGGGAAATTCGTATGAGGAGTCAAGCAGAAGTTATCAGCAAATAAAGCCTCTAAAAGGCAGAATCAAATAATGATTCATTGAGGTAATTGGAAGTAGATTTTCTCAGAAGGGTAACTCTTTGAGCGGTAGCAGAGATGTCTAGTCTCATGAGAATGGAAAGGGGGCATCTGAATCTAACTAACTCAGCAATGTACAATTAAAACAGACAATGCTCAACAAGATGCACAACTTTCTATGGTTCTCAGGTAGAGAGGACCAATCAGAATCTACATTGTAAGATAAGCCACTTTCAGGCTCCTTCACATGCATCACAGGATGGAATGTTTCAGCTGCATGACCTTCGAAAGATATCTTGTAGCAGGATAGTACATTGTGGACAGTGTGTCCCAGGCACAGGTGTAGAAATTCACAATTCACTCTCTATGGAACACACACAGATAACCAATTCTCACAGAAACCAAAACATTTGTAACATTTTAATGTACTCAAAGTACATCAGATTAGCTCCTGAAATACATTTATATGTTAGTGTGTATTATTTAAACTGAGGCCTAAAATAACTATTGATAACAACCTGAACATCATTAACTATGATCAACCTTAATGCACAAATTGCACTATATATATGCAAATATGGTGCAGCCTAATCAATGTTTTAGGCAAAATGGAAAATGGTGACAGGGCGTTATGGGAGTCTCCTTTCTCGACTATATACTTGCAACCTAGAGGCTACACACATTAAAGTGGGCATTTTTTAATATTGAAACTCACCGATAGGTCATTAAAACAATCACAGACTATTGTGGTCCACATTACACCTGAAGTGGCATTACATACACACATCAATGTCATTCAGATATCGACAATGCTTGATAACATTAGCGCTCATACTAGTCAGATAATACCTGGCACATCCTAAATAGACACTATGTCCATCAAACTACTGAGGGTAATTTCTGTCAACATAAATGGTCTTACCCACTTTATCAGAAGAAAAAAGATGCTCATGATTTCAGGCATGAAATTCCCAGATATTGCTCTACACCAAGAGGCACATCTTACTAATGAAGACAGTGAATATCTGAAACAAGACTAGGTAAGTAACATGATTTACACATGTAAACGAATATGAACCGATGACCAAAATACATTCATACTGAAACACCTTAAAGGAGGTGTTGTCCTACTGATTTGCAAACATCTTTCAACACATTAACTCCATTACTGGATAGATCCTCTAAGGCGGTATGCGCTTGTGAAACTAAAACTGCTGTACAAAGTCCTAAATATGGATTCAATGTATATCTCTGTGGTAGATAAAATTACTTCATGTCTTCCCTTTCATGACTCTTAAACTCATTCAGAAACACAACAATACTAATAGGGGATGATTGGAATATTATACATGAGCATTCCCAGATAGGCCAGGCTAGCAGACACTAGACCCAGCAAAGAGATGTATTCTAAAAGATACAATGACTGATCATATGCTTACAAGACCATGGGACCTGCTCAATCCTCATGGAAGGGACTGTACATTCACATCATGTGCCAATGGCTTACAATGTAGACATGACTTTTTTATGTCAGCAACCCTACCTAAATGATTGCTGTCAACCTAAATCACACTAAAGAGTACACCAGATCAGTACTTGGCAGATTGTGAACTTGATTTAGGTCTGATTAAACCACACACTGAATAGTGGAGGTATACTTTTTCTTTGTAAAGTGAAAAAGAAAGCAACAAATAAACTATTTTTGAACATAAAACAACAGTTTAATGAGAGTGATGGAATGGTCAAGTCTAAACAACGGTCTATGGGAGTGAGTGAAAGCACATCTAAGAGGGGACCTGATGCTGCACGAGTTAGGAATACTAGAGGTTCAAAGGTGAAAAGCGTAGAAGCACCGATCTAACCACAAAAGAATATAACACATCCTCTGTACAGCAGAAGTTACAAACTTTGCTCAAAGCAAATTATACCTTAAATGCCATTTAGACCTCATGCTGAAACTGCCCTATTTAAATTGAAACAGCACGACTATGAGAGGTGAGAAAAAGCAGGTTGAATACTTACTGTCCCACTGAAACAGGAAGAAGAGCACAGAGGTATACCAGTGATTATAAATGACAAAGATCAACTACTGACCCATCACACGGACATCACAAATGAATTTGCCACATTTTATACACAACGATACATCAAGTTAATTTCTGGCACACATATTGAAGAAAAAATATTCACTATGAAGACAGAACTTCCAAGCATCTCAGAATGATCCAGTATTTTTTTAGGTTTTAGTGAAGACATCAGGAAGGAAGACATTGCTAAAGTAATAGATAAGACAACGTACAAAGTCACGGATAGGGTGGTCTAACCATTGAATTCTATAACACAACTAATTCACAACTATTACCAGCTCTATTACTGAGCATTCAAGGGAGAAAATTAAAAGAGCTATATGTTATAGTAGAGCCATGTTATCCCTAATTCCCAAGCCAGGGATCAGTTAAAATGTATCAACTTTTGACTGATATAACTTAATAAATTAGATATGAGAACGTTGGCAAAAATTCTGGCTAACAGACGGAAAAAGGTAATGCCTTTGGTTATTTCACCCGCTCAAGTGGGATTTTCATCTGAACGATCTGCCGCTAATTATTTTTACTTGTTACACACTCTCTGTGGCATCTGCAGGATGATAATGAAGACAAACGTATGGTCTCCTTGGATTCCGAATGGAACTATGTTTGAATTTTATAAACAGTGGTTTTACAACTGTCCCCAAACCTCGGTAAACAGCAAGGGAGTCTTGTCACTATATTTTAAGATCCAAAGAGGAACTAGACAGGGTTGTCCCTTATTGCCCCAATTGTTTATATTGTTGATTAAAGTCCTCGCTTTTACCATTCATGACATTAGAACATACAGTACATAACTACAGTCATGGATGAGCAGAAAAGCTTTACACTACACGGACAATATATTGATTACCCTATCAAAACCCATTAAATCTTTTCCTGCACTTATAAAAGTGAATAATGTATTTTCCATATTATCTGGCTATAAAGTAAATTGGTCTAAATGCAAAGCTTTATGGATGAACCAGTTTGCGTAGAAAATCTCCCTAGGTACTGCAATGTTCAAACAGGTAAGGACAGGACCTAAATGCTTGGGTATGATTTAGAACAGACTAAATGTCCAGTAAATGCGAAAGTTGGACCACATTACAATTGTTGTTATGGGGCAAAATTAAATTTGTAAAAGTGAATATAATTGAGAGGCTTAAATATTTATTTGGTATGCTGCCCCTTAAACAACCTAATGACATATTACAAACAGTTGATTAAAAAAAGCCTTTTTATGGCCAGACAACAACACTGACCCAAAATATCCAAATTCTGTGCAGCAACCATGGCAGGGATCTATGTCACCCACATAAGGAGATGAACTGGCTGGTAAACCAAATGGCTCACATGATTTACAGGTTTAAGAGATAGAAAGAATCTCCCAGCATGATAGCTCTGGAAAGACCCCTACTGTGCACTAAAGACAACTTAATGTATCCGAAAGATAGGTTGCCCTACATGGCAAAACAGTTTTACACAAACACTATGGATGGCAACAGGCCCAACAGGCCAAACAGGTCGATAATAACTGGAGATAGAGAGCAAGAATAGCCACTGTTGAAAACAGGGGACTAAGAGATATCTATGATCTTTTAGTAAATGATATAATGAAATCATTTCAGAAGCTTCAACAAGACTTTAGGTTGCCACACATGTAATTTTGGTGATATTGGCAACTACCCCAATGCATTAAAAGGATCTTAAATATATTACAAGATTCAGGACACACCTCACTCATTTATAATTACCTACAAGCATGGAAAGATTACAAATGAGTGGTCTCTGAGCTGTATTCCCCTCTGTTGTACAATGTTATTTGTAGACAAAACGCATTAATTTTACAAATCTGGTCGAGCACACAATTAAGAGCAGAATGGGAAGAGGAGGAATGGCATACAATCAGTGAAGAAAATAATAAACAAGTGAGCGAGGCTAGATTGAAATATAGCTTCTGTAAAACTATTAACAATACTCTAGAAGAAGCGTTAGATATATACAAAAATTCTGCAATTAAATATTGGAGTACAAAAAGAAGATCCTTAAGATGTCTGCTTCATGTTCAGTTCTTTATTTCGCATCCAATCATATCATCAATATCATCCAACTTGGACACAATTAATGCTTTACACAGCCAGGATTTTTGTATGTATCTAACGCTCCTTCTAGAGTATTGTTAATGTTTGTAAAATTGTGGTTTGAGACGGTGGGCCACGTGAAGGAGAGCGTTTATATGAAGTATTAATAAGCGGATAATAATTTAGAGGATTAGCTCTCCAGTACACACAGGGCCTGACCCCCATCGTCTTGCTGTGTTTGATTTCTTTAAAACTATTAACTGATGGAATTGGACTCCGAATGCTGATATAGTGCATGTGCTATGGAAATGTCAACAGCTGGCCACTTGTTGGGATTCAATGAACACAATGCAAGAATATGCTAATATACATAAACCCTTGACTGCAAAAATACCCATATTACAGGATATTGTCCAAGGTCCTATACACACATTGTGCTCAAAGATTATTGTATACCTCTATAACAGTAGGCATTGTGAGGCATCGGAAGACCACAAATACTCCAACATACCAAACTTCATTAAATAACTGAGAGGGTCATTTATAAACTGAGCAACCTCTTACATCATTTTCAGGAATTACTGGGTGGGTTTATAGGAACTGGTTAATTATTGAGTGTACACATATTTATAGAAGTAATGTATAGATAAACATGACTTTAAATAATAGTGAATTCTGAATTTAATAGACGCTCATTTAGTTGTGTTTTTTAACTCACATTAATGTAATTGTAACTACTATGTCATATTTAGGGTATTAATACCCTAAATATGACATAGTAGTTACAATTACGTTAATGTGAGTTAAAAGACACAACTAAATGAAAAACTAAAGGAGAGATATAACTGAAGATCTGACCGGGTTTATCAGAATGAAAATTACGTGAATTAATTTTAGGGAGGTATATGGGCTATTTAAGATGAGGTTTTAATAGTTGGCAATAAACGAATACAGATATTTAATATTATGCAATTGAGATGAGGACTCAAGAGGCTTCAAGAAACGGAACAAGATATTGTTTTCTTTCTATCTACTTGAGTCCTTGAGGATATGTATGTTCATTGAACTATGCAGATGGCAGACTAATTATGTAGAGAGACTAATATTACATTTGCTAGGCTGATTGAATTAAGTTGTGTATGTGTGAAACTCAATAAACTATTGATATTCAAATAAAGGTTGATGTAGGGTTGATGCAGGTCCATCTGAGATCTGTGGCTGAGTAGTGCCTTTAAATTATCATGTTTTTGATGTCAAGTACAGAACCGTAGACATTGCTGTACTCAACTACCACTGGGGTGGACACCCTCCGTAGGACCTCCAGCGACTGAGGTGAGGAGGAAAAACCCTAATTCCTCTGTGGTACCCCTTGGCTCTGCTAGACGGGCCTGGCGGCTATGACATGGGTGAGGCCCACTAGTGTGGGGACCCCCCCGCAACAGAGAAATTGACCTGAGACCAGTGACAGAGGCGGTGAGTGTACCAATTAGACAATCCTGATAGCAAGTATTCTGGTGAACTGCTGGGTGAGTGCTCTGCCTGACTCGGCCTTGGGCGTTCCCCAAGACTGCAAAGCATTGTTCCTTCCCCTGTCTTCCCGGGGGCATAAGGGCCTAGCGCTGGGCCCAAACGCTCCTGCCAAGTGGAAGATATGGATTACAAAATAGTGGATACCCCTCCTTCCAAGGCCTGGGGAACATCCTGCATGGGACTGGCTCACTGACGTGTGGGCCTAGGACATATGTGCTGCAGAATAAGACGTGTGAAATAATTGATATACCTCATTTATCGCCGCTGCCACTCCCCCTTCCTGCCACAAATTGTCAAAGGGTCATACTTATAGCCCGTGTCTGAAATGCTTTAATCACCATGATGAGGCCTAAATTAAACAAGACTACGGTGCTGTGGGGAGGTGAGCAAGAGTCAACTGTACGCCCGGAAGATGGCAACACTGAAGATAGAAATTTGGCGGCTACACTTACCGACCACTCTTGAAAATTCGAGGAGCTGCTCTCTGCAGTTATGGATATCAAATCCCCTCTGGAACGGAAACTTAAAGCAATCAGGGTGGACGTGGGCATTCTTAGAGAGAAACATAAGAAATTGACAGAGCAAGTCAAAGAAATGGAGTCAACTCTGGCTGCTCTATGACCCACGGTGAAGGAATCGGACCAACTGCTGTGAGCCCTGCACACCAAAGTGGAACATTTGAGGGACAGTCTCGAGGACCAAGAAGGACGGTCCTAACGTAATAATATGCAAATAGTGGGCCTTCCAGAGCTATCAGAGAGGCCTGATATGGAACTAATCTTGGAGGAATGGTCAATTGGATTAATACAACAAGTCAGGTAATCAACTTTTTTTCTGTGGAGATAGCACACAGAATCCTGGGAGGGCTGCCTTGGCCTGTTGCCGCACCATGTATGGTAGGGACTCGCCTCTTCAATTATAGGAACTGGGACCATATACTTCAAGTGTTGGAGACAAAGGGTCCATGGATGGTGGAAAATACACCAGTGCATATTTACCCTGATTATACCCTGGAGGTCCAGAAGTGCAGGTCCTCCTTCCTTGTAGTAAAGAAATTGCTACGGGAACATGGTATAAAATACACATTGCAATTCCCCGCCACATTTCTGGACGACCCCGGAAGCAGCATGGTCTTGGCTCGAGCAGAGAGCACTGGTCCCCAAACGAGGAGGTGAAACTAGCTCTAGCCCTCCATGGCTAACGCAACGACGATGCAGATTGCGTCCCAAAAAACAAAAACAGGGCCCACCAAGGAGCAGGCAGTGGGGGAGAGAGGGCCAAGGTGGTGAAGGAGGTGGAACAGCACTTAATGGCCTCCTCTCCCTCAGGCTCAGAATCCAAAGCACAATATGATAACATTCAAATTATGTTTGCCACCCAGCTTGCCACAGCACTGGGTGATGACCCAGGGGTCACACCTCTAACAGCTGACAAATTAATGTGAAACAGTCTCAAGCAAGTTTGGAAGTGGGGTGGGTGACTGGGCAGATATGATTTGGCTGTGACAAGACAATGCCACCACATTATACTTTTTATATAAGCATTGGGAACATCCTCTTGCAACATGGGCCAAAGTCAGCCTGGCTGACCGTCCGTTGGTGATCTGGCCAGGGATTGGGAGTTGGGTCTTGTTATTAAGTTGTTTTTATACATTTTCAGAGGATGTCTCTAAATGTATGGGAGGGGGAACGATATGTGCCATTAGCTTGGGGGGCACTGTATAATGAGTTGATTGTAGGGAGGCCCCAACAAGGGAGTAAACGACTATCTATGATGATATCCAACCACAGACATGTAATTTGAAGCATGAAATATTATTGTTAACTTGGAATGTCTGTGGGTTGGCGGGGTACACTAAACGATACTGAGTATACCAATATCTCTGGAGGCTCAAAATAAATATAGCTCTAATACAGGAAACCCACCTCACAGCACACACACTGGAAGCCATGCGTAGGTGCTGGAGGGGTACTCTTATAGAAACTACATACTCTAGCTATGCCAGAGGTATATTGATTTGGGTTGCCCCTGGGACTCCTCTTGAGATACAGTCCACACGCACTGACACAGAGGGCCACTATGTGGTGGTGGGGGTAAACTAGATGGTCTCCCAATATTGTTGGTATCACTCTATGCTCCCAATAACAATCAGACTTCTATTTACACTCTCTCACACCCCCATTGCTACAAGATACATTGGCCCTTGCTCACTGGGGAGGAGAGTTTAATTGCATGAACGACCTTGATAAGGATCGTTCACGTCCACCACTCCCTGGTGCACAATCTGTAGAGGTAGCGCAGGGCCTGTAACCATGGCCCATTAATTTACAAATATGGGAGGCCTGGAGGGGACTACATCCAGATTCCAGGGAGTACTCTCATTATTCCGGATTGCACAACCTACACACCCATATACATGATATATGTCTCACAAAATGCACTTACTAAGGTGTCCCAAGCAGAATATCTAGGACGTACACTTTCAGACCATAGCCCACTACAGCTGCAACTGGCATGGGGATCGAGCAGACCCAAAATTCCGACTTGGGGGTTGCCCACAGAGGCGCTTAGAGATACACCGATCTCTCTGAACGTATTGTTTCTTATTTTCAAGACAGTAAGGGAACTGCTTCAAACTCAGGGGTTGAGTGGGAGACATACACTATAGGGAACACATAGCCAGGCGACACGTGGAAGTAGATAAACCCAGCAGGGTACTAGCTTGGTTACTGTGCACAGACACCCTGAGAAACCCCATAATGGCTATCAAAGATGGCACTGGACATAAAGTCAACACACAGCGTGATATAAATAACACTTTACATGTACTATGTCACCTTGTATAGTGTTCCACAAGATAATGACACCTCTGCCCTGCAATCCTTCTTAGAAGGCATTACACATTCTTGGGTTCTGCCAGCGATGCTAACTGGGCTGGAGTCTCCCATCAAGATAACTGAAATAGAGAATGCCATCCAACAAATGGCGAAAGGTAAAACACCGGGAGCAGATTGCAGGCCTTTGGAATTTAATGCGACTTTCCAAACCCAAATTGCACTACACTTGCACCGAGTGTACATGGATGCGTTTAATGCAGATATGCTGCCCACCTCACTCTGAGAAGCGATATTGGTAGTGCTTCCTAAGAAGGACAAGGACCCATTGCTCATGGGATCGTACCTTCCCTTATCCCTGCTAAACACCGACTACAAGATCCTAGGGAAAGTATTGGCAAATAGACTAATAGAGATGGCGCAATACTAGTACACTCATACTAGAATGGCTTCATACCAAATAGGAGTACTTTCTTAAATCTGCATAGGCTGTTCATGTTGATGGATTGGGCAAAAGCAAACAAGACACATAGCTGGGTAGCATATCTAGATATAGAGAAGGCTTTCAACACCTTGAGCTGGTGCTGCCTGCGAGAAGTGCTCAATGCTAAGGGCTAGGGCCTCACTTCTTGCGATGGATAGCCTTATTGTATATATTTCCCCAACTGCGAGAGTAGGGAACTGGTTCCGTCATATCTGAATCATTCGGAAATGAAAGTGGCACCCGCCAAGGATGTCCCCTCTCACCAATCATATATGCATTGCCAATGGAACCGCTTGTTTATGCGTTGCACCGGCGAGCACTGAACTGGGAATGAGGGCGTATGACAGGTGGCATGTGATATCATTGTACGCAGATGATGCGCTGATATACTTATGCAGTAATGCAGCAGATCTGATGAGGCTAAGGGCTAATTGGGATCTAAGGGTCCAGGTGTATCACACATCTGCGGACCTGTTAGACGGATATCCGGGTAAGGCACTGACCAACGCTAGATCCTCCTTAGCTTTTTGGACACCCTCACCCAGGGGTCTTATTGCCATCTCTAAATTGTCAATATTGCCACGACTACTGTACCTTTTCACAGCCCTCCCCCTACAAGTTCCTCAGAGAATATTTAGGGGATTGAGATCTGTGCAGGTGGCTCTAATATGGGGAAAAACAGGAAGCGGGTCCCGCTCAGGAAACTATATGCACCACTATCAGAAGTAGGCTTGGTAGCCCCAAACTATGAACATTACTATGCAGCTGCCCAATTGCAATGGCCAATGCGATAGATACCTGATTAAAATCTATCAAAATTGGGCAACTTTAAATCACCCAATAGCAGTTTTGGAGTGGTTAATAAGTACATAAACTGGGACACCAAAGAAGCCAGGCAATCTCCTGATGACTACTGCACGATATTCCAGGCGTCATTATTTGCATAAGAAAAGCTCCTTTCCCCCCTATGCCTCAGCACTACCCCTTTGGGTGCTGCCGGGAAACACACCACAAGGCCACAGACAGGATTTGTCAAAATGGGCCAATGCTGGACTCATCACGTGGGTGTGACAAGTTTACTGACTCAATTTATTGCACATTTATCTACCATATACATTGGTAGATGATTACGGGATACCTCAGGGCTCATTCCTATTGTATGCCTCACTGGCGAATCAATTGAGAAAAGTATGGAATTAGACACTCGCGGAACCAGAGGTATCTAGTCTTCTCCAAACACTCCTAACACTTGGTACTGCCCGCCGAGCCATCACAATGCTCTATAACTCAATATGTCAAGATAAGACTCACTCAGTGGCGACACTACGGGCTTATTGGGACAAAGAGTTGGCAATTACACTGACGGACAAGCAGTGGGAAGAATGTCTGGGAGTCCCGAAAGTCATCTCAATAAAAGCAAGGCTTAAATGCACACATTTTAACTACCTTCATCATTAAAATTGAACCCCACATGGGATAGACAGAATTTACCGAGGCAGAATTTGCCTAATACATCAACATGAACAGCCTACGCAGATTTAAGAAAGTACTCCTATTTGGTATGAAGCCAATCTCATCTGAGTGTACTAGTAATTGCGCCATCTCTATTAGTCTATTTGCCAATACTTTCCCTAGGATCTTGTAGTCGGCTTTTAGCAGGGATAAGGGACGGTACGATCCCTGGAGAAATGGGTACTTGCCCGGTTTAGGAAGCACTACCAATATCGCTTCTCGGAGTGAGGCGGGCAGCATGTCTGCATTATACGCATCCATGTACACTCGGTGCAAGTGTAGTGCAAGTCGGGTTAGGAAAGTCACATAAAATTCCAAAGACCAGCAATCTGCTCCCGGCGTTTTACCTTTCGCCATTTGTTGGATGGCATTCTCTATTTCAGTTATTATGATGCGAGAGTACGGACTGGTTCCGTCATATCTGAATCACTCGGAAATGAAAGTGGCACCCACCAAGGATGTCTCCTCTCACAAATCATATTTGCATTGCCAATGGAACCGTTATCTTATGTGTTGCACCAGTGAGCAATGAACTGGGGAATCAGGGCATATGACAGGTGACATGTGATATCACTGTAGGTAGATGATGCGTTAATATACTTACGCGAGAATGCAGCAGATCTACTGGATCTGATGAGGCTAAGGGCTAGTTGGGACAAATCGCTGTTGTTCTCAATGACATACATAACTCACGCACAGAGAGGGACACTCCCAATTATGCCTATTCACTGGTCTTGTGATTCATTTAAATATCTAAGGGTCCAGGTGTATCACGCATCTGCGGACCTGTTAGACGGGAATCCGGGTATGGCACTGACCAACGCTAGATCCTCCTTACCTTTTTGGACAAACCTACCACCCTCACCCAGGGCTCATATTGCCATCTCTAAATTGTCATTATTGCCACAACTTCTGTACTTTTTCACAGCCCTCCCCCTACAAGTACCTCAGAGAATATTTAGGGAATTGATATCAGTGCAGGTGGCTCTAATATGGGAAAAGAACAGAAAGCGGGTCTCACTCAGGAAACTATATGTACCACTATCAGAAGGGGGCTTGGTAGCCCTGAACTATGAACATTACTATGCAGCTGCCCAATTGCAATGGCCAATGCGATAGATACCTGATGAAAATCTATCAAAATTGGGAAAATGGGCAACTTCAACTCGCTCAACAGCAGCTTTGGAGTGGTAATGAGTACATAAACGGGGACACCAAAGAGGCCAGGCAATCTCCTGATGACTACTGCACGATATTCCTGGCGTCATTATTTGCATAAGAATAGCCCCCTTCCCCCTATGCTTCAGCACTACCCCTTTGGGTGCTGCCGGGAAACACAACACATGGCTGCAGACAGGAGGTGACAAATTGGGCCAACACAGGACTCACCACGTGGGGTGACATGTTTACTGACTCAATTTATTGCACATTTAATGCATTGGTAGATGATTATGGGATACCTCAGGGCTCATTCCTATTGTATGCCTCACTGGTGAATCAATTGAGAACAGTATGGAAAAAGACACTCGCGGAACCAGAGGTATCTAGTCATCTCCAAACGCTCCTAACACAGGGTACTGCCTGCTGAGCCATCACAATGCTCTATACTTCAATATGCCAAGATGAGACTCACTAGTGGCGACACTACAGGCTTATTGGGATGAAGAGTTGGCAATTACACTGACGGAAAAAAGAAGTGGGAGCAATATCTTGGAGTCTCGAAAGTCTTCTCAATAAATGCAAGGCTTAAATGCACACAGTTTAACTACCTTCATTATACAAATTTAACCCCACATAGGATAGCCAGAATTCACCCAAGCACTACAGATATCTGCCCGTGCTGTGATTCCCCTGTGGCCACGTTCGCACATATGGTGTGGTCATGCTCGAAAATAACTACATATTGAACAGACATAGCTGTGATACTGACAGAGGTCACTGCCCGACACTACAAGTGAATGGGCAACATTTCATAATAGGGATCACTAAATGATCATCCAGACATAAAACATTTAAAACAATTCTGGATTTGCCACAGGTAGTTGCTTAACGCATATTCGCTATGAGCTGGAAGGCACTTCTACCTCCCAGGTCTTGCTTTGGTTTGAGAACTGTGCACATTTCAAGTAGCTGAACTAGAGATAGCCAGGGATTCAACACCGGGCCGCCCGAGCATAAATAATCCCCCTGATTGGAGGGCATACCTCACTACCATAGAGACCAAACTAATTGATACTCCCACTGAGACTCCAGATGACGCAATAGACCGCCACTCTATCGGGACTGGGATGTGACCTTGGTCCACTGGGCCCGCAGATGTGAACAAGAAATCCCTCCCTTAAATATATGGTTTTTGTAACTTCACCAACTGAACACACTGCCACCACCCTTCCAGGCACTATTATAAGTGCAACAGAAGATTGGGACCCTCCCCATATGAGCACCATACAGAACTCATGACAAGTGTTTCTGACACACTAAGTCCTTTTATATTGAATGTCATGATTGATAGTAGAGTCTCTAACATCATTATTCATTTTCATAATTTACTTTTCTATTTTATTGAATGTTCTTCATTTCATTATAAGGATATATCTTAATACACAGCAGACTGGGTGTAACTCCTGCTCTAGGATGGGAGCACCAATAATTGTATGAGTAAAACTCACAAACTATATTATAATTGTGTTACGCAACTGTATTGACGTAACTTGAAATACTAAGTTGAATGATTGTGCCACATTTACATATCTTATGGAACTGTACCATGTCCATGTTGTTTATGACAAAAATCTAATAAAGAAATATCCCCCCTAAAAAAGTACATTCCTGATACAGAAAAGCAAGCAGCTGCAGGAAAGTTTTCAGGATTTGATCAAATGGTAGTTAGGACCAAACACCCCACTTACAGATTAACCCCCAGATTCATCATGGTCATGTTTTGCGAGTCCTTAATAGCGATTATTAAGGAATCCCTATTAAAGACTCGCAAAACGGGATTCATGTAAAAATCGCAATATTTTTTGCGATTTCTACTGCTTCCTTATTTGCGATTCGCTAATTGCTAATCGAAAATAAGGAATGGCTTTCCCATTCATTCCTATGGGCCTAGGGCCCATAGGAATGAATGGGAAAGCCATTCCTTATTTTCGATTAGCAATTAGCGAATCGCAAATAAGGAAGCAATTTCAAGGGTGCCAGGGTGTCCAAAGGACACCCTGTAGCACCCCTGAAATGGTAATGTACACTGGTGTTGCGCACACACATGTCCAAAGGACATGTGTGTGTGTAACATACAACTTAGAAAAATGCACTAAAGTGCATTGTCCTAAGTTTTCGCTATTTACCACGTAGTTGGACTTCGCGGTAAATAGCGGCCCCAGATTGCAAATTCGCAATTTTAAAATGGTTCATGAATTGCATTTAAGGAATCTCAATTAGAGATTCCTTAAATGCAATTATTCGCAATATAGCGATTTCTAGAATTGCAACTTTTGCATTTGGGATGATGAATCCCAAATGCAAAAATAGTGCTCGCAAAGGGCCAGATTCTCAGAATCTGGGCCTTTGGGAGCCGGTTTTAGTATGATGAATCTGGCTGTTAGTCCTTATCCTGATGCCACCATTTTGCAATGGAGCTGGAACAAAAACACAGATCATGCATGCATCATCAACTGCCAGATCCTTAATGTTCAGTCAATGATGAGAGCAGCCGCGGCCCGTGGAGGGTGTTTCGGTGGGGCAGAGAGGCGGGGTGGGGGAGGGGCAGGGTGGGGGGTGATAAAAACCGGAGTATGGATAATTGAAGATAAGTAAACAATTTAATTAATAAAACGAATTTCGTAGCGCGCCCTGCATCGCAAAATGTGATGCAGGGTGCGCTACGAAATTTGTTTTATTTATTAAATTGTTTACTTACCTTCACTTATCCATACTCCGGTTTTTAGCACCCCCCACCCTGCCCCGCCTCTCTGCCCCACCGAAACTCCCTCCACGGGCCGTGGCTGGTTGAGAGGTTGATGAAGTTTTCAAAATCTTTATTTATCGTAGGGATTAGTATGGTTTAGTCATCTTTATTCAAATGACTTCAGCTTACAAAAATATCACATAAAAGATTGATTAGTGACAGCATAAATCAAAACAGAGTGTTCCATAAAGGAAAATGTTGCTAGACTAACTAAGAGCCTAATCTACCCTGAAAAAGAGCCCATGAAGAGTTACTTTTTGGGAAAGAGAAAGATAGAACTTCCCATTAACAGTCGTTCTGGAAACTCAGCCGAGTTCTCCACAATTGCAGTAGCAACCGTCAGAATAGCAGTAAAGGAAGAATGATTGCTGCAGCAGCATTGATCAGAAAAGAGTTTGGATAAGGTAAAGAATGAAATTACCTTTAGCAATAACTGTTGGCAACAAGAAGCTAGAATAGTAAGCCACTCTCAGCAGAGTCATAAGGGGTCTCCTCCAATCGAGTCTTAGATTAGAGGAATCGGGACAAGTCTGGATTTACCAGCTAGCTAATATAAAATCGCATAATAATGTAGCAAAAGTAGTAGGTGTTAATATCTCTCCTCCCATGGAAAGTGCTCCTCCGATGATGTTGCAAACTTCTGAAGCTTCTTCATTAGATTTCCACTGTAAACATGCACGCCGATCTATAGTAAAATAATCTTTCAGATATTTGTAACATGAAGGAAACTTCTCATAATAACCTCCTCACCTAAGCTGAAAGCTATGCTCTGTGTCCACTGTGAATACAAAAGCTAGTCACATATACGGAGACAAATCTAGCATTAATATTCTGGTGAGGCATACATAAAATACATCTAAACCATTATTTATTCTAACAGTCACAGCAAGGTTCTTTGTTTAGTATAGATGATTTAAGGTGGCATGATGAGGCTAAGGAAGCATACCCTTTAAGTCAGCACATTCTTAAGCTAAATGCTTGTGCTATGCAAAATGTTCTAAACAAACATTAAGATAAGAGCAAGAGTCGAAAGGAAAAGCTTTTGGGCCTGACTAAAGGAGCACATTTAAGAATGATAGCCTAGTACAAAACCATTTTCATTACTTTATTTTCTAATACATTGATGCAAGCACATTTTCCCTATGTGTGATCTACTTAAAAATGATTTGCGACATTTAATAATGGATTTAATATTGCATTTAAGAAGGATTCTTTCATGTTAGAAAGCAGGCACATTTTCCCATGTGTCATTTTCTATGAGAAAACATTTCTGCATGTGAAAACATTTCTGCAGCAGTTTAAACACATTCTAAGATGCTATTCTAAAATGGTATGCAAGTTGAAACGCTATTTATTAAGGTAATTGCCCACGCATCTGTATACGTCTCAAGGCTAATCAATGAAGAAGGTACAGGGAAACAGGACATTGAGGAATTATTTTCTTAAAAAGAGGTCAAAATCTGTGTTGATACTGCGGGTTATGTCTCTGAGAAAGAGTGGATTGAGAAGATGACGAAAGATCAAGGAATAGTCTTAGTTTATGCATGTATTGGGAGAAGTTAGATGTGTTTGGAAAACAATATAAAGAAGATTAATCCTTTCTGGATTATCAAGAACAAATTGACCATGCAGGAGGGTTTGTTGTTTTCATAAAGAGTTAACTGACTCATTTTTTATAGTGTGATTATTGATGGCCAGGAATAGACTGACAAATTTAGAGGTCGCAGAGAAACTATATTGACTGTGCAATGATTTAAAAGACATGTAAATAAAAACACCACCTAGAGTGTGTACGGAACTGCTTCTGATTCATAGGTGGAAGTTTTATTTGACTTATTGAGACCCCTTCATGGTGAAATCTCTTTCTAATATTTGCAACATTTTCAGACAGCCCTTATTGGTTCACAGGGATTTGCTTTAATAATCCCAAGTGCTCTATTTGTGGTAGTGTGGTTGAGCAGTTTAGGCTTTATCAGAGGGGAGTGCCGAGCATTTGTTGTACAAACAGAGTCAATTAATGAGACACACACTCAAAAGAAATCCGAAACCAGTTTAGAAAAATAGCACAGATTATTATATAATTTTAGACACCAAGATCATCAGAATCAGGTAAGTACTTTCGGAGACAGGATTTTTACAGAGGAAAATATTTTTTCAAATAACAGGTTTTGTGGCATGAGCCTAGAACACGGTGATGTTATCCTATGGGAGAAACATACACTGCATACATACACTTGTGAGCATTTCTTGAGAGTGCCTTTTGGGACATAAGGTGTTTAGAGGCCAATGTCCAATAAACCACCAGAAATTTGGCTTTACCTGCCCTGGTGAGTCTGGGTGCAGAGGTGCTGGTCGCATTGGTAGCCTCGAGCGCTACACTTTAAAGTCAATGGCAAAGAACCTGTAATAAAAAAGTCTGCAAGGGGAGGGCTTGGTTTCAACTCTGGCAGAACGCATAGGTTGGTTCAGCTCTTAAGAGTCTCTAGGGCAAGGGGACAACATCAGTTTACTTGAACATGGGCTGTGGGGCTTGCGTGCAGAGGGGTTTTGTTTGGTGGTTCACTTGCGTTGAGGCTCTCACTTTACATGGGTGACCTGGAGAGGGGGAGAAAACAGAACAGCAGGGCACCTCAGTGCAGGCTTCATTGATCCTGAAGTCCCTCATCGGCTGGTCGGATTTAGTATCAGTGGTGTCTGGGCTAGACACTGAACAAGCCTTAGCTGCAGCAAATGATTCTGTACATAGGGTATTGGTGCTGTGGGACTCCTGGAGAATCTAGCACCTCCAAACTCACTGGAGAGATGGGGATGACCTCCTAGAACCACAGTGGCCCCCTCTTGTTGAGATGCTCTATTGGTGGACCCGGTGGTCAGCAAAACAGTGTACTGGACAAGTGCAGTTAGTGCATGCAGATGCAGGGGAGTGGCTCCTCCGCCCCAAGGGAGATGCTGCTTGTTTGTTGAAGTGACGGACAGTCCTCCAAGGTTTTGGGGAGAGTGCTCAGCTTCTGTATGAGTCCTTTTCTGTGATTGTCGTAGTGCAAGCAGACAGGCAGGGTCTGGTGCCAATTCCGGTGCAAGACCTCTATTCTCACATCTTCGGCTCTTCTTTGTCCTTCTTCTGTTCCCAGGTAGACAAATCTGATTTTCTGGTGTCAGGGGGGGCACTAAATACTGAAGGTAGGGGCATTTATGGGAGTGTAGGGTAGTAGCCAATGGGCTACTTACCCCTGGGGAGACTACACCCCCTCTAAGACCTCTTCTTGTGGAGAATTGGCACAGTCCTGACCCAAAGTTCCTAGTTTCTCCAAATTCAAAATGGTGAAACTCTTTCTTAGCAATTCATTTCAGGTGGCCCGCCTTAGGGATGTGCCTAGCCTGAAAGTGCAACACACCTACTGACTATATCATTTCCCACCTGCTCTGGTGCCAATTGGGCCCTAGGTCAGGGGGTGGCATTGCCCAGATCGGGAGCGGATCCATCGTCACATATCAAAGGCAGCAGCAAAGGCTTTGAAGCCTTTGGCCTTGACATGCTAATTTACTAGCCATCTGCTGTAGCAGGTAATGTTTCTGACCTCTGAGAGCGCTGGGTTTCATCTACAGGGGGGTCAAAAACTCGTCTGTGGTGGCAGGCGGGGCCTCATTTACAAGCCCATTGCACAGCTAGTGTGTGTCACATTTTTGTTGCATTGATGGCGCAATGGGCTTGCCCATATTTACAACGCCACGTGAAGTCACTCCACCATGACTTTTCATGGCCTTGTAAATATGGGCCCCTTTCACGCATTACTGTGCGTGAAAGGGGTATTCCGCGGGTGTTGCTGCTGGTGTTTCCACGTAACATCCTTGGAACCTGACACATTCCAAGATTTAGAGCCTTTTGTAAACCTGGTAATACGTCAGAATCCTACGCCTCCCTAGGGAAGGCAGGCGTAGGAGTGTTGCAACAAAAAGAAATACTTTTATTTCTCCTAGTTTTTTTCTCTTTTTATGTGTGCTGCATTCTGCTGCAGTCATAGAAAGAGGAAAATGCCATCAATACGTGTTTTTGTCCAGGAAGGTGTCCCTTCCTGCACAAAAACAATCATCTCTGCATTGCAGGCACCCTTGCAACATGACATAAAGTTGCCTTTCCTGGCACATGGCAGCCATTTGTGAGCCAGTGCAGGGGAAAGCACAGGGATGCAACGTATTGTTGTTAATATGCTGCTTCCCTATGCTTTTAAAACGGTGCAGCTCAGCGCAGAAAAATGGCTTGCAGCAGCACGCTTCGTCATTTTGTAGTAAATGAGGCCCTACTTTCTTAAGTAAGAACGCGGGTGCTGGGATGCTGGAATCAATTTATGTTTTAGAATTTTAAAAGTTAGTACTATTGCACTGCACTTTAATCAACTTTGGCAACTTGAGGCAACATTTTGGTAGGTGCTCCGTTGTGTTCAGGGCCGCATACAAAAGTAAGTCTGCAGTGCGGACGCACTTCACCTGAAGGCAATTATCTGTTCACTGTGATCGGGTGCTGGGAGCCTGAGAGCACCATGTCAAAGTTTTATACTGTTACTGGGAACTATGTTTTACAGTGTTTTGGGTGCAGGGGGCTGAGATCAATTCATTTTTTTGAATTTTAAACAGTGCTAATTTGTAAAAAAATGAAGTGCCAGGGCTCTCGTCAAGAGGATACTGCAGCTTGCACCACACTTTACCCCTGCAATGCTTCCACTGATATTATCAACACAACTACTAACCATCACACTCCTACAAGTATGACAATTCGGACTATTTCATGTTTCCAAAGCTATAGGAATGGCTTGGGCGGCCGGCAATAGTAATTTTTAATGTATATTGAATTAATAATTACCTGTTGTTGTGGTCATCTCTACATTAGCCAGACAGCACCACCTTGCGGCAGAGTGTCACAAGCGTCAGTGTTGACAATTAAGTGCTGGTGCCGACCACCGGAAACCACAGGCTCAAATTAAGCACTGATTTTAAAGGTCGGAAGAATTGCATAGCACTTTAATCCACATTGAAAACTAGAGCCACTGTTTTGATAGACGCTCTAGTTATTTTCCTGGCCAGATACACGAGCAAGGCCACAGTGTGGACGCACTTCACCTGAAGACAATTTTCTGTTCATTGTCTTCTGGTGCTAGGGAGCTGAGAGCATCGTGTTAAAGTTTTATACTGTTACTGGGAACTATGTTTAACTGTGTTTTTGTGCTGGGGGCTGAGATAAATTATTTTTTTAGAATTTTAAAAGTCGAAAATAAAACATTGCACTTTAATCCACATTGACAACTAGAGCTGCCCTTTTGGTACGTTTTCTCGTTGGTTTCCCAGTTGCATACAAAAACAGGGTCCACGGCATGGACGCTCTTCACCTGAAGGCAACTTTCTGTTCACTGTGTTCGGGTGCTGGGCGGCTGAGAGCATCATTTTATAGTTTTATACAGTTACTGGAAACTGAGTTGAACTGTGTTTCTGGTGCTGGGGGTCTGAGATCAATTTGTTTTTTAGACTTTTAAAAGTCGAAAGTATTGCACTGCACTTTAATCCACATTGACAACTAGAGCTGCCCTTTTGGTACGTTTCCTAGTTGGTTTCCCAGTTGCATACAAAAACAGGGTCCACGGCATGGACGCGGCTCTTCACCTGAAGACAACTTTCTGTTCACTGTGTTTGGGTGCTGGGCGGCTGAGAGCATCATTTTATAGTTTTACACAGTTACTGGAAACTGAGTTGAACTGTGTTTCTGGTGCTGGGGGTCGGAGATCAATTTGTTTTTTAGACTTTTAAAAGTCGAAATTATTGCACTGCACTTTAATCTATATTGACAATTAGAGCTGCCATTTTGATAGGTGCTCTAGTTCTTTTCCCTGCATAGAAAAGCAAGGTCACATCACGGATGCACAGGGGATGGGCACAGCAGGTACGCCACGGGTGAACCTGAGGCACAACAAAGGCAAGCCCATCTGTACCCATCCACGACCGTCTGGCAACGGAGGCCAAAAACTCAGATTTTTGCCACAAATGTGGAGAATTTACTCATCTAGAGAGCTGAGAGTCCTTCAACCAAGCATATATAAGGTATGCCTTCACTCAGTAGACCCCAGCATTTCTTTAAACACATATTCAACCTGCAACTTTGTAATAAGGAACGAGATCCCCCCCAAATAGCTTAACAAACAAGGAAAATAATACATGGTTGATGTTCAGCCTAAACTGCAGATCACTCCTGCATCACAAATTAGAGATTTACATGTTTATTTGTGAAAGGCAATCAGACGTGATGTTCTTCACAAGGACTTGGCTTCACAAAGGTTCCCTCCGAGACATGATTCAGGCCGTACCTCCAGGATACAGTATTGGGGGAATGACCGAACAGACAGGCCAGGCTGGGATAGCCATTGTCCATTAAGATTCAATTAAATTAAATATATTCTTATATATTTCTTGAATTTAGGGTACAGATAAATGTTTGTTGATATTTTAAATGTTTTGTATATTTGTATATGATGTATATGTGATGTTTTGTATATAGATTGTTGGTTGTTGTGCCTCCCTAGATGTCCGCTCATATGTGTGTACATGAATTAACCTATATATTTTCCCAATGTTTAATTTGTTATTCACAAGATAATTAATTGTCTCTTGTTTGAAAATTAAAAGAGGATTGATCCCTTCGGTACCCCTTGTTGCTACTTTCTCATCCTTGGATGTCTCCTGCTCAGGTACGGGAGGGTTAAGTGGGCAGAACCCCTAACCATTTTTGCTACCCATTGACTCAGGAGCCATCAATCTATCTCAGGACTTTGATAGCTTGCAGCTAACAAAGGACATCTCCCAGATCCTGTCTCCTCTAATATTCCAAATCTATCAGTCTTAGATCCCCTTCCTACTATATGGTCTGATCAGCACCTGATTACATTTTCTCTGCTTGGGCAGGCTAATGATAGCCAGGCACGGCCCGTGCCGGGCGTTATACTGGGGCGGTGACGTCAGGCAGGGGAGGGTCAGGGTGGTGGGTTGTAAAATGCGGGATATGGACCGTTAGAGGTAAGTACCGATAAAAATAAATAAAACGAATTTCGTTGCCCACGCTGCATCGCCAAATGTGATGCAGCGTGGGCAACGAAATTCGTTTTATTTATTTTTATCGGTACTTACCTCTAATGGTCCATATCCCGCATTTTACAACCCACCACCCTGACCCTCCCCTGCCTGACGTCACCGCCCCAGTATAACGCCCGGCACGGGCCGTGCCTGATGATAGCAGATAAACACAGATAACAAAGACAGACTGTTGTGGATCCAAACTTCAAACCAAAAAATGGGAAACATCTCTCAGGAATGCCAGGCCAGTGTTAGGGAAGGAAATCAACGTGGCATCTCTGGAATACAAATTGGATCTTTACTTCCCTGAACTAGAACATTCCCCATAAAAAACCTGAAGCAACGAAAGCAGCAAAAAAGTCTTTTTGGTTTAACCATCTTCTCTCACCTTAAAAATGGAGTGCAAGAGAGGTGGAAGGAAATGGAGAACATTATATCATGGTGAAAGTAAAGCAGACTATAAGAAAATAATAAAGAAATATCATGACGCTATCAAGAAGGCCAAACAATTTATTATGCCTCTAGAATTGAGAAGTGGTCAAATTCCTCACAGGAGATCTTTCAAATAGTTAAATCCCTCACTAACTCCCACCCTCTAATATTCTCCCTTCACCCTCAGTAGCTCGTTGTAACAACTTAGCTAAATTCTTCTGGAAAAGGTCACCAAGATATACACCACCTTAGCCACAGGTTGTAGGGACCCCAATTGGTCCGAGTCCTTTGGACAAGTCAACCCCATTAAGGAATATCTTACATCATTTTCACCCATTAGTGGTGAAGATCTTATGTCCCTAAGCAATAAGGTAAAATCACTGGACCCTGCCCCATTACATGTGCTGAAGCAAAGAATGAGTGAGATCTTTCATGTTTTAATAGATGTGTTGTAAATAAAGCTGGATCCTTTGTAGATTATACAATGTAGGTTTATTTAAATAGACAGCACTTAGTTACAGGTTACAGGTTTAAGGTAAGGCCCCACCAGGAGCAGCATCCTTGCTCCTCAACCCACTCTCACCAACAGACATTCACACCAACAAGGTGCTCAACATTCCATGACCTCACACACACCCACTGGTTAAGCAGCAGGGAACTAGGAACTATGGAGAGGATTCATAGCAACCAAGACAAGTCACAACACATCTCCCCACCTGAAAGAAACAATTGAAAATATAAATAAACAGTCCACCAGTCCCATAAATATTTGCTTTCATTATACATCAAATCAAAAGGACAAAAGACGGATGAAAATGATTGTAATTGTAATTGCATTTATATAGCGCTTACTACCCCTGACGAGGCGTCAAAGCGCTTTTTCGGCGGGTAGCACGCTACTCCGGGACCCACAGAGGATTAGTGTTGAATTAGTATAGTGAAACATGCAAGTACATTTTAAGTGGTGGATAGGTTAGTCAGTTATTTGGATTTGGAATGATAGCAGAAGGATAGAGTAGGACAAAGGTTTGTATTTATTTATCGCTCGCTTGTTGACGCATGCTGTTCAGGGAGCCTATAAAGGATTAGTGGTGAATTAATATGGTGAAATATGAGGTAATTTCAGTGGTGGGTATTCATCTGTTACTTGGAGTGAGAAGGATAGCGGATGGATAAAAGTGGAAGATAGATTTGCATTCATATAGCACTTGTTACCCCTGATGGGTGTTGAAGAGCTTTTCTGGAGAGTAGCACGCCACTCCGGAACCCATAAAGGATTAGTGTTGAAAATTAGTATAGTATAAATATGAAGTAATTTGAGTAGTAGATATGTTATTCAGTTATTTGGGCAATATATTAGTATAGTTGAATATGGATAATGGAATTTGAGAAGTGAAACATGTTAGTCTGTTAATTTTGATTGAAAAAGGATAGTGGAAGGATAAAAGAGTGAAGGATTTTTTTGTTTATTTATTTATTTAATTTTTAGTCTTAGCAGTAGGAAGAGGCTTTTGGATGAGTAAAAAGGAGTTTTGGAGGGAAGGAGTCAGAGGGGAGAGTTTAAAAATGTTTGTTTTAGGGGATCGGTGTAGTAAAAAGAGGTGTCAGATGATGCACGGAGAGGTATAGCAGGAGAGAGTCTAGAAAAGGTTATTTTGGCGATCATAGTAGTGGTATGGGGTTTGGGATGAATGAGAGAGTGGATGTAGAGGATATATTGATAGATTTATAGGATGAGAGATAGGGTAGTGCATTAGAAGGAGTAGTAGAAAGAAGTTTGAGATGAGTTCGAAGGATGGGCTAGAAGATATATTGAGCGAAGTATAGGCTGAGAAATAGGCTAGTGCATTGGAAATGCTAAATTAGAAGAAAGTGATAAATATATAGATCCATAAGTACATTGAAAGTATATAGATACATAAAAGAAGTAAGTATATTTAGATTAAATATATTGATAGAGTCACAGGATGAGAAATAGGGTAGTGCATTGGATATGCTTTTTCAGGAGAAAAGTAACAGACACACAGATCCAAGTACATGGAAGGTACATAGATGTACAATGGAAGTATGTACACGTAGACCAAAAATGATTTTTATTTATTGATGAATATTATTATTATTATTATTATTATTATTATTAATATTATTATTTTTCTTCTCTTAACAACATAATTGTTTTACATGTTTTATAAAGTAATACACAAAGATAGGTACATATCTATAGTGAAAACAAATGCTTATATACAGAGGGATATGCTGTAAATTTCTATTTCCGTATGGTGCTTATGTGGGGAAGAGCCAGATCTTGAGTAGTTTTCTGAAGATAAGGTGGTTGTCGTGGATCTTATGTTGGGGCGTAAAGAGTTCCATAGTTTGGCTGCTTGAACAGAGAAGGATGTGCCACCCATTGTTTTTTTCTTGTATGGTGGGATTTTGAGGCAAGATGCTCCTTTAGAGCGTAGGTTCCTTTGTTCAATGTGTTTGGTGATTTGCCAAGAGATAGCCGATCTTATCATCGACTACAAATTAGATGCCCTGTATATTACGGAAACATGGATGGACGAGGCATCTGCACCTGACTTGGTCACGGCAGTCCCACCAGGTTATAAAGTTTATAGGCAGGATAGAGAGAAAAACAGAGGGGGGGGCCTGGCTATCATACTGAAAAACCAATTTAAGGTCCGTACATCCCCTATTCCTGCTATATCTTGCGAAGCTCTACATTTTAATATAAAATTTACACCGTCTTCTAGTTTTAAGGGAGTGCTCCTCTATCGACCTCCTGGGGCTAGAGCAGCCTTCCTAACAAACTTAACTATCTTAATGGAATCATTAGCCACAGATGAGTCCACTACGGTAATGGGCGATTTCAATTTTTATCTTGAGCAAAATAATGATAGAGATACTATCACCCTCACATCTGATTTAGAAATTATAGGTCTTAAGCAATTGGTCACGGCCCCAACCCATCAGGCAGGACACACGCTAGATGGCATGTTTACGAACGTGGAAGACCTCCAGGTGACCAAAATCCTTCCTATGACATGGACCGACCACTCCGCCATTTTCAGTAGGCTGACCATTAAAGACCCGTGTAGGAAGAATACTCCCCATCCTAAGCCAGGCACTTTCAAGGCATGGAAGGACATAAATAACAATAACCTAAATATACTTTTAAATAATACTAAGCCTGAACTATCTAATGATCCCTGTACGGCTACTTCCCAATTTCATGAGTGGCTGAGTGATGCCACGTCCCAATTGGCACCCACTAAGTCCCACTCAAGGAACAGAAGTATGCCGACTGCTCAATGGTACACAGAAGAACTAAAAATACAGAAACAATTAACAAGAAATAGGGAAAGGTACTGGCGACGAACCTACGACAGTGAAAGTAAGAATAAATATAAAGAAGCGCTAGCCACTTATAAAACCATGATCACGACAGCAAAGAAGCACTTCTTCACTCTACATATAGAGCAAGCTAAAAATTCTAGCAAACAGCTGTATAACTTAGCTAAAACCCTATCGGGTAACACACCAGACCTAAACCCTCCTCCATCACAATTACTATGTGATGCCTTGTCTGAGTTCTTCTTCACAAAGGTGAACAATATATATCAAGCGTTTACCTCGGAACCCAATACTACTGTTGTCCCATTCCAAGCGTTTACCTCGGAACCCAATACTACTGTTGCCCCATTCTCGCAGATAGTTCTGAGTAACACTATGACGAGTTTTAAACCTCTAACGACCGATCAAACTAAAACCATACTGAGGTCCATTAAATCAGGCTCTGCACTGGACCCCTGCCCCACTTCGGTGTTAGCCATGGTTTCAGACACAGTTAATCCCATGATCACTCACGTTTGCAATGTAATACTGAGTTCTGGGACCTATCCGGACTCTTTAAAAAACACATTGATTAAGCCTTTGCTTAAAAAACCAAATCTTGACAGGAATGATTTGAAAAATTACCGGCCCATAGTAAATCTTCCATTTCTGGCCAAACTGACAGAGAAAGCCATGAACCAGCAGCTGTCGGAATATATAGAGAAAAATACCCTGCTTGATGATACCCAGTTTGGGTTCCGTAAATGTCACGGAACCGAAACTGCCCTCATCAAGGCAGCGGATGATATTAGACTCATCCGGGACCAAGGAGGGACAGCCTTGCTGGTGCTCTTGGACCTCTCGGCAGCATTCGACACGGTTGACCATAAGACCTTGGTCAACCGTGTCGAAAAAATGGGAATCCACTCCGCAGCGAGAAACCTGCTCGCCTCCTTCCTGGCTAATAGAACGCAGGCGGTCACTCTTGGACCATTTCGATCTGCCAAACTGTCGCTGCTGTGTGGGGTTCCTCAAGGCTCATCCCTTAGTCCGACACTTTTTAACATCTATGTGTCGGACCTTGCCAGTGTCATCAAGGCACATGGGATGAGCCTAACCTCGTACGCAGACGACACACAGTTGGTGTTGGCCATTAAGGGGGACGGACAGGAGGTGGCAGAAAGGTTCCAAAGAGGCATGATAGCTATCGGTGAGTGGATGGCAGGAAACTGCCTGAAGCTCAACTCCGAGAAAACGGAGGTCGTAATCTTTGGCAATCTCTTGCCACCGTGGCCCAACATTTGGTGGCCATCAACATCTGGCACCCCACCTTGCCCAACCCCCAAGGTGAGAAATCTGGGAGTTGTCTTTGACAACCAGCTGAACTTTATGGCTCATGCCAATAAAGTAGCGTCCACGGCCCACTTTAAACTTAGAATAATCAGGAAAATTTTGCCTTTTCTGCCTGACACAGCCGCCAAGACCCTGGTCACGTCATTGGTCTTAAGTTCACTGGATTACTGCAACGGACTCTTTTTGAATGCACAATCCAGAGTCATAAAGAAGTTGCAGATGGTACAAAATGCGGCAGCACGCTTGCTGTCCAAAAAACCAAAATTCGCACCCATCTCAGATACTCTAAGGTCCTACCATTGGTTGTCCATTCAAAACAGGATAAAGTTTAAAGCGATGTGCATAGTTTACAAAGTAATGCAGGATCAGGGGCCTCGCTTCCTTAAAGATCACCTAATGTCTTACAGCCCGGCTAGAAAGCTACGATCTTCAGCACTTAACCAATTAGTGGTCCCACGTAGCAGAACCGTGACATGGGGTGACCGCCGCTTCCTAGTCGCGGCCTCCAAGATCTGGAATACTTTACCATACCACATTAAAGCCAGTCCATCACTCCTACAGTTTAGGAAAAATCTGAAGACGTGGTTATTCAATCAATAAATATAGTACACCCTCTGCATCCTCACCTCTAGGGATTGACATAACTGCAGTCTAGCGCCGAGACACCCAAGGGTAATTGTTCGCGCTCTAAAAATGTCAGAAAATAAAAAAAAATAAAAAAATATTCCTGATGAAGAGTGGTCCTATTCCATGTATTGCTTTGTGGGTAATACAAAGCAGCTTAAAAGTGGATCTTCTGGCAACCGGTAACCAATGCAGGGCTTTCATGGCAGGGGAGATGTGGTCTCGTGGTTTGATATGCAAGAGTAGTCTGGCAGCCGAGTTCTGAATCCGTTGTAGTCTTTTCATGGTCGTTAAAGGTGATCCGTGGTAGAGGCTATTGGCGTAATCGAGTTTGGATAGAACAAGGGAGATGGTAGCTTGGACCTTGTGTGGAAATCCCAAATGAGGGAAAATTAGTTGCAGCGTTTTTATAGTAGCAAAGCTTGATCTTGCTAGTTTATTCACTTGGACATTCATCGACAGCTTGGAGTCCATGGTCATTCCGAGGTTTCTTACTTCCTTAGATACTTTAGGCAGTGATCCCAGTTCATCAGGCCATGAGGCAAGCGGGTTGTAATTTTTCCAATTGCCACACATGAGTATTTCAGTTTTTGAAGCATTCAATTTTAGATGGCTCCAAGTCATTCACTGATCCACGGCTCTGAGACAGCTGAAAATTGATGATTTTCCAATGTCTTTGGGGCATTCCAGTTGAAGGAGTATTTGTGTGTCATCTGCATAGTTGTAGCACGTGAGGTGAAATTTATTGATCAGTACTTGTAATGACTTCATGTAGATGTTGAAAAGCATGGGCGAGATGATAGAACCTTGAGGGACCCCTGCTTTTGTGGAGTATGGTTTGGACGAGAAAGGTGGGGTATGGATGACATTAGTTCTGTTTCGAAGGAAGGACGCGATCCAGCCTAAAGCAGTTCCCTCTATGCCGGCTTCATAAAGTCTTTGTTTCAGAGTGTCATGGTCAACCGTGTCAAAGGCAGCTGAGAGGCCCAAGAGGAGTAGCGCAGCAACCTCGTTGTGGTCAACTGTATTCTTTAGGTCACCCCAGATGGCAAGGAGGGCAGATTCAGTGCCTCTTCCCGGACGGAATCCTGTTTGGAAATCTGAAAGTATGTCATTCTCTTCAATGAATTGTGACATCTGGGCAAACGCTGCTCTTTCTATCAGTTTGCCCAGGAAAGGTCCATTTGTAATGGGTCGGTAGTTGTCGGGGTTCAGCGGGTCCAAGTTTGTTTTCTTCAGTAAAGGGCGTATGTATGACTTTTTGAGTTCTTCTGGAAATATTCCAGTAGTTAAGGAATCGTTGATGATTCTTCTTACTGGAATGGCAGAAGAGATTGTTAAAAGAATTGTCTTGAAAGTTTGTGGCGGACAGGGGTCAGAAGGGTTGCCGGCAGACCTGCTTGCTTTGACCAGGTCCATAAATTTATCGTGTGAGATGTGTTGGAAGGAATGGAGAGGCTTGATTAGAGCATTCTTGGATAGTTGTTTTGTACAAGGGTTAGTGCTGGTGCTTTGTATCTGTTGTAAGTACGAGTCCAACATGTCTGCTTTGTCAGTGTAATGATTTGCCAGTTTGTCTGTGAAATCTTGAGTAACAGGATGAGTAACTTCTAGGCAATTTGGTTTTCGAAATTCATTGAGTATTTTATAGAATTCTTTATTTGCACATTTAGCGTTTTGAATTCTGTCTGAATAGTACCTTTTCTTAGCTTTTTTGATAGCCGACTTATATAATCTGTTAATTTTTTGTAGGTGAAGTTTGTCTTGTTTGGCGTTTGTTTTGAGCCAGGTATGTTGCAGCTTTCTAATTTGTTGTTTTATGTCTTTTATTTCTATGTTTCTCTAAGGCGCTTTTTTCCTTTTGTTCTATTGTGTGGTTTTGAGTGGTATCAGGATGTCAAAAGCTTCCTGTAGATTTTTACTGGCTGTTAGTTGTGTTTCCAAGTGTTCCAAATTGAGTTTGTTCCACGGCCGATAGGTGGATGGATGTAAGGTAGTTTTAGGTGAGTCGCTTAGTGTTGTTTTATGTTGGAAAGCAAACAAGTGGTGGTCTGACCATGTGACTGGAGTTATAGTTTGAAAGGTAACTAGTTCAGTATTAGCAAAAATGACATCTAGGATATGTCCAGCGATGTGTGTCGGATTGGGGACAATCTGATGCAGGTTCAGTGCGTCTAGGCCAGTGATTATTGTTTTTGGATGGGTCATATTGGTTTTATCAAACCAAAAGTTAAGGTCACCCAGAATGCACAGGTTGGAGTGTATTGTTATCAGGTTTGAAACTGTGTCTAGAAGTGCGTCTGGGAATGTTGCCTTGCTAGGTGGACGTCTGTAAAGGAGCAGGAAGTTACAGGTGGAAGACGGTGTAGGATTGTCTTCAGCGTCTGTTGTCTCTCCTGGCGTTATTCTCTTATGAATGTTGAGATACCCCACAGCTCAACTTTGAGCGTCACACACCATCAGTTCATGCAAAAGATGTGTTTCTATCTATGCAACTTAGCGCGATAAAGCACTTTCTAAGATGGCTCTCTTGATGCAACTCAGCCCGACTACATTGTGAGCACATGGACGCTCTCGCTCCACACATGCTCTCTCAGATGGCACATGCTGTCTTTTTCTGAATGCGCAGACCTTTGTTACTGGCACATGTTTTACTCATTATCTTCACAGATGGCACGCGCTCAGCAAAGTAAACAGTCCTGCGTTTCTCTAGCTTACATCGCACGCACTGATTAAGCGTGTCTTTTGAATAGTGACACCGCAGCCACACACGCTTCTATTTTCTTTTGATGGGCTAAATCACAGTACGCCCGTGTATGCGGTCCATTTCACCAGTGGTATACAATGCTAATGAGATATATTATCATAAGCCCCCACTGACGTCCACAAGCTAGGTTAAGCTCCACAGATCACTTGAAAATCATCTTATCCAAATAGCAGGCAATTGCATGGGCTGAGATGCATGGGCTGAGAAATAGGTAAAATAAAATTGGAAAGTGTACACATGCATGAGCTATACAGCTGCAGTTTGACAGTGTCTACTTAGTGGTAGAAATGTAATCAATTTCACTGACCAAGATATTGAAATGAGAAGCATGATTTGTGTCCATCATGGAGGTAGTAGTTGGGGATATCAGCTAGTTTTGTCTTGAGTTACTGGTGCTACACTCAAATTCACTACTGCTTAACCGCAAGAAATTGAGCAAACACCAAGAAGGAACAGGTGTCGGCTGGTTGACTGTTAGGATATCAATCACCCTAGATGCCCTAAGGAAGAGAAGCAAATTGTCAGCAGAAGCACAACTAACAAAACTACCTTTCTAAAGAAATGAGTTATGAAAACTGAGCAGGAGTTAAACAAGAATATATTACCTGGGTTCACAGTGTTAGGGGTGGGGCCTAAGCGTCCCAATGTTACCTTGCCCACCCTTGCATGGGACATGCCAAGGCTGAGGAGTGTTTCAATATTGACATGCAATTTGTAAGCAATTGAGATACTGCTTACAAGAAATGATTACCATTGTTTAAGACAAGTGATGTCAACAGCCGGAAAGAGTCTAGCATATCTTTAATTGATCTATCTCATTCATTTTGCTTTAGAAGACTTGTGTGAGATTGCACAGATATCCTGTGTTTGTGTGCACACCAAATGAGGATGCAGCTCCTGTAGAACAAAAGGCGAAATTCACTGAAGATAAGTGTACAAGAATTTTTAAAACGTGTACTCTCAGGCTCTCTTGAGGATGACCAAGATGGCATCCACTCAGTATGAAATTATAAAGTCTTGCAAATGCATGCTATCAATCTTTGTCAGAATTTGCTGCAGGTATACCAGGGATAGCCTTGTCATTTAAGCAATGGGCATGTCTACTAACTTGCAAGGTTCCACTGAATACAAATTGGCGATACAATTGAAACAGGCTGCTCATATATTTATCTTGAGTTAGGAATCATGCATACAATATCAGCATCATCGTGGTGAGCAGTTTAATGTTAAGTTTGAAGACCTCTGCCATCTGTGTTGCCGCTGTGGAGAATGTGTATCTGAATAGCTGTAAAACTAAATCTCAGTCCTCTTGGTTGTCTCCTATATGTCCTGGATACCCTTCAGGGGCAGGTTAGGACACTAAGGGGCTTATTTATGAGCCTTGCGTCATTTTTGTGCCAACGGTGCGTCACTTTTTGTGACGCACCAGCGGCGTAGAAAAGTAGCCTTGTTGCACCACATTTACAAAGTGACGCATCTAGGTAGATGTGTCACTTTGTAAACCCCTGTGCCACATAATACCTGCGCCAAGTATAATGTATGCAGGGGGGCCTTCCAACGCAAGAAAGGATCATAGAAGTGACGCAGAGAAAATCTATGAGATTTTACTGCACCACTTCTAAGACGCAAATGCATCAATATCTTACACATGCCTCGTGGCAGGTGTAAGACTGACGCAGGCACATTTCACATGGGACTTGTCCATGTGTAATGGCCCATTGCTGGAGTTGTGTCACTTTTGTGACACACTCCAGCAACGCATAATTTTTGCACCTACAGATACGTCAGATATACCAACGTATCTGTAACTCCTTACAACATGATTCATCGTACTGTAAATATGACGCATCATTGGTGCCGCAAGGAGGGCACAATGAAAAGTGACGCATCGCTGTTTTCACGCAGCGATGCGTCATTTTTCATAAATGAGGCCCTCATTTTATGAACACTTTTGCTTGCCTCTGGGATTATGCCATTAGACTGGGTGCAAGGTGCACCACCCATATACAGCAAAAGAATGTTAATCGAAGGTTAAACCTGATATATTAAAATTAACAGAATAACGACTTGAAAGATGTTTCTCTGGACAGCACTAGAACTTGGGATACCTGGTTGAAATTGAAACTACAAGTGCTGATGGAAGAAAAATCAAGTGGTTGTGCAATGTTTGATGACCTGTTGACATTTCTCTGTACTGTAGGCTAATCGGAAGGTATGCAGAAGTACAGCATTCAATATTTTGTATATCGTTACACTATATAAATACAAATTCATCATACTTAAACTAAAGTCACCGGACCCCTATCACCTAAACACATTAGGACACTTATCCAAACACATTTTAAGAAATATAAACAATACACAAGCCACATCAAAAAATTCCATTCTTAACAAAAGTGCTAGTGCGTCATTTTGACAATTTATATAATATTATTTTTTGAAGAGGATTTAAAATTAAGCAACGGAGCCTATAAAAATGACGACAATCAAATAAAACATGAACATTGAAGTTTTGAGAAGACAGTCCGCATGTGAACTTATACTCTTGATCTATAAAGACTTCACATTTCTCAGCTCGTACATAACGCACATTTAATGCAACCCGGAATTTTAATAGTACTAATTGGAACCGGGCATCTGGAAGTACAGATAAGTATGGAAATGCATTCATATTTTCTCAGGAATCTACCATATGTTTTGAGGGGTTATTTTTCACAGGATGTTTTAATTCTGCTTTAGAGAGTGAGGCCTCAGCTATTTTTAATTCTAATTTTAAAATTCCTGTTATGTCTTCCAATCGTTTCTTTACCTTCTTTGCCTGCTGTAATTCACTTCTTGCTATTTCAGTAACACAGCAGGCTGATATCTTCTGAGCATTTGGGACCAAGTGTTTATTCCAAAAAAGCAAAGTATAGGCTAAGAAGTTCAAGGCCTGCAAATTTCCTTCTAATCTTATCGCCTAGGGCATTGCACCTTTGGGGAGGGCAAACAATTTTTTCAAACATTTGCTTTACCACCTCCCCCACCTTCCCTCCATACTAATGGCTAATACCTAGGCCCCATAGAGGCATTGTGTGGGAACCATTGCGTTATAAGCAGTTAAAGCAGTTCAAGAGGGGCCATAAGTCTTTTTAAAGTGAACACGTCCAACTATCGTAGCTACTTACCTCATCTCCACCAATTCTTTATGCAAGGTCCAACTCAGCTGACTGGTAAATGTCATGCCCAAGTACTTGTAGGAGGACATGACCTCTACCCTACTATTGCCTAACTGCCACTTATACGGTTTACTATTTTTCACAAACATGATTATCTTTGTTTTTCCCATACTTACTGTCAATTTATTAGCATCACAATAATGATTAAACTTAGTTAAATTCCTCTGCAGGCCTTCTTGGGTTGCGTCCAAAATTGCCAAATCATCTTCATAGAGTAGGCATGACACATGTCTACCTCCCATTTTGGGGGAAAATGAGTGAGTCGCTGCGAACTCTCCCGGAAGATCTGTTAAAAATAAAGAGAACAGTGTGGGAGCCAGGACACAACCCTGTCTTAAACCGTTTCCTAAGGGAATTCTCCCAGAGTGGGCCCCATCTAAGTCAAGTTCTACTTGGGCCCAAGTCCCAGTATGCAATTCCTGCAAAATTGCTATTAAGCAATTTGGAATACCCTGACACATTAATTTGGCCCAAAGTATACTATGATCAACCAGCTGGAATGCTGGGCTAAAACCAACAAAATAACAGAATAAGTTCTCAGTTGTTTCTTTTGCCTTCTGCCCCAAAGGCCATAAACTGAAACAATGGTCTATTGAAGAATACCCAGCTTTGAAGCCTCCCTGCAACATTGGAATAATTCTGTTTCCCTCTAGCCAGTTAGGACCCTTAATAGTACTTTGGAGTACAACTTTTCACCTACATCCAACAGACTTATCAACTGGTAATTCCCTGGGTAATCAATTGCACCTTTTTGTGTATATAGGTTTAATTTTTGCGCCCTTCCAACTCGGAGGGATTATCCCCGTCTTAGTTATGTAAATAACAATTTTAGAGAAGAATCCTACCCACCACAAGGGGTTTGACTTAATTACAATTGCTGGCAGGTTATCTGGTCCCGCTGCCATAGTTAAATTTAAGGTAGTTATCACCTTCGTGATAGATTGGATTGGGAATGACTTCAAAGCCTCCACCCCCACAATTGGCCAGCCCTCCTTCACCTCTTTCTCCCTTGGCTTATAAATATTAGTTGAAAAAATGACCCAATCTGTTTCTGACAAAATGCATATTGCCGGTGGAAGCCATACCGCAACCCTTCTGGACCAACTTCCAGAATTTCCTCATGTCCTTTTCCTAAAGTGTCCTAATCATCACATCCCAATTCAACTGAAATAAAGCCTGCATCTTTCTCATCACCAAAGCTTCATATTCCCTTTTCTTACAGCGGTAGATAAAATTGTCTTTGATTGACCATCTGATCGCCTTGCCAGTCCTATTTTCCTTAGCTCCTTCCTAGCAAATGCACTCTGTTGGTTTGAAATTTGGCATTGCTGGTCCTTTCTTATTATCCTATTTCATACCCTTACTACTGGTATCAATCACTTTACTACCTCTGCAATTATATTTGCATACCATACACCATTAGGCTCTCCTATGGCCCTATCCTGGACTAAATCATGGATTAATTGATACTGCATTAACTGTTGAATGTATCTCCCATCAATTCTTGTTGTTAAGCGTTTAGGGAAATCTAGTGCCATTGGAAAATCTTGTTCCCTCAATAATTGAGCTACCACTATATCTAATTTTATCCCCCCCAGTGACCGCTTCCCTTTAGTCTTAGCACGATAAATCCTATACAAAGATTGAAGTACCATGCCTGCCTTAATGATCATTTGCTATATAATGTTATATCTTAACCTTTCATTTAGCTGATTTAACTAATTAACTGCCTCATTTATAGTTTTGTAGGTGACCCTTCAGCCCGACAGGTAAGTCAAAGTAGTTCCACTCCGTTGGCAGAAGACCTGTCACCATACTTAGGTGGGGTCTCTGGCCTTTCAGTGCAATCGCCACCATGGTAGCTACGCTGAAGGCACTGAAATATAGCCTAATCAGTAGAGGGAGTTTGTTATTGTGAAACAAAAACAACAAAAAATCACCTTAAAGTCCTCTGTGTTTTCTCCAAGTCATTCCTCTGGTTTAATGTTTGGGACTGCCATGCTTTACCTGCAGTCCTGAACAAGAAGAAAAATGTGCATCGGAACAGCCTCCCTACATAGGGCAGGCATTATGATGTACATTGGCTGACAGCTCTTGGTGGGTGGACCATTGATCAAAGTTGTTTTGCCGGCAGAGCCAGCTGAGGCTCTGCCGTCGGAAACCTGTCATTCTCCTGACTCTCAATAGAGTTACAGAGTTGGGTAACTGCAATATTGGCAGACAGGGCATCTGCGCAACTCTAAATGAGGCCTAACATGGTCAAAACAATCCTAGATTATGTTGCCCAAAGAACCTAGAATTGCTAGTAAATTTGTACTCATTAATTTACGCCATCACAACCTAAATATCAGCCATATCATAGTCATGAGCAGTGCTTAATTTGTAAAAAATAAATAAGTATCACAGCTCTCGTCAGGAGGCCACTGCAGCTTCCACCACACATTGTCCGGCTATGCTGCCAATTATAGTAACAACACAACAACTAACTGTTACACTTCTACAAGTGTGACAATTCAGACTACGTCAGGCCCACAAAGCTATAAGAATGGCATGGCAGTCAGGTAATAGTCATTTAAAATGAATATAGCATTAATAGGTAACTGCGCCAACTTCTGGCAGGCTGTCCCAAGCACCGGTGCTGAAAATTAAGTGCTGGTGCCAAGTATCGGCAACCACCGGCTCAAATTAAGCACTGGCCATGAGAGAGGAGAAGTAGCAAGCGCATTTAGCCTTCCTAACAGGCAAGTACAAAAATTACCATGGTGCTAAAACTATTTATCGGAGTCGAATATTTTGTGAATATTTTTGGAATTTTTTTTCTCAGCCAAACATGAACTGTTATGATGTACAAAACACAAAGACCTTGGCAAGAAACTATAATATAAACCAAAACAAAATTGCAAAAGTCAACTACAAAATTAAAATACATTAAAAAAAAAAAAAAAAATTAGATCAGTGAAATACTTGAAAAGAAGTATAAAGCTTGAATACATGTGTCTTTAGACCATTTCTCAATTAAAAACACAATTACCAAGTGATGACTCTCAGGAGAAAGTGCATTTAATAGGAACAAAGTAGCAGCAAACCTTGGCATGCCTGAACTTGTGTATGTTCAGACATATGTGGTCTTTTGCTAATCTAGAACACATCACACCAGCATTAGAGCCTGGAACTTCTCTGATAAATATCCTAAGTGGAAGAGAGGTGCGTTAAAGATCACAGCAGATTTTGACATGGATTTTGCAAGGAATGTCCACTAGGGTAGAATGAAAAATTAGAGTCAGATTTACAGGGTCATGAAATACGTTTGTCATTTTAAGGACTGTCTAGCACTGCAAATGTGTCCGTGCTTATATACATTGGGATAGAGAAAAAGTCCAGAGCCGCTGATTCAATTTAGAGCCCGATGAAAACAGTAGAGATAAGTGTAAGACTTTTGGAAATGTTCATTGTGGGTACATGTCCTATGAAAATGGATGCATTAGCCATTATTGATACTGGGTAGACAACTCCTTCTGAAACCAGGGGTATGGAATACCAGGGAAAGCAGAAACAATTTCCCGCATTGTGGGGCACAGCACAGTAAATTACAGGGAGCATACAGTGGGGGAAAATACAGATTTCCCTGTAATGCCAAAAACCGGTCCTAGGAAGCTTGTTTCCGGTCCAGGGAAGGCATGGCTTGGCAGTTCGGGCTGCACTGTTCCCATGAGGCACAGGGTCAGACTGATTTGCATAAGGCCATGTCTGAACTGGGGTGGCAGAGTGGGCTAAAGAACGGTGATGGATTAAACCCAGATCTGTTGACTGGGTGTGAGTTTTTGATTGGTTCAGATGCTCCGTCCATAACCACCCCCTTTTGTACCGAGTGACTCAGCACCCCGTCCTGATGCTCTGTTTGGGGCGGCAAAGAAAAATAAAATGGTAATCGATTACCATTTTATTTCTCAGGGATTTGGGGAGATTTTCAGTGGGGTGGCGCTCCTCCGCTCCAAGGGAGGAGCCACCCCTGAATAAATCCACAGCCTCTGTAAAGAAGTACATAAACTGAGTAAATGTTTATCTTCGACTTGTTTATGACAAAACCTTACACAGCCTGATATATGGTTTACGCTGATCTACAATTTGACTTCCACTAAATGTAAGAATGTTTTCCACAGGGCCGGCTTTAGAGCAGTGTGACCAGTGCAACATAAATTACGATTTAAAAGCACCTACTGCAGAGTACTTTGTGCGTCCAGCTTTCAGGCAGCAATAAAAATGCCAGGATTACTTTTATGATTAATGTTCTTGCTAGAGAGAGAGAGATCGATCTGAGTTGTGTCTAGTGGCAGTTTTGACTCGCCATAAAGTAGCGCAGAGGGTTAATATGCCTGCTGCAAAGAACAGATCTGTATTTTATGCTGACAGCTGAGTGAATTAGTAAAACCAGCCTTTACCAGCGCTTTAAAACAAATGAAATGTATTTGAGATAGGGGCTATAGAGGGATGGGGGCACTTTGCCAGGCGTTAGTGAGGGAATCCGAGGAGGAGGTCATGGAGAGGAAGCACGCCAAAAAAAGATTGCTGCACCAGGCACCACCAGAACTAAAGAACTGGTTATCCAGAATGGTTCCGCCCCTCCAAATATACATCACCTGTTGATACAAAAGAATGGGAATAACCCTGATGCTAAGAAGAGGGACGGGGTATCAATGTAAGAAAAACACAAAAATGTCCCTATTCAAATATCTATGGGGCATATTATCAACCAGGACGATAGGCAATTATCGCCGCTTTAGTTTTCGGCCGCTAAGCGGCGATAATTCTATCGCCCTATTAGCAAGCTGTCGCTAACTGATGTTAGCGACAGTTTTTAGGCGATAGCGAGCGGTTTGGGGCCCGCTTTGCATGTCAGTGATGTTTATCGCTAATGACATGCAAAGTGGGCGTACCCAACCAGTTAGCGACTGAAAGCAGTCGCTAACGTCGCTATCGCCTATTAGCAAGGCAGGCGTAGCGATGGAAATATTCGCGCTAAGCGCGAATATCTCCAAATACTAACACCTGCCCAGACCAGTTCTTAGCCATGTTATCCAATGGGAGGTGGATAACATGGCTAAGAGCATTTTGTCGCTAATGCGTGAATATCGCTGTATTCTCAGCGATATTCACGCATTTCGCCGCTATCGCTGGATATTTTAGCACAATGGAGAAAAACGTTGCTAACAGCATGTTTTCTCCGCCAACATATCCAGCGATAGGCAGCGATAAAAAAATTGTCGCTAAGCCTATTTAGCGATAATTATCGCTACTTGTTGGTAATATGCCCCTATGTTTTATGCAAAAAAGAGCATGCCTCAATATGGATCATGTGCTATCTCAAGCTATCTTGATCCTTGAATAGGGACATTTTTGTGTTTTTCTTACATCACCTGTTGATAACATTCACTGGTAAGTTCAACCCTTTGTTACTGTCTTGGCCAGGATTGTGGATATATGTGGGGCTTTGATGGAGGAGTTAGGACAGGACATACCACAGCAGGAATCTTAAATCCCGTTACAGTTCACCCTTGAAATGTGACTCACGAGTGGCTCCACGGACAGACAGTAAATAGATGAAACTGAATCTCCTTCACAGCTGAACCTAGGCTTCTATGTAGGTTTACAATGTTGGAGTGGATAAGGACAAGCTGGACTGGCAATTGAGCTGCTTTAGGTCTTCCTATTCGCTCTCACACACCTATATTTGTCTGCTAGAAAATGAGGATGATGATGAGTAAGTAGAGGAGCACAAAGACATTTGTTAGAATTAATAGGCCAGCAGGGAGTGCGAAATTCATTGTTTTTGGGGATAAATACTAGGCAAAATATTCTCAAAATTACGCGTGCCAAACATAATATATTTTGCTGATACCTCCAGTAATTTTTCTCCATGAGGGTATACCTCGCAAAAAGAAATCATGGGGAGATACTGGCAAGAGATTGATTCGAAGAGAAAAAGTCTTATTTGAAGAGAACATGTCTCACGGCAAGGCATTTTGTACTCAGACTAGTCTACTGCAGGCAACATTCATAAAATATTTAAATTCTGCAAAAGGGCAAAAATTCAGCACATTTCACGGAATGCGAAATTCTGCATTATCCATGATAACGCCAGTGAAACAAAAAAGGCCTCATGCGTATTTTAGGCGCTGTCTAACAAATAATGGCTGAAGTTAACAATGAAAGAAAACAATAACCCCAAACAAGTGGGCAGCCGTTAGAAACCATGTGAAAGTCCCAGCAAGACAGCCATAGCAAGAAGGAAATGGCATATGTGTGAGACCCTGAGGGTGTACATAGGACACATGAGTAATAGAAAGTTAATGTTTTAGTTAGTCATTTTAAGAAAAAATTATATGCTAATATGTCATTACTAGACGTGGGCACATTTTTTACTTATGTAGGCAAAATGTGCAAAATTCCTAAATTTTCGTGTTATGCAAATTCACAAAATTTTTCAGAACACCGCATTGCACCTTTCAGTGTAGCTTTTGCCAGTGGAAGACTGGATATGCTCAAACCTGTCTCCTGCCAGTATCTTAAATTTTTGCACAAGGTAAGCCCTTGGATGAAAAAAGT
The DNA here is from genome assembly GCF_964261635.1 of Lissotriton helveticus. Taxonomy (NCBI): domain Eukaryota; kingdom Metazoa; phylum Chordata; class Amphibia; order Caudata; family Salamandridae; genus Lissotriton; species Lissotriton helveticus. The sequence goes on along the minus strand of NC_136071.1, from coordinate 549,472,710 downwards.
CACAATTAATGCTGGCAGACAACATTTCACACTAAGGCATATTTTTGTGTATTTTCCAGGAAGTTTCGTGAGAGCAAATGATACGATTGTGCACCTCCTTAGCCATTACACAATAAACATAGAAAGGGTTAAATAGGTGCGGTGAGACAACCTCTCACTGCACAAACATGCCCGTGAGGCATGTTCAAATAAGTCCCCACCCCGCGTGAATTTAACTAACAATTTTTGTGTAGGTGTCAATGAAGTTCAGTGAGAAACCTCATTTACAAATTGGAGCAATCGCATACAATGTAACATATTTCTTGATTGGCACCTTGCATTTTAAAGTACCCACATCAAAGTAAATAGCCACATCTGGGAATATTACACACAAAGAGCTTCATATGCAGGTTCCAGCAGACATTGCCTGATGATAAAGAGAACAGATGTCACAGTTGTCAGTCATGCTCTTAATCCAATCGTAAACTTTAAAGTAAGTTGTAAATTGGTTTCTGCTTTGCCAAAAAAAGTGAGGTATTTCCGGGGACCTGAGAAAAAACAATTTGGATTTTATGAAACACACACTGAAGGATGCTGTAGGCATAACTGTAAACTATAATACGTATATAGCTAACATAACACATTATCCTTCTAATCCTCTATCACACGATGCCTCAACTCACGGATTACATAATCAGTGAATTGTGACGTCATCCCATTATGGTAGTGTTAACGCGGGATTTCTGGTCTATAGTTATAGATCTAGATCCCAACTCAGGTCGACTGAACCGTTGGTACCTGTCATTGAGTAAAAGGCAATCCACTACCAGGTTAATCAGTTAAAGACTTACTCCACTCTAAAGAACCACTGAAGCTTAAAAGTTTTAAAAGTTTATTGCAAAGCCAAACTTAACTGGAGATACAAACATCTCAAAATAAGATTCAAAAGATATACGGGTATTAATACAAACATGAATTTTCTAAATGCTCTTAGTCGGCAGAAGAATATCACCAAAACAAACTCTAGAATTATCAAAGTTACGAGGATAAACACAAGCTGTAGCTTATGTGACATTTGCAGAAAGGAAAGATATCAGACTAGACTAGACTAAGTGACATCCCTACTTAACAAGATCTTAACCTAAAAAGGTGTCAGCAGTGGTGACTTCCAAAGAAGATCACGCACTTCCCTTAGTCTTTGTTCCAAAACGATGTCTCGCAGTTCCCTATCTGCCTACCCATCCGCTCTCTTAGGTTCCTCAGATCATCTGCCTGCTCTCCACCCAGGGGTGCTGTCCCTAATACAAAATCACATTTACATTAGAAAGGCCCTTTAGAGACGCCCCTCAGGTGGTGTTGGTGCTCCATGCTGGTACTCCTTCTAGGCCCATCGTTAGCGTTGACCTTGCTTCCCAGGCTCCTCTCCGGCAAGACGGTACCCCCAGGAAATTCCTGAAGACTCCTCCAGGCCTGTACCAGGCTCTCTTGAACAAAAGTCTATTCATCACTTTCCTGATAAAACCCTCTCGCACCTGCAAAAGACACTTTCTCTGTGGGCTCCAAATTCCGGCCTCCACCATATCTTTAAGTCGTAAACCATGTAACAGGCTCTGCGTCTTGTGCTTAACATGACCTTTCTCTAACGAGCACATGCAGATCAAAAGAAATGACTTTATCTATTCAGGCCTGTTAGGATTCCATGAAACGGGCATATGCATTCTGAAAAAACATTTAATTTCTTTAGTTTAAACGATATTCTAACTTATTACACACAATGATTATATAAACGTCTATTAAACACATATATTAGTCCTAGGTTCAGTAATACTTGAATCATAATAACATTAAAATCCAGATTATGTGGAAATACATCAGCTTCTTGTACTCTTTGTGAACTGCCATGTGGCCTACACATTTCTACGTTTTAGCCGAATTACATTTTCCCTTACAGTCACACAACATGGGATTTCAACATCTCTAACATCTCTAACATCTACATTAGTTTTTCACACTTGATATAAGTATTCTATTTTAATAAGACACTATTATATATTTTCACTCTATAGATTCGACACTCTTATATAATGTTTACTAAACTAATACAACGTGCTTGTAAATATGGTGCACTTCTATAGTTTTTCTTAACTTGCGCTCTCTCAATCCCCCCTTTGATGACTTTCAGTAGTCATCATCCTCAAAACACCATCCCTGAGGTATGGACTGAGTCAAACTGAAGTCGTTTCAGTACCCCCTCGTTTCATCATCTCTAGAGCCTTTAGACTCCTATACTGATTATCCTGCATCGCAGTCAATCTCCTCTCTTGCCTTCTCATTGTTCTTTGCAACTTGTTTGATCTATACCATTGATACAGCCGCACCAATCCCCACAAAGTGATTATACAAATCACTATTATGATAATAGGTTTCAGTATGTACCAAATGATATTCTTTCCTAGGTTGGCAAACCAACCTCCAACTTTACCCATTCCTTGACCTACTTTTTCCCACACTGTTACCTTTGTCAAATCCTCAATTTCATGATGTATTTCAGTAATGTTTCGAATGTACTTTTCTAAAGGTTTTGAATTGTCTGGAATGTAGGTGCAACATTCCTGGACCTTCAAAGCCTTACAGACTCCTCCCTCTTTGGCTAACAGAACATCTAGAGCAAGTCGGTTCTGAAGAACCATTGCCCTTATCGATTGCATTTCTCCTTCCACCAGCATTAGTGATCTAGAGCAATTTAGCATATGCATTCGATTTAAAAGTTCCCCTGTGATTCATCTACATGTAACCTACGAGTCTCAGCTGCTAGTAAAGCTTTGTCTTTCTCTGTATTGTCCCCCTTTTTACCAGCAATAGTAGGTTTCTGTGTCGATGTAATCTTTGGTTTTGTTGTTGCTTTTTCTTCATTTTCATGTCCCACTACATATGATATTGTAACCACTAAAGCTATAAGAAAAATCACTCCCACTAAAAGTGTGCCTATTATACATTTGGCCCTGCGGTTCGGGTTGCCAGCCTCCATGACCTCAAACAGTGTAGTTCCAGTTCTCTTTCTCAGCACAATGTCTCTTTCCTTTGTACAATGTCTCTTTTCGAACCACACCTGGAAGCTGATAATCTTCTCCGCAAGATCAGTCTTTGTGTTCTATAGCAACAGACAACCCTAGCCCTTCTCCATCCACTAAATGGAAGTCCCTAGTTTCTTCTTCCACTCGGCGCTAGGTTATCTCTTCATTAATTTATCTACAAAGTCTTTAGCAATCTGGAATTATACGTGTTCCAACGACTCTCATCACACCTTCTAATATTTCTAAACGAAGAAGGAGCTCCTTGAGTATTGGACTCCTTGAGCAACAAACCGGAAATTCTACTGTGTTTAAGACCAATTCTCTTATTCCACTCAGGAGAGGAGGATAGACAATATTGAGAGTCAGCAATCCTTCGACCTCCACTCCTGGTATCAGCAACTCTATTTCCACTGTTATGATGGGGTCATTTCTGGTTAAGGTCACTTGCCTTACCCTCACAGTTCTGCGTGCTTCTGACATCTGCAGCGAGGTAGGTCCACTCAGGAGTAGAGTATCTTCTACAAGGCACTCGCACCCTCCTTGATCTCCTTGGACCTTCCTGTTCCTGCTCTTGTACACCTTCGTCCAGATCCGAGTTTTCGGATATAGGAGCAAGAGTTTCCTCTCGAGCTGGCTTCAAGCTTGGCCTCTTTTTTCTTTCAGGCCAAGTAGCTGCTCCACGCCTTGTTCTCCTATTTCTTGTCCTCTCACTCTGTTCTTGATCACTCTGGACTTGTTCTGTGTCTGAGTTGTTTTCACAGCAGCTTTCTCCTTCTGTGGCAACTTCAGTTTCACTGCCGTTCTGTCCTTCTTCTTCTTGTTCTGTAGCGCTCCCAACTTCTTCAGACACCCCCACAGCTTGACTGATCCCCTCTAGTGGCTCACCGTCCACAACTGAATCTTCATCGGCGAGAGGAGCTGTTTCTTCTAGGGGTGCTGGAACTCTTCGAGTATGGGAAGCATGGATCCAATTTGGCAACCCTCTGCACTTCACAGCGGTATTCGTGGTAAGGATGACCTGGTAGGGCCCCTTCCAGCGCACGTCTAGACAGTTCTTCCGGACATGTTTTTTTCAGTAAAACCCAATCCCCTGGGCACAGATCATGATACAAGTCTCTGGAAGATGGAACCTCAGCAGCCTGCACCTGGAAGGACACAGAATGAATGGCGTCAGACAGTCCCTTGCAGTAATGCAGGATTAGGTCATCTGTAATGTTCAACAAAGCAGTGGTTGGTACAGACGGAAGTCTCATTGCCCTCCCCATCAGGATCTCATGCGGAGAGAGGCCTGTCCTCCTGTCTGGTGTGCTACGCATACTCATGAGCACCAAAGGCAGAGCATCAGGCCAACTTAAGGAAGTCGATGAACATACTTTGGCTATTCGGGACTTCAACGTGCTATTGATCTGCTCCACGATACCTGAAGCCTCTGGTCGATAGCTACAGTGTAACTTCTGATCAATGTTCAATGCAGAGCAAAGCATTTTCACAACTTCACTGTTAAAATGAGTTCCTCGATCTGATTCCAGGGAGTTTGGCACCCCGTAGTGCGGGATCAACTCTCTAAGCAACAACTTTGCTACTGTGAGTGTATCGCACCTGCGTGTAGGGTATGCTTCGACCCATCTGGAAAATATGCATACAACCACCAGAACATACCTGAGGTGGTTGCTTTTTGGCATTTCAATAAAATCTAATTGCATTCTGTTGAAAGGCCCCCCAGACCTCCCAATGTGACTCATTGTAACTGGTGTTCTTTTCCTTACGTTTAGTTGCTGACATGTGACACATCTCCTACACACTGCTTCTGCTGCAATCCTAAACTTAGGGCAATACCAAGTCTGCCTGAATACCCTCAGCATGGCATCTCTTCCTAGGTGTACTGGACCATGTATCTGTCGTGCCATTGGACTCACTAATTCCTCAGGTAACACTGCTCTTCCATCTGCTGAAACCCAGAAATCCATTTCACTTTTCACACAACCTGCTGTTTCCCATGCCTTTTTCTCAGAATCAGGTGCATTTTCTTGCATGTTTTTCAAATCCTCCCAAGTATCTACTGTTTCTAACATCATGTTTAATTCGGTCTTTTCCTGAGCCCCACCTACTTCCACCTCCGTGAAAGAATATCCTTGCTCCGCACAATAGCGGGCAACTTCATCTGCATATCTATTACCTTGTGACACAAAATCTGTATTTTTGGTGTGGGCTGTGCATTTGACTATTGCAATTTCAGCTGGACCTTGTAATGCTTCTAACAGTAGTCGCACAAATTCTCCATTTCGAATAGGCGAACCAGAGGAGGTCATGTAACCTCTCTGAGACCACAACTGCCAAAAATCATGAACTACACCGAAACCATATTGGCTATCCGTATAGATGGTGACTCTAATTTTGTTTCCTGCTATACAGGCACGTGTCAATGCAATGATTTCTGCTACCTGAGCGGAGTGTACTCCTTCCAGGCAAGCGGCTTCCACAACTCCAGTAATGGTGCAAACAGCATAAGCTGCTCTCAACCGACCAGTATCGTCTCTTAAACATGAGCCATCAACAAAGAAAATTTCATCAGGGTCGATCAATGGCTCATCCACAATATCTGGTCTTGGTTTCGTGCATAGTTCAGTCACATCAAGGCAATCGTGATCTTCACATTCCTCGCCTTCAATATCATTAGGAAGTGGCATCAACGTAGCAGGATTCAAAACAGAGCACCTCTTAAGGGTCACGTTCTCTGCAGCAAGAATAACTTGCTCGTAGCGCGTGAGCCTACTGTTGGTCATGTGCTGTGTCTTGGTCCTGGTCATCAACAATTCTACAGAATGCGGTACATACACCACTAACTGGTGTCCCATTACAATATTTTCACACTGCTCAATGCTGACACCCGTTGCAGCAACGGATTTGAGACATCCGGGCAACGCTGCGGCTACTGGATCTAAGGTAGCCGAAAAGTATGCAACTGGTCTACGGGCATTTCCATGAATTTGCACTAAAACTGACAAAGCATAGCCTTCTCTCTCACAGCAGAAAAGTGCAAATGGTTTCTCATAATCTGGCATTCCCAAAGCCGGAGCACGGCACAAATCCTCTCTCAGCTGCAGGAACGCCATCAAACAATCTTTGTCCCATGGTACCGGATCACTCACCTCCTTGTGCGTCAGTTTCTGTAAGGGTTTTGCTTTCAGTGAAAAGGTAGCTATCCACTGTCGGCAATAACCAACCATTCCTAGGAACATCCTGACTTCTCTCTGTGTCGTAGGCGCGTTCATTTTCATTATCGCCTCTATCCTATCTGGTGACACCTTGCGCTTTCCTTTTTCTATCCGGTGTCCCAAGTACTGTACTTCTGTCAGACAGTACTGCAACTTGCTCGGAGATACCTTGTGTCCATTTTCAGCTAAATGGTTCAGCAAGGCAATGGTATCTGTCTTACAAGCCTCTTCTGTTTCTGACGCAACAAGTAGGTCGTCTATGTACTGGACCAGAACCGAGTTCTGGGGCAGTACCAGACTTTCAAGATTTTTCTTCAACAGCTGGTTGAAAATTGATGGGCTATCTGTAAACCCTTGGGGGATACGACACCATGTTAAAACGCGATTTTCCATTTTAAAAGCGAAAAGGTACTGGCTTTCTTCATCCAATGGGATTGAAAAGAAAGCCTGACAAAGATCTATCACTGTGAACCACTCAGCTTGGAATGGTATTTGAAACAATATCACTGATGGATTCGGTACCACTGGACAACATGAAACAACTATGTTGTTAATTTTTCGAAGATCTTGCACTATTCTAAATTTCCCACTAGGTTTCTGCAAACCCATAATCGGGGAGTTGCATGGACTTCCCACGATTTCCTTCAGTATTCCCTGTTGTATCATAGAATCGATCACAGGTTTTATTCCTGCAATCGTCTCTGGAGTCAATTTGTACTGAGGCATTCTTGGATATTCAGCATTTGGTTTAACCATAATCTTCACTGGTTCTACTCCTTTGATCAGTCCTATCTCTTCTCCAGTAAAATCCCATACATCTGATGACACTGCATCTCGTAAATCCCATGGGAGCTCCTCCACTGTCAGGGTAGGGTACAGTTCTATGCATGTTCTCGAATTTACAACTTTGAAGGTAGCATCATCGTCTGTAGTCTGTACCTCTACTCCCTGAGGTGTGCAGTATATCGTGCAGTTCAGTTTGCACAATAAGTCCCTTCCTAACAGACACACAGGACTAGAATCACACACTACAAACTGATGTTCATCCGTGTAGTTTCCTATTTTCACTGACACTGGTTCCGTCAAAGGGCTATTCATTCTTTTATTTGCAACTCCTACCACCTGGATCGTTTCCCCCGACATTGGTAGATCTGGAACCACTGCCGATCTCAAAGTTGATCGAGTAGCTCCAGTATCCACCAAGAATGTTGTAGGACACCCTGCCACTTCTGCCTCAACAAACGGTCCTCATTGATCCACTTCTAGAACTGCCCCGAGGGTACAGTCCTCCTCTCTACTTACACGTCGTCCCGTCAATGGATCAACGTAGTAACACTCTTCTTTACCTGTGAACAAAGGCATTTGTCTATAGACCTTTCCTCCTGTCGTAATCTTTGGCGGCTGAGGGAACTGAGCTCGTGGAGCCGAAGTCCCCCCTTTGGCCACATTACTTCTTGACACCGTCACCCTTTGAACTGGAACTTCCTGAACTTCCTCCTCTACTTCTATTTCTCCATTTTCAGGGTTATAGGGACACTCGCGTCTCCAATGTCCCACCTGGTGACACTGGTGGCACTTTGTCATTTTTTTCAATGTAGCAAGATCTATCCTCGGTCTAGGGTTTTCCTCGTTGTCCCTATTCTGACTGTTTGATTTCCGTCCCATGGTCCCTGTTCCCTGTTGCTGCTGTCCGCCCTTTGCAGCTGACTGCATCTGCACCACCATCAATTTTTCCTTTAATTTCTTTGCTTTGGACTCTATCTCATCACTGCAGTATCTTGCATATCTCAAAATCTCATCCAATGGTTTGTTTTGCCACCAAATCAAATGCTGCTGAATCATCAGACAAATATCAGGTCTCAACCCCAAAACAAACTTTGATACAAACTGTCCTATATCTTTGGGGTCCATTACATCCAGTCCACTGTATTGTTTGAATGCTTTGAGCAATCGCTCATAATACTCATGAACTGTCTCCTTGGGTTCCTGTCTAGTTCGGTCTATTTTTACCCAATCTATGTCTTGTGGTGGCACTTTATCCTTCAACCATGTAATCACCCTTTCATATTTTAACATTACACTTTCTGACGGTCCATTTGTACGAGGATCCCTTTCTGGTTCTACAGTTGGCCAATCGACACTAACCTTGCATGCTATCCACAAGTCTCCTGGAACCACAATATCAAACAAGGTGTTCAAATCAATCCACAACACCTTTGAAATCTTGACAAACCTCTCTACCTGCTTGTACCACTCTACAGGACTCTCCCTTAACTTCGGAAATGAGTTGGTAAATGCAGCCAAATACCCCCTACTCCAGGGCACATGTACATAATTCCCATTCGATATTTCCCGCAAAGGGAATGCCTCCATCTGCATTAGCCTTCCCTCTGGAGACATCACATTCGCACTCCGCCTAACAGTTCCCTTCTTGGACCACCTCTCCTCCCATTTGTACAGATCTCTCCATGCTCTTATTCCTGTGATCAGTTCCCTTATGTGTGTTTTTAATCCAGTTGTCCTCCTCTCATCTAAGTCCTGATCTGAATACTGCAACCTGTGGTTACCCTGTAATGCCTTGGTTCTGGACAAATCTACCATATACTTGTCTGCCAATCCAGACAGTTTCTCATGAGTTGCTCTGGCTTTTCGAGTGATGTCCTTTGCTATAAATAGTAGTTCATCTTGTTCGTACATGTCGATCCTTTCTAAAGACAATGTACCGTCTATTATATCGTTCAGATCAGATCTTAAGCTGGTCACATCGAGTCTTCTGGCTTTTATCACAGCTTTCAGTATACTATCTTTAGAGAGTCCAATTGTATCTCTCCCATCACAGCTCTGAGTCCTACGTCTGGGCTCAGGCGTGTTATGGGGAGTCCTCCCATGCTCCCATCTCTCCAGGTCCCATGCAGTTCCATCCTCTCTAGGTGGGTAGTGAAACACTCCCCTATTCCCCATAGTTCCACATTTCCCATTTTGCCTGGCTTCTCTAGGTGCATGGTAAGACATTCCGTTATTCCCCATCTCTTCACCATTTGCCGGTGGTCTCTGATCAGTCGGCACATGGCAAGATCCTTCACTGTTCCCTATGCTCCCACGACTCCAGTGCTGTACATTATCACTGGGTGCATGGTGAGTGCACCTAAACCTATCTCTGTACTCTCGGGCCCTTCGGTCTCCCTCATTTTGAATGAAACGAGATGTCTCCCCACACTCCATACTTCTGCCTCTTTGCTCCTGCTCATTTCCTCTGTATGTATGACGTATAACTCCTCTACTCTCCTGACTTTTACCATCCCACTCCTGACCGCCTTCTCTAGCCCCGCAATGAGATAATGTTCCATTGCCTCGACTTCCCCATTCTGCTTCTGCTCTTGACCTGTTGCTCTGTGCTTCTGTCGACGCATCCCATTCTCTCAAGTCAGCCCTCAGCTCTTTGTAGGATTTCGGCCGTGGTCCCCTCAGATCCATCGGTCCTCTCTGACCCCCTTGCTCTGTTACGGGGCCCACTGCTGAATCCAATGGGGTGCTCCACGTTATTGGTCCTGGCAGTTGCCTCCAGGCATTGGTCGTGTTATTCCTTCCTTCTATCTCAACTCTTTCCCTGTCCAGCTGTACCTGGTTTTCCTCTCTCGCTTTCTCTGGGCTATAAATCGACCGTATAGGACCTATGGTAACAGGTACTTGAAGAGCCTCTGGCAATCCATGAGACTCAGCCCTCTCTGTTGCTGGCGTCTTCTGCACCACAAATCTTCCGACTACTCTCTGTACAGGACTATGTTGAAGTGTCCCTTCATCTTTGGTAGGTACCCAATCCGCTAAAGGGAGTGGCCTATACCCTTCTATGCCAACCCTGTCTCCTTTTGGGAGCCCCATACCTTCTGTCTCCATATTGTCCGGAGGTGGTCTATCTATCAACAACCTATTTATGAGGCCGTCCTCCGACTCGCTCTCATCAACCTCTTCCATGGGTTTCTTTCCACCTGTAACCTCTCTCAAGGGGTACAACTTATCTACCTCAATCACCTGTACCCTCCACTTCTTGGCTTCTTCATCCCATTTAGCATCTTGCACTGCCCTTACTGATCGCCTTACCCTTTCTTGGCGTCTGTTCTGACTCCTGTCATGCGCCGCCCTAATCCACGCATTAAGGGCCTCAAACTGTGTTGGTCTAGGCAAAGGTCTCAGTGAGGACATGACTGCTTTCAACTGATGCAACACCTCTAGTCTAAACGTTCCGTATTTCGGAAAGGTCAATTCCTCATTCCCTTCTGTAATCTTACTCCAAGTCCCAAGCCACAGTATAGTATGCAACCCAACATTCGTTGCCATATAGTGAGCTGGTGTACCCTCTGGCGGTGCCTCTTCCCCGGAATAGGATTCTCTTCTCTTTCTCTTAAAAATCCCTCTCAAACATTTAAAACACTTCATGTTCAAAATCTACGAATTTCTATTTTCTCCGCGTTCGGTTACTTCCTGATGACAATCCACCCATCTCAGCGCGGTTTTCGGTAACTGGCCTATCACTGTGTGGCTCTTCGCTGACGTCACCCCAACCGCCCTATCACAGCGCGGCTCCCGCTGACGTCTCTCATCCCGGCGCGGCTTCACACTGACCGCCCTATCACAGCACGGCTCTCGCTGACGTCACTCGTCCCCCTTTCGCAGCAGTTCCCCTCCTTTCTTCGCTCGTCTCCCGGTCATACATGCGTCCCATTCATACTCTAAAAATGATTACTTCCGACCAAGCGATCACTTTCCTTGACTGTACGTCCACAGTCTAACTGTAATTGTCACCTTAACTGACGAAATGTCTTTCCGTGTACGTCCAGACAATCGCCTTCTCTGATAGGTTACTTGCACACGGTAACTTTCGACCTGCGTCCGTTACCCACACACTCACTCTTGCATTCCCCCCATCTCGGTCCTGCGGGCGATCAATGGTACCTCATGACCCCCTTTTCTCTGGTCGACAACTACTCTGGATGTTCGATACACCCGAACCACTTAAGCTCTACCCCGAACTTAAGATTTACCAGGTTGCGTGCGCTCACAACCTTCTCACATTCACACTACAGGCATTCAACTCTGCATGACATTACAATACAAATACAACACAAAACACCGCAATCTATCCACGCATGACCCTTGTTATACTCACTCTCGTCCGATTCTGCTGCTTTTCTCTCGCGCCGTCAGCACCTTCTTCGGCAGGCCACCTCTCGATCTCTAGGGACCTTGGGGTAAACTTAACCTAGTCTAGATCACCTTCCTCAAGAAGGTAACCATCCTCACTCTGCTACCAACTGTTAACGCGGGATTTCTGGTCTATAGTTATAGATCTAGATCCCAACTCAGGTCGACTGAACCGTTGGTACCTGTCATTGAGTAAAAGGCAATCCACTACCAGGTTAATCAGTTAAAGACTTACTCCACTCTAAAGAACCACTGAAGCTTAAAAGTTTTAAAAGTTTATTACAAAGCCAAACTTAACTGGAGATACAAACATCTCAAAATAAGATTCAAAAGATATACGGGTATTAATACAAACATGAATTTTCTAAATGCTCTTAGTCGGCAGAAGAATATCACCAAAACAAACTCTAGAATTATCAAAGTTACGAGGATAAACACAAGCTGTAGCTTATGTGACATTTACAGAAAGGAAAGAAATCAGATTAGACTATACCTACACTAGACTAAGTGACATCCCTACTTAACAAGATCTTAACCTAAAAAGGTGTCAGCAGTGGTGACTTCCAAAGAAGATCACGCACTTCCCTTAGTCTTTGTTCCAAAACGATGTCTCGCAGTTCCCTATCTGCCTACCCATCCGCTCTCTTAGGTTCCTCAGATCATCTGCCTGCTCTCCACCCAGGGGTGCTGTCCCTAATACAAAATCACATTTACATTAGAAACGCCCTTTAGAGACGCCCCTCACGTGGTGTTGGTGCTCCATGCTGGTACTCCTTCTAGGCCCATCGTTAGCGTTGACCTTGCTTCCCAGGCTCCTCTCCGGCAAGACGGTACCCCCAGGAAATTCCTGAAGACTCCTCCAGGCCTGTACCAGGCTCTCTTGAACAAAAGTCTATTCATCACTTTCCTGATAAAACCCCCTCGCACCTGCAAAAGACACTTTCTCTGTGGGCCCCAAATTCCGGCCTCCACCATATCTTTAAGTCGTAAACCATGTAACAGGCTCTGCGTCTTGTGCTTAACATGACCTTTCTCTAACGAGCACATGCAGATCAAAAGAAATGACTTTATCTATTCAGGCCTGTTAGGATTCCATGAAACGGGCATATGCATTCTGAAAAAACATTTAATGTCTTTAGTTTAAACGATATTCTAACTTATTACACACAATGATTATATAAACGTCTATTAAACACATATATTAGTCCTAGGTTCAGTAATACTTGAATCATAATAACATTAAAATCCAGATTATGTGGAAATACATCAGCTTCTTGTACTCTTTGTGAACTGCCATGTGGCCTACACATTTCTACGTTTTAGCCGAATTACATTTTCCCTTACAGTCACACAACATGGGAGTTCAACATCTCTAACATCTCTAACATCTACATTAGTTTTTCACACTTGATATAAGTATTCTATTTTAATAAGACACTATTATATATTTTCACTCTATAGATTCGACACTCTTATATAATGTTTACTAAACTAATACAACGTGCTTGTAAATATGGTGCACTTCTATAGTTTTTCTTAACTTGCGCTCTCTCAGTAGTAACATCACACTACCAACAAGTTTTCATTCATTAATCATAAAATGAATCAATATTCAATTTAGTTTATGGTGCAAAATCAAGTTCAGGGATAGCGGGGATTTTGTAATCCTCAGAAAACCTCAAGAAAGGATGGTAAAATGTTGCATTTTTCAGATCAATTTTCCTAAAAATTGTCTAAAAAAGCGTTAGGTATCACAGGCAATCATATAAATAACGGGATGCTGTTTTGCATGCCCACCATTTTTATCAACATTTATAACTTATTTCTTTCTTTATACATTGCACTTCATTGTCTGTTTTGCTCCTGCCAGTAGCTTTTCTTCCATACGTTAAGACTGAGAATCTAGTTGGAATTCCCAGGGTGGAAAAAATTGACAATTCTGCGGATCTCACAATCCCAGACCATTTACAGCAGAGTTTATAAGATGTTTTAGGTTCAGACCAGTTTTATGAATCTTACAAGCTCAGCCCTCAGACAGCAGTACTGATGATATCAGACAAACCTTAATTATTGTTTGTAATTAAATGCCTCAATGTGAGTTATGGAATAACAGCCATGGAAGCAAGGAAATAAAACCACCATCCTGAACGCAGCACGAGTTATCTGTTAAATGTCAGCTTTAAATATATTGTGGAAGGCAATCACCTTGTCACTAAACATCAGCGTGTCAGTTTATGAAAAAACTAATATTTTGGTATCAGATACAAACTTTTCATTGTGGGAAAATAAATTAAACTCCAACAAAAAAGCACTTGTCATTTTCATGAAAAAAACACTACTTGAGCTTGAAAATCACAGCTCTTTATTTTTGGCAAAAACACATTTGGGCAGCCACGCCGGTAGTAGGTGTAACTGCAGGGCGGTGACGTGGGGAGGGGGAGGGGCAGGGTGGGGGGGGTAGTAATGTATGGATTACGGACTTTAACAGGTAAGTAAACATATAAATAAATAAAACGAATTTTGTTGCACGCACTGCATCGCATTTGGTGATGCAGTGCACACAACGAAATTCGTTTTATTTATTTATATGTTTACTTACCTGTTAAAGTCCGTACTCCATACATTACTACCCCCCACCCTGCCCCTCCCCACGCCACCACCCTGCAGTTACATCTACTACCGGCCGTGGCTGCATTTGGGGCTTAGTTATGAGCCCTTGCGTCACTTTTTGTGACACACTAGCAGGGCAAAAAATGCGCCATGTTGCGTCATATTTACAAAGTGACGCTAGATGCGTCACTTTGTAAACCCCTGTGCCACATTAGACCTGCACCAGGTATAATGTATGCAGGGTGGGTGTTTTGACGCAAGTAAACCTTGTAGAAGTGACTCAGTGAAATCTATGAGATTTCACTGCGTCACTTCTAGGATGCAAATGTGTCAATATCCTACGCCTGCCTCACAGCAGGCGTAAGACTGATGCAGGCACATTTGAAATGGGACTTGCTCATGTTAAATGATCCAATGATGGAGTTGCGTCACTTTCATGACACACTCCAGCAATGCGTAATTTTTGCGCTACAGATACGTCAGAAATACTGACGTATCTGTAACTTCTTGCGGCATAATGCATCATACTGTAAATATGACGCATCCAGCATGTCGCAAGAAGGGCGCAATGAAAATTGACGCATCGCTGTTTTCAAGCAGTGATGCGTCACTTTTTATAAATGAGGCCCTTGATTCTCAAACAGAGGCTTGTATCTTTCATCAAGTAACTACATGTACCACTGCTACACCCACGTATTTTGCCACACATTCTGGTGTATCACCATTGCATATACCATAGACACCAATCCTGTGGCAGGGTGTTTACTTTATGTGAGGGATGGCCACAGTTATGTCAAGAATACCAGCAGTATGCCAAATATAATAGGCACAGCATTATGCCAGGTTCAGGCACCTTCATGCCAAGAATGCTCACGATATGTGATGCAGGTTGACCACTATTGTATATATTGTGCGAGCTGTAACCAGATGTCATGGTTGATCTAAGATGCTAGAAGTTAGACGGCCAATCGGTAGGGACACTGCCAGGCCAATACCCCAACACAAGACGCACTCGCACCCCTCAAACATACACACACGCACATACATGCAGACAAATTCACAAGTACAGACATGCACTCTCACAAGTGCACATGAAACATTCACTTTCACACACCTAGAAACACAAGCATACATGCACACCCCATCACCCTTCAGCTACTATTTGGACATTTTTTATATAAGTCTCTGCTCCATCAGCTCTCGCACCTGAACAGGACACAGTCTCTGAACCTCTAATTCAGATCGTACATTGCAGACGTGCACTCAAAAGCAGAGCATGGTAATAAAACCCAATGTCATATGACAAGACCAGTATAGTGATTTGCAGGCTTTTGAGCTCTTCACTGATAAACACTTTGTAAGTGTGTGGCCCTGCTACTGGTGATTGATATTTGAGGAATAGGGGTACAGTGCTCTGCAGAGAGTTTAGAGTCATGATTTCAGCCACAGCCCTATAACTGAGTACTAGTACTCCTGCAACCCAAAAAGGTAGAAACTGGCCTACTCAGCCCATTACAGACATGCAGTTTGAATTGTTTTTCCGGATGTTGTGTGTTTATAGTTGTGTGACAGTCGCTCACGGGAGTGGTGCTGCACAACTTAGGACCTTCAGAATGGCAGCAAAGATTTCTGTTACAACTCTTCTCCAAAGCTCTCATTATTTGGCTGCCACTAAATGAAAGTGATTTCCTGTGATACACAAACATGTAATTCTATGTCAGGACCGGAGGCAAGGATCATGCGTACTCTCTTCGCTTTATTATTCACAGCAGCCACCATTTTACAGAACTGCTCAAAACTACTATTCTGATGAACCGTTGGGAAAAGGAAAAAAGAGACCACAACAGTCTAAACCAATAGGCAACCAAGTCCAAATGCATAGCCAAATTAGGACTCCACATGTTAATGTTAATGTTAATGTAGGCCGTACTTTTAGAGCGCACGGCTACCCCAAAAGGTGTCCCGGCGCTTTAGCAAAGAGGCCCCTAGAAACAGAGAAAAACCAAGGCAGACACACTACAGTTATCGCGGGTTACTTGGTGAAGAGCAGAGTCTTCAGCTCCTTCCTGAATGCCAAGAGGTTACTTGCTTTCCGAAGGGAAAGTGGAAGTTCGTTCCACAGGCAAGCTGTCACGTGTTGGAAGGAGCGACCTCCCATCCGGACACGTTTGACCACAGGCACCTCCATTTTGGCCAATTCCGCCGACCGCAAAGACCTCCGTGGCGCATAGAAAGCAGCACGCTTCCTCAGATAGTGAGGGCCAATCGCATGGAGAGCCTTAAACGCCAAAGTGAGGAGTTTA
Organism: Lissotriton helveticus; assembly: GCF_964261635.1. Classification (NCBI taxonomy): domain Eukaryota; kingdom Metazoa; phylum Chordata; class Amphibia; order Caudata; family Salamandridae; genus Lissotriton; species Lissotriton helveticus. The sequence continues at coordinate 549,456,330 of NC_136071.1, read as the reverse complement.
AATCTAATTCTCCCAGCGATAGGCAGCCAGTGCAGCCTGGCTAAAAGCGCTGAGGCACTGGCTCTCCTGGGCAGGCCATAAATGGCTCTGGCCGCCGAATTCTGCACAATTTGCAGCCTAGATAGCAGATATTTAGGTAGGCCCGCAAAGAGCGCATTTGCATAATCGAGGCGTGATCCCACCAACGCCTGGACTACATTCCTACGATACTGCAGTGAAAGCAGGGGAAGAAATTTCCTAAGCATTTTGAGGATGCTGAAACATTTCCCTGCTAATCCCAGGATGTGAGGACGAAAAGAGAGGTCATCGTCGAACACCACTCCGAGATTTTTTACTTGGGCGGAGGGTGTCTCTGGGGGGAACATATCATGGGGCCACCAAGTCTTCCAGCCCGGGTCTGGGGCACAGCCGAAGAAGAGCAGCTCAGACTTGGCTGAGTTGCACTTCAGGCTGTGCCGCTGAAACCACGCAAAGACTGCACTTAGACAGTCCTTAATTCTGCCGCCGTTGAAAACCTCTCCCTTCCTGCAAGTGAACAGGAGCTGGGTGTCATCAGCGTATGAGATGACCCGGGCCCCAAACGCCTCTGCTACCTCCGCTAGAGGGGCCATATATATGTTGAAAATGGTGGGGCTCAAGATAGATCCTTGAGGCACCCCCACCTCCAGCGAAGGCATTTCGGCCGAGAACGGCGGGGCCCAGATCACCTGTCGGCGGTCGGCCAGAAAGGATTGAAACCAGTCCAACACCGTCCCCCGCAGACCAATCTCCCTGAGTCTTGAGAGAAGGCCAGCGTGAGGGACGGTGTCGAACGCCGCCGATAGGTCCAACATGACTAACATCGCCCTTCCCCCATGATCGAGTGTCTCCCTGATGGCGTCGGTAACCTCAACCAGAGCGGTCTCCGTGCTGTAATTTGCACGAAAGCCGGACTGGGAGTCATGCAGCAGATTGTTGTTCTCAATAAAGGTGGATAGAGTAAGCTGAACATGTTTCTCCAGCACCTTCGCCAGAGCAGGGAGGAGGGAGATCGGACGGTAGTTAGCCCATTGCAACGGATCAAGCAGAGGCTTCTTAATCAGCGGCAGAATGAGTGCGTGTTTCCACTGTCGTGGGACCACCCCCGAGCTCAGTGATAGATTCAGCAGGGGGTTCAGCAAGCTGTTCAACGCTGAGGCCACCCTGCCCAGGCATTTCGCCGGACAGGCATCCAGTGGCGAACCAGATTTCATCCGAGATAGCAGCTCCAGCGAAGTTTCGCAGGACAGCTCAGGGAAGACAGATAGTGTGGGCCTTGAATTAACCCGGGAGGGATCTAAATAGGTCGGCTTACCCCCTAAGGGGTAAGCCGTATAGACCATCATGCTGCCATATAGACCATCAACAGAGTCCCACAGTCCTCTTTCCTCTCTGCTCGCAGCAGAGTTAAGTACCCTTCCCTTATCTCTGTGCTTGTCTAAAATGCTCTTGCTTGAGAGTTGTTTGGTGTTATGTGGTAATGTAAGCCTTTAGCTTTGTATGTCTAGATCTTAGAATGTGTCATGAGGTCACTGTAGCTCTGCATTACGATTGTAAGCAGTTGCTCCAGTGCCTCTTCATGAAGAGACGTGTCTTCCTTGTTAAATCTGCAAAAGCTTCTGCAGCCTTCCTGGAGTCTTCATTATTAAACTGGCTACAACCTGGGATCACTTGGATGGATGTCCCTACACAAATTGGAGGTTAAAACTATCAAAGAAGGGGGGGCGTGGCCTGGACGCCACGGCAAGATGGCGGACCCAGTGTGAGCTCCGCAATTCGGCAGGGGTCTTCTCAAAATTTGTGCAGTTTCTACATCGCTTCATGCAGCGAAAGTGCCAATATCCGAAACCGGATTATGCGGTGAGTCGTTTGACCGCATTTTGGACATCCTCATACCACTGAAGTGAAAGATATTCGCAACAACGCATTTTCCCTCAAAACGGGTGCGAGCGGCCGCCATTTTAGGCCGACTCGTACGCAACATTTGTGCCGTTTCTACACCGCTTCATGCAGCGAAAGTGCCAATATCCGAAACCGGAATATGTGGTGAGTCGTTTGACCGCATTTTGGACATCCTTACACCGCTGAAGTGAAAGATATTTGTCACGACGCATTTCCCCTTAAAACGGGTGCGAGCGGCCGCCATTTTTGGCCGATTCGCACTCATTTATCTACTTCTGCAGCCCCGATACTTGTTGTGCATTTCAACATCGATAACGCTGCATTATACTGGATTCACATGACCCCCTAAAGCCTTCCTCTTCCTGGGGCTGACTTTTTCATGGACTTGCTTTCCTGACAGGTGCGCTTTACCGCTACTTTATTTGTGGTTTACGTGTAATTTTCGCACACTTTTTCTCGCGCCTCATGTTTGTAACCACCGTATCTCTCCTCGCTTTAGCGGTTTCTGTGATTATTTTTTGATGTTTCCTGCATCTTTCTGGAATGACTTGCTTCAGACATGCTCATTGATTCATATTCTTACTGCCCATATTGATTGAAGGATTTCCTCATCACTTGACACATTATACTGGATAATTCTAGTCATATAATTTTGGCTCAGTGCAGCGCTCCTCAATGATATTGATGCCAACTCCTCTTTTATTGGGAATGTGTGCGCCCGCTTTTTCTAGTCGCTGAGCGCATGTTTTCATTTCCTTTGGAAATGCAATTTTTTTATATTGCTCCTCTCTGAGTATTCCTGTGTTGGTACATCTTGATCTCTATTTTCCTCTAATCTTGGTGTATTATAACCAAACACTCACAAGGGCTAATGACTCTCACTCAGTCAGATCATCTGTAACCGGTACAAAGCAGAAGAGACATAAAAATGATCCACCGTCTCCAATCCACACTTCTCCTAACCCTGTCTTGGATTCGATTTTGGATGAAGTACGTGGCCTTCAACCTTTTTTGTCTTCAACTAATGAGAAATTGAAACAAATGGAGGAGAGATGGATAACTATAGACGGCAAGGTGCTGGAATTAGAACAACGCGTTAGTGACATTCAGGATGTCTCTACTAAAATACCAATGCTTGAGCAGGAAATCCACAGACTGAAGTTACATACTGAGGACCTTGAAAACAGAAATCGTAGAAATAATCTGCGCCTTTCTGGCCCGCCGGAGAACATTGAGGGGCCTAATATGGTTGTGTTTCTTCAAAAATTCCTACCTGAGCTACTGGGTATTTCACCCTCCTCTAATCCTCTGAACATACAAAGAGCTCATCGGTTGGGTCGACCTAGTACCAATTCTGCTAGACCCAGAGGCATCATCATGCTCTTCCTGGAATTTACGGAACTAATGACTATCTTGAAAGCTGCTAAACTCAAGCGTCATCTTATTTGGTCGGGACATAACATCTACATCTCATAGGATGTTTCCAATGCAACAAATGCTCTCCAAAAGGAGTTTTTGGCCTTACATCCTCAAATGAGACATCTTCATCTCCAATATGGCATCCTACATCCTTGCCTTTGCAAGGTTACTCATGATGGGCGCTCACGCACTTTTGATGATCCTGAAAAACTCAAGTTATTGTTACAAAGTTTTCCTTCCACGAGAATGGATACAAGTGTTTAATTGTTTTTTCTGTTTACTCACTCCATTCCATTTCTACTCAGAGATGTTCTTATTAGTTCACTAACACATCCTTCTTTTCAACTTTGTTGTTCGCTGTCTTTCTGGCCTTTCTGACTCTTTGAATCTGGCCTATTCTTACATGAGTTGCTCTTTCCTTATTTTTCTGTATATCACATTTCTTTCTCTCTCTTCTTCTCTGCCAGTGGTCTGCCTTGCCGTTCGTCACCATGCTCCATCTTCACTGTATTCTTTTTGTTTTACGGATCTGGCTCTGTTGCCTTGATCTGTTTACCTCCCTTTCCTTTCCTACTTTCCACTCATCCCTTTCTTTCCTTTCTCTCTCTGCTTTTTTTTTCATTGTTCATTATTGGTCACTTTGTATTTCTATTTATTCTTTGTTAATATTGGTCATTGTGTTGGAGTTCATCTGTTTTGCCTATGTAGATCTTCATGATGATTTCTCTTTTTGTAACTTTTTTGTTTGCTGTGTTTCCCTTTGTAGTCTCCTTCCTGCAGTGTTTTCCCTACATATGTTTTTCGTCCTTCCAACCCTCCATTATGTGTAACCTTGTCTCGTGGAACGTCCGTGGTCTTGGAAACCCTATCAAACGTCAAAAGGTACTGTCACATTTATCTAAACTTCACTCTCAGATTGCTTTTCTTCAAGAGACTCATTGTTCTGATGTGGAGTCGTTAAAGTTAAAAAGGCATTGGGTGGGTCAAGTTGTTTTTTCCCCTGCTTCCAACAAGAAAGGTGGTGTTGCTATATTATTTCACAAAGCTTTGTCAGTTCAAATTCTATCTACTGAACATGATGACGATGGACGATGGGTGATGGCTAAGATTGCAGTCCATAACACAACGTTACTTTTATTAAATATTTATGGTCCTGTTCGCCCAGATCCCAAATTTTGGACGGATATTAAAATTCTCCTATCCTCTACTGATTGCCCTAATATTGTTGTGGCCGGGGATTTTAACCAGTGGTTGGATCCTTATTCTGATAGATTATCTAAATGTAAGTTCCAGCCTGACAAAACTCACAAATCATTCCAATCGGCCATTGCCTCTCGTCCATTATATGATGTATGGAAAAGGTGTAATCCTGACTCCTTTAAATATTCTTTTTTCTCAAATATGCACCATACCAGGTCCAGAATTGACTACATTTTAGTTAGTAAATCCCTGCTTCCCTCTATTCAGAAATCGGAAATTAGTTCTATTTTTATATCAGACCACGCACCTGTTTTTGCTACACTTGATTTTTTCCTTACCTCCTCAAAATTTAGCCGTTGGAAATGTAACACTTTCTTGTTATCTGACCCAGTTTTTATCAAAAATGTCACTACCTTTATTAATGAATTTTTTACTCTTAATCTTTCCTCTGACACATCTATTCCTAACACATGGGATGCTTTCAAAGCTGCCTTAAGTGCCTTTGTCATATCCTTTGTTTCCAAGAAGAAAAAGGTTTCTAAAACTAAACATGAAGTTCAATTGCAAACTATCAAAAGATTAGAACATACTTATTTCACTTCGAAAGATCCCACTGCCCTTCATGCCCTAATTGCAGCAAAAACGGAACTTAATAAACTAGCAACTATTGAAGCCTGTAACGTTTTGCTTAAAATCAAATCTAAGTATCATGGCGGTCAAAATAAAGCAGGCAAGATGTTAGCAAATTATCTAAAAATTAAGTCTGAACGCAAAACCATAGGTCCCATCCTTAATGAATCAACTAACAAATTAGTGTCGTCTGATGAAGATATTGCAGATGTCTTCCATAACTATTATCGATCTCTTTACTCAGATGACACTTTCCCTTCCACTCAGAACCTTGAATCCTTTTTCTCAGGTCTTCCCCCTCCACCGACCCTCCCTGATGAATTTGCCAACTTAGAGAAAGATATTACCATTCAAGAAGTAATTACTGCTGTTCATGCTCTGAAAAAATCTAAAGCCCCTGGTCCTGATGGCCTCCCTATTGAATTTTATTCTACTTTTCATTCTATTTTTGCCCCTAAACTTTTACAACTCTTCAACTCCTTTATTGCTGAAGCCAAAGCTTCAGGGTCCTTCATGGACGCATTAATTGTTATTATTCCCAAACCCGATAAGGACCGCTCTTACTGAAAAATTTCCGTCCTATTTCTTTAATTAACTACGATTGCAAAATTTTTGCCAAGATCCTTGCTTCTCGCCTTGATAACATTATCCCCTTTTTGATTAAAACGGATCAGGTCAGATTTGTAAAAGGTAGGCTAGCATCAGATAATGCACGTATGTTTGCTAACATTATTTCCCTTAGTAAGACATATAAATACCCCCTTGCTGCTCTTTCTTTGGATGCAGAAAAAGCATTTGATCGAATTAATTGGCATTTTATGTTTCAGACTCTCCAATGGTTTGGTATTGGACCTTCTTTTATTTCTTATATTAAATTGTTATATTCCTATCCCCGTGCCAGCATTTTTGTTAATAATCAGTTCTCTAAATTATTTTCTTTGTCTCGTGGCACAAGGCAAGGTTGTCCCCTTTCTCCCTTATTATTTATTCTATGCCTTGAGCCATTCCTAGAGCGTATTCGCACTAATCCCATGATTACAGGCTTTAAATTTTGACACAAAAATCTCTGCATACGCGGATGATATTTTGGTTTATATGTCCAATCCTGTTGATTCGTTGCCACATTTTATGAATGAAGTCCAACTTTACTCCTCTATCTCTGGTTATAAACTCAATTTATCCAAAACTGAAGTTCTCCCCTTAAACTCTGTTTGCTGCCAATTTATGTTTAGTGATACTGTATTTACCTGGTGCCCTTCCAAGATTAAATACTTAGGTATTTGGTTTTCATCAACCCTAACAGACACTCTCAAATTTACCTTTAATAATTTGATTAAGAAACTTCAATCCCTTCTTCTTCTATGGTCTCCACTTTTTCTTTCTTGGTGGGGCAGATTGGACACTATTAAAATGATGATTACCCCCCATGTGTTGTATACTGTTTCTATGCTGCCCATTAAAATCCCCAATGTGTATTTTTCCCGAATAAACTCTATATGTACAAAATTCCTATGGAATAATAAACATGCTCGTATTGCTTTGCTTAAACTTACTCGTCCTAAAACTGAAGGTGGTGTCCGATTCCCTAATTTTAAAGCCTACCATTCAGCTTTTTTGATTAAACAATCGTTTTCATTAGCTTATGATTTTTTGAACATGCCGGTCCCTAAATGGGTCCTCTTTGAATGATCACTCTTAAAGGATTTTCCTTTTAAACATGTTGCTTTCATGTCTAATTGTTCCTTTTTGTCCAACTATCCCATTTTGAAATATTCTCAGACTCTCATCTCCAATACCTTTTCTAAAGATGTCACCTCCTTGCAATGTTTTTTATCCTCCATTGTTTGGTACAATACATTTCTCAAATACAAGGGTAAATCTTTTTATTACAAATACTGGAAGGAGAAGAATATATCTTTTGTTTATCAATTCCTCCATAATTTCACTATTATTCCCTTCCAAGATTTGCAACTCCGTTATCAAATACCTGATTCTTTCTTTAGTGAATACACTATCATTACTGCAGCTATTCAAACTCATTTAGCTACTTTCTCACTTCCAACTGACTTTCCCTCCATAACACCTTTGACTTCTTTGTATCCTTTATTTTTTACCCACAGACCTAAGGCTGTTCTTGTTTATACCATATTGTTATCCAATGTCCAAATTCGTTCTAAATCCAATATTGAAGTTACTTGGGAAAATGATTTATCTGTCTCTTTTTCTATTATTATGTGGGAAAAGCTATGGTCTAAATTATTTAAAGTTTCTGCAGCTGCCCGTATAACTAAATCTTTATATTTTGTCTACAAAAGAGCGATTATTACTCCTGTTAGTATTTGCACATTTTTGCCACATTCCTCTCCTTTATGTTGGTCTTGTTCTAATGCTACAGGAACCTTAACTCATTTATTATATGAATGTGCTGCTGTTTCTTCCTTTTGGAATTCAGTTTGGAAGGTTTGCATGTCAATTTTTAAGTTTAATACCGCTATATCGTTTATACATGTTTTCCTAGGATCCTTATCGCATGATATAGATATAGTTACATCTGATTCTAGATTGTTTGACCTTTTTATTGCTTTAGCTTTTAAGGTCATTTTATCATCCTGGAAAGATAATTCTAAATTATCATTACCTATGTGGTGGAATTTTATTTGTGATGAACATAGGATTGCAACTGTCTCCTCATCTTCTATCCCTCAAAAAATCAAATCTGATCTTCTATGGCTTCCTTTTACTTCTTATCTTTCCTCTAACACTTCCGCTAGGTGATTCTTATTCACTTTTTTCTTCTCTTTTTCTTCTTTCTTTCTTTTCTCTCTTCCTTTTTTCTATTTTTCCTTTCTCCTACCCCACCCCCTGAATATCCCTCTTGATATAATTGATCATATATTACTTTGCCTGATTGTATTTTCCTATTCATGTTTATATTGTGTTCATTTATGGCCTGTGTTCTGCTTTTTGCTAAATTTTCAATAAAAATCTCTTAAACAAACAAAAAAAACAATCAAAGAAGGGACCAGAGAGCAAACCATTGACCACTTCATTTTCTACAAATCGTCATTGTTCACCAGTAAGTGAACAATGAAGGTGAGAGACTTTTACTGTTGTTTTTTACGTCTGGAAGTGAAAATTTTATTGAAAATTGCGCTATCTGGCAACTCCCATGTTTTTTAATGTACTCGAGCGCTGCCTTATACATCAACTGTTGACATTCCTACATGCGCCACGTCTCGAGCGTTTCTCATGCTCCTGTCTCTCAACTTAATTAACTGATGAAGTGCGTGCCACACCACAGACGTGTGTGTTTACTGTTTATTCTCGCGCTCATGTTTTTCTTTCAATTTATCTAATACTGGCGAAGCGCACAAACACACTGCAGAAGTGCGTGTACACTAACGCGTTGGTCTGCCATTACGCTCTGTATCGACAAAATGCAGCGCATTTGCTCTTATAAAGTTTCTTTGCTTGTGCCTGCGTTGTTTAATGTGGTTGCTTTTGCTAGTTTCGTGGGTGAGTGTATCCCATTACTTTCTATTTTGTTTCGTGGGTGAGTGCATCCCACCTTATTTTATGGTGTTTTATGGGTGAGTGTATCCCTGATCTTTCTATTCTATTTCTTGGGTGAGTGTATCCCTGTACATTGTCTCTGTTATATGGGTGAGTGTATCCCTGTACTTTTCATGGGTGGGTGCATCCCAGTACATTTCCTTTTTTTTTTGGGTTGAGTACCTTTTGTCACGTATGTAAGTTACTATGTTCCGTATTTTGGTCCTGTTAGGTTTTTTTTCAATGCTGTTTACTTCACGGCTCTTGCTTCTCCACCTATTGTTGTGTTGCCGTTGATGGGATCATCTGAGTGTAGGGGTGCCTAGACATCAGGCGTACGAGTGTTATAAGTGATTTGCGTTTCTTACTTTATGGCTTTGCCTGAGACTCTTTGTTCCTTCAGGTGTGCGCATTTCTTGGCATTTGTTTTTCAGTGTTGCCTTTCCTTTGTGAGAAAAGGGGATGGTGTGCGTGCCATTGATTTGCTTACATTTTATTGTTATTACATTATTGCATTACATGCTGTTTAAGGGACACTAACAATGGGCATTTGGAAAAGCCAGCTAGTAAGGACACCAGCACCCGCGAGTGTAGGAGGCCGCAATTATTAGCATCTGTCTGGGCTGTGTAGTTTGCTGTCCAATGTAGTCATTTCACGCATTGGTGCTGCGCAAGCATCTCCAAGGTTGGCGTTCTGGCATCGTCACATATTTCTCATTTTCATTTTGGTTCTGGTGCCATGTACTTACATCATGCCGCTTGCTCTCTGCTATCTGAACTGCATTGCGTTCTTTATTGCGACAAATTTAAGCAACAAAGGAGTGCATTGAGGGGTTGGGTACCCTATACATTTGTTTTACCTAGGAGTGTGTTAAGGGGTGGTGTACCCTATACATTTGTTTTACCTAGGAGTGCATTGAGGGATCGTGCACCCTATACATTTGTTTTACCTAGGAATGCTTTGAGGGGTCATGCACCCTATACATTTGTTTTACTGTGGCTGTGATTTGCTACCAAAGGACCTACCTGGACATATCCTTCACCTCGGACAGCTTCCTTGGCGTGCCGCTTGGTTTCCCCCTGCTGCCGCTGGCTAACTCACGCGGCTACCGAGCGGGGGAAACTACAATACCCAGAAGCCCTTGCGGACCACGCCCACTCGATCTCACGCCCGGTGGTGCTGAAAAGATCGTGAGCACTTCGGCAGAGTGAGTGCCTGTTTTTCGAGAAGACTGGGGCTGTGATTTGCTACCAAAGGACCTACCTGGACATATCCTTCACCTCGGACAGCTTCCTTGGCGTGCCGCTTGGTTCCCCCCGCTGCCACTGGCTAACTCACGCGGCTGCCGAGCGGGGGAAACTACAATACCCAGAAGCCCTTGCTGACCACGCCCACTCGATCTCACGCCCGGTGGCGCTGAAAAGATCACGAGCACTCCCGCTTCGTGGGACACGCGCGGGCGCCGCCGGACGAAGCCCGGGACAAGGGCGGGACCGTCCTAGGCCGTCACAGGCCGGAGAAGGCTGGGCTGGGCCACCCCCCTAACGTGTCAGGCAAGACTTGTATTAAGGAACTGGAAATTATTGTATTCTCTGTATTTAGTACATCTAGGTGGAGTACACGTATTGGGGGAGACACAACCAGCAAAAAAAACAAAAACAAAAACAAAAAAAACCTAAAAATAAAAGGAAAGGGCTAAACTTAAGACATAAACATAAAATATGGCCTTGTCGTGTGACAATGGGAGAAAAGCCTCACGGATCCAAATAGGCGGTAGTGTAACAGGCACGCTCGACAACTTTATTACTCGAGCAACAGTGGTATTAGAGCGAGAGATTGTGCTCGCTGAAAAAAGACTATCGCTGGATCTTTTATGTTCTAAACGGTCATCGTTGGGCAAAATCCAAAATTCCAACACACAAGAGAAATCCGCCACGATAAGAACTAGTGGGATTAGCTCGAGAAGTCCAAGCTTAGGACAGGGAAATTACAATACCGCCTCTTCCTCACTCATCACCTTAGATAGTACAACATCAACTGATGTAACCCTCCCAATTGTTATAAAAAAGCGGGGCTGTGCTGGCAAATGTGCAAGTATCAGAGAAACCCAAGAAGCAAGTAGGAAAAAGGATGAGGGTTGGGGACAAACAAATAGTTAGCAAGCCAAAATTTGCAAAAAAATGTAATTAGCCGGTAAAAACAGTCCCTAGAAACGATAAACCATCTGCTAATATACCTTTGGTTCGACCAACTGATCAACCCAAAAATATCTCGAGCAGTGCCCCAAAAGGCTCCTCATGTTCCATGCAATATTTCAGTGATCCACCAGGTTTTATGGCTCAAGTGGAACAATTGCTAAAATCGCTTGTTCTCCCACTGATAGAAAAAATGAAGGTCATAAACCAGAACCTGGATAAAATCCAACGGGAAACCACTGAGAACACACTCCAATTGAAAAGTCTCCATACTAGCCTCCGGAAGGAGGAGACTATTAACCACCAGAGCAAATCTAATACAATCTTATTGTCTCCCCCATGTCTGGCTCCAACTGTCGTAAAAGCAGGAAACTCCAATGGTACGCAAGGTACCAAAGAAGGGAGTTCCATCAAACAGAGGGTTGCCAGCAAATCAAACACCATAGAGGATAATAATGAGATTGTAAGATCTGCCACCCCCCTGCTAACAAAAGCCGAGATCAAGGGCAAGGATATTATAAGTGTCATTGATATACCTCCTGAGGCAACGCCTCTGGTGATAGCAATGTACCCTCCTTGGCTGAAGGCCATAAAGAGAACTATAGACAGTTAAAAAACAAGGTGACCCACTGGTAACATAACAACACCAGGGAAGGTAAAGGAGTTGGTCACAATGTTATTATGGTCCGTCGAGTCTCATGGGTGGGAAAGTCTTTGAAAATAAAAAATGGCGACTGTATCGTGATTAATTTCGATTGCCGATCTGTAGTAGAGAGGATCCTTAGGGATGTAGAATATTTGGGGGACCCATCGGCCCAGGTATAGAGATCCTGCCTCTGGGTTTTTTCTATAGGTCACACATAAAAGATCATCACAACAGCTGGAAAAGGGGGCCAAATGATAGGCCATTTACCCATAGGGGACACCGGAGTTGGGGTACTTCATTGATGAGCCTGCCAATGGTACCAACATGGGGTGGGCAGGGGGACTATTTCCCTTTAGAGGTAACTAATCGATACGCAGCCCTCTCTGGCCTAAATGATTGTGACTGACTGGTTGAGGATGGCACTCTCGATGTCCATCCCGATAGCTCAGTTGGAGCCATTTCCCCTAACTTGACAGCAGTGGGTAGCCCAGAGGGTAAGCCTCTAGGTAAGGTGAGGAATACTGATAAAGAACCATTTCCAATGGACAAGGAAACTAGTATCAATGGTCATACGGGGGAACAGATGGTAAATGGCGAAGTGTTTTGTACCACTACAGAAGTGGGGCTTATTCCCCCTAACCCAGTTCCAAAATTAGGAAAGGTATCTTTAAGAGTGGATGGATTAAACCCATTTAATTTAGATACCAAAGGGTTAACGCAAGAACATAGTGGGGAGGGAGGGAAGATAATATCCTGGAATATTGCCGGGCTATGTTCTAGACTACAATCGCCAGAATGGCTTACCTTTGTAAATGCTTTTGACGTTTGTCTATTTCAAGAGACTTGGGCATGTGATCCCCAGTTCCTCCAGGGTTTCTTGAATTTTTTTGTCCCCGCAACTAAGGGTCCCAAGGGGCGGCCGAAAGGGGGGTTAACGGTATGGGTATGACAAGAGCTCTTTGATAGAGTTATAGAGCTACCCACCAAGAACAGGGATATTCAACTGATTAGGCTATCATTGGGCTCCTTGGGCGTCCTGGACATTTACAATCTATATGTTAGAGGGTTAGGAGGAATTAAATCTCAGGTTTTGGCAGCTCTGGATTCACTGATAGGCTCACAGCCGACCGAGAATAACATAATCATCGCAGGTGATTTAAATATGACTTATGAGCCACTTGCAATTCAATTGGTGATTGGCGCGCAGAAGATGAAGAAGAATCGCAGTGGGGGATTCCCAAATTTAGAGTTAAAACCCATTGATAGATGGACAGATAACATAATCCAAATGAATGGGATATGCTGTGAGAGAGGGCTCAGAGCATTGAATGGCAGAACCCAGAGTGACGGACAAGGTGAAAGCACTTTTGATAGTGGTCGCTCAAGAAGTAGGATTGATTATGTTATCTGTAACCTGGCAATCTGGCACCTTATGAAGGACATGAAGGTGGCGGCAAGGCAAGAGAGCGACCATAACCCCCTATGCACTACCCATAGCTTGTGGGGGAGAGAGGAAGGGGGGCCGAATAGGGTAGAACAGGCTTTATTTGAGATTGTCCCGACAAACGATATGAGGCGGGTAAGGTGGGGACTAGTTATGATGCAAGATAGGATTCTGGAAAATATTAACGAGGAATTGGATAAAACCATTACTGCCATGGCTAGTATCCAGGGGTTAGAGGATGATCTGTGACAAATCATCAACCTCCACGATAGATTCTTTAGAACTATAAGGGGTCACTTCATCAAGGAAGTACCAAAATCATCAGGCAAAAAAACACACCCATTGAGAGTGGGGTGGTATAATAACGCTTGTAGAGTGGCAAGAAATTCCCTAGGTGTAGCCTTAAAAAGAAAAGATCCTAACGCAGTGAGATTAGCTAGGCAGACTTATAAGAAAACTGTCTATTTGGCAAAAAAACTATGGGATGAACACCATTGGCAGGCCCTCAAATCAGCCAGTACCTCTAAGGATTCTAAACTCTTCTGGAACATTGTTAAGTGGGGGAAAGGAGGCCGTCCTGAAACGCCCGTTAACTTTGACACACAGAAAAGCTGGGTAGATCACTTTGGCCCACAATATGCATTCAGTCAAGAAGATAGGCTTAGGGAACCCATAAATAATATCTCCTGTTTAGAACCACCCTTTACTATTAGTGGCGTAAAAGTGGCACTGAAAGCTGTTTCAAGGGGAAAAGCACCGGGACCAGATGGGGTCCCAGCGGATGTCTTCCTCCATGATAAAATGCACTGGGACTGGTATATCATGACCTGGCCAACGCCGTGGCCCTGGGAGCTCCAGTACCAAGGTCATGGCAAGGGGCCATAATAATCCCTATCTACAAGAAAGGTGATAAAACGCAGGCGGGGAATTACAGGCCTATCAGCCTGATCGATACGGTACAAAAGGTGTTTGGGAAAATTATTTTAGATAAAATCTTAGACTGGGTAGAGGAAGAAAATATCCTGTCCCCTTTTCAGGCCGGCTTCCACAAACTAACGAGTACCACTGATCAGATCTTCCGTTTTATTTTATTGCATTGGAAGACTGTACTATTAGGGAAAGGTAGCATTTGTGCCACTTTTATTGATTTGCGAGCCGCTTTTAATTTGGTGCCACGAGTCAAGTTGTGGAATGTGTTGAATAAGTTAGGCATGCCATCAGATATTCTTACGCTAGTTATGAGGTTACATGAGTCAAATCACGCAAAAATCCAATGGGGGGGTATGGGCAAGTTACTCCTGAATTCCCTGTAGAGTGGGGGGTCCGCCAGGGCTGTGCCATGGCCCCCACGCTCTTCTCACTATATATTTACGGGGTAGTTGGACGTATGTTGTCAGAATCAGTAGATGCCCCCACTTTGTCTGGAATGAAAACCCCGATCTTATTATTTGCGGACGACACCCTTATTATATCAAAAACACCTAGTGGCCTCCAGCGAGCGTTGACGTTTTTTGAGGATTTCTGCACTGATCACGGGCTGGAAGTAAATGTGGCAAAAACTAAACTTATGGCGTTCAACCCACATAGTAGTTTTAAAGGGAATTTCTTTATGAATGGGCTAAAAGTGGAAATCGTGTCGGATTTTGTCTATTTGGGCATCCACGTGGCCAGGGGCATTAAGTGGGGAAAACATGTTGAAATGACGGCCTTGAAACTCCGTCAAAATGCTGGAACAGTACTGGTAGAGCACAAGAAATCTCTGACTAAGCCAATACAGCCAGCTCTCCAAGTGTAAGAGGCAAAAGCCCTAAGCTCGGCACTATATGGTGCTGAGATATGGGGATACGATAACCTGACACCTCTAACACTTGCTGAGAATACATTTTTGCGTGACCTTGTTAATCTATCCAAGAGCTCACCAATGAAACCACTGCGTTATGATCTAGGCAAGAAAGCTCTGGTAGATTTGGCTAGATTGCGCCCAATATTATACTGGCAACGGATTTGGGTAACCCCCAAACTTGCCCACTATGCCCAGGGTTTTTTGGATGTAATTAAAAATGATCATTTCCACAAGATAACCTGGTTAAAGGATCTTTCTAAAAATTTAGCGGAAATGGGTATGAAGGGGCTGTGGGAGTACCCCGAGGTAGTCCCATTCCTATCGAAGGTTATACTAAAAGAAAAATATTGGGAAATGATTGCGTACCGCAACTGGAATACTGCCAATGCCTCTACTATGGAGGGTCGTTTTCTGGAGTGTAAAGCTGTCCCTAATTTAGAGCCATATTGGGATGGTATTACAAAACTGGGAGATAGAAAGCTCTACTTCCAACTTAGAGCGGGGTCCCTTCCGATAAGATCATTAACAGGAAGGTGGTCTTCTGGCACTTCCAATAAATGCCCGGTTTGCAAGACTGATGGAGAGACCATCGCCCATCTTCTTTTTGTATGCATAGCTTATAGCACCCCGAGACGAGTCTGGTTAAAAGCTGTTTGCAGGCTCCTAGGCACAAGGGATAGTGCGGTGGCACTAAGACTAATTTGCACTAGCACTTTACCTGTTATTTCTTATGCAGTTGCAAAATATCTCGTATGGGTTTGGGCTATTAGGAACATTTTTTTGTCATGATTGATTTGATTCCTTTTAGTATGTATACGATTTTAGACATTTTTGTATTGAACTCATGTGTAATATAAATGAAAGAGCTTATATGATTTTTAGAAACACATAAATTCTGAGATTGTTTTAAAAGTGTGATATTGTTAAATTGTTTTTAACTGTATTTTTATCCATATGTGTTAGCTAGCTATTGTTAATTGAAATTAATTTGTATCAGCAAATGGAGGTTTTAATAATCACGCTTTTATGAGTTTTTTAACTCGAATAAAGCTAACTTGAACTGAACATTTGTTTTACCTAGGAGTGCATTGAGTGATCGTGCACCCTATACATTTGTTTTACCTAGGTGTTCATTGAGGGGCAATGTACCATATACATGTATTTTACCTAGAAGTGCATTGAGGGATTGTGTACCCTACACATGTGTTTTACCTAGGAGTGCATTGTTTAACTGCTTACAATTGGAGTGCAGAGCTACAGTTACCTCCTGACACATTCCAAGATCTAGACATTCTAAGCCAAATGTCTACATCTTGGAATGTGCCATGAGGTCACTGTAGCTCTGCATTCCGATTGTAAGCAGTTTCTGCAGTGCCCCTTCATTTAAGAGATTTAAGAGGGCTTCTTCATCCTGCCTGGAGCCTTCATTATTAAATGTTATTTGGACAATATTGTGCCACAATCAGGGCATTGGTAGTCCTTATTTTGCTGTGCTGTGTTTTTCCTTTTCAGTTCATCGCACCGCGGGACCACTCTGCACTCCCTTCGTGGCTGAATCTGCGGCAGCTCCACGGTACGTCCCTTTGCCCACTAGGTGGCGCCTATGAGGTGTGTTGCTCCCCATGACACACGATCTCTGTTGCTTTGTTCAGGTGGAGACCCTGGGCTGCGTTTTTTTGAGTCTGGAGAGTTAGCCCCCAGCGCAGACCGGGGTCTGTAGCCTCTAAAGGGTCATTATAAAAGCGCCTTGAATGCCTCTTTGTCTCCAGGTCTGTATTAGCAGCACGTTCCCGTGCATGACACATCAGAGGGGGAGGTCAATTTTCCCCTTATACCTCAGCCAGCTGGTCCTTTTACCACAGCGCTTGCAGCCCATGAGGGCTTTAGTGGTTTCTGAAGCAGAGTGCTGCAAGCGCAGGGACATACCTCCCAGGCTTTGTCCCATCATGTATTACATTATCAGGTGAGTGTGTCCCAGTGCTTGAACCCCCACCAGTGAGACATTGCCCACCCAACATTTGTTTGGTTGTCTCCATCCCCTTCTACACTGCAGTATTTTATCTGGGGGGGGGTGCTTTCACTGTTTTTCCACACTGCCTTTACAAGTACTATGGAGGCCCTTGATAATACACAGGGGGATCCCCTCGACTACCTGCCTTTTGATGATGACTTTTATGAAGTAGTGGATACCTCAATACATAGGGAAGAAGCGGAGGCCATGGACCCTATGGGGCAGAGGCTCTTCCAGCAGCTAGCACAGGAATGTGCCAGGCTAGCTAGTCTGGCCATCCCACCCGGTGGCACACAGGCCCCTGTCCAACCTACTGATGGAGCTGAAGCTCTGGCCAAGCGCCAAAAACAAGAAGGGGTAGACCACAAAGCCTTTGAGCATCATGTCTTCCTCAATCAGGACCCTCCCCATCCACCTCCTATGAATCCCTTCAGCCCAGCTCCATTCCACCCCTCTCCAGCTCCCCAGATCAGGATGATTGCAAGGGGGATACCAACAATGAACAGGGTCCATCAAGAGCTTGGCTCCCTACCACCTCCCATTGACCCCTCTACCCCCAACCCTGGGTCTGACTTACTAGATCCAGATGACATCATTCACCCCAGGTCAGCGGAGTGGTCCCTCTCTGACAAGGTCACTTAATATGTGGCAGCCCGCCTCCAGAAGACTTTGGAGAAAGAGGCTCAGATCTGCCTCTGTGCGGGGTGTCCCCATCCCTCTCTTGAGGGAACGGTTTCCTTGACCCCAGAGCTCGACTCCACCATGGCCACTTTTCCTGCAAATTTATCAAGGACCCTAAGAAAGGGATTTATATGTCCTGGCACTCGTGCCAGGGCAGACTCCGGGATACTCTTGGCCCTTTGACATGGCCGAGGATGCCAGATCCTCGGGCACCATTATCTCCTTAGTAATGCTAATTGTGCCTTGTCGGCGGAACGCCAACATTCTTTTCTAATCAAGGTTGACCCCAGTTAGGGGATTTGGCGGTCTTTTAGGCTGGTGCAATTGCTCAAGGGGGCCACTTCGAAGAACCCTTCATAAAAGAATTTGGAAAATTTGTCAACACATTCACATCCGTAGATAATGCCCAATCTTCCATTAAGCGGGTCTTCCACCCTTGGGTGTTCCAGGGCGCCGGGTGAGGCAGGGGCCGCTCATCCGTCCATGGCGCTTCACAATATGCTCGAGGGCAAGGCTCCAAGCATGGCGGTTACCAGGATAACACCTGCTATGCCACATTCTAACCCTACCCGAGGTCAGCGCTTCAGGGGCAAAGGATCCAACTCTACACCCAATTTTGGTGAGTGTCATTCCTTTTTCATTACTAAGAGTCAGATGTCGACTACCGGGTTTCATTCCTTTTTGGTACCTCCGATGCTTGGGTCCTGCAGACAATTCAAGGGTGTCAGATAGAGTTTTACACTTCTCTCACTCATACTTCCCAGATACATTCAGTTTTCCGCCCAAAAGGCAGCTCTGCTAGATACTGTGATTTCTTCCCTTCTGGGAAAAGGTGCAATTTGGTTCTCAGTTTCCCACCCATGGAAATACATCAGCAATATCTTTTTGGTGGACAAAGCCGATGGTGGTCAGAGACCTGCTATAAACCTTTGCGAGTTCAAAAAGTAGCTCATATACCGACATTTCAAGATGGAGGGCACCCATCTTCTTTGAGACCTCCTCAGGACATCAATTGGATGGTTCAGCTGGACCTAAAAGAAGTCTACCTATCCCTTCTGATTTTACCTCATCACAGGAGCTTTCCTCAGTTTATCTGGTGCGACTGGATGTATGAGTTTTCTAGTCTGCCCTTTGAACTTCCTTTGTCCCCCTGGTGCTTCACAAAGGTTCTCAAACCGGCCATGGAATACATTTGGGCTCAAGCGGTCCATCTTATCGTCTACCTTGACGGCATGCTCCTCCTTGCTCAGTGCCCATGACAGCTGTCTCTCCAGTTACAATTGGCTGTCAACTTGTTGCAGTATTGGGGGTTTGTCATAAACTATAAGAAATCGCTGTTGATTCCCTCACAATCAATCACTTTTCTGGGTTTTGTCATAGACTCAACCAAGGACATGTTAAGAATTCCCCCTTGCAAAGTCTCCAAAATATGACATGAGTTGCACATGCCTTTAGCAAGGACCCATGTTTCTCTGAGACTGATTGTCCATCTACTGGGTTTGTTTGCCATCTTTTATCCAGGTGGTCTTCCAGGGCCCTCTTCATTATCATGCCCTTCAATGCTTAAAAGTGGCTAATTTGCGGAAGGGTCTCAAGTACTCCCAAAGGGAAGCCCTCTTGCAGGAAGTGGAAAATAAAATAGGTTGATGGCTCGCCCATATGGAGGCTTGGCATGGGAGGGCGATCTTCGTCTCCTCTCAGGATCTCGCTATCGAATCCAATGCCAGCAGATTTAGATGGGGTGCAAGGCGTGGAAAATTCTCCACAGGAGGTGTTTGGTCACCTCAAGAGCAGGAGTTGCATATCAATTGTCTGTAGCTTCTGGCCAACTCCTTCGCAGTCCGGAGCTGGACCAGGGACAAGAATCAGTTGTGCGTCTTCCTCAAGATGGACAATATATCGGCTGTCCGGTATATCACCCACCTGGGAGACACTCGTTCCAAAGCACTGTCAAATCTAGCGACCAGTTTTTCGCAATACTGCCTCCAACACCAGATTTTGGTTATGTTCGAGTACTTACCGGGGCAAGAGAATCAAGTGGCGACTGCACCCGGACATATTTGCGCTGCTTCAATGAACCTGGGCCCCGTTCTCGAATCACCTGTTTGCCTTCTGGCTGGAACATCAGTTTCCTCATTTTTTCAGCTGGAGGCCAGATCCAATGGCGGTAGCGAAGGATGTGGTCCTTCAACATTGGAGTCGCATTTCCCCACTTCGCAATGCTCAGCCGAGTTTCAGCTCAAATTAGGTCGCAGGAAGCGGAAGTTGTCATGGTCACCCCAATCTGGAGGCCTCAAGTGTTGTTTCAGGTTCTTCTGGAACTTTCTTGGGATTTTCCAATCTGACTCCCCTCTCCTTCTAAATCCAGATCAGGTGTAACATCCAATGGGTCTGGAGGGCTGCCTGTCATTGATGGCCTGGAGGATTTCAGGGGCAGATGGTCAGTCCCTGACCTTTCACAAGACACTGAGGATCTCTTCTCAAACTCATGGGTTGGGAGAATGGTCAAGCTTTACAGGTCAGCTTGGAGGTGATGGACTGGTTGGTGTGTGCAATGGGGTTGTGATACTGTGGGGGCTGATGTAGTTCATGTGCTCAACTTCTTGGCTTTCTTGGCTGCTGAGGGTTTAGCTTATCGCTCTATTAATGCCTTTTAGTCAGCCATCTCTGTGAGCCATGTTCAGATCGACAGTTTCCCTGTTGGGAATCATCCTTTTGTGCCGTCTTCTCAGGGGGACTAGGTTGTCTCTTCCCCCGGTACCTTGATACTCTGCCCTTTGGGATGTCAATCAGGATCTTAATTGGTGTCTGTCCTGGCAGCCAAACACATTATTCAGGAAGGAGCTGTCTGCAAAACTAGCGATGCTCCTTTGTCTTGTCTCATGAAGACGGATATCTGATGTAAGAGCCTTGAACATTACAGGCAGAACTTTCTCCCCCTCTGGGGATCCCTTCTCAGTCAGCGCACGCACTAAATGCCACACTAGAGTGATCTCTTGTCCAGCTTTTCTGGATACTCTAAAACTGTGTGTGGTATGGTGCCTCAAGGCTCAGATAGTCAGGATATTATTAAACAGTTTGACAACATTGCTTCCCAAATTAAGGATAGCTTATGGGTGGATTAAACAAATCGTAAAGAGAAGACTAGAAGCTGGTTTGACTCTGCTTGCACAAAGGCCCATACGAAGCTTAAACATGCCCTACACGCCACCCCCTGTGACCCCGTATTGGTTAAAGAGTCTCGGAGACATTATTATCAGGTATTGAAAAGAAGGAAAATGGCAATTAAAAGGGAGGCATGGGAGTCTCTTTGCGAGGCCTCACAGAGCAGGGACGCATCTGCCTTTTGGAAAGCTGTGAATGCCCCATTCTTTGGTAAAAATACTAAAGCACGCATTGAAATTGCTATCTCTGAAGATGAATGGGTAAACCATTACTCTCAATTGAATAGTAACCCAGTAGGGGGCAACACGCTTCATCCCAAACCCTAGGGGAAGCGAGAGATAACGATGTGAAACTGGAGGTTACCTTGGAAGAGGTAAGAGCAAGCCTTAAAGCAACCCGGGGAGGTAAAGTCCCGGGCCCAGACGGAATACCACCTGACCTGTTTAAAAAATAATGCCGACCTGTGGGGACCTTTTTTAGTACAATTATTTAATGCCACCTCTGTGATGGGCATAAACCCCTCTTGGTATAGCTCTGTTATTGTGCCCATATTTAAATAGGGAGACGGACAGAATCGTATATGCTACCGACCAATCTCCCAACTGGATTCTTCTATAAAAATCCTGGGAGAGTAATTTTAAGTAGATTTCAATGTTGGGCGGAAGATAACTCCATTATCAGCGATCTCCAGTATGGGTTCCAAAAAGGGGTAGGAACAGTGGATCAAGGCTTAAATCTATTTATCTTGCAACAAAAATACATTAGGGCCAGGCGGGAGCATATCTACTTCGCTTTCGTTGATTTAACGTCAGCGTTTGACTGCGTCTCACATAGCAAATTATGGTCCATTTTGAAAAATTTGGGGGTAGAAGGAAAAAGGAATTTATTTTCTTAGAGAACTATATTTATGCCACCGCTACAGTGCGATATGGAAGAAAAGGAGAATGTACTATACCATTTGCCATAGGGCGCTGGGTATGGCAGGGGTGTGTTCTCGCCCCTTTTTTATTTTTAGTTTATATAAATGGTCTTGAGAAAGCCTTGTTGAAAGAACCTAGGGATATGCCCATGGTAGCTAAGAGACCGATACCTGCGCTTTTTTACGCAGATGATGCGGTCATCATGGCTCGGACGCCTGTAGTATTACAAGGCTTAATAACTTCCTTTAACATCTTTATGTCAAATTTAGACCTGAATATCAACTGTACTAAAACATTTTCTATGAACTGCGGTCCGGGCCCTAACAAAAAGAAGAAGGCTATGTATAATAATGCTAGTCCCCTACACTTCACCCCCACTTTTTCATATTTAGGTATTTTGTTTCACGAAGCCGGCACATGGGCAAGTGCTATAAAAGCAAGAAGACTTTTGTTTTGTAAATCAATTATGGCCCTAAAAAACCTCTCGAAAAAAATGGGGGAAAAAACAATAGTTGAGCTTTTAAGAATTTTTAATGCAACATGTATTTCAATTGCTGTCTACGGTGATGGCATATGGGGATATGCCAATGTAAAATCAATCCAGCTCACAGAAAATATGTTTTTGAGACACATCTTGGCTGTACCTGAGAGTGTCTCAAGCTATATTTGCCACATGGAGCTTGGCCAACCGTACATTGAAGACACAATTAGGGTCCAGCCAATATTAACATGGCACAGGGTCTGGACCAATGATGAGTGTGCATTGAACCGCGCTATCATAAAGGATGCGATATGTTTAGACCATGTGAGTAGAATAAGATGGTTTGCTTATGTAAAAGATTTTCTTGTGAAAATGGGTTGTGACGACCCACTTTCAATGTGCAATATCCCAAGGAAGTCATTAAAAGAACAATGTATGAGACACCTTGAGGATATAAGAATAAGTGAGTAATCAAAGAAAAAAACTGTTGTAGCTCACCAAATGATACTGGCACAGGATAAAATACAAACATATCTAACCCTTTCCATGAGTGAACATGAGCGGTTTATTTTAACGCGTTTTAGGTTAAATATCCTTTTTAGAGTTTTTAGCTTCCCCGTTATGAATTTATGGTCACATGATTAAATTAAATGCCTGTGTGATGATCTTTCTGAACAATCGGATATTCACATTAAATTTTTTTGTAAATGTTATGTATTACCTCGGAGAAGATTGATTGTTCCCATTCTAAAGGAGATGGAAGTTAACCGCTGCCGCCCAACATTTTTTATACTGCATAGACTAGATGTTATTTGGATTGTGGCATCTATTTCTGATTTTTTTAAAAATGTTTTTAGATTGCGTAATTCAATTTTTATTTAAGAAGTTTAAATTTATACTTGTGTCGGTCTTTAACTTTGCAATGTACTTTTCTTGTCTCTGTATCTCTGATTAATGAAATTCTGTGTGTACATTTATGGTTATTTGTTTCTAACCTAATAAAGTTATGAATTGCCTCAAGGCGTACGAGGAGATGTTGGAAGAATTCTGGACTCCGGGTGAGCACCAACTTCTGATCGCGCTCCGCAAGCCTTACTAGCCAGTCTGCTCCCCTACTAAATCCTGCTTGCTGAGATGGGTGATGCAGGAGCCAGTCATTGATTTAAAGATGTTTGGAGCGAATTCTGTCTGTGGAGCGATTGCTTCTCAAGCTTTCAGTCTAGACGCGAGGTTGGAGGACATCATGAATGCGGCAGACCGGTCATCAGATTCTACCTTTAAAAAGTTTTATTTACGCCTGTGCTTTATATGGCTCAGTTGGTGCTGGATAAGCTTTGAACATGCATAAACCTCGCCTCCGGTCCTGATTTAGAATGAAAGATTTCCTAGCATTTGTAATGGAACATTTCAATTCTATTAAGGACTTGGAGGCTAGGATTATCCCATGCTGGGATTTCAATCTGATCCCCTCCTCATGACTAGTAAGTACCTAGGTTTTTCCAATTTAACTAAAAAAAATGCTTACTGATATTATGCTTGAACCTTGTTCTCTTTACCATGTACTGCTTGACGAGTCTTTTTTATGCTATTATGCCTCAGTTGTGACCGTTGGGTCACTACTCTTGTTTTTTCTCAGGCTCGGATTCTGCCAGATAAGATGCTTGATTCCAGATGGTCAGCTTGGCTCACACGACAAAAGAGGACTGTGGGACTCTGTTGATGGTCTATATGGCAGCATGTGAAGCCCTGATTGGCTCTCTATTTGGACTTGGTTGCATATTGGTTTGGAATGTTGTGATCACTTTTTTCCTATTCCCAAGGGTTCATGGGACTAGTAGTTTTGAGATGTTCTTTAAAATAGCTGCTGTGAATAATAAAGCAAAGAAAGTATGCATAATCCTCGCTCTGAGTCCTTAATAGCATTGAAACTTTCTTTTACGAAAGCTAGGAAATTTTTCATTCCTCTTGTGAGTCATAGTCCCTCCCTTCACTCAACAATGGTAACAACTAACAAATTATACTATATATACTATATATATATATATATATATATATATATATATATATATATATATATATGTCCACAAAAAGGGTCCAAACATGAAGACGCACACTATCAGCGGGTGCTCAGCGCAGGGGTCGGACCCAGACCCATATTTCATTTACGTGCTTTCCAAAAGACGCGGCACTCAAGGGAAGTTTAGATGTTCAAAAAGTGTTTATTTAGTCAAGCTCAACCGACGCGTTTCAGCCTCCACGGCTTTGATCACGGTAGGTGAGTCCCTTCTTTGTTACACTCTTTATACCCCCACATGATCTTAAGATGTTGCATTGTGGGTATCGTAGTGCACAAGTTCTAAGAATGTTCGTGTTAATTAAAAAGGGGACGAATACATGTTCTTTGTACACAGGGTGACATGTCTAATCCAATACAAAACGTTAGGATATAGTATCCTATTTATAAGCAAAAAATTTTAATCTTAAAGTAATGGTATGGTACACCACTTAATTATTCATTGGCATCATTGAAGTTCTCTATAGTGTAAAGACATCATAAAGCACTGACATCTGAGGGTGAAGCAAGTAATAGTACATTTAGACCCCTGGGAAAAAAGAAAAAGAAAACGAAAAAGAAAAAGAAAAAGAAAAGAGAGGGAGAGGAGAAATTAAAGGATAGTTAAGCAAAAAGAAAAAAGAAAAAGAAAAGACAGGGAGATTTTATAAACATTTCTTGTGGCTTGTCAGAACAAACTCCTCATTCTAGATGAAAGAAGATTTTTAAAAAAAGATTTTTGAAAAAAGATTTTTGAAAGCTATATCATTGTTTATTCGAGGTGAACGGCAAGTTCCTCATCAAAGTTCATCCCTCTCGGCATCTTTGTTTTCAACCGGATGATATATCGGGATTCTAATTGGCGTAGTTCCCTTTTTCGATTTCCACCACGTTCTTTGGGCAAGATGGTATCAATCCCATAGTATTGCATGGCACGCCAATCGCCATTTTGGCAGGCAATCATATGTTTGGCAGTAGCATAAGCAATGTCTCTATTCTTCACCGCTCGAATGTGTTCCAGAATGCGCTTCTTTAATGGGCAGATTGTGCTGCCTATGTATTTCTGACCGCATTTGCACTCTATAACATACACAACGTATTGTGTTGTGCATGTTATTTTCTGTTTCACTTGTATTGTGTTGCCATTGGGGTCCAAAATTGATTTTGTGTTTTTCCCAATCTTACAAGCCTTGCAAGAATTACACTTGGTGAAGCCTTTTCGTTGTTCCTCTAGCCAATTCATCTTTTCTTTTACCTCGAAATGGCTGTTTACAAGAATGTCTTTCAAGGATCTTGTTTTCCTATATGTTGTTGTAGGTTTGGTACCAATCAGTTCTCCTATGTCTGGATCTTTTGCAATCAAATGCCAATGTTTCCGCATTTTGCTCATAATGGCTCCGCTTTCTTTACTGTATGTCGTTACAAATCTCGGAATTGATTGGGCCTTTTGTTGTTCTACTTTACTTTTAGGAATCAAAGTATCAATCCTTGGTATACCATCAATTTTTTTCTTGTTTCGCAACAATGTATGGTTTTGGTATCCTCTTTCTTTAAATCTTAGAATCGTTTCCTGCATTTTCTCTTCTGCATCTTCTGGTTGGGAGCAGTTTCGTTTCATACGCATGAGTTCTCCAAAAGGAATACTATTCAGCAGGGGTTTGGGGTGAAAACTGGTCCCGTGCAGTATGCTGTTTGTTGATGTTTTCTTTCTATAGAGTGTAGAATGTATCTTATCATCCTCTATATACACAAGTGTATCAAGAAACGGGAGCTTTGTGCGACTTGTTTCATATGTGAAAGATAGTCCCAGTTGGTTGTTTGCTAACTTTGTGTAGTAATCCTGAAATTGCTTTTCGTTTCCATTCCATATTACAAATAAGTCGTCTATGAAACGAACCCACAAAATAATTCTTTCAAGATCTTCTGAGTTTTCTGGATCCCAGGCTACAGTCTTTTCCCACCACCCCATGGTGATGTTCGCGTAGTTCACATATATATATAATGTTCACATCCTCCATAAAATCGCCGGGACACCAAGACAGCGGTGCATCGCAGGGGTAGAGGTATCCCTGTTACTAGATTCAGTTTCACAACACGCAGCCAAAACTACGCAGATGCACTCTGCTCCGCAAGTATAAAAGACCACTCCAATCTCCGATTTTTTTTGTAAAAAATACCCGTGACCAAGGCGAGTGTTTCGCCGAAACGCATTGGGGTTTTCTTGCTCCATTGCACGTTTTTCACGTGCTGAAATGAATGAATTAATCTTCCTTGGACTGTATATCGGCTTACTTCATGGACCACAATGCTTTGGGGCAACACGCTGATAGGACAAGCAGTGTGCGACTAATTGGACTTACTTTTATATTCAAGCTCCCTTGAGCTGGTGGGGCTGACGAGCCCGGGTTACGCACCTGCGTGCCACGAGTGGTACCGGACCTGAGAATATTTTTTGGCAGCCTATGCAGCACCCCTACATATATGCCTATTCCCTGCTGACGAGAGGTAACAACCTTGAAACACGTGTCATGGGATGGCCAACGCGACAGTGATTTTGGCTCAAGACTCTGGCAGAGGCGTACCCGCTGATGCTTACTTCATGGACCACAATGCTTTGGGGCAACACGCTGATAGGACAAGCAGTGTGCGAC
Source organism: Lissotriton helveticus (assembly GCF_964261635.1). Taxonomy (NCBI): domain Eukaryota; kingdom Metazoa; phylum Chordata; class Amphibia; order Caudata; family Salamandridae; genus Lissotriton; species Lissotriton helveticus. Next base: position 549,429,518 of record NC_136071.1, on the reverse strand, counting down.
CAATTGGACTTACTTTTATATTCAAGCTCCCTTGAGCTGGTGGGGCTTACGAGCCCGGGTTACGCACCTGCGTGCCACGAGTGGTACCGGACCTGAGAATATTTTTTGGAAGCCTATGCAGCACCCCTACATATATGCCTATTCCCTGCTGACGAGAGGTAACAACCTTGAAACACGTGTCATGGGATGGCCAACGCGACAGTGATTTTTGCTCAAGACTCTGGCAGAGGCGTACCCGCTGATGCTTACTTCATGGACCACAATGCTTTGGGGCAACACGCTGATAGGACAAGCAGTGTGCGACCAATTGGACTTACTTTTACATTCAAGCTCCCTTGAGCTGGTGGGGCTGACGAGCCCGGGTTACGCACCTGCGTGCCACGAGTGGTACCGGACCTGAGAATAATTTTTTGGCAGCCTACGCGGCACCCCTACATATATGCCTATTCCCTGCTGGCGAGAGGTAACAACCTCGAAACACGCGTCCATGGATGGCCAACGCGACAGTGATTTTTGCTCAGGACTCTGGCAGAGGCGCACTCGCTGATGCTTACTTCATAGACCACAATGCTTTGGGGCAACACGCTGATAGGACAAGCAGTGTGCGACCAATTGGACTTACTTTTATATTCAAGCTCCCTTGAGCTGGTGGGGCTGACGAGCCCGGGTTACGCACCTGCGTGCCACGAGTGGTACCGGACCTGAGAATATTTTTTGGCAGCCTACGCAGCACCCCTACATATATGCCTATTCCCTGCTGACGAGAGGTAACAACCTCGAAACACGTGTCCAGGGATGGCCAACGCGACAGTGATTTTTGCTCAAGACTCTGGCAGAGGTGCACCCGCTGATGCTTATTTCATCGACCACAATGCTTTGGGGCAACACGCTGATAGGACAAGCAGTGTGCGACCGATTGGACTTACCTTCTGGGATATGGTGAACTGGGGCAGGGGAGTTCAATGGGGCGAACCAATAAATTATGTTTCGCCCAATATCTGGGTTTCCCATTATGCTATTCAGTTTGCCTCTCAAGAGTCGCCAATGGAACCCAGAGATGCCCCGGTGTTTCCTGACTTGGGTATTGTTCCCCTAAACTTCGAAAAAATTGAGGTGAAAAAGGTACTAAATACCATCCCTAAGGGCAGAGCACCAGTATTAGACTCTATTCCTGCTGACCTTGTTATGCATGATACAGAGCTTTGGGCACCATACATTCAAGCGTTAGCTAATGGTATTGCCAATGGCTCGCCAGTACCAACTACCTGGAAGGGTGCCGAGATCATTCCGATCTTCAAAAAGGGGGAGCGCTCTGATCCGGGTAATTACACGCCTATTAGCCTGATGGACTGTATTCAGAAGGTGGTTCAAGGCTTGTTCTACAAGGAATCCAATGCTGGATTGAGGAGGAAGAAGTTCTTTCTCCTCTCCAGGCGGGATTCCGTAGTCATACAAGCACTATAGATCAGGTTTTTAGATTTGTTTTAATTTATTGGCGGGTGGTTGTCCTTGGTGGAGGAATGCTATTCGCGGCATTCGTCGACCTTAAATCGGCGTTCGATTTGGTGCCGCGAGATAAAAAGTTGGCGGTCTTCGAAGCACAGGGCATGCCAGCCAATATCTTGTCCTTCCTTAAAAAGTTACATGAGGACAACTTTGCTCAAATTAGATGGAACCAGCAAGGTAATGTGACTGATAAATTTCCAATTGCAAGGGGTGTACGCCAAGGGTGCGTTCTGGCCCTGACACTTTTCTCACTATACATCAACAGGGTGATCAGCTACTACGCAAATTATGCAACAGACTCTCCCAAGCTGGATGGCAAGCTGATCCCCTGTTGATGTTTGCTGACGACACCCTCCTGATCTCTAAAACGCAGCAGGGCCTACAAAAGGCCATAAATGTGTTTGAGGTCTTTTGTAGGGATCATGGACTTGCAGTGAATGTTAGTAAAACTAAATTTATGGTCCTTCATAGGTCAAGACAGGTAAGAGGGAACGTGGCCATGAGCGGGGTTAGACTTGACCAAACCGGGGTGTTTTCCTATTTGGGAATCACCCTTGCCTCCAAGCTAGATTGGAAACCACATCTTGCCCATCTGGAAACTAAGCATGCCCAACTGACAGGCGCGCTAACTAAAGAAGTATTCCTCTTCCATACTAGACCCTTCTGCCTGTTCTGAAAATATATGAAGCAAAAATAGCCTCAGCCACTCTGTACGAGGCCGAACTGTGGGGCTTCAGCAACCTTACTCACCTTACTAGGGCCCAAAATCAGTTGTTCCGTGGGACCACGGGTCTACCGGCTTCAACCCCGTTGATTCCCCTTTTCTATGATCTAGGCTCGGGTAAATCTATTTATTCAGCCATGGGTCTGGTGAACCTGTGGGAGGACCCTACTGGTAGTATTTTTCCACCTAGAAGAATCTTAAAAGATCTTTCTTGGAGACTGGTAACATCAAAGAGGTTTGGTTCGACTATTGGTCCCTCTTTGTCTGCAGATTTCTTGGAACTCAAACATCTACCTGCTTATGAGGGTTATTGGGACTATATTACTGTACCGGAGGCAAGAAAGAGATACTATCAATTAAGGGTGGGGTCCTTACCAACTAACTCCTTTGTCTCTAGTTGGCGAGCAGGATTAGTTCCCACCTGTCCTTTCTGCCCTTCCCAAAATGAGAACATTGGGCATATCTTCTTTATTTGTCCCGAATATAAAGTTCCCAGAATGATCTGGCTGAAGCCCCTCTGTGTTCAGCTTAATCTTCAATCAGGGTCTGAGGCGCTAAGGATCCTCTGAAGTGATACTAATCAGCTGGTGGTTATTGCTGTTGCTAAATTTTTACATTGGGCATGGAGATTACGTATGAAGAAAGTATAACCAAATTGATTATTTTAGATTCCCACTGTATATACAGTCTATTTCCCTTTTTTTTAATGGTTTTAACATGTATTTTTATGAAAAGTATTAAAAAAAATTTTTAATCTGTGTTAAGGATAATAGTCTTGTCGCAAAATCCAGGCATGTTCTACATCAACTGAAATATATTCCGAACTGTTTGGATGTGTTGAAATGGGACTCCTCACCTCTTGATATCTGTTTGTTTGTGTCTTTTATGATCATTTTATCGAAATAAAGACTTTTTGAATTTGATTCCCCACAGGTGTGTGGTAAATGACTAGATCTCCACCGCGCCTTTCCTCGAGGCAGCCATCTTAGAATTCCTTTGTTGCACTAAAGCACTCCAAGTCTGTTTCCTTGCAGATTCTTTATCTCTCCTGTGCCAGCTAGGGTTTAGATGAGTCATTATCATATCCACTGATTGATTAGGGGTTCTGAGAGGTACACTCAGTACATAATTTTTTCAAATGTCTTTAAAAGATACAAACCATCTTTGCACACTTAAGTTCTCCATACATATTTCGTTACTTCACCTCGGTTGAAGCACATTCCATCAACTATTTTTAACAGTTACTTGTACTTACCTTAAGCATAATAAATAATACAAAAATTATATATTATAAAATTACCACCTGTGGAAGACACAAAAACATACAGTTACAATATATATTTTACAACACAAAATAATTTGTAAAGCATTTCATTTGCCTTTTTTGCTGTTCTCAGAATATATTGAATTTCACTAGAAACAGTGAGTTCAATAGTACTCATCACATAACAGCGGGCAAAAAATAGACAATCAATAAGATTATCTTAAAAAAAAACATTCAACATTCTCAATAACAATCTAAAAAATAGAAATAAAACATATCTTAAATGTTTTTTTCTAAGAGCAATTTCTTACGTAAATATGATACATCTAAAACAATCATAAAATAACAAAACATTATGATTAATTTTCATACACTGTAAATAATGTTACTTACAAATACATGCTGACAAAATACACAACATAAAGTCCTTAATGGTTTCACATACTTTTCCTCACGGCCAAATAGTATGCATCAAATCCTTTGTTTGGAAGTTGTTCAATAGTAATCCTGAGCGTCCGCCTCCCAGCTTTCTGATCCAAAACCACCAACATCATCTACGGGTCGCCCAGGACTCATCCGTCAGCCCGACGCTGTTCAACATCTACATAGCCACCCTCACACAAGAAGTCCACCATCACAACTTCAACAACATCTCCCACACAAACAACACCCAGCTCATCCTCTTCCTCACCAAGAAGCCACATACCACCAAAAGCAACGTCCACAACACAATGAAGGACGTCACCAACTACATAAAGAGCAGCACTCTAAACATGAACTCGCACAAGATGAAGGTACTCATCCTCAGACCCACCCCCTCAGCCTCGGACGACTCCTGCTACCTGACTACGCCGTGAACAGTACCAACACCTACCGACCATGTCCACAACCTAGGATTCAACCTCAACTCCTCCCTCTCCATGTGTAACCAAGTCTACACTGTCTCCTCGTACTGCTATAACACCCTCCACATGCTCCGCAACATTTACAAGTGGATCCTAACCAAAAGAAGAAGAAGAGTGACACAGGCCCTCATCAGCAGCAGACTACACTGTGGCAAAACACTCTACACAGGAATTCCAGTCAAACACCTACAACAACTACAACAAATCCAAAATACCTCCACCTGAGTGATCATCAATGTCCCCTGCTGCAGCCACATCACCCACCACCTGATACACCTACACTGCCTCAATGTCAACAAAAGGATCAACTTCAAGCTCCTCACCCTCACTTACAAAATACTCTACAAAACCAGACTAATCTACTTTAACAGCAGTAATCCTGAAAGGGCAAATTTTGATCTTAAAATTTTGCCTTTAAAAATATTAGGTAAGAATTTGGTAACTCTTTGGGCAAACGTTGCTTAAAAACTAATTGACTATCATTACAATGTATCCAGCCTTTCAGATATTTTAAATAAACAATGTAATGTCCAGATGTGGTAGAAGGTCCATCATGAAAAATAATTGCAACAGCTACAAATGTTCTTCCTGATATTGAACATTGACCAGCTACAAAAAATTTAATTAAAGTTTCCAATTTTCTTCCATCACCTCTACAACGTTGCAGCATTAAAATAACGTACTGTCCATATCTTTGTATAAGTAATGTTGATGACATTTCTGATTTACATTGGCTACACCCCATGTTTTGACTTGCCCTCTAATTAGATTTGTAAAAGACACTGATTATATATATATGACTCTGGCAGTGGTAGGAGGGAAGCCTTGAGGTTCCTAATTATCTGTCTTTGAGGCCTTTTCCCATCCTCTTTCATTTACTTTTTAATCCTGGTAGGGGTGTCAAGAAAAGTTTAGTAAAGGTTGTGTTCTGGTTGACACCTTTAATCAGTTTTAATCACTCCCTATACTGCACTTTTCGACGCACTTCTCGGTTTTGATCACGTGTTGTCTATGTCTATTTGTCCTGACTATATGTCGTGTTAAGATTTTTTTTTAATTATTTTTCCCCCTCCCTCATGCTCCACCCTGTGTGGGGATACCCCAGGGCGTATTGTAAGCAGACCCGATGATGAAGCATGTCACATACCTTGGTATGTGAGTGAGGGCAGTTTTCTCAGATAGAGTGATTTGCCCTATTGGGGCCCTCTCTGTTTGTTGTATACATATATATTTTTTTATGTTACCTACTCTATTCACCCCTCATGTGTGGATAATTGAGGTCCTTGGGGGTCTGTGGTGGTAGAGTATAAACTAGTTTGACCCTCGCCCCTCTTTCGTGTTCGAAAAGACACTGATTCACAGTCAGGTAAAGTCAAATATATGAATCTTTCAGTGTCTATGTTAGTGCTACATGTAAACAAACAATTTTGACAGTCATGTTGCTATTTATAAGAAAGGCCAAAATGGTTTTCGATATCTATACCTTCATCTTCCAGTACACCAAGCATAAACATTAAAAATTCCTGACAATCTTGCTGAATATTCTGCGTAAATTTAGTAGAACCAGAACATATGTCCAAAACATTTCGAATATCAGAAACACTTTGTATTTTACTTTTATCACTACTACATTTCTCATAAACAGAATACAACAATGAACAGAATCTTTTGTCCCGATTTTCAACAATATGCTTTTGCAAATTTTCAAGAAAAAAAACAACATTAACAACTACATTAGCATAGCAGTTGACACCACAACTATTTTCAGACCGATAACCAACATTCTCTTCAACTCTGTCCTTTCTCTTTTTGCTTGCAGGCGCAACTTCATCTTGTTTTTTTTCTTTCTCTACAGTTTCACTACAGATATTCTCAAATCTTCTTCTTCTACCTACCACACGCTTTTCAAATACTGGATATTGACCTAAATTAGCTGCATATTCTCTTCTTAACCTATTATACTCTTTCACACAATTTGCATCTGCACTAACCTTTGTCTCATCAAAATCAATCAAGTACAATCCAGATAAAGTTCTGATTTGAGACAAAGCAACATATGCCATACCTTCTTTAAACACGGTACTTCCAATATTCACTAAAGCACTATCTACACTTAAACCTTGAGATTTATGAATGGTCACTGCATATGCCAAAGAAATAGGAAACTGTTTTCTGCAGACATACAAATCTTTTACAAGCAAAAATCGAGCTGGACAACGACTAAGTTGTTGTACTTCAGCAATTTCATCAAATTTGATTTTCAAAAATTCAATCCCATCTCTATGTACATAATTAACAAAATCATCAATTATACACATTGCTCCATTTACTAAACCTTTTTCCACATTCAAATTACGTCGTAAAATTACCCTACAGTTTACACATGCATACAAATTCTTTTGTAAACCAGCAGTTTTACTTATCGATTTCTCTAAAGAATCCAATTTCCTCTTCAAGTTTTCACTCAAAATAATAGTGATTCCTTCATGTTCTATTTTATCAATTGCTTCCAATTTTATAATTTCTTCATTTTCCAACTTTAACATTTCTTCATTGAATATAGAAGATTCACGCAGTGTTGGCATTAAGCAGATTACAGATTTGTGTTCTGCAATTCTTATGTATATTTTCTCTGAGACAATATTTTCATTTGGAAACAAATTGGAAAGTAATCGTCTCTGTAAAGCTTGTTTGCCATGTTCGGTCATTTTTTCAATTCTTATATCTTGAAGAATAGTTCCATAATTAGCATCATTTGCCTGTCGCATATTTGTAATAAGTTTCATATACTGAAATATGACCAAATGCTTACATTTCCAATGTTCCCCAAAGACTTTCTAGTATCTTCATGCACCAATGTTTTAAACACTGGTTGCTCTTTTACAGAAGTAAGTTGTAGAAGATCACCAAAAACTATGACGTGTTTTCTTCTGAATAATACGCCATACTCTGTTTTAAGAATTTGCTGCATTCTTAAATGCACAAATGCAAGCATTAAGTTTGATACCATGCTTACCTCATCAATAATGAGAAGTTTCATTTTCCTCAACACTCTTGAAACTTCACAAGAAGCTTCTCCAGATAGTTTGTGGTATTCTAATTTGTTTTCATGCTCTACTGGTACCATTAATAAACGATGTAAAGTAATTCCTTTAATATTGTGGGCTGCTAATCCAGTTGGAGCAGTGACAACACAAGACAAATGCAACTCAGTAGTTCTTTTCTGTAGAAAACTTGTGATTACTTTAATTAAAAAACGTTTTCCTGTTCCAGCTTGTCCACTCACATACATACGGATAGGTAGGTTCAAATGATGAGCAAGAGCATTCTTTCTTCTCATGAAGTCATGAAGTAATCCATGCTGAATCTGTTCTCTCACTTGCTCATATATTTCTTTCTGCTCAAGATTTAGTTGTTCCTCCAAGTTTCCTAAGTTTGTTACATCTTCTTGAGCTTGATTCATTGTCGTTTCCACCTCTTCCATATCAGTTGCTGCTTCATTTTGAAAAATTGGTTCTCCTAGTGGGTCCTGACTCAACGGAGCAGAAGTTTGACTGTCTTGAGAATTGACTCTAGCAATCTCAGCTGCAACTGTAGCTTCTTGCTCAATTTCGTCGTTCAACATGTTCACATAATTAGCAAAAACAGGACATTCTATAGTATCTTTAGTTGCTTTGAAGGAATCTTCATAGCTCTCAAAATCTCCAAGTAATTCCAATTCTGAACGCCATGGCTTGAAAAGTTACAAAATAGCTAAATAGTAAAATTCCCTTTTGCCAGGTGTTTTGCAACTCAGTTTACGGTGATTAATCAAATGTCCTTTTTTTTTTCACCAGACATCCTTCAGAACCAATCACAGCATATATACCATTATTGATGTTTTCTGTAATATACAAATGTTCTCAAGATGATGACTTCTATTTGGATAATATGTATCCAACATATTTGTTTTCACAATATCTGTACTTTCTGGCTCTTTTTCAGCTAAATATTCAATTTCTTGTACAGATATAAGTACTCGGATTTGTGTTGCAGCAAGACCTAGACTCACCCAAATGATTCTTTTAATTTTGGAGTATAGACTTGCAGATGATAAGCGATCCGAGTATTCATAAGCTCCAATTTCTCGATGAGATAACATCTTCAAACTGTAACTGTATCATTTCTTAATTAGACTCTTCTCGTGGGAAATCTCTTCCCACATTTCCTTCAATTCCGTCTTTTCTGACTTTGTTATGTACGATGTTAGATATCAAGCAACTGCAATGGAATTGTCTGCAACATATTGAATATCCATATTAGCATTCCACATGGACAAAATGACTGGGTTATAGTCATTTATGCATTTTGACTCTTCATTTCTTCTTAAGTTGTAGGTATTTTTGGGAGAATTTCTTGTGATAGTATGTCGCAAAGATGGCATAAAACCGTTCACTCTTCCTTTCGATATTACTGGACGTGGAAATCCAAAACGACATTTGCTGTAGAATTTGTCCTTAGATTTGTACTTTCAACGACAGTATTTCCCACAACGATGGCTTTGGAATCGTAAGACTTGTTGTCTTAAGTCCTTATCTTGTGTACTTTTGGGTACATCACATGTAGCATATTCTTCAATAAATGACAACACAGTATCATCTGAGTCTGTTCCACATTTGGGAGCATCTTTGATCCATAATAGCATATGTATGTGAGGAGCAGCTCTCGCTTGATACTCCTTTCTCCAAAAGAAATCCAGAACCTCTCCAAGAGGAGGATTTTTTTATTGGTGATAGAAGACATCATAGCTTCAAATCTATGATTAAAATACCTGCATACATTAACTGGATCCAAAGAGCACAATTCTCTAGGTGTCTTGTATTCAATATTTAGTATATTTGGATTTGTCTCTCGAAGAAATTGAAGAAATTTATCCCAAGCATATTCAGCACAGCTTAGAGTAAGGAACCATGTATGAGTTCCTAAGTTCCTTAGCATACATTTGAGTTCTCCATGACGACGGTACCAGTACTCATTAGTACCACGCTGACATGCCATCAGATTAATCAGCTGAGATTCCAAAACATTATCTTTCTGCTGTACTTTATCCATGAATTCCTTTGCCGAAACATTTTGCAGATGTACACCTGTTTTCAATATATGGATGACTGCATATGAAAGTCCAGACAAATCACTCTCAAACAAAAGATGAAACAAATACGGAATACATTGTCGAAATCTTGGATCTTCTGCATATAATCTTGATGTCCGGTATTCAGATGCAGGAATCTGCACAGGTCGTTCATCATATCATCCTCCTTTTCCTGTGGGAAACAACTGAGTGAAACAACGAGCTTCCAAGATTTTTTCCCATACACTAATGGGACTTACTTTTGCTTCTTTCCTTTGGAATAACTCTATAGCATTCCCCATCATTTGTTTGGAATGCAGTGGATGAACACTGTAATGTTCGTAGATTTCTTCAGTTCTGGACACATCCACTTTTTCAACTTGTCCAGATGGCAAGTCACTATCTTCTTGTACAGTTATTTCTTCTTCTCCCACATACACATTTTTGTAATATTGATTATTTTTTACCAGATACAACGTTGCCTTTTTCACTTTCCTAACATCCACTAATTCCTGCCAGATTTTCTTACTCTGAGTAGGAACGCCATTAACAAGAATAACTAAAGGTTCATCCTCTACATTTTCTACACCAATAGTTTCAATATTTTTCTATAAATCTAGAGGGAAATATACAACTCTTCCCTTTAATCCTCTCTGTAAATCTGAAGGAGGCAATTTTCCTGTCTTAGGCTCCATACGAACAATAGCCTGAAATGGATGCACACATTGATTAAGAATAGACCCATAGGTATTTAAATCCATCAGTTCAGAAGGAATATTTACCAACTCAAGATTATTATGCACAGCTCTAGCAGGCATTTTGTTCTCATCTAATTTGTTATAACAATATTTACAAATACGCTGATTAGAACCCAAATCAAAGCAATTCTCAAACAACAAATAAGTTGCAAAATCCTTCCACTCATTAATATTTTCCTTTTCCCTTTTTAAATACAAATCAACAGTCCTGGTCTGATTTTTATAATGAGTTCATCGACAACAGATATAAGAATAATTTGACCTTTCACCTGAAATCACCTTAAACTTTGTAATTTCTTGCTCAAAATGTTCTACACTGCAATGTTCTACATTCTCTTCCACATTTTCTTCTATTAATGTCTCAGTTTCTGCACTGTCTTCCTGAGGACCAAAGTAACTAACCTGAATTTCATTACAATCATTTGATACAGATCCACGCAAAAGAGCACTGTTCAACTTTTTTAACATTAGTACTGGACTTTTTGCATAATACAATGTTCTCACTAATTTCCTCATTTCAGAATAATGTACTGCTAACATCCTGAAATGGTGAAAAACACTTTGACATATTTTTTTAGAAAGACAAGCCAGAGAATGACCTTGCAAACCAGTATTTTCTCTCACTCTGCAAGGGTCTAGTCCTTGCAACATCTTAATATTTTGTTTAACACTTTTCTTAGTATAGTTACATAAGAAATTGCGTAAAAAATCAATAGATTCTTGCCGCACACGGCAAATACTACTACAATTTCAAGTGTACACTGGAGCTTTAGGACGTCTCCCTAAAACTTCATCAGCTAACACCTCTTCTGCATTTCTAGGAACAATTTTCTCTTTCTCAATAGGACAACCATTTCTAACCTCATAAGCACGACCACTAGTGTCAATTGCACGCAACAAATCATTACTCTGAAGCTAACTTTCTTCATTAAAAAAGGCTCAGAACTTGAACTATGTTTCTATTCACCCAAAATAAACTCACAGAAATTACTTCTGTTAATTACTCTTCTCCACTTACTTTTGGCCTTCATTAAATGGATTGGCTTATCTAGTGATCTAATTCTATTAATTACGAAAATGAACAATTTTCTTTTCAATTCCAAAGCTTTCTCAACTAAATTTTCTATACTTTTCTTCTTCTTATAAAATACTGTTTTTCTTTCATCCCTTAATTTCTGTAATTAAATTTGACACAACTCTATTATAAAAAATGTTTTCCTAATTTCCATAAATAGTTTTTTCCTCCTTTTACTATGCACAGTTTTCTCTGCACTTGATTTTCCATGATTGTTCTCTTTATTCTTTTTCTTTTTCGTTGCAGACTCACTAATAACATTTTTCTGTTCGTGCACACTACTCTTATTCTTTAATATTTTCCTAAAAAAAAGTGTTCCTTGTCTTACCAGGACTTTTTTTCTTTTTGTTAACACATTGTTCTTCATGTAAATCTTGTTGATGACTTCTCTTCAAATAAACACCTTTCTTTCATTGTTTCCGCCTTTGAAATATTGTAGGCATCATGCAGTTTTTTCAGTATCGATAAACAGAATCTATAATAAAAAATATATATAACATTACAAAAATAAATATATCAAATATTCTATTATATTACTTACAAGAACAGAGGGAGGATTATGAGGACAAACGTGGGACTATAAAAATAAAAGGACTTACAACAAGAGAGGAAGGAGTATGAAACAAGGGAAAATATAACGAAAAAGGGGAGTATAAACAGACACTGCAATATAACAGAATAAAGGAAGTATGAATAAACTGGAAAGTATGAATAGGTAAGGGGGAGTATGAAGAGAAAGATGGAAATATGAGGAGAAAAAAAGAGTATAAGAAGAAAAAATAGAGTAAGAGGACAGAGGGGGCACTATAAGAAGAGAGAAAAAGACTCTAAAGAAAAATAGAAAGAATATGTGAAAAGATGCGCAACTATAAGAACAAAAAAGGAATACTAGCAAAGGACAGTGTGTATAAGGACAGAGAACACAGTACCAGAAGAAAGCACGAAGAATGTGACGAAAAGTGAAGCAAAAGGAAAAAAGGGGTAAACAAGAACAGAGGATACAGTCTGAGGTGAAAAGAAGGAGAATAAACAGATGGAAGATTATAAAGAGTGAAAAGTGTATGACGAAAGAGGCATAAGTATGACAAGACAAACAAATATAAAGAGAGAGGTCAGTATGAAAAGACGGAGAATGTGAGGAAAGTGCTGCAGAGTGTATACAGTGAATCAAGGAGGAGTAAGAGATGTGAGCAAACAATATGAACAGATCTAAAAAGTATAAACAGAGAGGACAGAAAATGAAAATAGAAAAGAAATATGAAGAAACAGTGGAAAATATGAACACAGAGAGAAGGAATATACGACAAAAGGGAATATAAGAAAAACTCAGTAGTAAGAGGACACATGGAGAAGTAAGAGAAGAGAGAGGAGAATATGAAAACAGGGGGCAGTATAACAACAGGGGGTAAAATGAGGAGAGGAAAGTGACAATAAGAAAAGACGACAATATTAGTAGAGAGTGCAAAGTATAAGAAAAGAGAGAAGACACAAGAGTATTAGAAGAAAAAGAAAAGTATGAGAAAACAATAGGGAGTACCTGCAATGAACAGCAAGAATAAGAAGAAACATAGAATATAACAACAGAAGAGTATATATGAAGAAAGACGAAGGAATGTAAAAAGACACAGAGACAAAAATGTGGAAAAAAGACAAATATAAAGGAAGACTGACCGTATAAGCAGAGAGGGGGTACAACGAGAAGACTGTAACAACTATGACGACAGTGGTGAATATAAAGACAAGAGACAATATAAACAGTAGGATAAATATGCAAAAAGAGGAGCAAGTATGAAAAAAAAGTATATAACAAGAGCAGAATATAAGAAAAAGAAGATAGTTTAATGAGAGAGGAAGGACTAAGACAAGAGAGGAGGGAGTATGACAAGAGAGTGTAGAAAATATGCAAAAAGGGGCGAATATGGGGGCATATTATCAAGCCTGGGCGATACAATTATCGCCACTTTAGCGGCAGGAAATTGCCGCTAAAGTGGCGATAATGGGCTTGAAAATATGCTTTGTGGAATTCCAATCGAAGCTCATGTTAGATGTGAAGAACATCTAATATGATCTTCGATTGGAATTCCATCGAGCATATTATAAAGCCCAATATCGCAACTTTATCGGCAGTTTCCTGTCGAAAGAGTGGCGATAATTTTAACGCCCAGGCTTGATGATATGCCCCATAGAGGCATATTATCAAGCATCTGTGTTAAAATTATCACCGTTTTATCGGCAGGAAACTCCAGATAAAACAGCGATAATGGGCTTAATAATACGCCTTTGTTAATTCTCATAGAAGCCCATGTTCTGGTTTTAACATTGGCTTCTATGAGAATTAACAAGGGCGTATTATCAAGCCCATTGTCGCTATTTTATTGGCAGTTTCCTGCCGATAAAACGGCGATAATTTTAACGCCGCTCCTTGATAATATGCCCGCCAGTGCCATATTATCAAGAAACGGCGATACATTATCGCCGCTTTTATCGGCAGGAAACTGCAGCTAAAGCGGCGATAATGTTCTTGATAATATGTCCTTGTGAATTCTCATAGAAGCCCAGGTTAACACCATAACCTGGGCTTCTATGGGAATTCACAAGGACATATTATCAAGCCCACTATCACCGCTTTACCGGCAGTTTCCTGCCGATAAAAGCGGCGATAATGTATCGCCCTTTATTGATAATATGGCCCATAATCCCTTAATGTACACAGACTCACAAAGTGATATTAAACAAAAAAACATAACAGCATGCATTATAGCAAAACATATTTACTACTATAAAACGTTTAACAATGGACGAATATAGGGGCATATTATCAAGACAGGCGATAACATTATCGCCGCTTTATCGGAAGTTTTCTGCCAATAAAGCGGCAATAATTTTATCGCCTGTCTTGATAATATTCCCCATAATTCCTTAATGTACAAAGATGCACCGCATACATTCCCATACAACTTATCAACTCACCTTTCAGATTGATTTGTAGATTAAGAAGAATACCACTCACACAGTGGATATTCTTATGCAGAATCTCTCTAGTTCAGTGTTTCCAGCAGAACCATGAAATGGAACATTTTCCCTCTCATTTTATACATACATACATATAAATGACCAATTAAAATCCTTTACACATTAATTCAAAACCAACACACACATTTCTATTGGTTCAACATTTCAAACCTTTCCAACTGACATAACTTTCCACCCTATCCCCAACAAATCATGCAAAAGTCAACCGTCAAAAGTTCAGCACTGCATAAAACACTGCTCCTCAACAAATTTAGACCATGCATAAGCACTTACTTATAAGTACCAATAAAGCTAAAAGGTCTCATTACAAGCAACCAAGATATAAACACATAAACTTGATAGATATCTGTAAAATATTTATTTTTAATTGATTTTTCTTGCTTACGTACGCTTATGGAACAACTTTTGGAATTCGCACCGTACGCACACACTAAATATACCGAAAAAAAAATAAAATAGCAACTATCACTAATTTTTTACAATCCCCGGGGACCCCATCCACCGGGGCTCAAATATAACGTTCAAGACCCGAAACACCCACGGTCCCAGCCGGCTCCCTGCGTCCTTCTGGAGCCGGCATTGCTTTTTGTAAGAGAAACCAGCTTACATACTGCTCTCTCAGATGAAAAACAATCTGCTTTCCTACTTCAAAGAGAACTCTCGCCCAACCAAAGCAAACAGCAGTGTCCCAGGGATAGGCACCCTGTAACACTACAGGAGCCGGCCCTCGGAGATGGTGCTCCCCACGGCCATCAAAGGCTCCTCAAAGGCCATCAAAGATTTTGACCTTGGGGATCATTGTAAATCCCCCTAAGCAGTCCTACGGGATCAGGAAGTCCTATAGCAAATAGTAAACTTTTCCGATCAATCTACACACTCAATCTACACACATATACAAATAAATAAAAAATCACATTTATTCCCACATTAAATCAAAACGAAACACACTTTTATATTGCTTGAACTTTTGCACCCTTTCCAACTGACAAAACTTTCAAGCCTTCCCCCATTCCACAATCTGCCAGTTACCATAGAAACACTTGAGGGAACACCTAACTGAGCACACAGGTGAAAACTTCATCAAACATTGTTGCAAATTAAAACAGCAAGTATGCTTGACTTGAGAATATACCAGATTATCTTATGTAACGTTCTTTTCTATCAGTTTTTCTTAACCAATAAAAATAAGGCTTTTAAAAAACAGAACATGCATCCTAGTTTTCTGTAGAATGTTGTCAAACAACCAATCATTTCTTTTCTTTTTTCAAAACTGCATGTTGTCCACCGTTTTAGAAAAATCTTACTTTTCAAACTGCCATTTCATTTACAGAGACCATCAGAGTGCATCCAGACCTCTCTTCAAAATGCTTACAGTGTGGATTGTGGGACACAGCTACATTTTCTGGAGCCAAAGGTACGCACAACAGGAAAGAATTCAGAAAGACCTAGGTTTACCAAATGTAGACTTAAATGGATTGGACAGAGAGGATTAAAGTGGCACCAATTAACCCCATTGGTGAAATCTTTTTACATCTCCAACACCCTGACCTCATAATTGTGCACTGTGGTGGCAATGACCTAGGCACTTTGACTGGGGTAGGTCTGTAAATGCTTATGAAGGACACCTTTAAAGAATTGATGGCGCTTTTCCGCCAAACTGCCTTTGTCTATTCTAATATATGCCAAAGGCAGAAATGGAACTGGTCCAACCACTATTGTCAACAGATTGAAAAAGCTAGGAAACATGTGAATACATTTGTTTCTGCTTTTCTCCGAGACTATAGAATGGGGTCCATTTACAACAACAATCTGCGTTTCAATATGCAGGGCATCTATAGGAGAGATGGTGCACATTTTACAGATGATGGGAACAGAGTCTTCCTCATAAACTTAAGACTCTGCATCGGTACTTACTTGTAGGTACTAAAATCTCCCAATAAACACAAGGGCTCTTTTTAGAGCCACACAACACATAAACAAATACACTTCATAAATATCTAAATGTATTTTTCTTTTTCTTGCTTAGGTACGCTTATGGGACGACTTCCAATCTTTCAGCAGTACGTCGTCCATACGTGTTTGGTACGCGTACGATAAATCTACCATGAAAAAAATAGCTTTTATCACTAATTTTCTATAATCCCCGAGGACCCCATCCCCCAGGGCTCAAATCTAACGTTGCGGAACGTGGGAACAGCCCTAAGGCCTCCACGGTCCCAGCCGGCTCCCTGCGGGAGCCGGCATTGCTATTCATCACAGAGAGCAGCTTACATGCTTCCATTCTACTTTCAAACATGATTTCAAAAGTTATACATTTTATAAAATAATATAGTACTGTACGCTAAAGCAGAAACTTCAGCACATTTATGATAGAATAGAAAATATATAAAATATATATATACTTCTACACTCAACAAACTCGTAAGCAGAGTACACAGTTTAATTTAAAAGCACCCTACCACAACTAGTTTTTCAAACGCACTGTACAATAAAATGTGTCACAAAATAGGCTACATACATACATGGTGACTCTATCGTAACGCAGCCGTGCCTGTGGAGGGAGTTGCAGTGAGACAGGCAGGCGGGGCGGGGGAGGGTTAGGGTGGGGGGTGATAAACAACGGAATCTGGATGATTGCAGGTAAGTAAACAATTAAATTAATAAAACAAATTTTGTTCCGTGCCCTGCATCGCATTTTGTGTTCTGTTTTCTGAAACAATGACAAGTTATCTGCAAAAGGAGAGAATCTATAGTATGACCTGCTGCGCTTAAACATAGAGGAGTGGAGCCTACTCATTGCCAAACTCCTAAATGAGGCCTTGGAGGGCGGTGGATTCCCGGATTCCTGGAGGGGCGCGGAAGTTGTCCCAATTTTTAAAAAAGGGTCCAGGGATGACCCTGCCAACTACCGACCCATAAGTCTGCTTGATTCCACCCAGAAGGTAGCAGGGAAGGTGGTTTTAGGGAGGCTTCTTCAATGGGCTGAGGGAGCGAAGGTATTGTCTGACTTTCAGGCCGGCTTTAGATCTGGTACCGGCACAATTGAGCAGACATTCCGCTTCCTTATGTTGTATTGGAAAGTGGTGAAACTGGGCAAGGGCAGCCTGTATCTTGCCTTTATAGATTTGCGGACTGCCTTTGACCTAGTCCCACGTAACCAACTGTGGGCTGTTCTTGAGGGTTTGGGTATGCCCGCTTACTTGCTGGCACTAATTATCAAATTCCATGAGGAAAACTTTGCCAGAATTAGATGGGGTGCGCAGGGCGAAAAAACATCTCGCATCTCTGTAGACAGGGGGGTCCGCCAGGGGTGTGTGCTAGCCCCCACTCTGTTTTCATTATATCTAAACGGAGTGGTGGAGCATCTGCTCCAGCTACCTGCAGACGCACCTTCCCTGGCGGGCAGGAAGATACCAACACTCCTGTTTGCAGATGATACCCTGTTGATTTCAAAATCCCCGGTGGGCCTTCAAACCTTGCTAACTAGGTTTCAGGGCTTCTGTGTCACCAGGGGCTTGGCTATTAATATCAGTAAAACTAAGTTCCTGGTATTGAATCCCCCTAGAAAGACAGTCCACCCTCCATCCCTGGATTCAGTTCCCTTAGAAAGGGTAAGGGAATTTGATTATTTAGGAATCCGCCTTTGTGACTCTATGAGCTGGAAAGCGCACCATCAAAAGATTATTCTGGCTCATAGGAGGGTCACGGGCGCCCTACTAAAAGAACACCGTGCCTCCTCGCTCAAGCCCATTGGGGTGATACTGGACATTTACAGGGCAAAAGCTGTGAGTGCGGCTCTGTATGGGGCGGAGTTGTGGGGTACTCAGAAATTTGACACTCTATTCCATCTTGAGAACAAATTCCACAAAGATTTAATGAGGCTCCCCCATAGCTCCCCAACTCTCCCTCTTTTATTTGACACTGGCACACGTTCCATAGCTGAGCAGGCGAAGTTACGCCCCCTTCTCCTATGGGCCCGCATATGGAATGTTCCTGAACTCTCGAGCTATGCAGACGCTCTTCGCGAGCTCCTCTCCACCTCGGGTTGGCATAAGATCGGTTGGCTCTTGGAAGTAAAGCGTCTGCTCTGCGAACTCGGCCTGGATGACGCCTGGGCCAACAGATCTTCGCCACCCAAACAATTACTAAAGAAATTATTCTGGGCGTGGGTGGATAACGAGAGATCTAAACAAACCAACCTATGTAGATCTGCGGTAGAGTTTTTGACATTTAAAGGCCGTCCCTATAGAGAGTACTATCTGGATGTGATTTCTAACCCAACAGATAGGGCGTTGTATTTTAAATTCAGGGTCGGTGTTCTGCCCCTGGGATCATGGACAGCAAATTGGAAACCCCCCTGGCAAACTGTATCAACTTGCCCTTTCTGTGCAAACAGTGTCGAATCCATCTCCCATTTAATGTTTGTATGTCCCGCATATTCTAGTCCTCGCCGCAGATGGTTGAAACCGCTTTGTTTGAGGCTGGGTACACGGTCATATGCGGAGGCATTATTTCTGTTAAGATCAGACCCCCAACCCTTGCTCGCATGCGGCCTGGCGAAATATCTGGGGTGGGCCTGGAGGATCAGATCCGCAAGGATGATGATCCTCCAGTAAATGGCTCTATTTTACAATGCATCGGCTCATTTACCTATTGTTGTGTCCCATTCCATCCCCCAAGGTCGACTAAGTATGTGTCCCTATGATTGCCCTAAGAAGGACGTCTTTTAGCACTGTTGTATATTGCACTTTTTAAACGATTTTTTCTCGTGATTTTAAACACAATAATTGTTTTTAATCTGTATCTGTTTTATTGTAATGCTTTTATGAAATGAAATATTTCGAAATAAAGCTATATATACATATATATACAGTATGCAGCAGGCGTGCAAAACACACATTGGGCTAAAGAGGCTTCAGCTAGGATGACATACCTTCCTGCACCCACACACAGTCGCACCCGAGTACGTCACAGGTCTTTTAAACACATTTTGCTTGTTAATGAGGCTTTGATGCCCCCCCGCTTACAGCCCCTGCAGCTCCACTCTTCTTTTTGCTTGAACTTAAGCCCCCCCCCGAAAATTTTGACTGTGGTTGCACCTCTGGCTTCAAGTACGCCCCCCTGTCGTGTGTGTCTCCCACGTTTTAATGTCCTTTTTTCTCTTTCACTTACTTACTCTCTCACATCGTTTCTCTTTCTTTTTTAAAGTTTTGGACGCTACTATCTACACTCAGCTGTATACAACCTTATCTGAATTGAAGTAGTTAACTGTTTTGATTACAGTGAAGGCTTCTTCTACAAGTAGAGCACCAACGTTCAATTACCCCAAAGGCACTAGGTGACAAAGAATGTTGTTTCCGAAACAACAATAAATTATTTGTGAAAGGAGAGACTAGGTAGTCTGCAGCAGCTTCACTGTGTAGAAATGTATAATTACCTCCGAGCAGTGACAACAGATAGGTTACAACAGTCTGACAAACAGATCTACAAGCTTATTACACCACTTTCCTGTCACTTTTTTTTTAATCAAATTTATTTTTATTTTCATATAGACACAACATTGCAACAATCAGACAGTCACAGTACCAAATGCGTCTGTAGCCCCTTGGTCCGCTTTTAGCATCAGGAGGCTGATCACTGGGGCGAGATGCCTTGAGTCCGTGCATGGTGGCATGGGTCCTGCCCTGCAATAAACTGCCTCCAAGAGCTCTTGTATCCAACCCCCCTCTTAGACCCACCCTAACCCCAACTGTCCCGTCCCCTGAACTGCCCCCCTCCCTCTTTCCCACCCCTTCCGGTGTGTTCTGCTGTGCAGGTTTAAGGCATTCGAATGGACCCCTGTCATACCTTTCGTGTCTTGTCTCCCGGCCGCCTGTGGAGCTCATCTACCAGTCTGAGGACTTTGAGATATTTTGGGCAAGTAAGCTCACGGAATTCGTGTGACAACAGGGAGATTAGAGGTGACCATGTTTCTCTAAAGGTGTCTGAAGTTTGCGTGAGAGACGCTTGTATCCGCTCCATTCCCATTATATACCATAGCCGGTGGAGCCAACCTATGTGTGTGGGCTTCCGTGGAGTGCCCCAAAGTGAAAGGATATGTTGTGTCGCTGCCCCTATCGCAAGCCCCATTTGCCTCCCCCGAATGGACTTAAGTGGGAAAGTGAGTTTGTTGGGCAGGCACAGGATCGCGTATGCGGGGAAGCGGGGGTTCTCTGTCTCAAAACATCCATCTACGTCCCGAAGGACCTCCTCCCAGTAGTCCTGCACTTCCGGGCATTCCCATAACAGGTGGAGCATGATCCCTATGTGTCCGCATCCCCTCCAGCAGATGGGGTCACGGCTGGGATTGCTCTGGTGTGGCCTCTCCGGGGTCAGGTGCCAATAGTATGCCACCTTGACCGCTGCTTCCCGACTGGCTACGTTACGAGCTGTGTGGTGTGCCCGGTAGTAGATGCCCTGCCATTCCTTGTCCGAGAGCGCGCGTCCCAGCTCTCGTTCCCACCGTTGTTGTCCCACAGATTTAGCCACTGGCGGGGGGGTCAACAACTTATACAGTTCCGTGATCGCCCGTTTATCCGTGGATTTGGCGAGGAGCCACTTCTCGTATGGCTTAAGAAAGCGGCCTTCCTGTGGGATGATATCCTTATGGGTAAGCCAGTGCCGTAGTTGAAAGTTTGGGAAATTTTGCGGCTTGTCAATGGAGTACCCATCACTTATAGCCTTCAGTGTCATAAAGCCCTGTGGATCAAACAAGTGGCCGGCCGAGTTGCACTCCGTCTGTCTCCATTGCGGGAAGGAACCAGGGACCATTCCCGGCGGGAACGCCGGGTTGTCAAATAGAGGCGTCATTGGCGAGGGAAAGGACGTGAGGTCTCTGGCTACCGCCACCACATCCCAGACCTGGAGGAGTGTCCTGGTGATGGGTGATTTTTTGATGTATGCTGGTCTATCTGGTCCCGCCAGAAACGGGATTCTCCAGAGCGGCATCCCTGCCATGGCCCTGTCTTGGAATAGCCAGCGCTTCTCTGACGTCAGCCTGGACCATTCTAGGAGATATCGCATCTGTGTTGCCTGGAAGTACCGCTGTAAATCAGGGACACCCAACCCCCCCTCCGCGGGGACCCGTGTGATCAGGTCGCGCCGCAACCTAGGGTGTTTACTGGCCCATATGTATTGCTGTATTGTATCCTGCAGCGTTTTAATCATGCCTATAGGAGGGGTGACTGGGATAGTTTGAAATAGGTATAGCACTTTTGGCAGCTGGGACATTTTGACCGCGGCCACCCGACCAAGCCATGAAAGTGGCTGCTGTCTCCATCTCCGAATATCCCCTTGGATGTGTGTGAGAAGTTTGGTGTAGTTCAACTCAACTGTCTGAGCCGTTGTGGGCGTTAGTTTGATCCCCAAATATTGGAGCGCTTTTCGTGTGGACAGTCCTCCCAATTGCAGCGAGCCTCTATTGGCTTGACGGGTGTTACACCCCAGGGGGGGAAAAACCGATTTTCCGACAGTCATTTTAAAGCCCGACACCCTCCCAAATCGCTCCATTTCCTCTAGGAACGCTGGTATCGAGACTCTAGGGTTGTCCACGGCGACCAGGATGTCGTCCGCATATAGGCTTATAGTGTGTTCCTCGCCCCCGAACGTAATGCCCGTGATGGCTTGGTTGTCCCGTACGCGCTGGGCGAAAGGTTCTATATAGAGGGCGAACAGCAAGGGCGAGAGCGGGCAGCCCTGCCTCGTGGCCCGTCGGATGGCAAACGGCCTGGAGCTCATCCCGTTCACCTTGATCGTCGCCTGGGGAGACGTGTAGCAGCTCGCCACCCAGGCCCTGAACCTGTCGCCCACTCCAAATCTCGCCAACGTCCTGTCTAGATGGATCCAGTCTACCCGGTCGAACACTTTTTCGCGTCAACTGACAGAAGGGCCGCGTCCGTTGCGTTATAGTGTGCTTTATCAATCACGTGCAGCAGGCGCTTGGTGTTATCTGCGCTTTGGCGGGAGGGTATAAAGCCCGCCTGCTCCGGCTCTATTATACCTGGGAGACATGAGCCCAGCCTCGCGGCTAGGATCCCCGTGAAGAGCTCTAAATCTAGTTTGAGGAGAGAAATCGGCCGGTATGCCGTGCAGTGGGTCTTGTCCTTGCTCGGTTTCGGTAGGACAATAATGTCGGCCTCTAGCATCTCTTGAGGGATTGATCCTGGACCCTGAAAAGAGTTGAACAGCTTTGTCAGTACTGGGGCCAGGAGGGGGCAGAAGAATTTATAAAAGCCCGCGGAAAATCCATCCGGGCCTGGCGCTTTAAGTGGTTTGAGGCGTGCAATAGCGGAGATCACTTCTTCCAGCCGTATGGGGGCATTGAGAGCCAGGGCGTTTACTTCATTAAGGGCCGTTACCTTAGCTTCTTCTAGGTATGCTGCTCCCGCCTCATCATCAGAGGCTGGCTCAGCTTTGTAGAGTTTGGCATAGAATGTCTTGAATGCCTCCGCAATGTGGTTGTGTTCCCGAAGCTCCCGGCCACCGTCCTCGC
Source organism: Lissotriton helveticus (assembly GCF_964261635.1). Lineage (NCBI taxonomy): Eukaryota > Metazoa > Chordata > Amphibia > Caudata > Salamandridae > Lissotriton > Lissotriton helveticus. Next base: position 549,406,613 of record NC_136071.1, on the reverse strand, counting down.
GGATGACCGGGATTTTAGATCGGACGATTTTCGCTTTGAGTTTGTTGGCGAGCAAGCGGCCCGTCCTATCCCCCCTACGTAGTACGTGTGCTTGAGGCGCAATGCCGCATATTCCGCCCGATCTAGGTCGAGGCTCGCCAGCTGCGCCCTGGCTGCTTTCAACTTACGCCAGATCCTGGGGGCCCCCGTCCGGCTGTGCGCCCGCTCCAACTCCAGCACCTGTGCTGTCAGCTCCTGACGGCGTTCCTTCCGTTCTCTATTGTCTGCAGCCGAGATTGCTATCAGCTCTCCTCTAATGACCGCCTTGAGCGCCCCACAGACTGCTGTCATTGCCACCTCCCCTGTGTCGTTCTGACTCAAATAATCCGTGATGCTCTGGGAGAGCTGCTGAGTGACCCCTTTGCGGGAGAGCAGATTTTCTCGGAGGCGCCAACTACTCTTATGTGAGTGCAGTCGCGGAACCTGTAAGCGCATTAGTACTGCATCGTGGTCTGATAGAGCCCCCGGGGCAACTTCCAAATCTTGTACCATGGGGGCCAGGTCAGTAGAGCTAAGAAAGTGATCTATTCTGGCATATGTATGGTGCACATGTGAGTAAAAGGTGTACCCTGGGGCTGTATGGTGGGCCTCCCTCCATGTGTCCAAGAACCCCCTACTGGCGAGCCTGCGCTTCCCCTCAGTAGAGAGAGCTCCGGAATCGCTGAACCTCCGACCCGACCGATCCCTCTCATGGTCCATAACCAAGTTTATGTCCCCGCCTATCAGTATGTGTCTCGAGCTAGTACTCAAGACCTCTGAGAGTGCCCCTGTAAGAAACGCCTCCTGCTTGTTGTTGGGGGCATATATGGATCCCACCATGATCGACAGGCTCCCGATATGAACAGTGTGAGCTAATAGCCTGCCTTTGATTTCCGCCACTTTGTCCCCCACCCGGCCTTTGAAATGTTTAGCAAAGAGCAGGGCCACTCCTGCTTTTTTCCCCGTGGTGGAGGAGTAGAGCTGAGTTGGGAACGCCCTGGACTTCATGCGATGCCAATCCTTGGCCAGCAAGTGCGTCTCCTGGAGGAGGCACACCGCCGCCCCGGAGCTCTCTAGATAGGAGAGCACCGCCCGTCTCTTGATTGGGTTATCGAGCCCTTTTACATTAAGGGTGAGAACCTGAATAGACTCGTCAGCCATGAGGAGGTATGTACCTTATCACTCTCTTCCACTGTTCTGATTCGAAATTGCCCACCCCTCCTGATCCCGCTGCCTGAATGAATGGAACACACCTGAGTTTACCCCCGGGTCCCCCCATCCCACTCCCTCCCCCCCTACCATCCCAACTCCAAACATGAAACCCCAAAGGGTGAACATTGTCCCAGGCCTACATAATGTCTGTCCAGGCCTGTGATGGATTGGTAAGAGTATGGGTTGCTTGGCAGTGGCAGCCCGAGGCCCCCCGTCCCGCCCCCCAACCGTGGTGCCGCAACTTAGCTGGGTAACACCATCGTCACAGTCCTCTTATGAGTCGGCGCCAGTGTCTTTGGAGACCTCTTGAATCGCCACGGCTTTTTCTTGTGCCATTGGAGGAACCTCCACGTCGTACCTTTTGCCTGCTGTCACCGGTCGTCCGCGGGGATCAGGACGGGGCCCGGTAGGACCGCCTCTCTCCTTCATCATCTGGCTGGTCCCCTTCATGCGGAATGCCCAGCAGGGTGCAAGTGTCTCGCAGGTATCTTAGCTGATGAAGGGCTCCGTTCCATTTGAAGATTAGCCGAAAGGGGTGTCCCCATGAATACGGGACCCCTTTGTCGCGTAGGAAGGTGGTGGCCACTTTGAATGCTCTTCGCTTCTGTAGGGTGATTGCTGACAAATCTTGGAATAGTTCCACTGCGTGATTCTGAAAGCGAAGAGGCTGCTTTAGGCGTGCCGCCTTCAGGATGCGTTCCTTGAGGGGGTAGTCGGGCAGGAAGGCCAGGATGTCTGGGGGGGAGCCTGAGCCCGGCGAGCCAGGCCCACCCGATGGGCTCTGTCGATACGGATCACAAAGTCCTCGCTTTCGTCTAGCACCGTTCGGAATAAGCTCTGCAGGTACCCCGCCACGTCTTCCGCTTTAGATGGCACGTTGCGGTCCCGAATGTTGCTGCGCCTTGAGCGGTTTTCAAGGTCTTCTGTGTGGGTTTGGAGGTCCATTTGTTGCTCATTAAGTCTGATGATTTCCTGCTGTAAACGTTCTACCTCTTCGCTCCTGGCCTGCCCATCGAGTTTGGTCGTGGCCACCCGCTCCCCAAGGTCGTCGACGTAGCAGCGTAGTTCTTTGTAGTCCCCCGCCATTTCTTGTCTGAGGGTTTGGATGTCTTCCTTGAGAGAGGTGAAGAGGGCCTCCATGAATGCTTTAGTTGCCGGGGCTTCCCCTTCATCTCAATCCTTTCCTTTAGGAGGAATCGACTGTGCCGGTTTGTCAGGGCTTTTGTCGGTCTTAGAAGTCCCTTTGGCCAGCATTTCTGGAATGGTGCGGCCCCCTTTGCAGTTGGTGGAAGCCATAGTTCACTCCCTTACGGGTCCGGCCGTCTCCCAGTTATGTCGTGCTCCCCCGCGAGACCACAATCAATGGCGGGCTTGTGAGAGGGGGAGGAGGAGTTGTGCGTTTGGGTAGCGCTGTGCCGCGGTAAGTGTCGTGTGCCCACCGGCCCAGGTTCCTGGACTGTGCTATCCTGTGGCTATCCGGATCAATCTTCCTCCCTCGTACCTCAGTGGCTTCGTCTAGCCCGCAGGGCGGTTGCCACCCCCTGTCTCAGGCCTCCGCTGATCTCCGGGGGCCGGTGCTATGCCCCCCGAGCTGTCGCCCCCGGCGTCGGGGTCTGTCCTCACCCTGTGCCCCGTTGGTGGTTCCCAAGGGTTTCCTTTACTTTCTGCCCCCAGGGTGAGGTCTTGTGTCAGCTGCGTTGTTGCTTGGCCGGTGCTTGCGATGTGGGGCCGCCCGCTGCGCTGTGGCTCGAGGCAGTGGTCAGCCCGGGGTCTCTCTCAGGAGGCCCGTTTGGTGCCCCCCGATCTCTCCCCCTCTGCCCTGAGTTTGCCTCTGTTGCATGCCCTCCTAGGTTAGTCCACTGCCCTCTGTATGAGGCCCAGCTGTGCTAGGCCTCGTGGTGCCGCCACTCAGAACGCGGCCGTGCATCCCAGGGTGCCAGTCCAGGCTTGTTGAGCGCCGGGGGCTCGAGTATCTGCCCCCCGAGTTGCCGCCCCCAGGTCCACTCTGTCGCACTCCTCACCTCTGTGTGCGGCGGCGTTCTCATCTGTCTCTGCCCGCAGCCGCTGCTTCACCACCAGGTAGGCCCAAGCCTGGGCCTCAGGTAGTTCCTCATGCCGCCCCGTCCAGCGCCCCACGCCGCGGGCCGCACCCCAGTGGCCCACGGCTGGATCATCACCGCGCGCCGCACGTCGTCTGCTTCACCAGTTGGGGAAACCTCCGGCGTGTCGGTGTGGTCTCCCAGCTGCCACGAGAGGCCCTTCTGCTCCTGTCGCTTCGTGGGCCGGGACGCCGCTTTCACGCCTCTGGCCGGTAACGGCTGCTGCTGTCGTCTCGCGGGTCACGCCTCCCCACCCGAACCCCGCCGGGTCTTCTGGATTCACAGTCGATGTCCCGCTCACCACCGACAGTCGGCAAGGGGGCTGGATGGCGAGGTGGTCTGCTTTTTAGGCACGGTCAGGGGATTTGGGACGGGGAGCCTCCGTGAAACATGTCCTCCTAAGCCGCCCTCTTGGCCACGCCCCTTTCCTGTCACTTTTAACATGGGGAAAGTGACGCAAGGAGCTTGTGAATCTGCATCTGACTTTTCAAGAAAAACTCTCAACTCCAAACTCTGCGACTCAATGGGCTGCAACAGTCTAAGGGGCCGATTACGATATCGTTTTTCCCGCATCCTCTGGGCCGGCGGAAGCCACCGCCGGCCCAGAGGATGCGGGAAAACCACTGCGGACTGAAAAAAGACCCCCCCGCCAGATTAGGATGGCTGGGGGAACTTTTTTCCGTCCGCAGTTTTTCCGCCGCGGTCGCCTTCCGACCGCGGCGGAAAAGCTATAACATGGCTGGTGGTGTCTATCAGACACCGCCAGCCATATTATGATGGTGTAATATGTATGCTTTTCCGCGGCGGCTTTTCCGCCGTGGAAAAGCATACGGACCTTCACTTTGGGGGCCCTTTGCGGGCCCCCTGGGTGAAGTGGGGGTAGGGGGTGCACATGGGGGGTACCTATGGTGCCCCCCTGCATTTGCGTGAACAAAGCAGCAGGCACCGCGCGGTGCCTGCCGCTTTGTGCACGCAAATGCGGAGCATGCATTTTTAACATTGCGGCGGGTGCAGCTTGAAGCTGCACACGCCGCAATGTTAAAGATTGAGGATGTGACCGCCACCCTGGCGGTCACATCCTAATTGCACTGGAGGGAACGCCGCAGCCCCTGAGGACGTTCCCTCCACCTCCGGTGTCGTGGACGGACACAGGTCCGTCCGCGATCCTAATCGGCCCCTATGCACGGAATATTAAGAACCCACATTAAAATTCACTTTTGACAGTAGTTTCGCAACTCAGTTTACGATGATTAATCAAAATGTCCTTTTGTTTCCTTCACCAAACATCCTTCAGAAGCAATCGAGCAACAGCAACGGAATTGTCTGCAACATATTGAATATACTTTGACGTATAGAAGCAGAGTTGAAGTCAAGTTGTGAACTCAGGTGGCCGCACTGTTTATACAAGGTAAGCACAGCAGCCTACATATACAATGCCTCCATTGCTATGCATTAGAAATAGGTTGGCGTATTTACAATCCCATTGTGCCACTTTTGTGTTAGTAACGGAGTAGCCACTTCCATATAGACACCACTTGAAAGCAAGACTACAACAGAAGTGAAATGTACTAGGAACACTGCACATGCAAGACCATAGTGTTACCTTTATTTCTGAAAGGAGAGAATGCGTAGTGTGCAGCAGCTTCTCCGTGTAAAATGTATAATTACCTCTGAGCAGTGAAAACAGATAGGTTACAACAGTCTAACAAACAGATCTACAAGCTTATTACGCCACTCTTCTGTCAATTTTAACATGGGGAAAGTGAAGCAAGGAGCTTGTAAATCTACGTCTGAATATTTAAGAAAAAATCTCAACTCCAGACTCTGCGAGACAGTTTTAATGTTGTTTTCTCTCTCTTTCTCTCTCTAACTCTCTGTGACATAATTTCTCTTTCTCTTTTGACACTGCTGTCTGCTTGGATGTGTAGAAGAACACCTAAAGTGAAGTTGTGAATTCCACTGGCCGAAGTGTTTGGCCGCAGTGTTTATACAACGGTAAGCACAGAGGCCTAGATCTACAAAGCCTTCTTAGCAATGCATTAGAAATAAGTCCGCATATTTACAATCCTGTTGTGCCACTTTTGTGTCAGTAACGCAGTTGGCATTTCCATATAGACACCACTTGAACACGGCACTATAACAGAAGTGAAATGTACCAGGCACACTGCACACGTAAAACCGTAGAGTGACCTTGACTTGTAATGCTTCAGCTCATTTACTCACATCTACATAATTCTAAACTCTAATTTTCTTTTTTGTTTTGCAGATTACCAATCGGACATCTTTTGGAGTCCATTTCACAATTTGTTTATAATATTGTTTTTTTTAAAGTTATTTTTCTAGTTGCTTCTAATGTAGTTATAATTAAGTTTGGTTTACAGTTATTGTTTTAATAAAAGTTAATAAAAAAAACGACATACTTCTTTTATTTTGTGGGGGGGGAATGACGGTCCACAATAAAATAATGTTGAAATACTATAGTAAGATGTTCAAGACTAGGATTGAAAAGTACTGAGTTATATTTCCTCTGGATAGACTACAACTCAGAAAAGAAATCAAAATAATACGAAACAATGTGTACCACATTTACAAACCTCATGCGACATTTTCCCGTGCAAACCAACCCCCCTACAAAATTAAATGTGTGGGCCTCAATCACGCCCCTCAAACCACGGAAACAATCACCCCAGAAAGATTTCTATATTGTATGAGGAGCTGCGTGGCCCTCCGCCTACTGCCCTGGAGTCCACGACGCTCAGACCCGGTTGCTGCACTGTCCATTGGGGAGAAACAGCCATAAGCAAGCATGATCGTCACCACGTAGCCATTAGCACGCACATAGCTTTACCACGCATGCCTTTACCACGCATGCTTTTATAACTAGTATACATTTACCACGCATGATAAAGTCATAATCATAATAATGTCTTTGTGTTGACGAACACGCGTTCTAATGGCTGTGGCTTACGTGCTTCAAATTAGTTCGTAGGTATACGTGTGACCAAGTCTCATAACATCAGAGGCCAAGGACAAACACCGTGGTGTCTGTGGCAGGAAATCTCATCGATCCCAGAGAAAATAGGAGGACGGTAAAATGAAAGTAATAGATATAATAAAAATAATGGTGAAAAACTATTAAAATGGCGGTGGACGGAGTACGCAATCAAAGTTTGGCGCCTCGACACTACATTTCAAATAAATATAGATAGAATATGATTATTAATATATTACAAAAGTATAGCAGCGAATGACACAGACGACCCGGGAAAAGATAGCGGCAAATTTAATACCAGAAATAAAGAAAGGTTTGCTTGTTGAACTTGAAGAAAATTAAAAAAAACGTGGTCTTGGAAACGAGGCTGCGCATGCGTAGAGAGTACAACTGCTGCACAAAAAAAACGAAAAGTTTTACATACTATCATAGAAATATAGCTCTTTTTTTTACCAGTAAACTTAGGGGCATATTATCAAGGACCAGTGCTAAAATTATCGCCGTTTTATCGGCAGGAAACTGCCGATAAAACGGCGATAATAGGCTTGATAATATGGCCTTGTTATTTCCCATAGAAGCCCATGTTAACATCAGAACATGGGCTTCTATGGGAATTAACAAGGGCGTATTATCAAGCCCATTATCGCCGTTTTATCGTCAGTTTCATGCCAATAAAACGGCGATAATTTTATCACGGGTCCTTGATAATGTGCCACCTGGTTCTCAAAAGTAACTTTTTTTTTTTTTCTTTTAGCCCCAATGCCCCCACGATCCCAGACGGCTCCCCGCATCCTACCAATCTGCTTTCCTACTTGAAATATATATATATATATATATATATAGAGAGAGAGAGAGAGAGAGAGAGAGAGAGAGAGAGAGAGAGAGAGAGAGAGAAAAGAATCGCACAGATGTTCGTCAAGGATGCGTTCTAGCCCCAACATTATTTTCTTTGTTCAATAATGGTGTGAGCAATACTTCAATAAGTTTTGGCGAGTATGAGTTAATGGGAATCTGACTGGACAACATCCCCACTTTCGATTACCAAGCATAGGAGATGAGAATAGTTTATCCTGGAAGCCCCAAATTGAAAATAGTAGAGCTACAATGATTCAAAGAGGCACAGCGATTCTACAGGCTCATAAAGCTTTTTTACCAAACCAGTGCCCCCTGCACTAGAGATGTACAAAGTGAACGTTCGAAGAGCCGCCATGTAAGGCATGGAAATCTGACAGGTATGAAATCCTGCAGGCCTTGACCATAAGAGGGAATTCAGCCCCTTGCTACTATATTTTGGTTTGGCCCTAAAGAAAATAGAACACCTGGCTATTCTTTGAAGTCTGTTATTTTTGGGCAAGGTTGTGGGCATCTTCCCAGCTTGCCATACATAGAGAAGGCCTCAAAGAGATTCTAAGGTAAGATCAGACTATAATTTTACCCTGGCTACATTGCGTGAAGGATTGGATTCTAAACCAAAGTTTTGAAACCACATGGTCAGATCCATACTCTTAAACTGTGCCCTGCAAAATGAAACTTAAAAATCAATCATAAAAAGTTATTGTGGCTCTTAGTTAAATGAACGGCTTTGAGGACAGTATACCTGCTCAATTCCTGGAAGCAAAACATTACCTGCAATCAAGCCATATTTAGATGAGATCATTCCGATCCAGGCTCAAACCCTTTTTTATCAAGCTCGGTTTGGTATTTTAGGCACACATCGTTTTACAAGCAAGTGAGACAAGTCAACCACACCCCAGTAAAGTTTGTGTTGTGTGGAACAAGGGGCTCACCAAAACTATTGCTGATGTACTATTCTTCTACTCCACTTATGACCCATCCTGAAAAAGATGAATACTCACAATTTGTGGCTCTTTTGTTGTAAATGAGTTTTAAAGCTTGGTGTATTTTGTTTTAAGATGTGTTTTATGGGTTCATCCCCGACTATACAGAAACTGACGGGAGAGCAAGAACATACAGATTGCAGTTGTGGTACATGATGTATGTGTATGGACCTGGAGGGAGGTCACAGTGCATGTACATATATATGTAGCCCATTCCCAGGATGGCGGGCTAAATGAGGACCCTGACCTTCAAAGGTCCATCGATGTACACTATGTACAAGACTCATGCAGTCAATATTTCAAATACATAAATCCAAGATGTCAATCTTTTAGAAGTCAAAATACCTACATTGACATGAAATAAAATACCTGTTATGGGTATTCTGCAAGACAATGAATGATTAAAGATATCTCCAATGGTACAATCAAGACTACTGCACTTACTCCGTTTTGCAGTTTTTTTTCACATAATTATGGATTTTCATACTTGCAAATTAATCCATCATCTGCATAGTTTTCAAATGCCAACAAAAATGTTCCTAGGTCAAATGAATCATAAGCTTGGTAGTGGTTTCTACATGAGGGCAAAGGAACGAAGCCCCCTCCGCCAAGCTGCCAATCGCACATAGTATATGTGAAAAATAAAATGGCAATGAAAGGATTTCTTTGCCATTCTATTTTTACAGATATGTGCTGCAGTTGCCCTGCACTCAAGAGAAAAGTGTGGCATGTCCTCTGTTGCTGATTGGCAGCATGGAGGACTGGAGCAGTGGCTGGCCAGGAGCTCCAAAGTGTGCATGTCACTTTGGCCGGCTGTGTTGCGACGGCCAGCCTGACATGCTCTCATTTATGATCTCCAACCTGAGCTGTCTTAGACAGCTGGGTATAGAGCAAGCACAGTCCTACAGGGCCTGAAGGAGCATCCCGAAAACCCGCTCCAATCCTGGCACGTCTCTCAAGCTGGTTAACAGCATGAGAACAGCATCTGGATTTGCCCATGCCCTAGTATGAATACGAGAGTGGAGTGGTGGTGAACCGGATAGGATGAACAGCGGCAGTTCTGTAGAGTGACTTTCACTCCTGCATGGATTTAGCACTACTGCCATAAAGTCTTCGTACAGGCAGCCTAATCCACCCCAGCATTGGCGTCTGTAAGGATGGATATTTACTGGATTTTCACCATGATACTGTACTGATAGCTTAAATTAGAATTTAATTTGCTGGAGGAGTTGGTTTTCAACAATCCTTCCGGAGTGCTTCTGCACTCTTAGGATGTTAAGACTGATTCATACTCACCTTTCCGCAGCACATGCAGAGATGCAGCAGGCAGCAGTAGCACAATATTAGAAGTATCAGATGCCACTAGTTGGGAAAACGTGTATAGACATTGAAAGGGACAGCAATGTTGGGCATGCTGAGAACAGTGGAAATACTCTGGATGCTGTAAGGTCACAAGAAGACTACATGTGAACAAGTACATAATGTTCCATTCATCCTGTGCTTTCATTTTATAGCCCAATACTTTCTAGGAGAAGTAGACCTTACTCACCTTAACTAGACCATGTGGGCCAAATTTCTAGACTACTTGTTTTGCAAATGGAAAATGTGAACTGGAATTTGTGATGAGCTGGAGTTATTTGGTATCTTTTTGATGGCTTGTGCACAATGGTTGCATGTAAATAAAAACTGTCCCTGTTGTTCACATACAATGCTGCAATAAATTATTAAATACAAAACCCTCAGCCTAAAGGACAATCTTTGCAATTAAATATAATCTTGGTGTACAATGGTGCTCAGTGGAATGTTAGAATAGGTCCCCTCTGCCACCAAGAGATATGGTTTCATTTGAGGTGAGCTCCTGGGAGTGAGTCCTTCATAGGTGCTCAGTGGCTGGGCACTCAGACAAGCGTCATGAGTGGATGCAAGAGTAGAGATTACAAAGAGGGGCCTGAGAGAGAGCATTGAAGACGACATGGAGAAGGAGCCAGAGGAATGTGAAATACGAGAGTGGAAACAAGGCTGATGGTGAGATCGAGAAGTGGAATTGCAGCAGCGGCCACCATAAACAAATGGTGGTGTGGCGGGTTTGGTCATAGGGGAGGGTCTTGCGGGGAATACAATATATATTTTTTTAAAACACACCTTTTGACACAGGCCGCCTCCAGCTTTGCATCTCATTGGGCCACCTCTCCTCTTCTTCCTGGGTCCCAGCAGCCCTTAGGACAGACTCTCTGTCCAATCCCCGCACAGCAAAGCAGCTCGGGTTTGGTCTGAGCAGGTAGGAAAGACGCCCTGCTCAGACCAGTGAGTTTGTGGGGTTTCTCCAGTCCAGCTGCTCAATGGAGCTGGGCTGGAGAATACCTAAGTATGCATGTGTATATTGGTCAGCCTGAGATGGCCGGCCAAACAAACATGAGCAGTTAGGGAGTGGAGTGCACAAGCACTCCTCCTCCCCCTCCCATGCATTGGCCCGCCCCTCCAACACCGCTGGCTTGGAGCCTGCAAATGTAAAATAAATTATGCAAGAACATTGTTTTATGTTACATTTGCTGTCTCTGAGCCAGGTAGTTGGGTGACGCTCCTCTGCCACTGCAAAGGAGCTACCACTTTGAAATTGTGGTAGAGACTTGCTGGTAGAGAGCACAGAGACCAGACAGTGAGTAATAAACGAGAGCGGAAGAGGAGTAACAACTGGGTTCATGAGAAGAAGACAGAAGGTGACAGGGTCGGATTGGGATCACAATTCAGCCCGGACACTGACAAAAAAAGTGGCCCACATTCAAGAGGCGTGGCCCATATTTAAGGGGCGTGGCCCACGTTCAAGGGGCGTGCCCTTTCATGAAACACCATTTGCACAGACAAGGAATGAAAGTGGGAGGATACTGTTCTTGCACAGGAAACAGGGCCAAGGTGACAATGGCCTACATGCTGACCAACTAAAAAAAATAGCAAGGCCCCTTTCTGTCACAAAATTACTCCAGCCCTCCAGCACAGGAGTACCTGAAAAGCAGCAAAGCCCCTGCTATTACTAACCTACTAAGCTCTCCCCAGACCTTCAGCTCAGGAGCACATGAACAGAGGTAAGGCCTCTGCAATTAGTAAATTAATCAGCCCTCCAGGCCTCAGGAAAATGTCCTGGCAGGGGAGCACAAAACACAGCTTTCTGGGTCATCCAAGGTAGCCAGGTAGCCAGGGGGGAGGCTGAGGTGAAGCTGGTGCATGGAAAGTGCCTTCCCAGTGTGTTCTGTCAGTTTGAGTGTTTACCATTTACTGTAGTATTACCCTTGTACCTGTGTATGGTACCCTTTTGTAACTTGCACATGTCACTTTTCTCTGGTATCACACTGTATGCTACCTCTCACTTTTGTTTGCTTTAGATACTTGCACAAGTGCCACCATTGCCAACTTAACGTTTGTTCTTGTGCTGGAGTGTCTGCCATTTATTGCAGTATTATACCTCTACTTGTACTTTGTACGCTTTTGTAACCTGCACACATATCACTTTTTCCTCCTGTAATGTACCGATTGCTACCTCATGTATTTTGGTTGCTCACTATTGTCACTTTTGATTCATGTAACTTAACGTTTGCTTTTGTAATTTGTCCACTTGAATTTTTCTCCTCATGTATTATTGCTGTTCCTAGTGTGAAGCGCTCTGACACCTTCCGGTAAAGTCTGCGCTATATAAAACCGCATAAATAAATAAATAAAATTAAAAAATTCCAAACATCAGCTGGCCCCCACAGCAAGACCCATTCTTCCTCGCCCACTATGCCCTGAATGTTAAGTTCTGTGGGCGAGGTGTTAAGACTAACACCGTTTCTGGGCTGCATGGGCCCCAGGGGGGCCGAGGTGAAAATGGCTCAAAGGCCTGAGAAACACCTGGCCCCCAGGGAGGCCGATTCTTGCAAACAATCACCCCTCCCCAGCCCAGCCTCAGCTTGATTGCTTGGCAGGGCAGGGGTGAAGGAGAGGCCACAGCTGACAATCGCTGTCCGGCCGCACAGCGAGGATGCTTTCATTTTCTCTGTCTGTCTCTGTGCACTCTGTGGGCCGTTTTTTTTTCTCCCCTTTCCTAGTCCACTCTCTGTGGACTGGGACAGGGGAGAAAAAAACGGCCCACAGAGGGCACTGAGGCACCGGCCCTTCGGCCCATGCCCGAATGCCCGCCTTGCCAATCCGCCCCTGGAAGGTGAGTAATGTCAACCTGTCAATCACCACAGGTTCCTTCTGACTTGATGAGGCGCTATTCATCCATTGGGCTCAAGGTGCTGGACAGAGAAAGCATGAAGGAAAACTTGGGTGGTTGTTTTTGAACATGCCTTACTACCAGAACTACAGCTCCCCCTTGTTACAGCTTACAATGAAATATGAGCTAGAGGTGATGTATCAGAATCCAGTGTAGTGCTCATAGATGTATAGAAATGAATGAGCGTGCTGTGTACAGTGCACGTCTCGCTAGGGAGCAGCTGGAAGCTGCACACAGGTGTAAGGGGATGATTCAAGGACATACTGAGTCTGGGGTCTGCAGGAACTGGGAAACCTCTGACCAGTGAACCACGAGATGCTACTTGAATAGTTGCGTTATTAGCTCGGCTCACAGCACAGGGATATTCTTTGTTCTATGCTTTGCCTTCTGCATTTTCGTTTTTTTGGCTTCTTCTAATTAGATCAAAGTACTGGAAAACCAGCAAATGAATTACAAAATGAATGGAGATTATGATGGAAATTCCCTGGGATCAAAGGTTGCAAAGCAAGATTGTGTTTCCACATGTCTGGCGAACAGGGTCATTGAGAACGTGGTTCAGATATAGGCAGGCAAATGTACTTTCATCAAGATGGATGAATGGACAGATGGATACATTGCTGGACGGATGGACGGATACTCTGGTGATTCAAACATAGATGGATGGGTGGGCAAAAGAATTACAGGAGAATGTGCCCAGAAGGATGAATGAATGTATACATGAATATATGGATGAATGCTCCATTTGATGGACACATGAATGGATGATTTTCTATTGAATGTATACATGATGGGTGGGTGGGTGGATGAGTGAATGGGAGAGTCTCTAGATGGATGGATGGATGAACAGATGAATGCAGTGTGTGATGGAAACATGGATTAATTAATGGGATATGATTGGGTGAATGATGCATGGACTGAATGCCCTTATGTCGGCTGGACTGGCTCGCTACATAAAATTCAGCCCCAACTTTTACTCCCCACCACTTTGAAATGTCACCAGCTGCCACTGCGTAAGCTACCAAATCAACACAACTCTAGTGATGCAGGGGGGATGATAAACACTTTGCAAAAGCTAATCAGTCACCCTTAAGTTGTTGATTACTGTATTGAAGTATGAAACAGGTACTAAATAGGTGAAAACGTTGACCAAGTTGCATCAACGCCCAAAATGTTGAAATAGAGAAGGGGTTTGACAGCAGCATGGAAAATGGGAAAATCCATGCCTAGTTAAAAGTAGTTCAAACAGAATGAAAATAATGATTCCTTCCCCGTTATGAAAATGTTTTTCATTATTTTGCAAATTCATACTACACCGAAGACACCGTCTTAAAGCAGCAATTATTTTAATAAAGCACTCATAATGCACAAAATTCAAATTTTTGTTCACTTTGCAAAGCCTGATATCTTAAATTTTACAGATCCTTAAACTGTACATTTCTAGTGTATTATAATTTAATGCAGACCTATTTCTCAATGAAAAGATGAGCTTCCAAAGTCCCATAGAGTTGACGCAGCATATACTTCAAACTAACCATCCGTTTTAAACATATTTGGAATACACAGAATAAAAAGAGGCACACCTTTATTACAAGAAGTGTAAACATGTAGGCTTGTTTTCTGCAGAGCGCACTATTGTATTTTTCATGCAAGCTATTCTTCTGTGGTAGTTAGAAATGGCATTGAAAATAAAATGATGTGTCTGTGTTTCTATGTAAGAAAAACATTCTTTTTTGGTAAATAACATTTTAAAAGTGATCTGCTAAATGTGCAAAGTTTTCTTTCTTAAGAAACATTTGTATTTTCTATCGTGCTAGGGTCTCTTCTATATCAATTTGGTTAAAATATCAAAATAGTCAGTCAGTCAGTCAGAAAATTTAATTTCGCACCTGTTAACATGTCTAAAAGTACAATAAAAAGAAAAAAACACTTTTTGATACTAGATCTTTACTAGTATTCAAACATGTAGGATAAAATTATGGTTAATAAAATACACTTGACAATATAAAATATACAATAAAAACCACAGTCAAACATACCTCCTATTTAGGCTTAAATAATAATTCGTCTATGTCCTATCTCATACGGATTCAGTGCTATAGTTAATAGGATCCTCTATTTCTCAGGATTCCACTTGCTGGTTATTAATTATGGGTCAGCCTCAAGGATCACAAGCATTGTAAAGATCGACGGCTGCCCAGAGGAATGATGCAACGATAAAATATGCATAGACCTCTTCCAATTGCTGTATATAAATTAAAGCTGGTAAACACTGTCTAAAACCATATTTACGTAACATAGGGACAATGTACTTTTTTCTCTCTTGGCTATATAAAGAGCAGAAGAATAGAAGGTGCATATTGGATTGGGTAGATTTTCCATCACAGGGATAGGGCAACAACAAAATCAGCGAATAAATATTTTCAGGGAAACCAGTCATATATGGAAAAGGGTTTAAATGAAAGCATATCAAGATAAATCTGTGCTGTCAATTCTGAACAAAACCCAGGTTTGAAAATGCACCGAACTTCGCAGGTGGTAACGTCTGGTATACAATTACAGTGTTTTTATCTTTGTTTATGGCCTCTCTACCTTTTGATATCTTAGCCAGGAAAATGTCTTTTAACTTAGACTTTGGAACGGTGACACATTGTGCTGGCATATCACACAATTCACGCAAAACCTAAGAGGTCAGTGTGGTCTCCACATAACGCAGCCATAAAATTCTAAGTGCGTGATCAATTTTAGTATGTCCCGTTCCACTGATTGGTTCAATTTAACACTGTCCCTTTTCCATATTGTGTGCCATAAAAGTATTGGCTCAATTTTTTCATGTTAATAATGAGGGGTAGGCCTACTTCTGTATGGCAGATGAAATTCATGCAAGTGCAAGGGACCAATAGCAATCTTTTACATATAGTGTCTCACCACGCTGTAGGTCTCCAATGTCCACCATACCCCAGATTGCCGCCCGTATGTAGCAACAACTTTTGTCTTGGCCAAATAAATCTTCAGCATTTCCGGGTTAGGTTTTGAGTCTAATTTCTTTTTAAATCTAAAAATTGTGACAATACTTTTTATCATAAAATTGGCTCTATTTATCACCATATCCTTCCAGGTTAGTTTGTGGTAAAAAAGGACTCCCTGTCAAAATACTAATAATTCTGTTAAGCCAGCTGCCTAATTTGGTCATCAGTTGCAACACCGGTGCAGTGACTCTGGATAGAATTTTTTACATTAAGTGAGAAATAGAATTTCCACCCTCTGGCCCACATTGATTCCAGCAGGGTGATGGTCAGGATGAGGAGGGATTCGAGAAAGAGGAATGTGGTGGAGGTAAGGTGGAGTCATAGGGGAAGCGAAGCATATACATCTAGTGCTGAACTGCACAATGTGAAACCAGAAAACCTGGGATTCATTCGACTACCTACTTTACCCATTTGTTTGATACTAGGCAATTGTTTCATTTAATTTCCCCTCCTTTTTCTTCAGCGTCACATATAACAGGACCTCGAAATACATGACTTCAGGATGCGCGCCATACAAAACCTTCTCCTGTGATTTTGTAATAAAGTATAATGTTGTTCATGTATAATAGGAACCCAGGTCACCCAAAATATGCACATGACAAACTTATTCGCCTCTTAGTGTACTATTGACCTTGTTGTCAAGGTGATGGGGGGAGGATAAATGTTTCTAAATTCATGTCTGAAAAATATTGCTTTTGAAAAGCATACTTCTCAATGCACTGATATAATCCAATGTTTTAAGGTGAAACGGTTCTACATGTTTACGAAATACACTTTTTCAATTTTTTTTTTCATAACAGATTTTATTTCGTTGAAATAGCATATAATCAGGTCACCGTCCCCTATGGATCAGGGGTCCAATGAACAAGCAGGTAATCAATAAACAACAGCAGTGCAATCAACATTTTCAAAGGAAAGGATCCCCACCAACTCCCCCCTCCCTACTCCCACCCTGGCCCTCCCCTCCCGGATCCCCCCCCCCGGCACAGTGTTCGTATGATTCAAAGTATTAGTTCTTGGAGTCGCAATCAGTGTGTTGGCCCCTTCACCCAGAATCAATCGGTAAGTGGTCCACATCGGCGTCCCGCAGCACTGGCGGTTCCAGCCATAGCCCTCTATATTCAGCCCAGCGCTGCCATATTTTAAAGTGCTTTCGGGGGCACCCCCTGGCCTCAAAGACCGGACGTTCCAGCCCCATTGTAAAGTCCAACCCTCTCTTCCACACCTCCAGCACAGGAGCCCGGGGGTCTTTCCAGGCACGAGCCACATCCCGTTTGGCTACTGTAAGGCCCAGGAGTAGCAGATGGCGTTTGTAGATATTCCCTCCCACTTGTTCCATTACGTGAAGGAGACCCAGTTTAGGGGAGCGGGGGAGGTCTCAGACAGGCAGTCCCACACACCCGACCAGAACCGCGTCAGCCGCACACATGACCACACTGTATGTAAGAACGTTCCAACCGTGCTACCACATCTCAGACACTCAGGGGAAGCAATCAGGCCAGCTCGCCACAGCCGTTCTCTGGTGTAGTACGCACGACGCAAATATTTAAACTGAATAAATCTCAGTCGCACCGCAACAGCCGCCCCTCGTGGCGCCTCTAAGGCCTCCCTCCAGTCATCCTCGTCTAAGGCACCAATATCTTCCTCCCATGCCTTGCGTAGCTTATCTAGTGAGGCAGAGCAGTGCGTGACCAGAGTCTGATATATATTGGAGATTTTCTTGTCCCCCAGTTCCCCCATAAAGACCTTGGCTTCCACGGGACTAAATTCGGGCAGTTTGTCCAGTCCTAACAGCGAGGGGGACAGAGCGTGGCGGAATTGTAGGTATTTATAAAATTGGGTCTGCGGCATATCGTATTCATCCCGCAGAGCCTGAAACGATTTAAGGGTCGTGCCTTGCATAACGTGGCCCAGTGTCGAGATGCCTATGTCATCCCAGCCCCGGAACCCCTGGAGAGCCGCGAGTGCCGGCAGACGTCCATTGTGCCAAAGGGGCGTTTCTTGCGTCAAGACATTCCACCAACCCATGCGGCGAAGGGCTCCCCGCCACACTCGGAAAACCACTTGAGTAACAATTGGGAGTTTTTTCCGCTTGCCTGCCGAATAAAGGATGGTGTGGAGCGTGTCTGGGTCCATCAGGTATCGTTCAAGGGCATAGGCCGGGTCTCCCCGGTCTCCATACCACCAGTCATTTAGTATGAGAAGGTGGGAAGCCTGGTAGTAAGATAGGATGTCCGAAGTCGCCAGACCCCCGCAATACGTGGAAAGGAAACAGGTGCGGAGCGCTACTCTGACCGCCCCACCAGCCCAGAGAAACTGGCTCAGTGCAGAGTTTACTTGCCTAAACCAATGTGGTGCAATGGGGCATGGATGATTTTGTAGCTGGTACAAAAGGCGCGGGAGAGCCACCATCTTAAAAATGGCGGAGCGGCCATATATGTTTAGGGGCATCCTGGACCAGACCTTCATGTCTGACCGTACGCGATCCCAGACCGGCACCACATTACGGGTCCAGGCAACTCCCGGAACGTCCGTGAGAAAGACACCGAGGTATTTAATGCCACCTGCCGCCTCCTGTAGCGTCGACGCCCAGTGCCCAAGCCGTCCGCGATGACCCAGTATCCACAGCGTGGATTTCCGTGTATTCAAGTGCAGGCCAGAGACCTCCCCAAATACTCGCATTATTTCCAGAACTCTGGGGCCAGATCTATCAATGTCCGTGAGGAAAAAGAGGACATCGTCCGCATACAGTGCAATACGATCAGACGGTCCCCGCACCCATTCGAGTTCCCCGCATCTGCGCGTCAATTCTCACCCATGCCGCCAGCGGCTCCATGGCCAGGGCGAACAGGTACGGCGATAAAGGGCAACCCTGTCGGGTGCCCCGGCCTATGGGGAAGGGGGCCGAGGTCGCTCCCGCTATCCTCACCGAGGCCGTCAGGTCCGTGTATAGTAGGTGCAGATACGAGAGGAATCGAGGCCCAAAGTTCAGACGGGTCAGAATCGCACGAAGATAGACCCAGCTAACTGAGTCGAAGGCTCTATCAATGTCAGCCAGGAGAAGCGCTGTCGGGATCCCGGCGGCTTTGGCTGCCTCTATCACCATCTGTGCGCGCCGGATATTGTGCCTAGTCGCCCTATGGGGCATAAAACCGGCCTGATCCGGGTGTACCAGGTCCGTAATATACGGGAGAAGGCGATTGGCTAGGGCTTTCGCCAGTATTTTCGCTTCAACGTTCAGGAGCGAGATCGGTCTGTACGACGCGTGCTGCTCCGGGGGTCTTCCCGGTTTACAGAAGACAACAATCTCGGCGTGGCGCCAGTCTGCCGGTAGGCGACCACGGTCTCTGGCCTCCTCCAGCGCCTGTCTATAGCGCGCACCCAGTTGAACATGAAATGTCTGAAGGAATTCACACGGGAACCCATTAGGCCCGGGAGCCTTACCAGTGTTCAGCTCCCCGAGTGCCGCGGTCAATTCGTCTAAGGACAGTGGGTGGTCCAGTAGGTCACGGTCTTCATCTGAGA
Organism: Lissotriton helveticus; assembly: GCF_964261635.1. Lineage (NCBI taxonomy): Eukaryota > Metazoa > Chordata > Amphibia > Caudata > Salamandridae > Lissotriton > Lissotriton helveticus. The sequence goes on along the minus strand of NC_136071.1, from coordinate 549,387,654 downwards.
GGGCCCTTGGCGTGAGGTCCGCTAGGAATTTGTCCACCTCCGCCTCAGGGATTGTTTCTCGCGGGGCGTATTGGGCCTCATAGTATCGGGCGAAACTGGCCGCCAGTTCCACCGGGGCCGTCACAGGCTCTCCTGCCTCGTCGCGAAGTCCCGGTAGAGTCTGTGCATGGAAAGTCCCCTGACAGAGTCTGTATAGCATAGAGCTAGATTTGTCCCCCCACTGATAAATCCTACTCTGTGTAGCCAGCCACAGCTGGCGGGCCTCGTCCATTAGAAGAGAGTTGTATGTCTGCTGCATTAGTAGCAACCGCTCAACGGTATCCACAGACCCTTCGGCAGTACTCTCTTCCTCAAGGTCTCGAACCCGCCTCGCAGTCTCCTCTATCTCACCCCTGCGGGCCTTGTGCGCCGCCGCGCACCAAGCGATGTCTACCCCCCGGAGCACGGGCTTCATGGCTTCCCAGAGGGTTATAGCGTCCATGTCGGGCTGATCGTTGCAGTCCCAGTACAGAGAAATGGCTTCGCGCAAGCGTGACCTGTAGTCGTCCTGGTGTAGCTGCCATGCAGACAAACGCCACCGAAATGGCTGTCGTGTCCTACCAAGAAGGACATCAACCGCGACCGGGGAGAGGTCCGACAAGCCACGCGGGAGTATTGATGAAGAAGCAACCCTTCCCATCCACCCATTAGGAACAAACAAGCAATCAAGTCTGGAGAAGGATTTGTGCACTGCTGAGATGTAGGTAAACTCTCGGCCATGGGGATGGTGGTACCGCCATGCATCAATCCACCCCATCCCTCGTACCATACCACTCAATTTAGTGGGAACATGGGAAATGGTCCCCCCATCTGATCTATATCTATCCTTGTGCCCATCCATGACATCATTCCAATCCCCGCCCACAATAGACATCACACTAGGTATATCAGCCCAGACATCAAACAGTTTCTCAATGAGTGCTTCTTGGAGCGGGGGTGGGGCATACACACTGCCAAAGACCATCGGCTCATCACCCACCATCCCTTTAATGAATATAAACCGTCCCTGCGCATCCACCCACTGCGTCTCATGAGTGTAATTCAGTCGATGGTGTATCAGAATCGCCACTCCCCGTGACCCCCTCACAAAGCCCGCGTGGAACACTTGGTGGTAGCCATATCGTTGGAGGCTAAGCGTTTTATTGCCCTGGAGGTGAGTTTCCTGTAAGAATAGCACATCCGCCCTTTCTCTCTTCCCCAGCTGCAGTACTGCACCCCTCTTAATTTTGTCAAGCATCCCACGGACGTTCCAGCTCACCACTCGAAACCCCGCCCGTGTGGGGCTAGACTCCTGTGTACCACCCGCCATCAATAGGTGTATAGATCAAAGATCCGAGCCCTCGGGGCCATCCAAACACCAGCGCTGACAACCAACCTTGAAAGTGTACTGTGCCGAAAACAACCATCCCACCTCCCACCAACCTCCCTCTCCACTCCGTACCCAGATCCCCCGAACCCCCACCTACTCCCCAAACCCCACCACAACCCCAACATTGTCCATCCCCCCTCCCCCCCACCCTATACCTCAGTAACATTGAAGTATCTGTCGCGGTAGAGACAGTCTTCAGCCTCCAACGGGAGACCCCCAACCGTCTATGCCAATGGATCCCCACCAACCACCCACCCAACTTCAACTAACCCGTAACCCGATTAACTACTGTTAGTCCTCGGGGTGGTGACCGCCCACTCATGGGCATCCCCCGACCCACTGCTCGCCCCACACCGCATTCTTGCAGTAAAGCGTGTGGCGGCGTCCATTAGAGTGCTTTAAGGCGTGAAGGATCGTCACGGGTCCGGAGCCGGGGCCTCCACCACCTCGTCACCCCCCGACTCGCCATCCGTGGGAGGTTGGGTCTTCCGAGAGCGCGCCCTCCAGTTGCTTCTGCTACGCGATCTCCTGGGAGTCCTCGAGGGTCTCGTCTCTGAGGAGGGCTCGGAGTTGCGCCTCGGGGGAGTATGCACCTTCACTCTGACCGTCTCGTCTGTCCATTCAAAGACCTCCTCCGGCGTGTTGAAGAACTGCGTCTTGGACTGAAACACGACACGCAGGCGGGCCGGATAGAGCAGGGCGTATTGGATTTTAAGGTCCCGTAGCCGAGCCTTCGCTGCAGTGAAGGACTGTCGCTGTTGCTGCACCAGTTTTGTGTAATCTGGGAAGATCAGGACTCTGTGGTTTTCGTACATCAGGGGTTCCTTAGCTCGCGCCTGCCGGAGGACTGCGTCGCGGTCATGGTAGTTAAGGAGTTTGGCGATGACTGGGCGGGGGCGTGCTCCCAGTGGCGGTTTCGGGAGAAGCGCTCGGTGCGCCCGTTCAATGATGAAGCATCTTGAGAGGGAGTCCGGGGGGAGCCACCCCTCCAGCCATTTTGTCAGAAATGCCTCCATGTTGCCTTTTTCGCAATCCTCCGGCAAACCCACGAATCGCAGGTTATTTCGTCTGGCCCATCCTTCCGTGTCCTCGACCCTGAGTGCCAAGTTCTTCTGTAGCCCCTCCAGAGTGGCAACCTTCTTCTTCAGGACGACCACATCATCCTCCACCTCCGTTATTCTGGTTTCAGTTTCGGTGATTCTGGCCACCGCGTTCCGTAGATCCTGGCGAAGCAATGTGACATCAGCCCCAACAGCCCCAATTTTTGCGTCCAGCATGTCCCGTGATTGCGTGATTGCCGCCATCAGGGCCGCATTGTCTGGGCCTGGGCCTGGGCCGGGCTGGCCCCCGGACGCTCCTGCTCCACCACTCGGTCCCGTAAACTTATCTATGGGGCCCTGCTTCGTGGCGCCCCCACTGTTGCCGCCTCGCGTCATGATGAGGAGCAGGCCCGGCGTCCAAGTATCTTCCTGCTACTGGCAGCTCCCCTCACGGTCAGGGACTCCCGCGTCGCGTCTTGATCCGAGGGGAAGGTGGGCACGTGTCTAAGGATGCCGGCGTACCTGGCCGTGGAGTCCTCTCCCTGCTGAGCGCCACCTCCCCTCCGCTTCAGCCACTGGAGTATGCCCCCCGTTCCGTTCGCAGAGCCAGGGATAGTAGACCCTCCGGGGGGGCCCTGTGCCTCAGGATCGTCAATAGCTCCGGCCAACAAGGGGGGAAATCCAATCGTCAGATGGCGACCCCCAGCTGTTTCACGGCTCGCCGTCGGCCCCCAGCAGTAGCCCACTCCAGGCCGGGCTTCCACAAGCGTCGTTGGTCCCCACCCGGGGGGGGGGGAGGGAGGGGAGAGAGGGGGGTAGGGCCGCACGTATGGAGGCGTCCCCGGGAGCAGGGGCGAAGGCAGGAGCCCCCTAGCACTCCGGGGACCCCCGGCCCCCGCAGCCTGACTTGGCTGCCGAGTGGGTCGGCCTGCAGCAGAGAGTGCTTTCCCCCTCCTTTGTGGCGCTCGCCTCCCCCCGCTGGCTCACCTCACCACTGCCAGTGTCCCGGCTCCAGGGTGGCTCCGCGCTGTCCGCAGGTCTCTCGGGCTCTCCTGTCTCAAGCGGAGATCCGCAGGTCCGGGGAGCCGGTACCGGCCTCGCGACCGACCCCGCCTCCGCCTCACTTCCGGCCGGGCCTCTCGAAACTCGAGGTCCCGGCTGCTGATTGTCGCGCAGGCCCCACCTCGTCCGGGTCGCCGCGCCGGATCTGAAGCACGGAGCGAGCCCAAATCTCCACCGGAGCTTCCCCTCCGCCACCGGATGCTGAGCGTCTGGTCTGGGGGATCGCAGGTCGGGGAAATGCAGGATATATGGCGCGGATGATGTATAGGCGGGACGGAGCTCTCTCAGGCTGCGTCCGCCATGCTCGCCGCCTTGGCCACGCCCCCCCCACTTTTTCAATTTTGAAGAGACTTTATCATCTTTACACTGTTACCACAAGATGTGTTAAAAATGAAGATGTTTCAAAATTTAAGCGGGTCAGGACAATCTACAGTCTTTCATTCTTTAACCTCAATTAACCTTTAAATAAAGGTTTTTCTATCTATTTAACATCTTTTTAATGTTAGTGCTGCGTCCAGTAAACAGAAGCCAAGTTTTGCTGTTGTCAAAGGTCAGGAGGGCCTCATGCGCCCCCACTGTATTTTGAGTATCACTGATCTACCACATACTTGCTTCCCACTTACTCAAAAAGCAAACCATGCTTCTTCCCAAATCACTTACTTATTTCCCCACCGTCTCTCAGCATCCCACCACCCCCAGGACTAAGACTCAATTTCTAGATGAAAAATTACACTTCATAAAATCCAAAATAATGTGGACCAAATCCACGTGTAAAAATTTAAAAAAAATTAAAAGAATACCAATAATTATCCGAATACGCTGTCTTGCACCTTCATTTACGATTTTGTACTATAGAAATTAATCATGTACAGGTCTGTGAAGGTAGGCCATCAATGATGGAATATAGTTCTTAGGCACTGTTGCAACACCGCCCACAGAAAGGAAACAGCTTGGAGTACTGTAAACCTATGAATAGCCTTCGACTTAGGGAAAAAAACATTAAATAAAATACCAAAGCACCTCACAAATTGTGACTCAGCAAACTCAGATTCCATCACCACAATTCAAGACACTGACGCATCTTCTTTTAAGTGATATATCAAGTCTAAAAAAGCAATCCCTTTCGACTTTAATCACAGAGATTTGAGTGATCTTTCATCTTCGCGCTTCCGGTTTGTGGGTGGTATGCAAACTCACTGGACCTCCCTTGCAGCTGTTTGGCTGAAGTCATTGTGACGTATCTGGTCTAGCTCTGTATTTCCGGCCTCAAGCATTTCAGGTCTTATACGGAATGTAGTGTAGTTCCTATATTCCCAATAGGCTCTGCGCATTGGAATAACATAAACGATAGTTTAGACGTAGGACTGAGGTCAACTAGGTCTCTACTGAATATGTTAGACTTAATTATGAATGCCAGCTAGCTCAGAGGTCACTAGAAACTTTCTCGAGTGAACAGGAAGGAGTTAACTTTCCTGAATAGACAAGAAGGGATTAGTTTCTGACAACCGCATAAACATGACAACTTTGCTCACTCCAGAATAAGGAGTATATCTCCAGAGTCGTGTGAAAACAATAGACAGCTATTTCACTCAGTCAATCGTGCATGCTTAGTTTCACCAGAGTGCAGAGAAATAGAGAGACAGGCATTTTCAATAAAAGTTGTTATTTATTGAGCAGTCCTCTTTCTCATGCAAGAGAAGTGAATTGCCACCATTGCAATACTTGTCATAAAGTAAAGTGCGTACAGTAAAAGGAGTATTATGAGATAATACTGTAAAAGCATTGATATGGTTTCTGAGCCATATGATACTTAAAACGGATAAAATACATAAAATACATACAATGATAAAAGGTTGACTAAACGTGCTCAACCGGTGTTTCTAAAATACGCCTACCCCGGTGTACCTGACCTAAGCCTAATACGTGGGAAGGAGTAAGTAAGTTAAGATAGTTTTGCCAAGAATCTGCATCAAGAATTCTCTTAAGGATCTAATCAGCTCCGTACCTTGTTTATAGAATGAAGGAGGTCTTGTATCTCTTTCTCCGGACTCGATCTCCCAGCAACCCGCAAGGGTGACTGGAAACACTGGAGCTGGATTTCTCGGCAGGAGAAAAGACAGCGTCTCTCTCAGTGCGTCAAATGGGAGGGTCGGCTTCCTTCAGCACTCGCATCAGCTGGGCGTCGGGCAAGTAGATAGCCGCTCTGCTCCAAACCACCGTGTGTTTGTTTAAGGCAAATGCTGGTATATTTATACCTGAAAGGTGCCAGGATTGACGTAAGGTTGGACATAAAACGTCACTAAGAACTTACAGTTCTTTCTGGACTCCAGGAGTTCTTGCACAAATCAAAAACAAAAGCAGGGGGAATTCCTGGGCTGCTGGAGGCTTGGCTTGTTTAAAGAACGCGTTGTACTTTCTATGAGTCTATGGGAGTAGCCTTGCCGTATTTGGACTGCATTGGCTATGACTAAATATGGATATGATTCTTATGCCTTTATAAGGATATGATTTGTTATAACCACATAAGGGCATGAATCTGGGATATTTAAATAGGGTCCTAGATACGTTTACAACACCCACTCCACGTATTAATGTCCATCATTACTAAATACTAAGCAATACTAAACATATAACGATGCATGTGTTTTCCACCCACCCCAAAATACATAAAATGCATTTGAAATGGTATGTACACGAAAAACGAGTATTATACTGTAAGTTTTTTTTTAAGCAGTGGTATCATTCAGATAATGCATATATGGTACGTTGGCTGAATGAATTGCGAAAATTACATTTACGAAATGGCTCTAAATACAGAAGAGAAGGTCGAGACCATTTCATCACATATTTATACAAGACTGTACATGTGCTAGAGGCTGAATCAAAATATTGTCTCTAGAGTTTCAAAATAGAAGTACTGTTCTCTAAGAATAGTTCTACTTTAAGCAGAGTACCGTGTGCCAAAAAAAAAGGTAAATATTTTGGAAATGGAAAAATAATTTCGTTTTCAGGGGGAAAAAAAGTTCCAAAAATTTTCAGTAGTGTTGTTTATATAAAACTGAAGGCCGAATTCAGAGTTCAGGGAACGCTGTGTGCTCGTTGTTTCAAAAGTTATTCTCGTTGTTAGGAGAGAACATCAAATCAGACAGGCTTGCGAAAAATTGGTCTACAACACTAGGTGAAAGTTCGACCAAGTTCGATAAAGCAGAAATAGTGCATATGTGAGAATCATTGCTATCATCGATGTCTGGATCAGCAATGCTCACAGAAGGTTGTACCTGTGTGGTGCTGCTTTTATCTCGTACTTCACCGCCACCTAATCGTAATGGTGAAGTGTCAACGAATGCCGTCATCAGAATAGGTAGCCGTTGGGGACAACACGTTGCATGAGCCGTTATCGAACCAAGCAAAGTATCGATATCCATAGGTACTGCGGATGGTAGTGTAAGACAGACGTCCAACACACATTCTTCTCCGCATAGCAGGCATGGAAGCACAGGTAAGATGCAATCTTGCCAGATTGGTCTGAATGAAAGAAACCAGGTAGTATTCAGATCTCTCATCTTCGCCAATCCGAGGACTTTAGTGATCCGTTCTCGGTATTGTATTGCCGGGATCGTTTCTTCCATTGTAGCCTGAGTTTTGTCTGTGGCTTGGCTTGCCATATCGAAGCAGAATGAACAAAAATAAAATTCCTGCTACGAGTCCCAAAAGAAGAGGCATGCCGCCGAATACAGAATGCACGAAATTCAGGAAGATGTTCAGGACTGCTTCAAAGGGTGTTAATAGTCCTGAAAAAATTGTCTTAAATACATGTGCGATGCCACTGGTATCAAACATGTTTAAAATTTGACCTAACATTTTTACGAAATGTACGGGGCAATTGCTTGATTATAATGTATGCATCTCTGCCGCTGTCCTTGCAATTTGCAGATCATACGTCTCTTTGGACGGGGTTAAAGGCACAGTTGTCTGTAAAAGAATAGACTTCATTCTGCTTAAAGTATCAATTCGAATAGAAGAGATATTCAGAGAAGGCCATATTGCTGCCTCCTTGTCTGGTTTGCTGTTAGGATACAATACTTGCATACAGCAAATGACCCTGGAAGTAACGCTCACGAGATAGGCAATTCCTGGCACCATGCCACAACAGCTGTGGTCACTTATTATAACATAGCTGCCGTTGGAAAGCTGTCTGAAAAAAGGCTCTATCTGTGTTGCAGGGGTGCCATGCAGGTGACATGAAAGGTTGTTTGATGAACCTTCGCAGGCTCCATGCAAGTTAATACCTTGACACAGAAGTGTACCGCTTAGTGAATTTTTACAGTTGTTGCCACTAAGAATTACTTCTTTTTTCCCTTCACTATAACATTTATGTGTATAAGGTAAATTCCAGGTTGACTTGATGTATCCTTAACCCAACCTTACATACAGGCCTGCTGGTAAATACTTTTGGCAATATTGAAACTGAAAAGTTGTTATCGGAATTGTAATTGTACCATGTATTATCCATTCAATGACAGGTCTCTCTGACATTGTCAATGGTAATCTCTCAAGTTTTTCAATGCTCAGAATCGTATAGTCTGCTCCTTTTTGTGCCAAACTGATTTGTTTATCTCTAAGGTTAAAGATAGAAAATAATGACGTTGTATTGATTACACGCCATGGCACGTAGCCTGAACGGAGGTTTTGTAACGTCCAGCCTAGCTGTACAATAGAACGCAATTGGTACTGGCCATGTTGTAACATTAGCAAATCCTGCTCTATTATATCAATAGCAGATGATACAATGCTGTCCAGTGAATAAATTCTGGAGGACAGAGTCGTTAACCCATTGTCCACTACAGACAGTGATTTTTCCAAATTAATACGATCCATTTCTCGTATTTTTTCAGCAGTTTCAATTTGCATTACTTTCCAAGCTTCGTTGTAAGCAGCGTATATGAAACGTTTTTGACACTGTTTGCCAGGTCCCAGTATGAAATCTCGCAAGTCAGCACCTTCTTTAAGTAAAGTTAAGTGTTGCTTAATTTCAGGCAGTGTGGATTTCTGTAGCCACTCAAGGCATAGTTTTCCTACACTATATGTTGTAACTATCCCCGGATGTTGTCTCTGGGAGTATCTTGGGTCTGGCCTGTTTTGTTTGAACCCCTGTGTTTTGTTCAGGAATCTATTTTGACAGTTATTAGTGTCTGTGGGCCAGATCAACCATTTTTTCCAATCAGGATTTGTTCTTTTTTGGTGTAAAATATGGGATACGTCTATCTCCACATCTGTAGTGCTATTACTATCAGGTATGGATTTTGGAATAGACGGTTTGTTTAAATCTTTAATCTTGGCTAGGCAAAGACAGGTTGTTTGTTGAATGGTGTCATTCAGGAATATTATCTGTTCTGGGATCATGCAGGCTCTAAATAGTGATTCTAAACCTTGCACCTGGCAGTCTTTTGAACCCCAGATGGTTTTTGTCTCAATGTTGCTTTTCCAAAATTCAAAACCAAATGTAGACATTATTTCATAAAAATTTTCAAAATAAATACATTTAGTATTTGTCAACATGTTTTTCATTCCTGTCCTATTTAACATTTTAAAATAAAACGTTTCTGGATCTGTGTTGTTAAACCCTGAGAAATATGGGAATTTCTCAAAAAATGTTTTTGAACTGCCTTTTGGCGGTGTTGGACAATGTTCCCATTGATAAAAAGTAAAAACATTTCTAGGATTAGCAGATTCATGCAAATAGTGATGACCATAGTGGTTAAAACAGTACATTTCTTCATAGTTCGATGAACCCTGCAAATAGTCATGTTCTGTGAATTTTGCTGACATTTCTAAATCTGACATCATATTATTAATATTTTCAAAGTCCCAAACATCAGAGAAAGTACTTGGTGTCACAAAGTCACTTAAGGAAACCTTGAACTGGTGTGGATATTTCAAGAGCTCGATTGGGCCATTGATTTCGCAATCAGTTTTGTCCCATGCTACACCACCAGGTATTGGAATGGCTGTGATGTTCACTGATGAAAGTTCTCTTTTTTCAATGTGAGAGGATCTGTGAGGCTTTAGGACCAAGTTGATGTTCTGACTTGCTGTGTCCATTGTACTATATTTTCCATCAATAAATCTATCCAAATTTAAAATCAAGGTGAGCCACAAAAGGAGGAAAAGTACACCTAACACAATCAATAATTCAGTCCATGGTGAAATCAGATATGTTTCTTTGAGTTGATGAAAGAGTTCAGTCATTTTTTCTTTGAAAGTTTTTCTTGTTGGCGTTTCTTCATGTTCACTTGGATCATCAGAAAAGTAATCGAAATTTATGAAGTAGCCAGATGTAGTTCTGTCAATTGTTGGAATTGCTTCCGGATTGTTTTTAATCTTTGATTCTGTATGTTCAGAGGCTACATCATTGTAGACAGGTGTTTCTTGACGAACTGTTGCAATTTGGGTTTTAAGAGGCACAAGTTCCATGGCTTTGTTGCATAGTCCTTTTTTATTCACTGCAGGTTTATCAAAAGTGATTAGTCTCTCAGTTTGAACCTCTTGGATTGTAGCAAGGTTTGGTCTTCTGCTACTTCTTGGGAGTCCACTGGGCCTACTACTTATTATTGGCCACATGATTGTGGTTTTACCAGGTCGATTGATACAACTCTGTTCTCCTTTTTACCAACAAGGGGCGGTAGTACTGCTGATCTTGTTCCGCTGACAGCTAAGACAGGTACTGCTTTTCTGTAAGAAGGCCCAAATTCCTTCTTCACTGCGATCTTTTCTCTGACCAGATCCCCAATCTTTGGAATCCAGACAGGTCTTGCTGGGACATGTGGCTTTTCTTCAGTGGTCTTTGGCTTCAGTTTTATGTTACTTAGACTTCTTCTCGTTTTATTTAAGTCCTGTAAAACAGCCAAACCATCTTTGATATCAAAGGTTTTTTGTTTCACCACTGAAGTGTGACAATCTAGGTCCTGGATGATCATTCTAGTACCAAACAAAAGTTTGTATGGAGTGATACCTCCTAGAGAATTTCTTGCCAGATTATTAAGACTACGTTGGACACTTGTTAGATGTTTGACCCACCCGTCACCCGAACCTAATACCCTCGCTGTTATTGATTGCTTTATGTCACGGTTTTTTCTCTCCACTACCGCATTTCCCTTGGGATGGAATGGACTAGAGTACCGCAATGCAATGCCCATGCTGGCCATGGCCTCCTTGTAAGCTCGAGAGCTAAACACAGTACCCTGGTCAGAATGTAGCATGCCAATTGCGTATGTGCCGATAAAGACTCGCAAATCTTTTATAACAGTTCTGGCATCAGCCGAGCGCTGGGGCCACATCCAAATGAATCTCGTGCAGGAATCCACTGCGACCGTGATATATTTATAGTTGCCATCCCTTTGTAAGGGACCACAGTGGTCCAGGTAAACACATGCTAATGGTTTATCTGAGATTAGAAGGGGCGTCTGTGCTGGGCGTTTCACTGTTGATACTTTCATTTTTTGGCATATTTCACATTCTAGAACATAGTTCCTAGTTTGTTTTCTCATGCGCGGCCACCATTATCTCTGTTTTAATAATGATACTGTGGCGGAAACACCAGCATGTGCAGAAGCGAGCCCTTCGTGTGCCGCTAAAATTTGTCCTAACCTGTGTTCCATGTTTGGAATTGCTCTATCCCCCACTCCAGGGATTTCAGCAAAAGGAACATTATTCGCATCAGTTTTGTATGAGTACTTTATCTGGAAAGCCTTTCGGGAGTGTCTTACCACTATTTTTTACTGAAGCACTGACAGCCTGCATTATCTCGCTGTCTATTTCTGTTTTTGACCGGGTGATTGCAGCTACGGAATCCGTTTGCACAGCTGCCTTCGTGGCCTCATCAGCCAATGAATTCCCTGCAACGTGAACGCCATCACGTTGATGACTCAGTGTATGTATCACGTGAGTCTTCTGTAGTTCTTTCTGCAAAAGAACTACTTGTTCCCAAAGCATTTTATGCTTGATTGCGCCACCTTTTGCATCTTTGAAACCGTTTTGAACCCAGTTCTGCAAGTATTAGTTGTAAAACTGGACGCAATAATATGAATTGCACACTATTAGTGTGGGGAATTCGCGATTGGTATTTTCAAGCGCCATTTTAAAAGCCTGTGGTTCAGCTCGCTGAGCGGTACAATCTCCTAGAGATTGGGTTTTAGTGACCAGTGTCTGAATTTTCCTTCATGCCAACGACCTTTAACAATCGCGCACACAGCACTGTATGCTTGTTTACCCCCAACTGCGGGTTGTGCTGAACCGTCTGTATATATTATACAGCCGTAATGTTCGAGAGGCAGGATTTCAGTCTGCAGAGGACATTCATATTCGTATTGGAGAAATTCTTGTGTTTTTAAGTTAGGATGGAATTCGTATACTACGTCTGATGCAGCAAGATAATTAACCCATTGCATCCATCTCGGATGTAAAGCTTTAGTATTGGGAATGCTTGCTCTTGTTACTGCTTCTAGGGCAGGGACCAGTGTAACGATTATTATACATTTACCTTGTGTGAGGGCTCTTTCTTTTGCTACAGCAGTTTGAACCGCAGTTAGAATTTTTTCAGTTGAACTGAATTTCATTTCAGCTTATGTGTACAAGTGTGATTTGTAAGCTATTGGTACCGTTTCTCCCTCATTAGAGGTCAGGTATGTGAATCCGCATCTTCCTGGGATGACTCGGATTGCAAGGTTGCGTTCGTTTGCGCGTGTTTGCAGTTTTGTTTTAGTTAGCATGTCTGTTTGCAATGAACGTAAAATTTCTGTGTGTTTCTGAGTCCAATTAATTGGTTTGAAATCAGGTTTTATTAATTCGTAGAGAGGTTTAACCCTCTCTGCATAATTTAGAATGTATGTTCTTCCCAAATTCAGGAAACCTAGAATTGATTGTAAGTTCTTCAATGTTTTTGGAGCTTGGAGTATTGCACACTTCTCTAAGAAGTTGTCTGCTAGGCTTTTGCCTTCACTTGATAGCTCATATCCTAAGAATAGGACAGTGAGGTGGGCAATTTGTGACTTTTTAAAGTTGAATTCATACCCTTCAGATGCGAATCCAAGTATGATGGTGTTCACTCTTTTCAAGTGTGTCTCCAGGTCGTCGTCTGTAAGATAGATGTCATTGACATAAGATAATGCCTCATCATCATACATTTGTAGTAACTCTGTTACCCTTGCTGAGAATAATCCTTGGCTTTTCTTGAATCCCTGTGGGAGACGACAAAATTGTTTTTGTGCTCCATACAGGAGAAAGCGGTCAAATACCTGCTTTCTGGTGCTATATTTTGACAGAAGAAACCATTTGAAATATCTAATGTTGTTTTATATTTTTTGCGCACAATGTTATTCATTAGTGCTGCACTGTGTGAGTTTTGTACTGCAAATGTTTTGCAACAAGAGTTTAAGTGTCTGTAGTCTAAAAACTAGACGATATGAATCGTCTGTCTTGGAGACAGGAAACAAAGGATTATTCATTTGTGAGGTGCATGTTTTAATTACCCCCTGATATTCAAGTTTATCTAAGATCTCCCTGACTTGTTTTTTTAGCTTATTGCTCAACAGGATACTGCCTCTGTGCAGTAGGTTGATTTTTTAACTGAATTTTATGGTGAGGAGAATCCTCATCCCATCCTACATGATTTTTATATAATGCAGGGGCTTGGGCCACTGCCCATTTTCTTGCAAATGTGTATTTTTTATGAATTGGAATTTGATTTGAGAAGGCAGGAATAATAATTTCTTCGCCATGTGGGCACTCCCGGACAAACTCTGTGGCCAGTCTTTTTCTGCTAGAAGGATATCATAGCCTTTAGATAGTTTATCCCAAAAGAGACCTCTTATTTTCCTAGTTTTGTCCCCCTCTATACGTAATGTTATTTCATATATTTTCTGGGGTATGCTAACTCTGGTGTCTGCAGTTTCCACTTGAATGTATTCATTCGTGTCCACTGTCTCCAGAAGATTCATCAGGATCTTGCGAGCTATGGTCACTTCTGCTGCGCTGTCTAGCATTGTCTGGGCCCATTCTCAGTTTATCAGTTGTGTCCACAGAATCCTCGGCATGTTTTATTTTAATACTAGCGACCTTCTTTTTTGCAAATTGTAATTTTTTACTTTGATGAGCAGGTTCCTTCTCTTTTGACTGGACATGCTCTTCTTTGTGTTCTGACCGTCCTCTTCTTTCCGATTTCTGTGAGGAAGTCTGAAAAGATCGAGAGGGACGTGTATCAATATCTTGATATCTATCAGGCTTTCTTAATTTATCCCTATCTCTAAGGTAGTATCTTTTTTCAGAGGGCTCCCTGTGGGGAGACTTGCCTCCTCGTTCTGGAGATCTATCTCTCCATTGAGGAGACTTTCCTCTAGACTGAAACTGTTTTTCTATGGGAGTGGTTTGTTTATTACCCTCCCACCTCTTTTTGGTAGTATTGAGATTATTTTTAATAAATGTTTTTCAGGATTTTCAGTTAGTTGCGGTTTTAGTGGTTTCCCACCCAAACTATCTCTACCTAGTTCTTCATAGGATGTTTAAATTATTCTGGCAAGTTCAAAAGGTTGTTCTGCTATATCTGTTTCTTTCAATTTTTGGCGGCATGTTATACCGTCAATTGTTAATTGAACTAATTCTCTATTTGCTTTTGTTGATTCTTGTAGTTTAACTAAACGTTCTTGGTCTGACATTTTTTCAATGTCAGGGTGTGGTGTATAGCTGGCTAGAACCGGCCATGTGCTCCTGGTCTACCTAGTGGACCGAGCCTGGTGATGTGATTTTGATGTTTTAGGGCACCATTAAACCAGAGCAGGTGCTCTTGGTATGTTAGTGGAATTTCAACATCCTCCAAAGGAGCGTATTCCTCTGGAGATTCCTCTATTTTGTAATAGTGGAAATCTTTTGTTATCGGATTTGCTTCAGGAAAATGTATCCATGAATAGAATACCTCTGTCTGTTGATATTCATGGGCCGCTACCACAAATATGACTGTACCACCTCTTGGTGATAGTCCATTTTGTATAAGTTTAATAGTTATAGTTTTTCTTACGTTTACCGGAATGATTATAACATTCGGGTCTTCATTTTGGAGACTTGTGTCATCCGCTAAAAGTTGAGCTGCTATTCTAGCTCTCTCTCTTTCATCCTCACTTTCCCCCATTTTTCTGACAGAAAGTTTTTGTTTTGCAGAGCAAGTTTCAAGGAAACAAAGATTAGGTGCACAATATTTTGGAACACTGTATCCTTCAACGTTGACTAAACCAAAAACTAATACATAGGATTCTCATCCTACTAAGTTCCGGTGGATATTAACCTTTCACCCACTCCAGACTTCTTTTGGAGTTTTTACAGGAAAAAAGGGGTCTGTGTGAAAAGCACGACTGAGTTACTCTAGTATCTAGCGTTAGATTATCGCCTTACCAAACGTTGGGCGCCATGTAGTGTAGTTCCTATATTCCCAATAGGCTCTGCGCATTGGAATAACATAAACGATAGTTTAGACGTAGGACTGAGGTCGACTAGGTCTCTACTGAATATGTTAGACTTAATTATGAATGCCAGCTAGCTCAGAGGTCACTAGAAACGTTTTCAAGTGAACAGGAAGGAGTTAACTTTCCTGAATAGACAAGAAGGGATTAGTTTCTGACAACCGCATAAACATGACAACTTTGCTCCCTCCAGAATAAGGAGTATATCTCCAGAGTTGTGTGAAAACAATAGACAGCTATTTCACTCAGTCAATCGTGCATGCTTAGTTTCACCAGAGTGCAGAGAAATAGAGAGACGGGCGTTTTCCATAAAAGTTGTTATTTATTGAGCAGTCCTCTTTCTCATGCAAGAGAAGTGAATCGCCACAATTGCAATACTTGTCATAAAGTAAAGTGCGTGCAGTAAAAGGATTATTATGAAATAATACTGTAAAAGCATTGATATGGTTTTTGAGCCATATGATACTTAAAACGGATAAAATACATAAAATACATACAATGATAAAAGGTTGACTAAACGTGCTCAACTGGTGTTTCTAAAATACGCCTACCCTGGTGTACCTGGCCTAAGCCTAATACGTGGGAAGGAGTAAGTAAGTCAAGATCGTTTTGCCAAGAATCTGCATCAAGAATTCTCTTAAGGATCTAATCAGCTCCGTACCTTGTTTATAGAATGAAGGAGGTCTTGTATCTCTTTCTCAGGACTCGATCTCCCAGCAACCCGCAAGGGTGACTGGAAACACTGGAGCTGGATTTCTCGGCAGGAGAAAAGACAGCGTCTCTCTCAGTGCGTCAAATGGGAGGGTGGGCTTCCTTCAGCACTCGCCTCAGCTGGGCAAGTAGATAGCCGCTCTGCTCCAAACCACCGTGTGTTTGTTTAAGGCAAATGCTGGTATATTTATACCTGAAAGGTGCCGGGTTTGACGTAAGGTTGGACATAAAACGTCACTAAGAACTTACAGTTCTTTCTGGACTCCAGGAGTTCTTGCACAAATCAAAAACAAAAGCAGGGGGAATTCCCGGGCTGCTGGAGGCTTAGTTTGTTTAAAGAACGCGTTGTACTTTCTAGGAGTCTATGGGAGTAGCCTTGCCGTATTTGGACTGCATTGGCTATGACTAAATATGGATATGATTCTTTTGCCTTTATAAGGATATGATTTGTTATAACCACATAAGGGCATGAATCTGGGATATTTAAATAGGGTCCTAGATACGTTTACAACAGGAAGAAATAGTCATCGCAATGTGTATTTATTTGCAGCGCAAGTAAATTAAATAATCTTGTACAATAGCTCAGTGGGTAATAAAGCCTCTGCTCAGAGAGCTTTGCATGACGTTTAATGAGTTTTTTATTACTATAACCCAACCCCATTGAAATGATTTTTTATCAACCATCGAAGTCTGAAAGTCGATAGGCCTCTTTTTGAGATTCCTGATTAGATGCTGCCATAAAGGAGCTGGAATCTGCGATTCCATCCCATGTCCCCACACCTAAATCCAGTGATCCCAACGAATTACTTCCAGAATGGGGAATACCATGTGAACCTGTCCTGGTCCAAATCTGAGTCCCCCTCCACCCAATCAAAAAGCACCGTTGGCACCACAAACTGTAGCCCACTTCCTATGTGGCACACTGTGCACTTCCTGGCAGTCTCTTTGTCCCTCGCTCACATAAATAATATGGTGCACATGCAGGGGCAAAGGTCATTACGTGAAGCCATAACCCCCCCTCCCCACAATTGAAGAAATGTCAAGTTGAGCTTAAGCAAGAACTTATTTTGCACAACTTAATTGGCATGACAAAACGGGCAGCATAAATGTTCATGGCCCCTTCTGCAAAGGGTCAGTCCCCAAAAGCCCAAATAAAACTCATTCCAAGCCTCTTAAAAATATGGGCCATGTTCCACCAATCGGAAGATTTGGATTACTACCAGTAACAACAATTCCTCTTCAGCAGGGTGAGGGCTGAGGGTCAGTGTCTTGGTAAAGCAGGAATGAGGCGGTCACAAGTGCTTAGGAAGAACAAGGTGAATGAACAGCTGCCAATGTGGAGCGGGTTTTGGACTTCTTTGGACTGTATGTGGAGAGTGTAGACAGAGTGTGGCAAGTGGATTGTGAAGGCCAGTGAGGAAGTTAGTTCCTATCATGGAAGTGTAGATGTTGGCTGGTAGTGTGAGGCGGGGCTACCCACCTAGAAATGTAGCCTTCACATTAGGCAACCTCACCTCAGGAACCAGCACATTATGATTGGTGGGCAAGGAAACAGTTGCCACTGTGTAGCACAGCAAGACTCAATAGTGGTTAGTTATTTGAACAATAGGAGATAATTAATTGTGGGGCTATATCAACATTATTATTATATAACGTTAGTGGATATCGCATCTAGTTTTGACAACGTACGCCACAGGATTCTCTCTAGGTGTTTGCAGGCAATGTGACACTTTTATGCATGTACGTTAATTTTATATTTTATTCTACCTCTAAAGTAGTGGAATGACGTAGAACGTGATACCTTTTAATGGGGAAGGAAAAGTGGGAACACAGTGTGGGGTACATGTGAAAGGATAAGAGGCAATCGGATTAGTGATAGCCACTGGTGGTTGGCCTTTTGATTTAGGGTACTGGTATAGTGTTAGGTACAGGATTTACAGGGTTAGAGCAGGCAAAGGCCACTCTTCAAACAGCTTGGTGAAGAGGACATTGTACCTTGAAGAGGCCTTGCTTAAAAAGCAGGATCTTGAGCTCTTTACCTAAATTGAGAATAGATAGAGACTGATGAACTTTAACTGTAATGGTAGCCCACAGCAAAAGTGTCATCCCCACTTGAAGTCCTACGTCAGTTATTGCTTCCTTCCCACAAAGTGACCTCTTCCTCCTATCCTCAAGTTAGCATTGTCTGGGATTAACTTGCTTGTGATGGATCTTGATCTACATGCAGATACAATCCAGATTAATCAGAATTAGGCCCACGAGAATTTTATCTTTGGACCAGCGTAATTTGTTTTGCAATTACAGAGACTACGCCATCACACCACGTCACATAAAAAAACTCGTATGTAGAGAAACAATGTGGTCACCACAAATGCAAGTGGCATCTTCCCTAGGCGAGGGGCGTTCCTTAAACACAGGTGAGCAACAAACATTTCAGGTTGACTTTTCAGCTGACTAGACAATTAAGGGAACATTTGAGCACCAAACTACAAATAAGAATTCTACTAGCATTTCTTTTAACATAGGCGACCAAATAATCAACTCCAAATTACATTTTAAAGTCGAACATTTACCTGCATGAGAAATGTTTTGAGCACATGACACATTATTCCTTTTCCTTTTTATTTAACAGGAAGAAAGTGCCATGGAGAATCTGAGGTTACTGTACCTACAGCAGCACCATCCTCTTCCTGTCCTGAAGACTCCTCCCTCTGCTTTGTTCAGCCCTTGGTCACTTTTTGGATTTAGATTATGAAGGAAAATCATCACACTCTTTTTGTCTGCAAGATATAGTTCATCCCTACCCTTGGGACTCTTATTTTTTGGGAAATATTAATTAAGCTCAATGTGTTATTTTGCAAAAACCTTGTAGTTTGAAGGAGGGCAGGTACCACTAATTGTGTTCTTTTTTTCCCTTTTTAGGTTTCGGCTACCGTCCCACTGCGTAAGCAGTGGGTGGGCGGAGCCGAAATCTTTTGTTAGTAGTATGGGGCCTCAACATGCCCCTCTTCTCCATTGGCTGGCCTCGTAAATGCTGGCCAGCCATTGGAGGAGAGGAGTGTCACTGAGTTCAGGGCCCGCCTTGACGCGATTCGGGGGCGTTTCCGTGTCTTTTTTTAAGTCACGCCCTCTCCTCTTCCCATTGGCTGGAATTTTACCTTCCAGCCAATGGGAAGGGGAGAGCACGCCCCCGAATCCCTACAGGAAGCTGTGCTTTCCGAGCAGCGTCTACCGGAGCCTCTGCCCCCGTTTCTTGTTTTTATTGGGTATTGATTATTTCGCCTTCACCCTTCTCTATCCGTTAACCTAGTTACATACCTAAGCCGGTGTTCTGTCCATGACAAAACCTCTTACCCCTCTGCGTCAAGGTCTATTTGCTACATATTTAAATATTGTAGACTTTTTGGAAGGACTCGATTACAAACCTGTGACGGCGGCTAATTCACTAAAGTATGCAACGTTCGCAGGAGAGCATGAACTTGCATTTCGGACGTTTTGCTTAGTCTGCTCAAACAGGCAGCTGGTTGCGGTGGCCATGTTTTGTGCCTTGTAAAATCACTTGCGCTCGATGACGACTGGAGTAATCAGTCGGGGGGCTACATATAGCCTGTCATCTCTATTAAGCTACGCTAAAAGCTATCACTTGGTTGTGAAATAATCACGTGGTGCCGTTTAGCCTGTAAGGGAAGCTGGGGGTGGAGATTACACTCGTTCCTGACTGTACTTACAGTCTGCGCTGGGTGTTCGCTCCACCCTCGGCTATCTCCATTGGTCGCTGGGTCTCAAAAAAAAAAACATCCCCGGTGTTCACCGTATGTACTTACGACTTGTTATGTTCAGTCTGCGCTGTAAGACAGCACCCCAGATCTCAATGACCTTCGCATCACACTGTTAAGTACAACACACCAAGTCGTCGGAATTTATAAAGCCGCCCCTTCAGGTTCTCAGAAAAAGTCACCCTTGAGAACTCCACCCCTTGCGTGCACTTGTGGCTCGTCAATGTGCGTTTAAATACACCTCCCCAAACAGTGGCCATGAAGAAGTTTTGCTATTGAATTGCTGTACCGTTAATTTAGTTAACCAGAAAATACAAAATAAAAGGCAGCCCATGATCGTTTTGTAACGTGCCAAGTCTTCTTTTACATTGTGATTGAAGAGCCACGTCGTAATGCGCTGCTCGTGACTAGTTTTAAATGTCGAAATATTTTAAATAGAGGCGCACCGAATACTCCACAAACCACGAAAAAAGTACATTACCATGTGTTGTTCGACCAAAATACCTCAAAAGTATTTTACTTCATGAACGTTCTGTATATCAAATACAGGAATTGAGCACTTTAAAATGGCTGCAAGCGTATCGTGCAGCGGGTGCGCCCCGGCAGTGGCCAGCCACCGCCACCGCCACCAATATACATGGCTTACAGCATGTTCCGATTCCACGCTTCAGCGGGAGAGGTGCTGGTTAGTAGGTAGCAACTAGAGAACCCGTTCCTTTTCTGCGGGTCACTTGGACAAGGTTGCAGATATGTTGCTATGCGTGGTTCGGCGAGGACTGGCGAGTCCATGTGCCCGCAGGCAGCGTTTGTTATCGCTCTACAAGGATACTAGGAGCAGCAGCAGCAGGGCGACCTGGGTCCCACCAGCAGGATATCCCACAGGCATACAGGTTTACAACAGCCTGACCAGGACTAAAGAGCCCCTCGTCCTTGCTCGCCCAGCAGTGGCCACCTGGTTAGATTTTAATATTGTGCTTTGGTTACACTGATAAGATGACAAACTGTCCAGCTTGAGACACGTTTTTTATTATGTTGGTTGCATATATGTATTCACATAATATAAGAGATTTTTCTTTAGGAAGAGGGATGTTGTATCAAAATGCAATGGGGATTAGTATATGTAATATAAAGACGACAGCAGCGGTCCAATTGCTTCCATGTTTTCAGATTGCTTAGGTGTGTAATTTAGGTTTCGCAACCTAAAAGAGTGCATTTTTCACGAATTACTGTAACATGTACTTATTTTACTGTAACTTGTGTGAAAGATTTCATGTAGGTCTTCGAAGGTGAAACCCCAACAAAATAGTTACTGAAATGTCCTTTTTAGACACATCTTTGACCCTGACCGCGCTGCACACAAGGTGGGTTCAGTGCTCTGCTGAATTAAACTTTGTCAACCAGAAGTGCCTCCCCAGTGAGTGCCAGGCTGAGCCAGAGAGCGTCGTTGGGCCGTGCTCGGGGCCACAGGCCTGCAGGAAGTGCTTGTTGTAAGCAGTGCTGATGGGGGTTGGTTTGATGATTGCCTGGTGCAGTAAAGTAGAGTAAGATGAATAACCCTGTATTATTATTATATATATTTTTTTTACAGTTCTATACAGTGCAGACTCGACCCGAAGGTATTGGAGCTCTTTTCATGAGCACCAGTTACCTTATGTAAGGTCACGTCTATCTATCTATCTATTTATAAAGTTTTATGTAGCGCGAACAAGATCCCGAAGGATATCAGAGCGCTTTACAATAGGCAGAAAGAAAGAACAAGGGGGTAATATAAACATCAATTAAGTAAACAGGTGTACGCATGTAAAAACAAGCATTTACAATGCAACGGTTTCGCCTTTGGAAAAGTTAGAGCTATTGGCAATGTAAATGACAATGCCATTTATTTATCTGTTTTCAAAACCAACACATAAATACAAATTTTGTCATTTACAATGCCAATAGCTCAAACTTTTCCAAAGGCGAAACCGTTGCATTGTAAATGCTTGTTGTTTGTTTGTTGTTGAATGGCTTGGAGGTAGGTGTAGGACCTTTGTGGGATTAAGTTGTTTTTAAGGGATTATGTTTGCTAATTTTTGGGAAGGTGGAGGTTGTTATAAATACATGCGAAATTGTGTCCGCAAAGATGTTATAAATACATTCCAATGACTTGCTATTCCCTAGGATATGAGGCCATTTAAGGGCTCAGCGATTATTACTTACTAGGGTATCATCCATAGCAATGTTATCAACCTCGCTACACAAGGTAGTAGGGACTAACAGCTGCGCTAGTAACATCAATTGTAAGGGTCTATGATCGCTCTCGGTTCTGGACTCTATTATTAAATCGAGGACATTTGGCCAGAACTCCATTGATACCATTATGTAATCTATGTTACTCCTAGAGTTGTATCTTTTATGGTTCTAACTGAATCGAAATAAATAATTTTTGATTTGATAAATATATGCTCTCAATTTCCTTATGTTTTTTTGTGAATTTTATACAGACATTTTAATAATTGTATTGTGTTCTTATTTAACTGTTTGGTACCTAGTCTGCCCTGTAGTTTGCCTTAAGTGTATTTTCAATGTATTTTGCACATTTTCTTTGCTGCTGTGCAATATTTATTTTAATCATTTTAGGGGTTGGTGAATGACCTTGTATTAAATACAGAATTAAGGTTATTTTTTGTGTATATGTGCATGGTGGTGACTAGGCTCGGAGTGAATCCTGGAGCCCAGACCCATATAGCCAGACATGTTCCTCTGTTGGTTCTCGACTACCTGATTATGCCCAAAAGAATTATGAGTGTATACATGTGTGATATGGTTGATAATGTACTTTTTAAAGTATTTTGGTGGGGTAGTTGATGTTGCCTTCAGCTGTTTGTGGTCGGGAGATGTTTTAAGTATATTTTAAAAAAAATCTGAAATTACTGATTAACGGGTTGTAGGAAAAGTGCAGTCCCATATGTGACCTAGATACATTTTGAGTACATAATATATATTCCCCTGCAATGCTGTAGGATGTTTTTGTGTGGAATACATGCACTGGGCAGGATTGGGCAAATTTGCTCGTTGTTGTCTATACCTCCTTCTTTGCTGGACAATTGGCAGTGTAGCTATTTTCTCTAGCTAGTGTGTGGGAAGTTTTGCAAGTTTGCCTTTATTCTACACACCTTCTTCATTGCTGCCAATGTGGGGATCACCATTGTGTGAGGCCAGTAACTGTGTGTGGCCATTTTGTGTTTGTTTCTATGCCTCCTCCTTCACTTGTCACGTGATGAATGAGCTAGCCACCACAATTTTGTTCAGTCAGTGAGGGTTTCAATCCTGTTATTCCACGTTTAAAAGCCATTTTCTAGGAACAGTGATAGAAGAAGCCTATGGCATTTCTGATCTTTTTTTTGTTTTTTCCCCAATATATTTATTTGTGCTCTTGTCCGATTGTTGAAGAGTATTGTTGTTATTGATTCAGTTATTAAATGTGTACCTGCCCTTCCCCCCCCCACCTCCTATAGGGTTTCCATGGGCCCTGTAGGGACACGAGCAATTATATTAATTATGCATTTATGTATTTTGGGGTGGTAAGGTATACACGATACTCTACAGTATGTTTTACTATGCATAGATTAGTAAATATGTCCATAGTTAGCGTGGAGTGGGTGTGATGTATTCCTATAGGTTCTGTATCGATCCCCCTATTCCTGACCCTATTCTGGTTAACAAACTAAGAAGTTAACTAGCAGCCATCCCATGAGGCAGAAAACCCCCATGATGCAGGAACCGTTATCTGATAAAGCCACACTATGGCACAGGAGCGTGTTATCTGATTAGGTCATAACGCTTGCCATCTAATTAGACAAGCGATATTCCTCCAGCCCCTGATAAGGCATACGGAGTTCTCAAAACAAATCAAACCTATGACACCTTGGGAAAAACCCTGCGGCCATTGTTTTGATTTCACCGAGAACTTCAGCAAAAGAATGTGCTAACGACCTGGTCGTATGACATCCTTATTGACGTATCTATGTCCATCCTTACGTCAATCTCGGCACCTTAAAGGTATAAATATTACCGATATTGCCCTATGCAAACACACGCGGTGGTGACGAGGACGGAGCAGCCAGACTTGCCGAAGCCCAGAGCAGAGCAGACCCCGCTGGCGCAGCCCCGCCTTCCTGACGCGCTGAGAACGAGAAGCCGTTTTTCTCCTGCCGAGAAATCCAGCTCCGGCGCTTCCGGGTAGCCCTCGCAGGCAGCCTGGAATATCGAGACCAGAGACGAGAGATACCATCCCTCATCCATCCTAGATTCAAGGTACAGAACTGAATAACTCCTCGCAGAGAATTCTATAGTCAGTCACTTGGCAAAACAAACTTAACTTAAACTGTAACTTTCTATTCCCGCCCACGCATTAGACTTAGGTCAGGTACACGGGGTAGGCGTAGCTAGAAACACCAGTTGAGTACGATTAGTCAAATGTATATGTGTATGTAATATATTTTATTCATTTTAAACCTTCATACCTTCATATGGCTTAGAAAACCATATCAATGTTTTTACAGTATTATTTTATACTTCTGCTTTTAATGTATGCACTTTACTTAATCATAAGTATTGCAATAATATCGATCCATTTCTCTTGTACGAGAAAAGAGACTGATCAATAAATAACATCTTTTATTGAACACGCCCGTCTCTTCCTTTTCTCTACAATCTGATGAGACTAAGAATGCACGTACTGACTGAGTAAAATAAATTGCCTTTTGTTTTCACACGACTCTAGAGATACACTCTTGATTAGGGGAGAGCAAAGTTGTCATGTTCTATGGTTGTCAGAAACTAAATCCCTTCTTGTCTATCCAGGGAGGTTCAACTCCTCCTTGCCTATTCGAGAAAGTTTCTAGTGAACTCTGAGCTAGCTGGCAAACCCAAAACTTTAAGTCTAATATCGACAGTAGTAGACCTAGTTAACGTCTGGTCTAGGCCTATACTATTGAAGGTATTATTCCAATGCGCAGAGCCTATTGGGATAATAGGAACTACACTACATGGCGCCCAACGCGTTTGGAAGGGTGATAAAATTAACGTAAGACATTTAGAGTAACTCAGTCGTGCTTTCTCACTCAGACCCCTTTTCCCATAATACTCCAAAGACGTCTGGAGTGGGCAAAAGGTAATATCCGCCAAACCTCGCAGGAGGAAACTCCTATGTATGGTACTTGGTTTAGTCAACGTTGAAGGATAAACAGTTCCAAAATATTGTGCATCTAATCTTTGTTTCCACAAGAAACCTGATCTGCAAACAAACTAAATAACCATCCTGTCGGTAAAATGGTAGACAGTGATGATGAAAGAGAGGCAGTTAGATTAGCAACTGAACTCGCAGCAGCTGATGCTGCACTGCTAGACGCAGACCAGGATATAATACTCATCCCGGTCATTAAGAGGAAATCTATAACTTTAAAACTTATAGAAAATGGACTGACACCTAGAGGTGGCACAGTCATATTCGTGATTGAGGCACACGAATATCGGCAGACAGAGGTATATTATTCATGGATACATTTTCCAGCAGCAAATGCTGTAACAAAGTACTTCCACTATTACAAAACAGAGGAACCTCCTGCAGAGTATACTCCTTTCGAGGAGGTGGAAGTACCACTTAAATTTCAAGAGCATTTGCTCTTATTTAATGGCGCCCTAAAACATAATAATCACATCACCACGCTCGGTCCTTTAGGTAGACCAGGAGCAACGTGGCCGGTCCTAGCCGGATACACACCACATCCAGACATCAATGGGATGTCTGCAGCAGAGCTGTTAACACAGCTAAAACAATTAATAAAATTACATAGACAATTAGTCCAATATGTGATGCGGACTTCAACAATTCAACCAGCAATTAAAATTCCACAGCTGACCCCTCACCAGGGGAACACAAATAAAATTACACCTCAGAACATACAATCCTGCCTAGGTAAAGTACCAGCTAAACGGGAACAAATACCATTCTGGTTAGCACAAAAAATCACCCAAATAGAGGCGGTGTTTCCAGACACCACCCCGTTAGAAAAACACAGGATTCTGACTATCTGTCTTCCAATGGGAATCGCACCACACATTGAGGACTGTGACACTTGGGGTACAGTCTTTGCTTCCATCTACACAAAAACGCACGGTGTTCCATCCATTTCGGTAATACCAGATGTGCTAAAACAAATTCAAGACGAATACGGTCCAGAACCCGCTTTAACTCTTGGTATGAAATTACTAAAAGACTTCAAGCAGGTCTCAGCTATATTATTAGCCAACATAAAGGGAGAAGCAGCCAACGTGGCGATCCGCCAGAGGTTAAAAGAGACAGATATAGCAGACCAACCAGCTGAAATTGCCAGAATTATAGAAAAATCCTATGAGAAACTAGGTAGAGATAGTTAAGGTGGAATACCAGTAAAACCACAACTGATTGAAAGTCCTGAAAATATATTTTTTAATAATAATTCATCATCACAAAAAAAGAGCTGGGATGGAAACAAACAATCCAATCCTAAAGAAAAGAAATTCCTGTCCAGAGGAAGGTCTCCTCGGCGGAGAGAAAAATCTCCGAACCAGAGACACAGGTCACCCCAAAGTGACCCCTCTGGGAAAAGATATAACCTTAGAAATAGGGATAATATAAAGAAGCCTGATAGATATCAAGACATTGATACACGTCCCTCTCAATCTTTTCAGACTTCCTCGCAGAAATCGGAAAGAAGAGGACGATCAGAACAAAGAGAAGAGCACGCCAAGTCCAAAGACAAGGAACCTGCTCAGCTAAAAAAGAAATTACAATTTCCAAAAAAGAAGGTAGCTAGTATCAAGGTAGTTAACAATGCCGAGAATACTGAGGACACAACTGAAAAACGGAGAATGGGCTCAGACAATGCTAGACAGCGCAGCAGAAGTGAGCATAGCTCGCAAAGTCCTTATGAATCATCTGGAGACAGTGGACACGAATGAATATCTTCAAGTGGAAACTGCAGACACCAGAGTTAGCAAACCTCACAAAATATACGAAATAACTTTACGTATAGAAGGGGATAAGACTAGAAAAATAAGGGGACTATTTTGGGATAATCTCTCCAAGGGCTATGACATCCTTCTAGCTGAAAAAGACTGGCCACCAGAGTTTGTCAGGGAGTGCCCTCATGGCGAAGAAATAATTATGCCTGCCTTCTCAAATCATATCCCAATTCATAAAAAATACACACTTGCTAGAAAGTGGGCAGTAGCCCTAGCTCCTGCTTTATATAAAAATCCCGTAGGATGGGATGAGGACTCTCCTCCTCACAAAATCCAGTTAAAATCACAACCTACTGCACAGGGGCAGTACCCAATTAAGCAAGAAGCTAAAAAACAGGTAAAAGAAATCCTAGATCAACTAGAATACCAGGGGGTGATTGAAACTTGCACCTCACAAATGAACAACCCTTTGTTTCCGGTCTCCAAACCAGACAATTCATATCGTCTAGTTTTGGATTACCGACACCTTAACTCATGTTGCAAAACTTTTGCAGTGCAAAACTCGCATAGTGCTGCACTAATGAATAACATAGTGCGCAAAAAATACAAAACAACATTAGACATCTCTAATGGATTCTTTTGTCAAAACATAGCCCCAGAGAGCAGATATTTGTCTGCATTCTCAATAAATGGCACTCAAAAACAATTCTGACGGTTAGCCCAGGGGTACAAGAATAGCCCAGGGGTATTCTCAGCGAGAGTAACAGAATTACTACAAACATATGACGACGAAGCATTATCGTATGTCGACGACATATACTTAACAGATGATGACTTGGAGACTCACTTGAAGAGAGTGAACACCATAATACTTGGGTTCGCAGCAGAGGGTTACAAATTCAACTTTAAAAAATCCAGAATTGCCCATCTAACAGTCCTGTTCTTAGGATACGAATTATCAAGTGAAGGCAAAAGCCTGGCTGACAATTTCCTAGAGAAATGTGCCGTACTCCAAGCACCTAGAACACTAAAAAACCTACAGTCAATTCTAGGCTTCCTAAATTTCGGAAGAACATACATTGCAAATTACGCAGAAAGGGTCAAACCCCTATATGATCTAATAAAACCAGATTTTAAAAGAACCAATTGGACTCAAATACACACAGAAATTCTGAGATCCTTACAAACAGACATGTTAATTAAAACAAAATTAGAAACACGTGATAACACACGCAATCTTGTGATTCGAGTCATCCCAGGGAGATGCGGATTCACATACCTGACCTCTAATGAGGGAGAAAAGGTACCAATTGCATTCAAATCACACTTGTACACAGAGGCTGAAAAGAAATTCAGCATTAAAGAAAACATTGTTCATGCAGTTCAAACCGCAATAGCTAGAGAAAAAGATCAAGCGGACGGTAGACATATCACAGTCAGAACAGCAGAATCGGCCTTTGAGGCATTAACAACACCGTGTAATTTACCAACAACAACATTGAATCCGAAATGGATACAATGGGTGAATTCCATTACAACGGACCAAGTATACTACTACTTTGATCCAGAACTAGAGGAACTAAAAAATCTAGAATATGAAAGAACATTCCCTCTGCCTATCGACATTCTGCCCTTACGACAATACGCTTGTGTAATCTATACAGACGGACATGCTCAACCCTCCGTTTGGGGAGAACAAGCATACAACCCCACATTTGAAATTACAAAAGAAGTGTGGCGCGGAGGTAAACTAAGACCTCTATTAACAAAAACACACTCAGTAGAAACTAATTCAGAACAACAGACTGAAATAATAGCATTGAAAATGGCGCTAGATAATGCGGATCGCGAATTCCCGACACTTATAGTGTCCGATTCATATTACTGCGTCAAATCATATAACAAGGATTTGCAGACATGGATTCAAAACGGTTACAAAGATGACACAGGTGCAACAATAAAGCAAAAACTGCTTTGGGAACAAATAGCTCTTTTACACAAAGAGCTACCAAAGACTCACGTGACACACTCACTGAGTCATCAGCGTGATGGCGTTCACGTTGCAGGGAATTCATTGGCTGAAACAGCCACAGCGGTAGCAACTAAATCGGCTTCCGTAGTTCGAAAAAAGCGTACAGTGAAGTATATTGACGGTGAAACAGTGCTGGCAGTGAAAACGTCATCGAAAGGCGACTGCTCAGCGCTACCGATCAACTATCCACTCAATTATACATACATAATCGATGCAAACTCCGTCCCTTTTGCTCGAATCCCTGGAGTGGGGGATAGAGTGATTCCAAACATGGACAGGAGAAACTTGTTAATCGCAGACGCACATATGGGCGAGGGTCTTAGACACCTCAAACTAAAAGATTCTCTGGAAGAATTACAATCAAGGTACTGGTGGCCAGGCATGAGCCTGCATCATACCATTTTTGTAAAAAACTGCCCAAACTGCAACAGAAATCGCAGTGGTGAGAGAAACGGTGTAATACCGTGTCGTTTCACTCCAGAAAAAATCAACAGTAAAAAGCAAAGCGTCCGATTAACATATACAGGCTAGTTTCCACTTATAATGTAGATCACCAGCACTCGGCTGACGCCAGAACTGTTATAAAAGATTTGCGAGTCTTTATCGGCACATACGCAATTGGCATGCTGCATTCGGACCACGGTCCTGCTTTTAGCTCTAGAGCTTATAAGGAGGCTATGGTCAGCATGGGCGTGACATTGCGGTACTCTTGTCCATTTCACCCTGAGGGGAACGGAATTGTTGAAAGAAAAAACCGTGACATAAAGCAATCTATAACGGCAAAGGTATTAGGTTCGGGAGCTGGGTGGGTCAAACATCTAATAAGTGTCCAACGTAGTCTAAATAACCTGCCAAGAAATTCTCTGAGGGGATTCAGTCCGTACGAATTATTATTTGGAACTAGGATGTTAATCTCTGACCTTGACAGTCAGACTTCAGTGGTAAAGGAAAAAAGCTTTGATATCAAAGATCGTTTGGCTATTTTACAGGACTTAAACGAAACAAGAAAAGACCTGAGCAACATAAAGTTGAAACAACAGCCAACAACCACTGAAGAACCACCACCTGTCCCAGCAAGACCTGTCTGGATTCCAAAAGTCGGGGATCTAGTCAGAGAAAAGATCGCGGTAAAGAGGGAATTTGGGCCTTCTTCCAGAAAAGCAGTTCCTGTCTTGTCTGTCAACGGGACAAGATCAGTAGTACTACCGCCGCTTGCTGGTAAAAAGGAGAACCGAGTTGTATCCATCGACCTGGTAAAACCACAATCATGTGGCCGATAACAAACAGTAGGCCAAGTGGACTCCCCATGAGTAGCAGAACACCAAGGTTTGCTACCAGTACAGAGGTCCTAACAAAGAGGTTAATCACATTCGAAACGCCTACAGAACTAGAACAAGGACTATGCAACAATGCAATGGAACTTAGACCTCTGAAAACCCAAATAAAAACATTTAGCAGAGACACACCAACCTATAATGAAGTAACAAACGACTATGCAAGAAACAGTAATCCTGAAGCTATTGGAACAATTGACAGAACTGCATCCGGCTACTTCATAAACTTCGATGATTCCTCTGAAGGCTTCACTGAATCAAAAACACAGCCATCAACAAAAACCTTTAAAGATAAAGCTAAAGAACTTTTGAAACAACTGAAAGAAACATATCTGATTTCTCCATGGATAGAATTTTGGGTGGGTTTTGGTGCATTTATCCTCATACTTTGGCTCATCACGATACTAACATTGGGACGCTTCATTGAGGGAAAATATGCTAAAATGGACACAGCAAGTCAGAAAATCAACTTGATCCTCAAACCACACACATCTTCACACGTCGAGAAAAGAGAACTTTCTTCAGTCAACTTCACAGCCAATCCTATACCGGGTGGGGTAGCATGGGACAACACTGACTACGAAATCTATGGTCCGGTTGAAATCCTGAAATATCCACACCAAATTAAAATCTCATTAAGTGACTTCGTAAAACCAAGCACATTTGCTGATGATTGGGACTTTGAAAGTATAAACAATATGATGTCTGACTTAGTGATGTCTGCTAAATTTACCAAACATGATTATTTGCAGGGTTCGACAAATTATGATAGTATGTACTGTTATAACCACTATGGTAACCATTTTCTACATAGATCTGCACAACCTAGAAATGTTTTAAATTATAATCAATGGGAACATTGTGCAACCCCTCCAAAAGGAAGCTCAAGAACCGTTTACGACAAATATTCATACTTTTCAGGTTTTAACATAAGTAATGCTGAAACATTTTATTTCAAATTGTCAAATAGGACAGGGACAAAGACCATGATAACCAACACGAAATTGATATATTCAGACTCGTTCTTTGAACAAATGAATACTTTTGGTTTTGATTATTGGGACAAAAATGTTGAATTGAAAAGTGTTTGGGGCACAAAAGAATGGCAAGTACAGGGTATAGAATCTTTGTTTAGAGCCTGCATGATCCCAGAACAAATTATATTTTTAAATGACACTGTTCAACAAACTACCTGTCTTGGCTTAGCCAAAATCAAAGATTTAAACAAACCGTCTATTCCAAAACCAACATTGAACAGCAATAGCTCAACAGACGAAGAGATAGACGTAAATTATGTATTAAACCAAAACAGAACACATCCTGATTGGAAACAGTGGTTGATCTGGCCCACAGATACTAATAACTGTCAAAACAGATTCCTGAACAAAACACAGGGGTTCAAAATGACCAGGCCAGACCCTAGATATCCCCAAAGACATCACCCAGGGATAATAACCACCTACAGTGTGGGCAAATTATGCCTTCAATGGCTACAAACTTCCACACTGGCAGAAATTAAGCAACACCTAACTTTACTTACTGATGGTGCTGACTTGCGTGATTTCATCATGGGACCGCGCAAACAGCGTCAGAAACGTTTCATAGCAGCCTCTGTATATGCAGCATACAACGAGGCCTGGAAGGTTACTCAAATTGAGACAGCAGAAAGAATACGGGAAATTGACCGTATTAATTTGGAAAAATCACTTTCTGTAGTGGACAATGGGTTAATGACTCTGTCCTCCAGAATTTTTTCTTTGGACAGCATTGTGTCTTCAGCAATCGACATAATATCGCAAGACTTACTGTTGTTACAACACGGTCAGTCTCAATTGCGTTCTATTGTACAGCTTGGCTGGACGTTACAAAATCTGCGTTCAGGCTATGTGCCTTGGCGTTTAATCAACACAACGTCACTTTTCAATATCTTTAACCTTACTGATAAACAAATCAGTATGGCCCAGAAGGGTGCTGATTATACAATCCTGAGCATTGAGAAACTCGAAAGATTACCAGTGACAATGTCAGAACGACCTGTCAGTGAATGGATAATACATGGGATAATTAATATTCCAATATCTACCTTCAGGTTTCAATACTGCCAAAAATATATACAGGCTGGCATGTACGAAAAATTGGGAAAAGGGTACATTAAAACAACATGGAACCTGCCCTATTCACATGCATGTGTCAGTAATAAAGGCCAGAAAGTGTTTCTTAGTGGCAATAATTGTGCAATGTCACTAAGCGGTACACTTCTGTGTAACGGAATTAGTTTGCATGGAGCCTGTGAAGGGAACTCAAATAACCTTTCATGTCACCAGCTAGGCACACCTGCTACAGAGATAGAACCATTCTTTCAAAGACTCTACAATGGGAGTTACATTCTAATTGTAGATCGCAAATGCTGTAGTCTTATGCCCGGGACTCCTTATCTCGTAACTACGACTGCGAAGGTCAAGTGCTGTGGACGCTTATTGTTCCCCAGCTCCTTTCCAGACAGGGAGGCAAGGGCATGGCCCAACTTGAAAATTACTTCTATTCGAATAGATACTTTAAGCAGAATGAAAACAGTGCTTCTTCAGACGCCGACAAGGCTCACGTCATCAAAAGAAACGTATGATCTCCTAGTCGCAAGGACGACTGCAGAGATACATTCATTGTTATCGACTAATTCCCCCATACATTTCGCAGAAATCCTGAATGAATTCTTAAATATTTCTGATACCAGTGGAGTCTCAAAAGTATTTAAGACAGTATTTTCGATGGCATTAACACCATTCAAAGCCATACTGGGTATTTTTCCAGATTTCGTCCACTCGATTTTTGGCGGACTTCCTCTCATTTTGGGACTAATTGCAGGAATCCTATTCGTAGTCCTTATATTTCGTTATGGCAAACCATGTCACAGACAAAACACCTGCGACAAGGGAAGAAACAATCCTAGCCATTGGATACCGGGACCGGATATCAAAAATCCTGGGACTATCCCGGCTTAGAGACCTGAACATGACTTGGTTTCTTTCATTTCGACCAATGTGGCATCGATGTGTTTTACCTGTATTAAGGTGCCTGCTATGCGGAGAAGAATGCGTGTTAGACACCTGTCTGACGCTACAATCGGATGCGCCAATGGATGCAGAAACATTGTTGAGTCCAACAAAGGCTCATGCTTTGTGCTGCCCTCAACGGCTACCAATCCTGATGACGGCATTCGTGGAAGCTTCACCACTACGATTGAAGGGTAGTGAGGTTCAAAATGAAAGCAGCATCGATCAGGTACGACCTTCTGTCAGCAATCCAAATCAAAATGTCAATGGAGACAATCATGCGCACGAATGCATGGTTACACCTATTTCCGAGTTAGTGGAACTCTCCCAGGAAGCTGTTGACAACTTTTTCGAGAGTCTAAATGATATGATGTTCTCACCAGAGCAGAAATAGAGACTTTTGAGCAAGCTCGTACACGGCGTTCCCTGAATTTGACCTTCAACTAGAAAAGCAAAATACCATGAACAATTTTCCCTCCAGTTCACGGACAGCAATTTTTTTCCGCACCCCCAAAATATTTTTGCATATTTTTCGGGACTCTATCTTCTGCTTAAAGTAAGAACTATTCTTAGAGAACTAAGATTTCTACTTTTAGATAGCTTATAGACATTAGCTGCCCGCTGGTATGTTCATAATTATTTTATTCTGTGATGGAATGGTCTCGAAACTTTTTTCTGTATTAAGAGCCATTTCATGTGTAAATTCTCATATACCATTTAGCAATAATGTATACAAATGCGTGATTACTTTAGCATTATTTCACAGCTTGAGTGCATACAATACATGTAAATGCTTTTTTTTTCCGTATATTTGATAATTTCAAAATGCATTTATGTATTTTGGGGTGGTAAGGTATACACGATACTCTACAGTATGTTTTACTATGCATAGATTAGTAAATATGTCCATAGTTAGCGTGGAGTGGGTGTGATGTATTCCTATAGGTTCTGTATCGATCCCCCTATTCCTGACCCTATTCTGGTTAACAAACTAACAAGTTAACTAGCAGCCATCCCATGAGGCAGAAAACCCCCATGATGCAGGAACCGTTATCTGATAAAGCCACACTACGGCACAGGAGCGTGTTATCTGATTAGGTCATAACGCTTGCCATCTAATTAGACAAGCGATATTCCTCCAGCCCCTGATAAGGCATACGGAGTTCTCAAAACAAATCAAACCTATGACACCTTGGGAAAAACCCTGCGGCCATTGTTTTGATTTCACCGAGAACTTCAGCAAAAGAATGTGCTAACGACCTGGTCGTATGACATCCTTATTGACATATCTATGTCCATCCTTACGTCAATCTCGGCACCTTAAAGGTATAAATATTACCGATATTGCCCTATGCAAACACACGCGGTGGTGACGAGGACGGAGCAGCTAGACTTGCCGAAGCCCAGAGCAGAGCAGACCCCGCTGGCGCAGCCCCGCCTTCCTGACGCGCTGAGAACGAGAAGCCGTTTTTCTCCTGCCGAGAAATCCAGCTCCGGCGCTTCCGGGTAGCCCTCGCAGGCAGCCTGGAATATCGAGACCAGAGACGAGAGATACCATCCCTCATCCATCCTAGATTCAAGGTACAGAACTGAATAACTCCTCGCAGAGAATTCTATAGTCAGTCACTTGGCAAAACAAACTTAACTTAAACTGTAACTTTCTATTCCCGCCCACGCATTAGACTTAGGTCAGGTACACGGGGTAGGCGTAGCTAGAAACACCAGTTGAGTACGATTAGTCAAATGCATATGTGTATGTAATATATTTTATTCATTTTAAACCTTCATATGGCTTAGAAACCATATCAATGTTTTTACAGTATTATTTTATACTTCTGCTTTTAATGTATGCACTTTACTTAATCATAAGTATTGCAATAATATCGATCCATTTCTATTGTACGAGAAAAGAGACTGATCAATAAATAACATCTTTTATTGAACACGCCCGTCTCTTCCTTTTCTCTACAATCTGATGAGACTAAGAATGCACGTACTGACTGAGTAAAATAAATTGCCTTTTGTTTTCACACGACTCTAGAGATACACTCTTGATTAGGGGAAAGCAAAGTTGTCATGTTCTATGGTTGTCAGAAACTAAATCCCTTCTTGTCTATCCAGGGAGGTTCAACTCCTCCTTGCCTATTCGAGAAAGTTTCTAGTGAACTCTGAGCTAGCTGGCAAGCCCAAAACTTTAAGTCTAATATCGACAGTAGTAGACCTAGTTAACGTCTGGTCTAGGCCTATACTATTGAAGGTATTATTCCAATGCGCAGAGCCTATTGGGATAATAGGAACTACACTACAACAGAGACTACGCCATCACACCACGTCACATAAAAAAACTTGTGTGTAGAGAAACAATGTGGTCACCACAAATGCAAGTGGCATCTTCCCTAGGCGAGGGGCGTTCCTTAAACACAGGTGATCAACAAACATTTCAGGTTGACTTTTCAGCTGACTAGACAATTAAGGGAACATTTGAGCACCAAACTACAAATAAGAATTCTACTAGCATTTCTTTTAACATAGGCGACCAAATAATCAACTCCAAATTACATTTTAAAGTCGAACATTTACCTGCATGAGAAATGTTTTGAGCACATGACACATTATTCCTTTTCCTTTTTATTTAACAGGAAGAAAGTGCCATGGAGAATCTGAGGTTACTGTACCTACAGCAGCACCATCCTCTTCCTGTCCTGAAGACTCCTCCCTCTGCTTTGTTCAGCCCTTGGTCACTTTTTGGATTTAGATTATGAAGGAAAATCATCACACTCTTTTTGTCTGCAAGATATAGTTCATCCCTACCCTTGGGACTCTTATTTTTTGGGAAATATTAATTAAGCTCAATGTGTTATTTTGCAAAAACCTTGTAGTTTGAAGGAGGGCAGGTACCACTAATTGTGTTCTTTTTTTCCCTTTTTGTTTGTTTGTTGTTGAATGGCTTGGAGGTAGGTGTAGGACCTTTGTGGGATTAAGTTGTTTTTAAAGGATTATGTTTGCTAATTTTTGGGAAGGTGGAGGTTGTTATAAATACATGCGAAATTGTGTCCGCAAAGATGTTATAAATACATTCCAAGGACTTGCTATTCCCTAGGATATGAGGCCATTTAAGGGCTCAGCGATTATTACTTACTAGGGTATCATCCATAGCAATGTTATCAACCTCGCTACACAAGGTAGTAGGGACTAACAGCTGCGCTAGTAACATCAATTGTAAGGGTCTATGATCGCTCTCGGTTCTGGACTCTATTATTAAATCGAGGACATTTGGCCAGAACTCCATTGATACCATTATGTAATCTATGTTACTCCTAGAGTTGTATCTTTTATGGTTCTAACTGAATCGAAATAAATAATTTTTGATTTGATAAATATATGCTTTCAATTTCCTTATGTTTTTTTGTGAATTTTATACAGACATTTTAATAATTGTATTGTGTTCTTATTTAACTGTTTGGTACCTAGTCTGCCCTGTAGTTTGCCTTAAGTGTATTTTCAATGTATTTTGCACATTTTCTTTGCTGCTGTGCAATATTTATTTTAATCATTTTAGGGGTTGGTGAATGACCTTGTATTAAATACAGAATTAAGGTTATTTTTTGTGTATATGTGCATGGTGGTGACTAGGCTCGGAGTGAATCCTGGAGCCCAGACCCATATAGCCAGACATGTTCCTCTGTTGGTTCTCGACTACCTGATTATGCCCAAAAGAATTATGAGTGTATACATGTGTGATATGGTTGATAATGTACTTTTTAAAGTATTTTGGTGGGGTAGTTGATGTTGCCTACAGCTGTTTGTGGTCGGGAGATGTTTTAAGTATATTTTAAAAAAAATCTGAAATTACTGATTAACGGGTTGTAGGAAAAGTGCAGTCCCATATGTGACCTAGATACATTTTGAGTACATAATATATATTCCCCTGCAATGCTGTAGGATGTTTTTGTGTGGAATACATGCACTGGGCAGGATTGGGCAAATTTGCTCGTTGTTGTCTATACCTCCTTCTTTGCTGGACAATTGGCAGTGTAGCTATTTTCTCTAGCTAGTGTGTGGGAAGTTTTGCAAGTTTGCCTTTATTCTACACACCTTCTTCATTGCTGCCAATGTGGGGATCACCATTGTGTGAGGCCAGTAACTGTGTGTGGCCATTTTGTGTTTGTTTCTATGCCTCCTCCTTCACTTGTCACGTGATGAATGAGCTAGCCACCACAATTTTGTTCAGTCAGTGAGGGTTTCAATCCTGTTATTCCACGTTTAAAAGCCATTTTCTAGGAACAGTGATAGAAGAAGCCTATGGCATTTCTGATCTTTTTTTTGTTTTTTCCCCAATATATTTATTTGTGCTCTTGTCCGATTGTTGAAGAGTATTGTTGTTATTGATTCAGTTATTAAATGTGTACC
Source organism: Lissotriton helveticus (assembly GCF_964261635.1). Taxonomy (NCBI): domain Eukaryota; kingdom Metazoa; phylum Chordata; class Amphibia; order Caudata; family Salamandridae; genus Lissotriton; species Lissotriton helveticus. Next base: position 549,350,337 of record NC_136071.1, on the reverse strand, counting down.
TGCCCTTCCCCCCCCACCTCCTTTAGGGTTTCCATGGGCCCTGTAGGGACACGAGCAATTATATTAATTATAGTTACATTTAATAATATATTCTATTTGTGCCTGTCCCTTTCCGCCAATAGGATCCCCATGGTCCCTGGTGGGGTGCCAGCAATTATTTAATTCATATATTCAATTTGCGGGGGGGGCGTGGCTAGGCGTCTAGCAAGATGGCCGCACCCTAGTGTAGCTCTGCCAGCTGCGGGCATTATCCTGCTGATATCCTTTTCTAACTGCACCATCCATTGCTGAATTGAACAGGTGAGCACTGCTGACATCAGTGGTTACCCAGCGCTGTGCTCCGATCTGTTATCGGATGACTGGTTGCGCGAACGGACCTCCTGCAAGAGCTGACCGCGCGGTAATGGCAGCCGCGTGAGCCCCAGATCGTGGAGCCGACGCTACTAGTGGCCGAGAACTGCTCTACTGTGAGGTGGTGCACTGGTGGACGGCCCGACGATATTATGGAGGACGACCTCTGAGGTGCTGCGCGCTCCGCTCGACTGAGGTGGGAGCCTCCGCTGGGCGCTGCGGCTGACGCGAGCTGCTTTCCCACTCCAGGATCCATCAGGGGAGGCGTCTTACGCAAGGCCCCGGCTCCTGTTATTGCGGTAGGTCGCGGGCCTCGTTGGCGCGGAAGTGAGCAGTGCCCTGGGGCTTCTCCCCTTCTCCCCGGCCGCACTCTCCCGTTAGAGGCAGGACTGCCACTGGAGCCTCCCCCTGGAATCTGTGGTAAGGCGTGTGTGCCCCTGCTTCTCCTACTCCCCTATGGCCGGTATTGCGAGGCGGGACATGCCCTAATATTCCCTCCACAGCGTGGACTGTAGACTACAGTGGCAGAGGTAGCACGCATTGGAACAAGCTGCCCCCCACCCCCATGGTACATACAGCACGTCTGGCGCTAAGGTTATCGTATGGTGGAGCTCACAATAAGTATATGCTGTGCGCCAGAAACACTACCTGTGCCATACCAGTGGGGACACGTGGAGCCTCGATGATAATACGGGGTCATAGTATTCTGTGTCATTTGTGGTGCTGTCATTGCTGAATAGCACGTTGAACACACAGGAGACCACATCTAGTTATTTTTCACTACACGGCTCGACCTTAGCATTAAGGACTTCTGTACAGCGACGCGTGGAAAACTCTGAGTGCACACAATCAGCCTGTTGTTCTCTACTTTCTACCATAAGCCGCCATGGGGAAGCCCGACAAATCTCAGCCTCGCCTGACATTTGACCAGCATAAGGGTGCTAAATCCCTCCTGAGCGCAGCTTCTGACTCTGAATTGGATGCTACTACACCATTGACCACAGAGCTGGAGAAGTCTCTTGCGGCCATACAAGCCAGCCTGCAAGCCATTGATGGCAAAATAGATGCGCTAAATGGTAGAATGGACCACTTCTCTTCTAAACTTGACAAGCAGGCCGCGCATCTGGGGGAAGCAGAACAATGCATTTCTGATGCGGAAGATGGGCTACAGCAAGTCACTTCTAAGACATCTGACATTTCTAAGCTTCTGGCCGTAATACAAGCTAAGAATGAGGACATCAAAGCACGCCCACGGCACAACAATGTGGGCATATGGGGCCTTCCAGAGTACACGAACGTAGGGCGGCTTGAGGACTATGTGGAAACGCTCCTACATGAGATCTGTGGGCCTAGATATCTTATCAGCCATGTTTGCTGTGGAGCGCGCACACCGATTGCTTGCTGCGCGCCCTCCCTCTGGCGCCCCGGCGAGACCAATCCTTGCCAGACTCCTACATTTCAGGGACCATGACACGGTCTTACGTATCAATCGGCAAAAAGGCACCATCAACCATCAAGGCAATGTGCTCACATTTTTGCCAGACTTCACAGCTACTGTCCAAGTGGCCAGGAAAGAATTCCTAGGGGCCAAAAAGCTGCTGATGCAAGGATACGTTCCAAATGCGATGCTTGACCCGGCGCGGCTGCGCATTGGTGAGGCAGATGCGGCGAAGAACTTCACAAATCCCAAGCAGGCTATGGATTTTGCAAAATCGCTTCGTCGTTGCAGGAGTACTCCGTCACATACATCAGATGTAGACGACTGAGTGCCTCATTTATGCTTTTGCTGTGCCAAGTGTTCTTTTTCTTTGTTTATTCTCCTTTTCCTCTTATTACTCTAGCTACATGTTACAATACCCTAAGTATGCTATTTAGTGGAAGATGCAAACGACTGCTTGGTTTCTATATATCTGCATTATCCTAATGAAGGGACGGGGAGTCTCTTTTTGCTCTCCCTCAGCTCAGGTGGGTCCCATGCTAGGGCCGGTCCCATGCTTCGTACGAGATGCAATGTTTACTTGTTCCAATGTTATATATGCAATGTATTCTGCTATCCACATCTGAGCGTAACCGATACTAGCATTTAATGTAGGTAAAATGTACTCTGAAGTTGGTGCTATGCTCCAGTCTTTTACTGGCTGGATTATTGGGATGGTTGCAAGTTGGTAGATACTATATTGTTCCTGCGGCCCCTCCCTGCGAGATTAGGAGGTACATGGCGCCACTACGTCCCCTCATGGGTATTCCCCGATCATTGTGTTCCCTACTTTTACTTTTGTTAGGCGCTACCCAGTGGGTTCAAAGTTGGTTACGAGTTACTGGGTTGATGCCCCTGAGTGTTGGGGCCCACAGGGATGGAGTCTTTGGCAAATTGGGGCAGCTGAAGTGGGTGGGGGGAGGGAGGGATAGTTCATGTGTTCTATGCCGCAACTATGGTGATTGGTACGTCGATGATCTGAATGCTTTTAATATCTTCTGCCACACACATTTTCACTCTAGGGATTGTCACAGTTTCGTGGTCCAAAGTTACAAATGGGAGGTAACAAGATTAAATGCCTGACCTGGAATGTCCGAGGTTTGAACACACCGAAAAAGACGAGGCAGGTACTTGCGTATCTAGACAGACATGATGTGAAAATAGCATTATTACAGGAGACCCACCTTAAAAAGCATACTAAGGGTAACATAGACAGTAGATGGGCTGTTTTTGGATTGGCTGCATCGTTCTCATCTTATGCAAGAGGGGTGCTCATCCTCATTAAAAAAGGGGTGCCTTTTCTCCGCACTAGAGTTGACGCTGAGGGCCGGTGGGCAGTCGTGCAGGGCAAATTAGGGCTGACTGTGGTCACCATTGTCAACGCATATGGCCCAGTAGTAGATGACGCAACACCCTTCCTCCATATGCTAGATGTACTGCGCTCTTGGCATGAATCTGTCATTTTATGGGGGGGAGGACCTTAACACTCAGCTCAATCCATCAGTCGATAAATCCGACCCTACTGGCGCCCGCATGGTTAAAGTAGCCCACTGCATCAGAGGGGCCATGGCGGAATTCGGATTGGTAGACTCTTGGCGACGGCGACATGCAGATGCACTAACTGGTACACACATAGCGCCAGCCTTTAATAGATGGTCTCGCCTAGATTACTGGCTCCTTAGCGAAGATGCAGACGCATGAGTGACAAAGGTTGACATTCTTCCCCCGACCCTGTACGACCATAGCCCCGTAGTATTTGAAATGACTACACCAGATACTCCACATCGGCCTTTCACATGGTGATTCAGGGCGTCGTCGCTGCTAGACCCGGTTTTTGCTGAAACTATACGAGCTAACATAGTGCAATTCTTCGACTTGAACACAGGCTCAGTAAGCAGTCACGCTACTTTATGGGAGGCCTTTAAGTCAACGATCCGGGGGGTATGCATTGGGATCCTTAAATATCTCAGGGGTCAGTTATCGAAGCTAGAGGGTCGGCTGAGTGAACTAGATGCCCAATACGAACAAGACCCCATTATCGAAACACTGGCCCAGATTCGCGAGCTGACAGAGGAATACAACGTACTAGCGGAAACAGAAATCAAATATTTTTCCAAACGCCATGTTGCTCGCACATATGGTGAGGGGTGTAGACCAGGTAAAAATTTGGTGGACAGGCTGCAGCGCAGGGCAGCCAACCCCCCCATTGACCACATCATAGACAGCGCTGGTACATCCCACCACACAGACGACGCAATTGTTGAGCAGTTCAAACAGTTCTATGCATCGCTGTATTCCATTAGAGGTGGTATGTCAGAGGGGGCCATGACTGATTACCTAGAGGACACAGCTATTGCGTGGCTATCAGGTGGTCACAGGAAATATCTGGGGTCACCCATAGATGAAAAAGATATTAGGAAGGCCATACTGTCTCTACCCAACGGTAAAGCTCCGGGGCCCGATGGTCTAACTGCAGAGTTCTATAAACATTACGTGGATCTTCTCACTCCCCATTTACTTGAAATGTATGCTGAAGCCCATGACACTGGTTATCTCCCTCTTCCCTTCGGCAGGTCCTCGTAATTACTTTGCTGAAAAAAGACAAGTACCCAACCAGTTGCGACTCATACCGCCCTCTTTCGCTAATAAATTTAGATGCAAAAATTCTTGCGAAAATATTAGCCACTCGATTACAGCCTCTAATGCCCTTCCTAGTACTCCCGGACCAATCCTGTTTCATCCCTGAGTGCTTCACTTCCCTCAATCTACGGACCATATCAGGTGGTCACAGGAAATATCTGGGGTCACCCATAGATGAAAAAGATATTAGGAAGGCCATACTGTCTCTACCCAACGGTAAAGCTCCGGGGCCCGATGGTCTAACTGCAGAGTTCTATAAACATTACGTGGATCTTCTCACTCCCCATTTACTTGAAATGTATGCTGAAGCCCATGACACTGGTTATCTCCCTCTTCCCTTCGGCAGGTCCTCGTAATTACTTTGCTGAAAAAAGACAAGTACCCAACCAGTTGCGACTCATACCGCCCTCTTTCGCTAATAAATTTAGATGCAAAAATTCTTGCGAAAATATTAGCCACTCGATTACAGCCTCTAATGCCCTTCCTAGTACTCCCGGACCAATCCTGTTTCATCCCTGAGTGCTTCACTTCCCTCAATCTACGGACCATATTTGCCATGCTTCACGTGTTAGATCCTGACCTACCAGCAGCAGCCGTGTTATTAGATGCGGCGAAAGCTTTTGATTCTGTGGAATGGAAATGCCTCTTCTTCATGCTTCACCGTAAGGGCTTCCCCCCAGTTTACATCGATGGGTGCAAGTTCTCTAGACTGACATCACTGCTAGGGTATGAGTTGGTGGGACTACTTCAGAGCCATTTCATGTGAAGAGAGGGACCCGACAGGGCTGTTCACTGTCCTCTCTTCTATTTGCCCTCATTTTAGGACCGTTATCTTGCAGAATCAGACAGGGTCATAGAGCAGCCGCTTTGTCGTTTCACAGCCGATCCAGCTAAATACCTCGGAGTGTGGGTCCATCGGGACCCTGAAATGGTCATTAAAGAAAACTATGGCGGGGCCTATGTGACGCTCAAAGAACAGGTTGATAGATGGGTTAGCATGCCTTTTTCTCTGTCAGATCGCATAGCCCTGATTAAGATGGCTGTCCTTCCGCAGTTTTTATATTTAAACTGTAATGTTCCCGTTCGCCTTACACAACACTTCTTCAAACAACTTCGGACTAAGTTGCTGCAACTAGTATGGGGAAACAAACAGCCCAGGCTAAGCTGGCATACTATTACACAATCCTTTGACGGGGGGGGGGGGCTTTCAAGCTCCGGACTTTTACGTGTATTATCTTAGTAGCCAGGCACAATATGCTTACTTCTGGTTCAAACCGCATGATTTCTTGCCTCATGTCACAGTAGAGGAGGGCGATGCACACCCTGTGCCACTAAAGGGAATTCTTACTCACTTTAACCGTCATACACCTAAACACGAGATCAACACCATTGACATCACCGTGAGCGCATGGCAGGAAATCGGGAGGAGAACCAACAAACTTCCACTGTATGCTCCTAATCTGCCGCTACATGGGCACACTGCCATTTCCATAGCGCAAGAACAGGGCCCCATGTTGACACTGAGAGAGGTGGGCGTAACGCTAGTGGAGGATCTCTACATTGACGGGAAATATATAACGGAGCACGACTTTGATTATGTGCAACATCCCACACCACTCTTTCAGTTCACTTGTTTTAGATTGCGTCAGGCGATAAAGGCTCAATACACTACATTCCCTGAGGAGCCACCTGTGTCCCAATTTTGGAAAAGGGGGGTGGTGATGGACAGAGTTTATGAATGATGCAGAATACTCTTACCAAGTCAAGAGATCATGGTTTTAATCCATCACCGTTTTTTAGCTCACTGCACCATCCCAGCTCAGAACCTGGCTATATGCAAATTAGTCTGTTCCTGTCCCAGTGCATGATGGGAACAGGGCAAACCAAACTACCAAGCCAATTCTTATAATGGGAAGGAAACAAGCTCCCGGGGACCGGTTTCTGGCATCACAGCCTTCTTCGGCCCGGTTTGCTTGAATCCTGATGGTGCAATGAGCAAGGGACTCACGTCTGAGTATACCCTCCCACACATAGTGTGGATAAAACCGATTTTGGAAAAGGGGGGTGGTGATGGACAGAGTTTCTCAATGATGCAGAATACTCTTACCAATTCAAGGGTTACGCCCACCTCTCTCAGTGTCAACATGGGGCCCTACAGATGGTGATTGTCACTCCTAACTGGAAGAAGCTGATAACTAAACTATATAAAGCGATACAAGGAGAAACGGCCATAGGCTACGATAAGTGGTTGGCCTGCTGGAATTCGATACTGCTCCCTCCAATCACAGAAGAAATGTGGGAACAAATATGCACATTGATGGGAAGATTAACATCCAATAGCAACCTCTGCATCATACATGTAAAATTCATACACCAGGTCTACTACTACCCCCTAAAACTGCACAAGCTAGGTCTGCACGATTCGGCCTGCTGCAAAAGGTGTGGTAGGGATAAGGCTGACTTTCTGCACTTGGCATGGCAGTGTGGGGCGGTATTCAGGTACTGGGAACAAATCACTGCTCTGATACACAAGATGACGGGCCAGGCCCTGCCATGTACACCCTTAGAATGCTTGCTGACCTACACTCCTCAATGTATATCGTTATTGGGTCATTTTGTGTGAGTGGCTTTATTGCTAGCTAAAAGGCGTGTATTATTCACGTGGGACAGTAAACTAAAACCGAATGTAAACTTGTGGCTTAAGGATATGGCTTACTGTCATGAACAATTAGAATTGTATTCAGAAGAACTGCAGTCGTCATCCCGGCCTAAAGACATCTGGGCCCCCTTAAGGGAATACTTATGGTCTCAAACGGAGCAAACCTCGGAATGATCATCAGTCGTACTATCGACCTTGCCCCACTGTATAAACTTTGGACTTGATTACTCTGCTATTACCTCAGAAGACTGACTTAATTTGTGTGGTGCTGTAAATAATCACTGTCTTTTTATGCGGCTAATGTTTGTTATATTGTACAAACTAGTTATGCTTTTGTACTTGAAATGATGTCATTGCTCTTCGCCGATATATTATGACTCTATTATATGCTCTGTGAGTAATGCTTCAATAAAAAGTTTTAAAAATATATATATATGTATATATATTAAATTTGTGCCCGCCCTCCACCTCCCACAGTGTCTCCATGGGGCCTGAAGGGGCACCAGAAATTTGTTTATTTCATTAATTTATTCGATTTTCGTCTGCTCCTTCTGCTTCCAATGTGCCCCAGAAGGATATTATCAATTGTTGTATTCATTTATTTGACGTGTTCCTTGCCCCCACATGCCATAGTGTTGCATTGGGCCCTGGAGGGAGACCAGCAATTATTTTATACATATATCCAGTTTCTGCCTGTCACCCGCCACCGCCCATATAGTTCCGATGGGCCTTTGAGGGAACTGAGGAAACATAAATGATGTTATTTATACATTTAATTTTAGCCTCCCCCTCTCTCCCATGGGTCCAGGAAGGACGCCTTTCATTATCATATTCATGTATTGGACATTGTGTCTGCCTCCCACATCCCAAGGTCTCCATAAGCCCTGGAGTGACAACAGCAATTATTTTGTTCGTCTATTCAATTTTTGCTTGCCCCTTCTGACTCCCTTAATGTCCCCATTGGCCCTGGAGGGCCACTACATTAGCTGTTTCTGTGCAATATCTAGCACAAAATAGTTTATGTATGGGTACACTACTCTTAAGCTTTCACGGTGATGATGATGATGGCTTGTATCACACTGATTAGATCGCCCAAGGTCTCACTGATTTCCTGCTTATTTATTTTATTTATTTATAAAACGTATAGAGCGCACTATCACCTTGCAGGCATCCTGGCGCTGAAGCTCCATGAGAGGTGGGAAGAAGGGTGTTAAATAGGTGCTAGAGAACTAGGTCTTAGGGAACGGCCAGGTTTTCACGCATTTTCTGAATGGGAGAAGTTCCTCCATTTGTCTGATCTCCCAAGGTAAACTGTTCCAAAGTTTGGCCGCAGCAACCCCAAAAGATCTTCCCCCTGCCCTGACTTTCTTGAATCTAGGTACTCATGGGCCTAGCCCATGAAGAGCTTTGAAAACGAGGCAGAGAGACTTAAATTGTACTCTCTGCCTGAGAGGAAGCCAGTGAAGTTCGGCCAGAGCTGCTGATGCGGATGCTCTTCTAGGCCATCCTAAAACCAGTTTAGCAGCCACTGATTGGATTCTTTGAAGTCTATTCAGCAGAAATCTGGGGGACTCAAGTAGGAAGGCGTTACAATAATCGAGTCTACTCAAAATTGTACATCTAGCCACTAAAGCACGAGCATGGGCGGGTAATAATGGCATGATCTTACGAAGGGACCTAATAAGGGCAAAGCAACAGGAAGCATTTTTCGCAACCTGAGCCTCCATGGTCAGCTTATTATCTAGCATGATGCCCAAGTTACGGACAGTTTTAACTGGCTGAACCTTAATCGATGTTTCTGGGGGCCAGAAATTGTCAGGGAAGGGATGAGGGATCCTGTTACCTGCACAGAAAAGCACCTCGGTCTTGCCAGCATTAAATTGAAGGGAGTTATTCTGTAACCAACCGGCAGTATCCTGCAGACACTCGTGAAACACCTCCAACGGTGTCGAATCCTCACCCTCAAAGGAGAGGATCAGTTGAGTGTCGTCCGCATAGTTAATCATTTTGATCTTATAAGATTTGATCAACGTAATCAAGGGTTTTAAATAAAGGTTGAACAGAATAGGGCTAATTGCCGAACCTTGAGGAACACCATGCAGCACCGGGAAAAACGCGGATTGGAAAGGGGGGAAGGACACAGCCTGCTGTCTGTCCTGCAGAAAAGACCGAAACCAACGCAAGACACAGCCTCTCAAAGTCTACTCAGGAGGGTCTCATGGTTGACCGTATCAAATGCGGCAGACAGATCAAGCAGAATCAGAGCTGCTGCCTGTCCCCTGTCTGCACGCCTTTGAAGCTCATCCATGGTGGTAACCAGGGCCGTCTCAGTCCCATGAGCCGGCCAAAAGCCAAATTGCACTTCCTCCAACTGCTGATGTTGCTCCAGATGTTTGGAAAGGGATGAATTGACCCTGCGTTCAACAATCTTTGCAGGAAAAGGTATCAGGGAGATCGGTCTATAATTCTTTGAGCACTCAGGGTCCAATGATGGTTTTTTCAGCAACGGGGATGCCAGGGCTTGTTTCCAGCGAGCAGGTACTGTATCGCAGGACAGTGAATGGTTGCAGATCATGCGAAGAGTAGGGAATAGTTCCTCTTCATACTCTTCCCAGATCTTGTGTGGGACCGGGTCCATGGGCGAGCCAGAGGAAATACCCCGTGCAAGCCTGCTGAAGTCCTCCTCCATTAGAGGTGGAAACTCCGATAGTTGATAGGCAGGCTGCCAATAAGGGCCATTATCCCCACCCTGCCAGGCCTGATCCCCCAGAGTATGGGAGCAGCTAGACTCAGTGGAGACCTTAAGATCTTTGATGATTATCTCAATTTTTTCTCTGAAGAACTTGCCCAAGTTCTCACAGAGTTCCTGCAAGGGAGGTATCGAGTTCTTGGAGCAGTCAGGACTGGTGAGATTCTTCAGAATGTTAAAAATGCTCCTAGAACTGTTTGAGGCGTTGCAGATCGTGGAGCTTCATTTGTATTGCCTGCAGGTGCATGAGACATCACACCAAGCACAATACTGAGATGGAGAAAACTCTTCTAATTAGCTGACAGAGACATCAAGCCCTCTGCCAATTCTGTCCACTTGTGCTAACTCATATGAAAAGTAAAGAAGATGGCCCCAAAGAAGGAGGTTCCTGCCAAGAAAGTGGCCAGTGGGGAGAAGAAGACGTTTGTTGCTAGTACCATCACTGCCATCAAGTCCTCCTCATTTTTATTTATACCCTGACTCAATTGGTGGACTCCCCATAACCTGTGAGGGTGCTGTGGATCTGATCTTGGATGAAGACTGGCCGGCGGCGCTGGCATCCCCTAGAGGATCACCTATTGCCTCCTGATATTTACTTCTTCAATTAAAATACTTACCATGGGTGTATAAGAGGGGGATGATCTCTTCCCCAACTTGTTTGAGATGCAGCATGCTGACGGGATGGGGGAATGCATTGTGACACTTGTAATAAAGAATAATGCTGATTCAAGAGGTGTATTTGTATTGTTTGTGGTATTTGCTGACCTTGGAGTATTTGGGGATTTGGGGCTGGATGTATGTACTTATTGTACCTTGCATGTCATGTTTCATTGCACACATTTATTGGTAGACGGTGAGATTTTTCAGCTCTGAATTATACATTAAAATCAGGACTCACAAGTGATGTTGACATGTAAACTGTTGTATATACAAATGATATTTAAATGCTTTGTGCATGCCGTCACAGTCTGCCGCTTTATGTCCCCCTTCTCCTCCTGTACCCCCCATCATCAGTTGCGCGGTCTGGAATGTTGACAGACGCCAGCTGATGACTCCAGTGACAAGCCGCCTCCCCACTCTCCCCTCCTGACCACAACTGTGTTGGTGATTTAAGCTACAATAATGCATTCAACTTCACCCGCTTCCTCGTCTACTTTACAAATTGGCGACAAGGGCCAACACAGCGGGAACCCATGCCCAGACAACAACAAAAAAGAGACGAGGAACAACTCCAGAAGTTCTCCTATCAAAATGAAGTAATTTTGAAATAATGAGGTCAGTGTATAAGTGGAGATAAATATAAAATGAATGCGGGATTGATGGAAGAAAAGCGCTACCAGCATGACTAATGATTTAAAAGACTTTCAAGTATTTAAACTCTTACGTACGTAATATATTAAATACACGGCATCTTAAAACTTAAAAGTGCAGCGAGTTGTGCACGAGGATTAAATTCGCCATAAAAATTGCCTGATATGTGCCGATTTCAAGTCTTGTAAGCAGTACACTGCGGTTCTGACAGAAACAGCCCAACTGCCAAATCCTGACCGTAAGCTGTTAACTGTCAACCGCGAAACCCACACGGAAGCAGCTGACAGACTAGTGTGGCGCAGCACGTCAGTTACGCACGGTGGCCATTTAGAGAGCATTCCTCTCAGCAGACAAACAACGCTGTATCCAAGGCAATTGAATAGTGGAATGACAAACGATAGCGCACATGAAAAAAAGCTGTAATTGTAAATTAGTGAGAATATGGACACCGCACTAAACTAATTCAGGAATTTCAAAAACACAGTGCTAAATATAAAATTCTATACATATAGAAAAAAAGTACAAACTTTGAAGTCAGGCACTTCAGTCAGCCCTGCTCAAGTTACAGCGGTAATTTACCACAGTTAACCCCAGGCAGCATTTATGAATTTACTGAAGTTAATGCCATAAAAAAAAGACTATCATCACCTTCTATAGAAATCTCTCCTCAAACTACAGAATATGGCTTCAGGATATCTCCTAAATTTATCACCACCTTCCTAATTTTTAGCTGGTGGAGGAGAACCCCCCATCAAGTGGGAAGAATGGAGAGAGCATTTTACCAACTTCATAGAAACAATAGAAGATGAGTAAGATATGAAAGCTGAAATAAAGTAAAAGGTCTTAATGCACTGTTTAGGAGCTGGAGGAATAAAAGTTTTCAAACGTATCAACAAAAAAGTGAGAGCTGCAGATGAGGGTGATGTCTATGTTAATGCCATAGATGATCTTAATGCCTATTACAAACCCACAGTATGCGTAGATGTGGACAGATACATATTCTTTCATAGAAAGCAATGTCAGAATGAATCTATAGACGATTACGTGGCAGCATTGAAAAATTTAGCCATCACATGTAGATTCGGAGACCTTCACGATGAATTAATTCGTGATCAAATTGTCATGCAATGGTCCAATGTGGACATATAAGACAATCTGTGGGCAATAGGAGAATATCCACTACAAAATGTGATTGATATTGTAAGAAGACCAGAGCTATCAGGCAGATGCCCGAAAGCAGTGATAGCAGAAAGCAAAAAAAAATGAGGATAACAATGTTGCAAGAGTTAGTGACAAAAGACCTAAGAACGGTAAAACAAACTACAGAGAAAAATCTTACAAAGACAAAAAATTTGATAATCCAGGCAATGCCATGAGAAAGTGTTACAGATGCGGAAGTACAAATCATTTAGCAAAGATCGATACTGTCCAGCAAGGAAAAGCAGATGTTCATTTTGTGAGGATGTGGGCCACTTTCAGAAAGTATGCCAAAAGAGGTCACCAAAATCTGTTAAATATGTTGAGAATGAGAATTACTCTGATTCTAACTTTTCAAATGAGGAAGACATGAAAATGTTAGTACTTAATATTGATGATGCTTGTAATTGTGGTATTGATGAAGGTAAGGAACAAACTGCAAAGAAGAAACCTATTTGTGAAATGTGTATTGGGGGTGTCAACATATCAATTGTAGCAGATTCAAGCTCACCATACACAAACGTTAATACAAAAGTAGGGAAAGAGAAGTTTGTACCCAAACTTGGTGAACAATTAGAACCCCCAGGTATTAGCATGACAACTTTTACAGGTGAACCAATTGATTTAGAGGGATTTAGAAAGCTGAAGTTTGTGTTCAATGGAAGAGATGCATTGTGTAAACTATATGAATCTAAGTCTGGTCCCTCAGTACTTGGATGGTTAGATCAAGGACAGTTGGGAATTATTCTCAACCCGTGCGGAACCCGTACTCATTATAGAAAGCAAGGACGAAATTGTAAAAGAAGTAAAACTGAGATTCCCCAAAGTGTTTGAAGACACCATAGGAGAATATAAAAGAGTTTGAACATGAAATTTGTGTAAAAAAAGATGCCATTCCTGTAATACACAAAGTTAGAAAAGTTCTGTTCTCCATCAGGGAAGGAGTAGAGGAACAGTTGGAAAAATTACTTCATAAGGACATCATAGAGAGAGTTGAATCCTCAGAATGGGTTGCCCCCCTGGTGGTGGTTAAACACCCCAATGGGCGATTGAGGTTATGTATTGATCTACGTGATCTCAATGAGAATATCCTAGTAGATCAATATCCTCTACCAAGTATTAATTAAATACTAGCATGTACCAAGGGAGTAAAGTACTTTTCAACAATTGATTTAAGGGCGGATTACCACCAGATTCCATTGCATCCAGAAAGCAGAAGCCTAACCACTTTCATCACCCCCTTCGGATGCTTCCACTTTAAGAGAGTCCCTATTGGGTTGGCATCCGGTGCTGCCATGTTTCAGAGGTTAATGCAGGAGATTTTCAAGGGGTTGGAAGGCATTCTGGTATTCCAAGATGACATATTAGTCATGTTAAAAAATAAAGAAGAATACAACGACAAACTCATGCAAATACTAGGAATCCTAGAAAATAAAGGTCTCACAGCTCAATATAGTAAATGCAAGTTTTCACGCATTGAGGTCAGCTACCTGGGACACTCTATATCAGCAGAAGGAATAAAACCTAAGAAAGAGCTCTTAGATGCTATTTTAGGTGCCCCAGAACCAAGAAACAAAGATGAACTTCGCTCCTTCTTAGGTCTCATTGAATTCTGTTCCAGATTCCTAGAGAAATTTTCAACTAAAATGTTTGTTCTGAGACAATTACTAAAAAACAAAAACAAATTTGTATGGTCAGAAGATTGCACAAAAACATTTTGTATGCAAAAAAAAGAAATATGTAATGCTCCACTATTGCAAGGTTTTGATCCATTGTTGAAATGCATAGTAACAACTGATGCAAGTGGTAAAGGTCTAGGTGCTGTCCTGACCCAAATAGATACCGAAGGTACAGAATGCACCGTAGCATTTGCCTCGCGCTCGCTGACAAGTATTCAGTCATCGAACGTGAGGCATTGGCTTGTGTGTGGGGATTAGAACATGTCCGACAATTTGTATGGGGTAACAAGGTTATTTTAAGGAGTGATCACAACCCCTCACCAAAGTCTTATCTACCAAGGGAATGTATACAGCTTCTCCAAGGCTGGCTAGTTGTCTGTCAGGCTTTTTGACTATGACTATGACTATGAAGGTCAATATTTACCAGGTGTAAAAAAATGTTGATGTTGATTTCCTGAGCAGAATACCAGTTTTAGTGCAGGAAAACAAATGTGAAATGAATGAGAAATTTTGGGTGGCAAGTATCCATGAGGAGAAACATGGAATATCAATTGAAGAGTGGTTAAATGAACAAAGTAAAGAATAAACATTATGCACAGTGCGAGCCATGATAGTGAATGAGTGGCCGATAAAGAAAAATGTGAAAAAATAAATATTACCTTACTGGGAAGTGAAGGATGAGCTGTAAGTTGAAGAGGGAACGATCTTAAGAAGTGGCAAAGTAATCCTTCTAATAAAACTTAGACCTCAATTCTAGAATTATGCCACGAAAGACATTTTGGCATTTGCAAAACTAAGAGCAGGATCAGAAACTCATACTGGTGGCCTGGAGTGGATATGACAATGGAGAGAATAGTGAGGGATTGCATACAATGCACAAACTCAGACAAGACCAAGGTCACGTACAGACCCCCTCGCCACCCCATTTCATGCCCCAACATGCCATGGGAAAGAGTAGGAGTAGATATCATGGGCCCAATAACAGAACAGGGGGAACAGGTATTTGCCATTGTATTGATAGATCACTTCTCCAAATGGCCTGAGGTAGGTTTTGTCAACAAAACCGATACCCAGAGTGTGCTACAATTTAATGACAATGTATTCAAAAGGGAAGGGATACCCAAATGCATTGTAAGTGATAATGGCCACAGTTTACGTCAGAATTGTTTACCAATTACTTAAAAAGAAACAAGATCACAAACAAAACTACATCAATGTACCATCCAGATGGAAATGGTGCTGCAGAAAGAATTAACAGGGTCATTTAAGGTATAATACAACTAACCAATAACAATGATCTAGTGTGGAGAAATGAAATTGACAAAAAATTGTGGGCATACTGCATAACTCCATGCAACAGCACTGGTCATAGCCCATTCGAGCTTATGAGAGGGAGGACACCCATGTCCAAGGACACTGTTGGTTGGCAGACTGCAGCAAAATGAGCTGAGTGGTCACTAGACACGGTCAGGCGCAGATTACAGAAAGCACAGTTAGGAAGTAAAACACGCTATGACAAGAAACACGGATGCAAACCTGTACAGTTATCAGTGGGAGAAATTGTCCACGTTAAAACCAGTGGGTTCATAACCAAAGGAAGAAGCAAATTCACACAACCCCTTAGGGTAGAAAAAGTATTTTGTAACTCAGCCCTGTTGAGCGACGGCAAAGTGTGGCATTTCTCAAGGTTAGCTCCATCCAAACCCAGGGTATCAGAAGGAGAAGAATGGGGTGTGCACAGATCTGTTCACTTTGGCAGGGGTGAATTCTGGGAAGAGGATGACGATGGGGATGTTCCACAGACCACCCAGAGTTCAGCCTCAACAGAACCAAAAGATTGTATACCTATCAGTGAATGAAAAGAGATATTAAAAACCAGATGTGGATGCAGGGTTGTTCCCCCAAGCAAACTAGATGACTTTGTCTGTGAGTAATGATTTATTGCAAGTTACTTTCTGAAGGAGGGAGATGTGTTGTAAATACAAATGTTATTTAAACATTTTGTGCATGCCGTCACAGTGTGCCGCTTTATGTCCCCCTTCTCCTCCCGTACCTCCCCCCATCATCAGCTGAGGGTTCTGGAATGTTCACAGATGCCAGCTGATGACTCCAGTGACAATACACCTCCCCGCTCTCCCATCCTGACCTCAGCTGTGTTGTGATTTACCCTACAATAAAGCATTCAACTTCAACCGCTTCTGCGTCTACTTTACACAAACTATGTAAAAAAGCAGGAGGATTTAGCAGACTGTCTGTTAAAACTACATCCAAAGATACAAACAGAACAGGAAATTCATTTCCCAAGGTTCTAAGAAATCTGTTTATTAAACTTAAGAGATTATCCAAGAAAGAGTCACAAGAATGGTGGAATGTAACTACATTGAAAGCAATATGTAAAGGTGAACAGAATCCCAAGGTGTCTACTTATAAATATATTCCCTGTAGGGGGAGATTTGGACACAATTAAAGCTGAACAGTGTGAGAAGAAATTCACCCAGACATCTCGAGAATTGAACTTAATATTAATAGAACAAGCTATAGTTAAGTTTGATAGCTTATGAAAAGAAATTGAGAACACTAAACAAGAAATAGCTGTTCTAAAGTAGAAGAAGAGACACACACAAAAAATGATGTGATCTTAGAGGATGTCCTGGCTAAATATCAGGAAGAGATTAAAAAGAGAAAAAGATTGACATTTTTAAAAGATAAGCATGACTATAGGCTGGGTAAAGTCTATTCATATGCGAGGAAATAAGACTGCATTTAAGAATCAAAAACCAAGTGAGAGAATAACATCTCAAGAGAGCTTAGTATCATCTGAAGCCTCAAGTATTGACTCCCGAGCATCTACCTCAGCAGACATTGATAAAGGGGAGAACAGGTCAAGCACTTTTTTAGAGGAACTAAAGAAGATGGGGTTGGTAGAGTCAGCACAAAACAGAGAATGCAGGAATTTTCATACAAAGGAAAGAAAAGAAGAAAAAGAATGGGTTGGTCAAGCGCACCGGAAGAAGAACAAATGCAAGGTGTGAACACGAGGTCACAGTTGAAAGGGAGCAAGGCGTAGTAAAATATATTGTTGTAAATATGTTGGGGAGGCCTCTTTCTGAGTATGAATTGGATGTCTTAAGAAGGGGACTGACTTTCACCCCTCCCAGACATTTTGATTTCTTTGAGCTGAAAACCGATTTGTAAGTTTTTTTATTTTAATTTGAAAATAACTTTTCAACTAAACCTGCTCTGTATTTGCCAACATGTTTCAGCCCGCTGCTCAGAGCCCATTTGGGTCTGGGGCCTTCGTCAGGGCTTGCTGAGTGTATCCCTGCTTGACTATACATGCACACTATGCACATAAGTGAGACCTAAGGCTCTCACCTGTCTCGGACTTCTGTTTTTGAGGATTTCCTACAAAACAAAAAGCGTTGACAAAGTTAAAGTAGGACCATACTTCCCTGTGGGAATTTAAAATCCAAATCTTTTGCATGGTCCCTATCTTTAAACATTTCCATGAATTATGATGGTCCATGCTTTTCTTGCAATGCGAGTGAAGCGGGAAGGGGAGGGGGAAGGGAGTGGTGAAGGAAGTGTGGGGAACACCTCCCAGGGGACACAAATGTGAGAATTGGGCTGCCAAGTATTCTCAATGTTGATACAATGTTTGGGTTGTTGCTATATCTTCAGAGGAATTCATTCACTGTTCTCATTGGTTGAAAACCATTTTTTGTTCTGAAGACCAACGATTACTTGTCAAGGATGTATCCTATACTTCTGATGTAATTTAAACAAACAACCTTTGTGGACGAAAGTTAGGTGACAAGTGTGAGATAAAAACGTCTGAAAAAAACATTCTCTCAAGTTGTTATGATTGCCCTTGTTTATGGGTTTTCACAATTCAAGCGGTCCCGGAGAGTGGTGCCGTCTTATTGTCAGACTCTTCGTAAGTGACAGATTAGGGTGAAGTACTGTACTCTTTTCATATCACTCAACCAATCCCCATTAATTGTGCTGATTTTTTTATTCTATTGGGTATCTCGGGTATCAGTTTTATTCTGCAAAAAAAAACAGCCTGATGTCAATGCTTTTATCATTTACATTCTTTTACAATGCCAAAGTCGTTCCCATGCAGTGGGTTGTTATCGCTAGTTTGGGAACTGTGTGGAAGGGATTCTCGTGTTGTTCAGTTTTTTCTTTGCTGTATTGCCCCTTAAATTATATAGACTTAATGTTATTAAGTATTCTTTGCCAGCAATATATGTGTGTAACCGAAGTGTATTGAGCAACC
The DNA here is from genome assembly GCF_964261635.1 of Lissotriton helveticus. Classification (NCBI taxonomy): domain Eukaryota; kingdom Metazoa; phylum Chordata; class Amphibia; order Caudata; family Salamandridae; genus Lissotriton; species Lissotriton helveticus. Next base: position 549,331,992 of record NC_136071.1, on the reverse strand, counting down.
AAACTTGATTTGGGTTTTAATTTATTAGCTGTGGTAGTCTAAATACATCAGATACAAGGAATGCATTTTTGGGAGGCGGTAGAGGGGTTTCCTGGTTTAAGGCACCATTAGTTAGGCTGAGCATGTGATTCGGGTAAAGTGACTTATTATTACTCCATGCCGCTGATGTTATCACTTGCAAAAAGAACAATTGATGGACAGAATGCAGAACAATGTCATACATTCACCCCAGTACAGAGATCTGGGCCTAAATCCATCATTTATTTGCTCTACATGCCATTTCAGTTTGAACCCAGCAATATGCAAATCTTTCTTGACCCTGTGCCCAATGGGACAGTCCCGCCCGAACTGCCAGGCCAGGTCCTCCGTGGACTAGAAACAAGCTTCCTAGGACCAGTTTCGCGTTTTCAACCCACATCAGCCAGGATAGGTTGACTTCCAGTGGCATGGAGAGCACAAGACCCACGTCTGGCCATACCCGTCCCACTCGGGATGACAAATGCAAAAAGAACAATTGATGGACAGAATGCAGAACAATGTCAAACATTCACCCCAGTACAGAGATCTGGGCCTAAATCCATTGTTGTTTTGCTCCCCAGGTCATTTCTGATCTGTGACTGGGAGTGAGTGTGTGAAAAATGTCAGCACTCCGTCCATCATCTCCTTGTGTTTGCTTTGTTTGCCTTAAGTTGTCAGGGTATGTCCAGACATGGGTCCCTTGCTCACTTTACCACTGGATTCAAGGTGGCCTGGCTGATGAGGGCTGTTAGCCCGAAACCAGTCCCAGGATAGTTGTTTCCGGTCCAGGGAAGACATGGCTTGGAAGTTCGGGCTGGACTGTTCCCATGAGGCACAGGGTCAAGACTGATTTGCATATAGCTGTGTCTGAACTGGGGTGATGAAGTGAGCTAAAGAACGATGATTGATTCAACCCAGATCTGTGACTGGGAGTGAGTGTCTGAAAAGTTTCAGCATTACGTCCATCACCTCCTTGCGTTTTCTTTGTTCACCCTAAGTTGGCAGGGTATGCCCAGACGTGGGTGCCTTGCTCACTTTGACACTGAATTCAAGCTAACCTGACTGATGAGAGTTCTTATCCCGAAACCGGTCCCAGGATGCTTGCTTCCCATCCAGAAAAGACATGACTTGGCAGTTCAGGCTGGACTGTTCCCATGAGGCACAGGGTCAAGACTGATTTGCATATAGCTGTGTTTGAACAGGGATGGTGAAGTGAGCTAAAGAACGATGATGGATTCAACCCAGATCTGTGACTGGGGGTGAGTGTCTGAAAAGGTTCAGCACTCCGTCCATCATCTCTTTGTGTTTGCCGATGTTATCACGGCATTCTTTCTCTTACCTTTCTCCTTTCTTATTCGTCCAGGTTTTCATGCACACACTTACTTAATCAAAGATCACGCACCACCTGTATACCTAAACGTAGCCTTGTCCGCCGCCGAGTGCCGGACTAATTTCGGAAGACAGTCTATTTAGGGACAGCAAGTGCCTATTCGCACCTATCGTGATGTCATACATGTGACATTGTAGGGAACCTGAGATTTGTAGTCTTTTTTCTTTTGTTCTTTATTTGTCTTTCTGGATCCAAGTTAAAAATTATTTTAATGATCGTCTGTAGACATCTTCTTTTTCCAGGAGCCCAATCTATGTAGTGTTTCATGGGAATTGATATTGCTTAGCCTAACGATCTCAAGTTTCTGTCCTGATTAATTTCAGACCCTATTGTGGAGCGTAGGTGACGTGGGTTCATTTTTTTGTACATGTATCTGATGTTTGGGAAACAAAATTCCATTTTCTTTTTCTTTCTTTTGTTCTGTTTGATATAGGACATATCTAGTCATTTTGAACGAAGTGGGGTGAGGTCCCTTCGTATATATTTTACATTTTCTTTTGTATACAAAATTATGATTCTGGGTGGGTTTGTTTTTTTTACATGTATCTGATGTTTGGGAAACAAAATTCCATGTTCTTTTTTTTCTTTTGTTCTGTTTGATATAGGACATATCTAGTCATTGTGAACAAAGTAGGGTGAGGTCTTCAATTAGTAAAAGAACAAGAAGATACCTCCCATCCCTATATTTTCTTTCATTCAAATGCTGTGCTGCCAGTAAAAATGTAAAAGGCTGCACTGTATTGTGCATTTCTTTCATGGGAAAGAGAAACACAAAGGTAAATGGGCACCACACTTGGAACAGGTAACTTGTACCAAGGAACACCAAATAATGATGATGCATGTGATGGCTGGTAGGCTATAGCAAGCAAAGCTTGATATGTAACATTTGAAGAATCATTCTGGATCAATGATTGCTTTGCAAATCTCACTGGTATAGATACTTCCAGTTTTATTATCCCTTTGTTAACGTATGTCCATGAGCTCCAAGTTCTTCTGAGACAAGTCGGTTTTTCTAGACTACTGTTAACTCCTCAAATTATTTTCATTTTCTAGTTCAACACTACAGGTCAATCTCTTTTGGCTGTAAACTTAAAGTACTGTGGACAACAGCCAGAAGAAGGACCATTACATATCTATTGCAATGGGAAACAAGAGAACTCAAAGAGTACTGGAGAGAGGTGTGTTGATTAAGAAAATGCAGAGTAGTGGTTCAAGAGTAAAACTCAAATGAAATGGCTGTAGTGGTCTGGTGGACGTGTCACATGATGCACACAGTTAAATGTTGTTGTTTGAATGTTCAGCCGAGTACTTGCAAGTAGTTGTCTGGGAGTTTGGTACGAGATTGGTTCTCAGTTAAAGGCATAACACTAAGTCAAGTATATCGAAAAAAAACTAACCTATGGTGGAACTAGGATTCAAAGAAAGTTTGTTGTAATCACCTTACTAAAAAAATACTTTTCTTCTAAAGACCCCTCACCCAACTGGGTTTCTCCTAAGTGGCATGCTTCATCATTGGGGTACCTCTCAATCCTCTACAGATTGAGGCGTGCTGCAACTTGCAAACTATGTAGGAGCACTTAGTTATGGACTATGTGACGTGCGGTGATGGGGAGTGGAAAGAAAATAAGTCTTAAAAATACCTAACGACTGAGCTACTATTTTATTTCCGCCCCTAGCTGGTATGGTTAAAATCAGGGCTTAATACCAGGGAGAAACCTGACCTTAATGAGTTTGGTTCCCTTAGTATTGCGTCTGAGTCAACATGCTTCGAGCTGTCCCCTACAAGCTCTTCATCAGGACTACATGGGGTCCATCCCCATGCGTACCACTTCTAATAAATTCGATAATGAGGATACAGTGATGTGCACACCTAATGTGTATACACAAAATACATACGGTTACTTAATGATACTTCATATTTTTATTTAGGCAATGATATTGCCACATGGTCAACAACAGGGGTAAAGGGGCTTGTAGTCACACAAAGCATGCCTCTTGGTTTGTTACCTACTTCTGTCCCTGGAGACGGCATATTGGAGGAAGTTGCGAAAGGCTCAGTTTTTAACGAGACTTTGAGCGCTTTTGTTTGTTAGTTAAAACTTACTGTTCATATACAAGTTCCAATTTCAGTTTGAATTGACGGCCTCTTAGTTTCTAGAGCTTACTGGCATATTTTGAGTCTGCTTCTCGTTGCGCTGTAAGAAGAGAAAGAAATGTCAATTTCAAATGCGTCTGTATGCTGTGGCAAGAATCGATGAAAGTCAGGCGGTCCGTCAGGCTTACCTTGAACTAAGTAAGCCTTTTGGGAATTTGTATACAAGCAGTCAGTTTCAACTAACAAACAAAGGCGCTCAAAGACTCTGTAAAAATTGAGCCTTTCGCAACTTCCTCTGGCCCCACAGGATGGCTCCCTAGGAATATTTTTCTCTCACGAACAGATAACCCAGTCCACGTCCTAAAGAGAATCCCGTAAATAACTCTGGGAATCAAAACGTGTCGGCATTACACAAAATGGGGATTGTTTTCATTTCAATTAAATTTGCTCTAGTAGAAATGTTCTAAAACTCTTAACTACTAGGCTTAACAGCTTCTTCCCTGTGTTTAGCAGCAATGATAATGTTGTAGACAATTAGACGGTTAATGATTGTCAAGTTGCTACTATTGTGTTATGAACTTCTACTGGCTTCATCGTACACAGCCACTGTTGTTTATTATTGTCACTATGTATTGTTGTATCATTACATCACAATGTTGATTTAAGTTTTATCCTTTTTTTCAAGTGTTGTTACATGTATCGTCAATAGGTATATTAATTCCAACTTATCCACTTGTGTCTGACTTAAGAAATAATGTGGTTTTACGTCTCTACATAAAAGTGAATGACAGCCACGCCGCCCACAAGAATGCCACCCGCAGATACCATCACCTCATCGGATCCGCCAAAAAAGCCTCCTTCAAAGACCGCCTAGACAACAATGCACACAACAGCAAAGAGCTCTTCAACATCGTGAAGGAACTCTCCAACGCCAGCTCCTACACCAACGACGTCCCACCCTCACAAGACCTGTGCGACTCGCTGGCCACCATCTTCCACCTCAACATCACAGACATCCATGACAGTTTCAATGCCATGACCGCCCCAACATCCACTGAGACCTTCGCCCCCATGACCACCATCCGCACCAACCGCCTGCCCTACTGGACCAACATCAACGACGATGACACCATCAAGATCATGAACACCATCCACTCCGGATCTCCGTCAGATCCATGCCCACACCACATCTTCAACAAAGCCAGCACATCCATCGCACCCCATCTACGGAAAGTCATCAACATCTCCTTTGAGACAGCAACCTTCTTGGAGAGCTGGAAGCACGCCGAGATCAACGCCTTACTCAAGAAACCCAAGGCGGACCCCAAGGACCTCAAGAGCTTCCTGCCCATCTCCCGTCAACGAACAACTGATCCGCTACCTAGAGGAGAACAACATCCTGGACCCTTCCCAGTCCGGATTCCGGAGCAACCACAGCACCGAGACTGTCCTCATCGCCGCCACCAATGACATCAAGTCCCTGCTGGACAACGGAGAAACAGCGGCCCTCATCCTCCTGGACCTGTCAGCCAGCTTCGACACGGTCTGTCACCACACACTACGAACACGCCTCTACAACGCTGGGATCCAAGAGAAGGCCCCTGGACTGGACCACCTCCTTCCTCTCTGGCAGAACACAGAGCGTCCGCCTTCCCCCCTTCCGCTCCGAAGCCACCGAGATCTTCTGCGGCGTACCCCGGGCTCATCCCTCAGCCCAACCCTGTTTAACATCCTCATGCACCGCTCACCCACATCGCCCGTCGGCACGACCTCAACATCCTCTCCTATGTCAATGACACCCAGCTGATACTCTCCCTCACCAAGGACCCCCACACCACCAAAACCAACCTTCACAAAAGAATGAAGGACGTTGCTGAATGGATGAGGAACAGCCGACTGAAGCTGAACTAGGACCAGACGGAGGTCCTCATCCTCGGATCCAGCCCTTCGGCCTGGGATGACTCCTGGTGGCCGACTGCACTGGGTACTGCTCCAACACCCACCGACCACGCACGCAACCTAGGGGTCATCCTCGACTCCACCCTCTCCATGACTAAACAGGTCAACACCGTCTCCTCCTCCTGCTTCAACACCCTCCGCATGCTCCGTAGGATCTACAAGTGGATCCCCACTGAAACGAGAAGAACAGTCACCCAGGCCCTTGTCAGCAACAGGTTGGACTATGGAAACACCCTCTACGTAGGAGCCTCGGCCAAACTCCTGAGACAGCTCCAACGCATCCAGAACGCCTCTGCACGCCTAATCCTCGACATCCCTCGCCGCAGCCACATCACACCCCACCTGAGAGACCTGCACTGGCTCCCGGTCAACAAGAGGATAACCTTCAAGCTCCTCACCCACGCACACAAGGCACTCCACAACACCGGACCAACGTACCTCAACAGACGACTCAGCTTCTACACCCCCACTTGCCAGCTCCGCTCCGCTGACCTCGCCCTCGCTACAGTCCCCCGCTTCCAAAGATCGACCTCAGACGGCAGATCGTTCTCCCACCTCGCCGCCAAGACCTGGAACACCCTCCCCATCCACCTACGGCAGACACAAGACCTGCTGACCTTCAGAAAAATCCTCAAGACCTGGCTTTTCAAGCAGTAGCAGCATCCCCCACCCCAGCGCCTTGAGACCCTCACGGGTGAGTAGTCCGCTTTACAAATGATATGATTGATTGATTGATTGACAGCATATAAATGCATCAAGTCCAGTTTAATTTAGTTAATGGGCTTTAGTCTGGTAAATCACTTTAACAGCAGATAAGTGTGATGGCTAGGGCATTGTTCTCTTGCTTAACTTTCTAAAAGTGGCATTTTCAAAATTGTAATGTAAAATCTAACTTCAATATGAAAAATGATTTTTCATTATAATTACAATAGACACCAAACATGAACTGGTTATCTGCTGCCATTGGGAAATTATCACTTATCAAATGTAATAAGGTAATTCCATTGTTAGCCTATAGGAGAGTTAGGCCCTACAATAGTGAAGAACGAATTTAAGAGTGTTTTTCTGCCAGGAGATATAAAACTTAAAGGTACATGTCCAACATTTTAAATAAACTGCACCCTTCCCCTGGACTGTCCAGGGCCTACCCTCGAGGTGACTCATATGTATTAAAAAGGAAGGTTTTGGGATGGAATGAGGTTTATTTTACCAGGTCAAAATGGCAGCTAAACACTTAACTCACAGGCTACAATGGTAGATCTAAGACATGATTAAGCTACCTAAGTGGGTGGCATAATCAGTGCTGCAGGCCCACTAGTAGCATTTAATTTACAAGCTCTGGGTACATGTAGTACTTTACTAGGGATTTACAAGTATATTTAACAGGCCAATAGGGTATAGGCCAAGTTTCCATGTTTTGAGGAGCAAGCACATGCACTTTAGCACTGGTAATAAGTGGTAAGGTGTATAGAGTCCTAAGGCCCGCAAAAACGAGTTTAGCAAAAACATGGGGAGGAAGGCAAACATTTTGGGAGAAGACTGCCCTAAGGTTGACAATTCTCACAGTAGCTTACTTACCAAAAGATGGCAAGGATCTCAGATAGAAAACAACTAAAGACTAGAGAGGGAAAAGGAGATGAACACAGTGGGACAATTGCTTTGCGATGACACAGGTACAGAGAACAGTCTCTGTCATCTCTATGTTGGAAGAGCTTTAATTAACGGTAATGCTAATGCTAAGCTAACTAGTAATGCAAAGACAGATATTCAAGAAAAACACACTCAGTTATTTTGACTAAAAAATATAAACAACCACCCTCTCTTCCCACAACAGGCCCACACCTTACCCTTAAAACCGCAAATAAGTCCTGATAAATCAAACAACCCTGTCCCCAATTGGCATCCCAACCCTCTCCTTTCATTGATAACTTTATTTTGGCCACCAGGACCATAAAAGCACATAATAAAAAGCATTTACATAATACAATTTAGAATATGTTAAAAATTGACAAACTACAATGATTTTAATGATAATAATAAATTAGTCATCTTATAAAAACATACCAAGATAAAAACGTATTAAACCATGTAAAGTAGTTATCATGAGGATTCTATAGTTGTCAGTAAAAACAATATTAAAGAGTTCATCAGGTAATCATTGAGTAAGGGAGTTACGTCGCTTCAGCCACATTGCGTTTAAGAAGCGGGACACTGCAAAGACTATTGGGGGGTTTGTGTCAGATTTTAAGACTCTCAGAGCCGTGGAACAATCCCTGAATCCGAGGTTCCTGCAGATTGGTTTGATCCAACATCTGCGTGCTGCCTGGTATTTAGGACAGAAAAAGAGTACATGAGTTTCATTTTCTAGGTAGTAATTACATGATGGGCACTCCGTGGTTTCATTAGTAACCCATTTGCCAGTAAAGGATTTAATTGGCAAACTGCCCCTCCTGAACTGCATGTACAATTTCCTCGATATTGCCGGGAAGATCACATCCAGAAACTGCTCCATTCTGTACTCTACTTTTACCTCTAGGAACTGGGAAGTCAACTTGCCGAGTCTAGTACTCCTGTGCAAAAGAGTAAGGTTGAATTGCCTAAATTGGTGCACAAGGTTAGCCTTAGTTATTGTTGCGCAAGCTACTTCTGGTGTTTCCCACATCTTTTGCAGACCAATCCTAGTAGTATAATTCTTGATGTGATTTAACCATGGAATCTTTTTATCTCTGATATCTGCCCAGACATTGCTAAACTCATTCTTGTAGGCAGATAATTCAGGAGAAATCCACAGTCTTCTCCAGAATATTAGTGGTATTAGTGCTGCCTCCTCTTCAATGGGGAGGATCCCTAGATCCAGTCTAAGGGGTATTAGGGGCGTACTGACCGGCAGCCCCAACAGGTTCCTCATAAATATATTTGCAATCTTCGTGAGGTTAGTAAGCTTGCTGTGACCCCATAGCTCAGCTCCATACATTGATGCTGCTCTAACCTGCACTTTGTAAATTTCTACGGGAGGGTGTAGCAGGCTTGGAGACTGAGAGTCTATACATTTTGGTTAGCCCTCCTATTTTTTGTCCCATTTTAAGAGCCTCTTTTGACAGCTGGGTACCCCAATTCAGATGTTCTTCGAGAGTAATTCCCAGATACTCAAAGGTTTTCACCCTCTCTAGAGGAGTACCATCTAGTACTGGGTTTTGGCGGGTCTTACATAGGGGGGTTGAAAATCATAAACTTGGTTTTAGCCAAATTGATTTCCAGTCCTCTCAATGCACAGAAGTTTGCAAAGCCATCCAGGACACGCTGCAACCCCATTGATGTTCTGGATAACAACAAGGTGTTATCCGCGGACATCAATGCGGGTACACGGCCTGAGGCCAGCCTCGGGGCATCGATGTCCTTTATGCCCACCAAATGATCCACAAGGCCGTTTATATAAATACTGAAAAGGGTAGGGGCCAAAACGCACCCCTGGCATACTCCCTTTCCTACCGGAAACCGCTTGGAAAGCTCTCCTTGTCTCCCACACCTGACCTGAGCATAAGTTTCTGTGTGTAACCTGATAAGGACATCAAAAGGTAAGGGGGTAGACCTAGTTCTGCGAGAACTTTCCACTTTTTTCCCCTAGGCACTAGATCGAATGCAGACTTCAGGTCCACAAAAATGAGGTAGAGGCTGCCACCCTCTACACTCACTGCCCTCCAATACAGGACCTGGAGTCTGAATAGCTGATCAGTGGTTGATGTGCCTGCCCTGAAGCCAGCCTTGAGAGGACTCAAGATCTCATTTTCCTCAATCCAGGCTTGCACCCTGTCTAGGATAATTCGACCCATCAGCTTCTGCGTGTTATCTATTAAAGTGATGGGCCTATAGTTTGATGGTAGGAGAGGGCAGCCTTTTTCGTAAATGGGTACTATTTCTTCCCCCTGCCAACTTTCAGGTGGATCCATTCCCCTCAGGATAGAGTTGTAAAGCACACAGAGATAAGGGGCCCATATTTTAGGTTGGGACCTGACAGGTCCCCAGGAAGCCTGTCCAATCCGGGTGCCTTATTTGGCACTAGTTTGTTAATAGCAGATAGAACTTCTAGAAGAGTAATTTCCTGTTCCCGACCCAATGGATACTCATAAGTCGGGGTGGGGGCAAGAAATGCTAGTGCATCTTCTCTTGATCAAGCGTACAAAGATCCAAAGTGTCCCTCCAATATAATCGGGGCTATATTAGATTAAATTGCCACTTTGGGCTCTTGCCCACCACCACTCACTATGGCCCAGAATGATTTCGAATCTCTATTCTGGAGCGTAACTCTCAGTTCCTCCCATTTGTTAGCATCCCAATCTTTCTTAGCGTTTATAATGGCCCGCTTATATAGATGTCTGTGTTCCTTGATACCTGTCTTATCCTTCGCTTTAATCGCTTCCAATACATTTTTCTTAATACTTCGGCAAGACGAGTTATACCAAGGATGTGTCGGGAGGGGTTTTGCCTTTATGCTAACTTTTGGGTAAAACATATCCTGGAGACTAGCAGTCAGCTGGCTATGGATTTCTAGCGGCCTGGTCGCCTGACCAGCTTGCGGGTCCATTTGCACCACCTCTGCCATTTCCTTAAGATAAGGCACGACCCTCTGATAAATACTTGCCAATTTGTCTGGGCAATCCTGAATATAGGGCCATTTTACCCTCCTCCTATTGTTATGTAGCAGGAGTGGCTTGTGTACTAGTGGGAGTGGTTCAAGATTGTTCACCAGGCCCCAACTTCCTGGCTTGAGTGACATAACTAGAGCATTATGGTCACTGTCACTCCTTCTAACAATCTGAAAAGCTAAAATCCTATCCCAGGAGCGACACTCGACCATAATGTAGTCTATAATTGATCTATTAAAAGTAGTTTGCCCCGGACTATCTGATTTAAACCTCCCGTTACAGGCCCTCAGTGAAAACGACAGTGTTAAGGAATTTATTTGGAGGACCAACGGAGTCCGCGCTCTTACAGGGGGAATGCATGGCTCCATAATGTTCCAGAGTTGGTTCTCACTATCCTCATCAGTCTCATTACTCCCCCCCTACTATTAAAATGGTCTCAGGGTCTAGAGTTGGCAAGTAATTACTAAGATTTTCTACAGTTATAGATTCTGACCCATTCTGAGTCGGCCTTGAGTAGACATTGATTAAGTCAAGACTTTTTCCGGTTGGCAATGTTAAGAGGACACGTTGGATGTCCATTGAGTTTGTAGGCAAATGCTCTGCTGTTGCACTGAGGTGCGTACTTATCCAAATACTAAGGCCTCCTGAAGGTCTACCCCTGGTGTTTTTTGTAGCCATTATATCAAATATAGCATAACCAGTTCATTTATTGCTTTCGAGGGCCCATGTTTCCTGTAGTAGACAGATATCATGTTTGCCTATAAACGTATCCCAGGCAGGGCATAATAGTTTGTTTTTGATCCCTGCAAGGTTCCATGAGAGGATAAGGATACTCCCTTGTTTCACTCGTGATCCATCCACATGGACTTCCTCCACTTCTAAATCTACTGTCACTAAAGTCCCCTCATCTAGTTGAGATGTTTCGCTTGGTCTCCCCTCCTCCACATTCAGATGAGTGGTTCCTATTTCAACTTGCCGATTTGTCGACATCACCCCAACTGGATTTATTTCATCGTTCCTCCCAATACTCATACTGTTACCACTCCTTCTTCTGGAAGTCACCCCCTTACTCTCACTACTGTGCAACCCTTGCTGTACTTCAGGGCGATCAGCTCCTCCTAGAAAGGGGTTTGCGACAACAGTATCCCTTCTCGCGGGAACAACTGGTGTTCTCACACTGCGCCTCAACAGTCAGTCAACAAGATGCAAGGTGCTGAAACGGTTATAGTGATAAAACATGGCCAAGTCTGGCGTACAGTTCTGGGGTCCTGACCACATGTCCCTCTCTGCCTGCACAGTGATCAAAATTGGCCCTTGTCTCACACAATTCCCTTCTAAATGCTCTACCTGAACTAGCAGCGCTAAGAACGGCCGGATAGAAATGGGTCAAGGGTAGGGATTGAATCTGTGTCATTGAACTACCCATTGGCCAGTTACAAATGTGGTCTACAGCCCTTCTGTCCCTAAAATTAATCACTACGCTGTCACCCTGTATCTGTTTCGCCCGTGTGCCTACCCAAGCCACACGCCGTGCGAAAAGGATCTCACCGGAGACTTGTTTTGGAAGCGGCATGTTTTGTCTCAGCCAATGAGTGCATTTGTTTTTAAGGTCTCTATATGCTTCTCTTTTCCCTTCCTTCAATTCATGGACCCCTGCTAATACCACCACATATGGTGTGGACTCTGGGGGAAGGTCAAGGCGAGAAAGGGCATTTAGATCATGTGGCGGGTTTACCCTGTTTGTAGACTTTTTAGTCTCCTCCCCGCCTCTTTCCTGGCCCTGCTCAACCCTAATTTCACTTTCCCCAATGTTTGGCAAATCATTTCTTCTTGAACAATAGTCATTTAAGGGTTGTGCAATTGGTCTTGCTAGAGCAGCATTGCAGACTTCTGTTATTATGGGGTTAGGCACCACAGTAACCGGTATAGGGGGCGTTACAGGCCCTTCATTGGTTAATGCCCCACAATCAGCCCGCATTCCACCCCCAGCATGCATGGTAGAAAAGAGTGTCTCTAAATGGGTCAACCTGGCTTCTATAGAGTTCAGTCTGTCATAAATAGGTAGACAGGTCTAGGTCTAGTAAAAACAAGCTCCAGTTTAACCCAAAAGTCTTCTCCTTGGTCAAAGTGGGCCGTCTTTCCAGTGTCTATATTTGTCGTGGATCGGTGCCCAGCTGTCTGAGGAGAATCCAGAATAGGTACAGACATTTGGTGCTGATTAGATTCCTGGTCCTTGTGCACTTGGGTTTTGGCCTTCTTGTTGAAGGTATTCCTGTTCAAGGCCCCACCTCGCTTTCTTTTAACTGCAGGATCAGGTGCCGTAATTGTGTACCTGGGTTTGGCTCTGTTGATGGACCGCGATTTAAGTCTCGGTTTCGCTATTTCCTGGCTTTCATGGGCGGTTGAATCAAGTGGTAAACCAGTTACAGCAGTGTTCGCTATTTCTAAAACACTCGGCGTACTGGTTGAAGCCTTCTGTGGTTGCAGAACCTCTCCTTCGAGGGTGGGAGTTAGGGTTACGATCTCTACCAATTGTGTAATTACTGGTGATAAAGCTTGGGCAATCTCACCCAGTGATGACCGTTTATGAGAAAGTAATTCTGTGGAGAGTCTTTTCTCTGTGAGCTCAATCTCATGGGACAGCAATCTAGAGGCTCTTATTAGGAATTGGTCTAGGGTGCCCACAATTGTTGTTCCACCAGTGAGGGATTTTCTTCCCTTTCCTTGCTTGTTAGTATTCATGGCAGCCTTGCGTTAGTGCTGTAATAACAGGTTTGAAAATATAAGGTTGCAACAATGAGCTAATAGTCACTGACCTTTAGTGGGGTGTTGAATGCAGAGTCAAAGGAGATGGCCCGGCGCCTGCCCGTGCGTCCCGCGCGGCCGGAAGTAGAAGCTGACTAAATAGCCACTGGTAGCAAGTGGGAGTGGCCGCCACCTGCCGCGTCCTCCCGCGTCCTCCCGCAGCCTCCTCGTTGGTTAATGGACTTTAGCAAGCTCGCGCTGCGTCTCCCGCGAAGCGGGAAACGCGAGGTCCATTTTTATATCCCCCGGTAGCAAGTGGGTGTGGCCGCCGCCTGCCGCGTCCTCCAGCAGCCTCCTCGTTGGTTAATGGGCTTTAGCAAGCTCTCTCTGCATCTCCCGCGAAGCAGGAAACGCGAGGTCCGTTTTTAAATCCCCCGGTAGCAAGGGGGTGTGGCTGCCGCCTGCCGCGTCCTCCCGCAGCTTTCTCGTTGGTTTTGGCTTTAGCAAGCTCGCGCTGCGTCTCCCTCCAGGACTTCAAATCAGTTATGATCAACAGGGTTCAGATGACCTCTCCTTTCACAATATTCCCTTGCCCTGCTCCCTGAAATCACAAAAATGTCAAAAAAATAAACAGTCTTCCCCCCAACTGCCCTTCCCACCCTTACCTCCCATAACAACAGTCCCAAGCCCACCCTAAAACAGAAAAAGGACATATCCCTGATAAGTTTCTGCTGGCCAAGCTTTATTTCCTCCAGTAACTAACTATTTACTGGAGGACAGGAGTTTCTGTGGTTGGATGGCCAGGACCTCAGCTGCCTACAATGGAAGATGTTGGATCCCTCTGGCTGGGGGACCGAGTCAGCAGTGGCTGCCTCTTCATCCAAGACCACCAACCGGTGGTATCACACCACAATTCCAACCATTTCATTGAGGCAGAGCTAAACATCTGTCTCCCACTAGGAGTGGGCCTCCTGAGCATGTCCACTGCCAAGAGCAGCTAGATGATCCAAAGAAAGAAAAAAAGAACATGAATTGCAGTACTCAATACAAACACTTGTTAGGTGGAAGGCAGATAAACTAAAGGGGACCCTTGCTTGTGTTTTACTCTGCCCGAGTTCTGCTGCTGTGCTGGGGAGGGAGACTATACACCCAGCATTCCTGGTGCCGAGGGACAATGACACCAGGCTCTCCATGCCACTGAAGTCAACCTATCCTGGCTGAGGAGGGCTGAAAGCCCGAAACTGGTCCTAGGATGCTTGTTTCCAGTCCATGGAGAATCTGGCTTGGGAGTTCGGCTGGACTGTTCCCATTGGGTGCTGGGTCAAGACTGATTTGCGTATGGCTGGGTCCAAACTGGAATGACATGGTGAGCAAAAAAACGATGGATTTAGGCCCAGATCTCCGTACTGGGGTGAATGTATGACATTGTTCTGCATTCTGTCCATCAATTGTTCTTTTTGCATTTATCCAGGCACCGGAGCACCTTAAAATCATCAGAGGCATCCTGTAGTGCTTGAGACGTATTGAAAGAGTCTATGCTGAGCCATCCCTCTTGGCAGTTGTATTGAAAAAAAGAAATTTACACTCTGTGCGGGTGAGTCCCTCTGCTTCACTTTTGAGAGTGTTGCAAAGTTCTGATATGGGAAAACGTAAATGCACTGGTAGGGAACCTGCTGCTCAGCCACCTGCCAAAGTAAATACTATTGACAAAATGCTCCAGAGGGCCATAGGAGCTATAGCCACTGAAATAGAGCTTATGGAGAGGAGGCTTTCTCTTGGCGGTATTGGAGAACCTCAACCTAGTACAGCAAGTATAGTACCTCCAATACCTACCCCGCAGAGGTCCTTCAGAACAGGTAGTTTACACCTTATTCATGACTCCAAGTACCCAAGACATTACGCCAACCAGGTCCCCTTTAACTGATCCTATGGTCAATAGGAAGAAACAACAGGAACGTCTCCCTCATGGGTCTAAATCTAAATGGGTTGATTCTAACAAGCCCCCTTTGACTAGCAATCCAATGCCGGGTTTGCCCATTAAATCCAAAACCAAATCCTGCAGAACCGCTCAACCTAAAGGGGGGGAAAGTCCCGACATAACTCAACTGGAATGGATAGACATCTCTGTGGGTGTTGTGATGGACCAACTCAAGGGGCTGATCCTTTCCTAGCTCTTTCCCTCTCCAGGACTAATTGACTGTTCTCAATCCAGGGTACTCTCTGACCAAAGTTAGCCCTCAGCTTGAACGCCCTCAGAAATTCCTGTAGGGGCTGGCCCTCACAGACCCTTAAAACTCTTGTCCTAAGGAAACTATGTGAGCTTGCCCCAGGGTACGGAGAAGCAGGGGGTGATGGATCAAAGAACAACAACCGTACGACTGATACTAACCTTCAAAATCATAGAGGTACTTTGGAAAGCAAGAGAGTGGTGGACACACCTCCCTGTGAAACTAAATACCTTGCCACTATTGATCTCCCTCCGGAAGCATGTCCCTGTGTGGTTGTGATGACTCGGGTCAGTAGACTTAGGGATAGGCTTATGGGAACCCACACACAATTAAGGAATGAGTGGCTCAACTGGTTGGGTAAATATAAGGACTTCCCTATCAAGATGGGCAATGACATTGTTTGCACAGCTTGTGGCCTGGCTTGGCAAAGGGCCTAAGATTTGTCCTGGCAATTGCGTGGTTATTAACTATGGAGATCCTGATGTTGTCCACATGTTACTATGTAAGGGTGACTTTGGATTTATGAGGGTCTCTAGGGTGAGTGTATTTCCCTTGGGTTATTTCTATAGGTCCCTCTCACAACCCCATTCAAGGTAGCCTGAAGCCACCACTAGCCTTCCATCTTTGTGCCCCATGTACCCGAAACCCAATCAGCAACAGCAAGGGGAATTGTACAACATTCCAGGGCACAATATCAATGGCCCTCTGGACCTTGTTGAGTAACTCAATGAAGAAAACAGACATATTTATGTCTTGAGTACTAAATTATCTAGTAGGGCAACTTATGGGAAAGTGATGTACTCTTGTTTTCACAGTTATAGCAGGGGTGGAAACTTAAGATCGGGACTTCTAGCACCCATACAGCACTGTGATTGCCCAACAGTGAAAGGATCTTCCCAAGAAATAGCCTGTAAATCTGTGTTTTTTTCTTACCCCTGCTGGGGCGCCAGACCCCAGCCTAACAGCAACTCGCCAGACCTTAATCTGTTAATCCCCCAATCGTTGTCAAACCACTAGATTCAGTGGGTGGGAGTTGCATGGCATATTTTGGGGGAGCAGACCTAACTTGGCACTCTCCAGGGATTCGTAGGAAACTAAGGATACTTTCCTGGAATGTTGCTGGGTTCCAAACTGGGTGATCCCGACTGGGGCAATTATATTAACACCGCTGACATTTGTCTTCTGCAAGAAACATCACAAGCCCGGGAAATCAGTCATCCAAACTTTGCTATATACTGTGGCAATGCCAGGTTGCTTGGGAAGAGAAGGCCTTCTGGGGGTCTAATGACATGGATTGGGGTACATTTGTGATGTAAGGTGATGGGTTAGAAATAGTAGCTGAGGACATTCTTTGCATATCTATTACATTTCCTAATGGATGTTTAGCTAATATCTATAATATCTATCAAAGAACTTCTGCCAAGCGCCAGGAATCCCCCACCATAGAATTGTTAATTTCACACATAACTGACATTCACCCTCATGTGCTAAAAATAGTGGGGGTGATTTTCAGTTTGAACCCCTGGAATTGGTGTCCACCCTGATGACCGAGTGCCATCAGGGTGTGCTGCGACACCTGAACTACAGTGGAGCTGTTTGTTGTGAGTGATAAGTGCAAAAAATATGTTAAAAATTGTCCTGGTATGACTTGGTTGAAAAAACTTTATTTGCAAGCTACTGGACAATGTTAAAAAAGGGTGTAGAGATACTTAGTGGGTGATTATGACCATGAGTATCTATGTGAGTGGTCTACATGTTTCAACCTATGTGTGGTAGTTTCCAGGTTTTCATCAGGACCGAGGTGCAAGAAAATGGACAGTCTACACCCTCTAACGTGTATCCAATCCTAGATTCTTGGTACCAGAATTGCAAAAATCTGCAATTGGTGTTTGCTCAAACCTAACTAGGCGAGAAAAAAGGAAAAAAGACCTGTGGGAGGAAAAACAAAATGGCAGTCACAATCAAACTTAAGTACGTGCCTGTAACGTAGTGTCGACTCTCACGTGTCTGCATGCTTCATGCGGATCCCATTCTATTAACACACCAGACATGATGAATTGTCAGAAAGGCATAAGCATTGTCACGTCTAGTTTATTGGAGTGCTAGTTCATCGTATATAGATTCATATACTGAATTTGAGCTGTCAGCTCACTCAGGCAAACAGATCAATAGGTGTGTGTGAGGTGGAAAAATACATTATTATGTAGCTGACGCACTACCATACTCAAGGTGGGGTGACTCTCCATGCTCACATTAAGGAACGTGAGTAGGGAATATATAGCGTGCATAGGTACCAGTTACCAGTTAATCACTATGACATTCACAGACACAAGAACATAGAACACAGATTACCTATGTTCCCTCCTGCTCTCCCCGCTACAATAGTGTGTGATCCGGCTGCTCGCTATGAGCATCGTTGCTTCCGGGGGTGGGCGGGTCTTGGGCTGGGGGCGTATGCGCGTAGCTACAGGAACGTAAGGGTTCTGGTCAGTGAGGATGAATTTTTGCTCAAAATTAAACACATACAGACCAGCCACACTAGGGGCAAAAACGCTTCCCATAGACGTTCCGTTGACAAAGTTAGTACAAGTCGGGCTGCCAGTGTTTACATCCCTTGGCACAGCCCATCTTCAGTGATAGTGCCATCCAATCGGCTTTCTGTAAACAACATATCAACCCTTAAGCCCACGACACGCCCGTTACTATGCGCTAGCACCAGTGTAACCATCTCGCCATTCGCGAGCGCTGACACTTCAATGAACATTTCAAAACCTCATGCTTCGCAGCAAATGTAACTGATGAAGTTTGTCCAAGCCGGGTTGCCATCTAACACACAGTCCCCGTTCCTGTAGCTACGCGCATACGCCCCCAGCCCAAGCCACGCCCACCCCCGGAAGCAACGACGCTCATGGCGAGCAGCCGGAGCACACGCTAGTGTAGCGGGGAGAGCAGGAGGGAACATAGGTAATCTGCCGTTTTGAGCTCAGCAAAACTGTAAGTACACACAATCGTTACATCCACAGCCTCGATCGGCTCCATCACTACGGAGCACGGATCCCGCGCTAGAGCAATGATCTAAGGACATGCCAGCAGCGTGTTTCAATAACTAACGCTGAACAACCCCTTTATCTCTTTACTCACCACAGAATATGTTTATTGCTGAGATAGTCCTTCCCTCTGCCCCACGATGTCTTAAGGACACCGATCAGGAGTAAGCCACACTAGTACAACTATATGTGGTCTATGTTCGTGTGTCTGTGTATGTCATAGTGATTAACTGGTACCTATGCACGCTATATATTCCCTACTCACGTTCCTTAACATATTTTTTGCACTTATCACTCACAACAACCAGCTCCACTGTAGTTCAGGTGTCGTAGCACACCCTGATGGCACTCGGTCATCAGGGTGGACCCCAATGATGAAGCAGGTCACCACTAGGCTGGTGAGTGAGGGTTTTTTTACAAATGGAAACATTTTCCTTTTCTCAAATAAACATCCCATTCAGAATCTATGATTCTCTGTGGTGATACTCCTTTTTTTGTTACTAAAATACCTAGTCCAGGGGAATTGGAGTATACTCCCTTCACGTAGCGTGATTAAATCCCTTACTCTCCCTCTTGTTATCACAAAGATAATTACCATCATGGAAAATTTCTTTGATGACACAGAGCCTAATTTAGCTAAAAAATGTTATGTCCAGTTTAGACATGGAAAAATCCTCCTCAATAGTGTTAAGTCAAAATAGTTAGGAACATTGAATAGTATAGAGCAGGAGTGTCAAATGTGCGGCTATAATCTGCTATTCTTCTGTCCAGCCTACAAAGGACCACACGTAAAATGATTGATACCTATTTGTTGGGAATTAGGCACTTCAAGGAATGAGGAAGCCTATAGAATCCTTCAAGCCGACGCAACACCACATCTGGTATGTGCTGTCCAGGTTTCTGTTTCATGCATGATTGATAGGAAACAGAAAAATGTTTGGAACTAAATTGGCACATTTATGGGATTGTACAATCTATGTATTCATTATTTACTCTATACTACTTTTTAACATTGAACCAATTCTTTTTATGTATTTGCAGGGCCCATGTATGAATCTTATTTGTACTTTTATGACTTTGTGATTTTTAAAATATTTTTTAACCTGTTGATGTTGATTTTAACTTTCTGTGGCTTGTATTTTTACTGTGCATATCTTTTATGGTATATTGCTGAAATAAAGAGGATTGGGGGGATTGAATAGGATGAAATAAAGACATTCTTGGCTACAAAAATCGCAGGTCTCCCTACTGAATCAGGTCTTTTGGCATGTATGGAATCATCAGCCTGGAGCACTTGAGGATGTAGACAAATGCATAACACAAATATTTAGAATATTGGTACAGGTCACAGTATTTCACACAAGTTAACTAGCACAAAACTAATGTGAAGTTATGGCTGTCCAAAGTATCACTTTGCAAGGTCTACTTGACATTTTACAAATCAGGTAGCCAAATAAAAAATAATAATAATGGAGGGAATTAGCTAGGAAAGGATCAGAAAAACAATGGTGGAATGAAAGCAGGGTTATGGAAGGGATGTACAGTATTGGTCTCCTACCATGCTGCTCTTTCATGATGTCATGGAATATTGTAAGATGAGGGGGTCCACAGAGTCATAATTGTGAGAGTTAGACCTGGGGGTGAGTTGAATACAACATCCTGTTGAGGACCATGACCAACTATGTTCCTGTACTATTGACTGCCAGCTCAATAAAGCCTTCTGTCAGCCTACATATTGTGAGCCTGCATTCCTTCCTGTTCATTTTACTAACATTCTGCAATTGCCACAAGATATGTTAAAGAAGTAGGAGAGATAAATGAGTGCCTCAGTAAGAACAATTTGGAAAAGAAGGCTTAAACGGGAGAAAGTCAGCTGCAGAAACAGAGGGAATATAAAAGAAAACAGAAGGAAGTAAGCAGGGTTAACACAAACACTAAAGTGGGTAAGGAGAAGTTGGAAAATATAGAAGGCCATAATGCATGCTGGTTGTTAAAGTAAGAAAGAATGAACATGACTTATCAGCACCAGTCGGGAATGGCTGGGATTGAGGTTGCGGCTTGACAGTTGCCCTAGGCCATGGAGTTCTTCTTCCCCTTTTTGGTCGTCTTTGGTTGTCCTGAAAGGAGGCATGATAAAGAGGACACTGATTAGTATTTCATAATATTTTCTACAAAAGGGCATTCTACAAGCAAAGAAATCTACTGCCTGACCGATTTATCTCTTCACCACCACCCTTAAAATAAAATAGCTCTCTGTCCTATGCACTGCTTCCTACAAATGATGTTGCTCCTCCACTCACTTAAAATATTTTTACAGTGTGGTCAGTCTAAAAGCTATGGACAAAGTCATTCTCCCTTCATTCTCCCTTAATGAACTGCACCTGACTGATATGGAGGTTCTACTAGTGACAGAGTCACAGATGCCATGGGACCATGCAGAAATCTCTACCGACTGCTAAGTCTCCTTATTGTAAAGAATAGGAAAAAAGTTATCTAAAAAAAAATATATATATATATTTTTATGTTACATTATATTGTACATTAATTGTATATATTTACTTTAAATGTAGAACAAAATAAAAAATGCCATTTTAGTACTGTAATAGTTTGGATAAAAACTTCAGTTAACAGTTAACAGACCGAAAGGGAGAGGGGGTGGTCTGGCCATTATTACTAAGGACCAGTACCACTGCCGCACCACAACAGATACTATCCCTGGCTGTGAGAGTCTGGAATTCTGTATAGAGCTTAACGCTAATAATTCCTTCTCAGGTACCTTGATTTATCGCCCCCCCGAGCCTGCAAAATCATTTCTTAGAGCTCTCCCAGAGATCTTAGCAAAAAGAATTTTACTGACGGCCAATCACACGGTGTTGGGAGACTTCAACCTGCATTTTAACTCGCCATCAGATTATACCGCCACGGAGTTACTAGACGATCTTGGAGCCCTCCAACTGATCCAGCTGGTTACTGGCCCGACTCACGAAAAAGGCAACCTCTTGGATCCTATCTTTAGCAACTGTTCGGATTTAATTACGGATCAACCCATTCCCCTTCCATGGTCAGACCATTTTCTGGTCCCGTTTACCTGGGTCACCTCTAGAGCCCCCCAGCCAACCCCTCAAACTACTATGAGGAGAAACTGGTCAAAACTCCCTGTGGAACCATGGAGACGTGAGTTAGACTCCACTCGCCCGTTACTCTGTCCAGACCCCGATGTGGCGTACGATAACTATGTAAGCTGGATCACAAAATCCTTGGATCCACTTCTGCCTCTCCGTAGGTCATCCTCAAAGCGAGTGCAGAAATCAGCCCCCTGGTTTTCCGACTCGCTAAGAGAGTTGAAACGCATCTGCAGACAACGAGAGAGAGCTTGGCGCGTAGACTTCCTCCCGGAAAAAAAGGCTTCCTATAGAGAGGCGATCAGAATTTATAAAGAAGGGGTCAGGGCAGCCCAGGCACTCTACTATTCCGACAAAATCTTGGAATCCAAATCTAAGCCCAAAGAAATTTTTAATATAATAAAGCAATGTACCAATGTCACCACTGCCCCCCCTCTGATCAAGACCCAGGAGCAATGCAATGAACTGGCGGAATTTTTCTACAATAAGGTATTAAACATATACTCCACCTTTCCAGCCATGGCCTCAAATCATGAGGCGACCGAGTCATTCCTCCCGGAAAATTCCCCCCCCCCCAGACCAGTCGACTCCTGAGCCTATGCTCGATCATTTCCCCCTCATGGACCTGGACACTTTGAATAAAGTGGCTCGCCAAGTAAAGTCGGGTTCCCCCTGCGACCCAGCCCCTCCAGGAATCCTGATGCAGGCAGGTGAAGTCACCCTCCCTGTTATCCTGGAACTACTAAATCTGTCCTTATCCACATGTACAGTCCCCATCGCTTGGAAGCAAGCCATGGTTCGGGCACTTCTAAAAAAAACTAGCCTAGACCCTGATGACCACTCCAATTACCGCCCCATCTCACTCCTCCCGTGGGCTGGCAAGGTGTTGGAGAAATACATAAACGCCCAGCTGGGCCAGTTCCTGGAGAATCATTCCCTACTTCACACGTCCCAAACAGGCTTCAGACCAAACCATGGGACTGAAACTGCCTTGTTAGCAGTCGCCGAAGAATCTCGAAGGATACTGGATCAGGGAGGATCAGTGGCAGTGATCCTCCTTGATCTAAGTGCTGCCTTCGATACGGTCAGCCATGCCACTCTGCTGAACCGGCTCCAGACCATCGGAATCTCGGGAGATGCACTAAGGTGGTTCAGTTCCTTTCTAGCTGACAGATCTTTTCAGATCTTTGACGGCGACACAACATCTACCAGCAGGCCACTTAGCTGTGGAGTACCGCAGGGCTCGTCTTTGAGCCCTGTATTATTTAATGTCTACATGAAGCCTCTGGCTGGGGTAGTCGAACCGTACGGCATTAAGATCGTGTCGTACGCCGACGATACCCAGCTAGTGGTTTCATTGGCCCAAGAGAACAACAGACATCCCTCGGCTGGCCTGCTGAACTGTTTGGAGAACGTGAGAGAATGGATGACCAACTCCTCCCTCAAACTGAATGGAGGAAAAACAGAGCTCATGCTCCTAGGTCCAGCTTCACCAGTACCCTTTACCTCTTTGTGGCCCGATGGCCTAGGCGCACCGCCTACTCCCAAGGATAGTGTGAAGAGCCTGGGAGTATGGCTTGACAACAAGCTCTCCTTCTCCACTCAGGCCACCAGGCTGTCTGCCACCTGTTTTGGCTTACTTAGATCACTGAGGAAGGTTCTTCCACTTCTGCCCCTTGATGCCAAGAAGGTGGCAGTACAAGGCCTCATCCAGTCCCGTCTGGACTCAAATAATGCTCTTTACCTAGGGGCACCCGAGATGACTCTTCGGAAGCTTCAGGTGGTACAAAATTGCGCGGCGCGTACCATACTCCAGATTCCACGATCCCAGTCTGCCAGACATGGCCTGAAAAGCTTACACTGGTTGCCAGTAAGGCAGAGAGTGGCCTTCAAGGCACTGTGCATTACGCACCGGGCCTTTTGGAAGACCGGTTCAGCAATCAACAACAGCCTGGTCACCCCCTACCACCCTAACAGGAATCTGCGGTCTACGGGTGCCTTTCTGGCAGTTGTCCCTAGAGTGAAGAGAGCTAGGTCGGGGGGCAGGCTGTTCTCGCTGAACGCCGCCAAGCTCTGGAATGCCCTCCCCATCACTCTTCGGTCTATACCCGACCTGCTCTCATTCCGTAAGAAGCTGAAAACAGCCTTATTTGTCAAATCCCTCTAGTTCCTGCACCCTCGGCCCTGTCACATCTCTGTTTATTCTCAGCGCTTGGACGCCTCTGGGCAGCAATTGCGCTCAACAAATCGATAATAATAATAATAATAATAATAATAGAAATATATTAAATTAAACAAAAATATTTTTCAGAAGTTTAAAATAAAAAATATATTCCCCCCTAGAAGGAAAAAATATTTTGAATGTGCATTAAAATTGTTCAAAGTGATTTATAAAACGAATTAAAATTAACATTATTATTTTGCAATGTAATTTATTGTTACATTTAAAAAAATCTATATAGGGTTTTTAAATATTCTATTACTAAGTAGGAAAGAGTGAGATTATATAAAAAAAATACCCTTTCAGGCATAGAGTGACGAATAAATTAGGCAAAAAAAAGCAGAGAACTCTGGGTAGTTCTCAAGTTTAGGTGGAAAGCAGCTCCTGTATAGAGCACTCTCAACACCAGCGACACTCTAGATCTGCTCACCTCAAATGTCTGCTTTTCTATCAAAGTCTTTAAGCATAGGATTAGCTCAGTGCTATCCACGCTGAGATAGAAATGGACAAAGTCTTTTGCCATTTTTATAGCAAAGTTTTTAAGCATAGGACTAGCACAGTGTTGTCCTTGCTGAGCTGTAAAATAACAAAAGCCATTTATCACTCCAGGCACAGTACCCCAGAAGTCATACCAGATCCATCTCCCCCACACACCAAGGCCTCCCCGCGACATCCCACACAGATACCAGACACCCGTGCCCCCTGCGCACTAGGCGGAGCGGATTGACTATAGACCCCGTTCACGGATTAGAGGCGCCGGCCCCGGCGCGGGGCCCCCCGCCCCCGAACCCCCCAACTCTCCATTTAACTGTCAGGACCTAGCACCCCCTGCGCATAACCCCCGCTGACCCCAGGTGGCATGCCACACACGTCCAGCACCACATGCTATACTAGGAAAAGTTTCCCCCACGGTTCTATGTTATTCTTCAAATTGCAAGCTGGCAGTTCCGAGACCGGCGCACATTTCCCTCACCGGCATCCATCTCTGGATTACATGCTTATGACGAAACACACGTGGATGACACATACATATGCCTCTATTGACACGGGATCTCACGGACAAGGAGGCGTGGGTCCTGGCCGATTGCACTTAGACATCCATTTTACATGCTAACAGACCCATTCATTGCTGCAAAGTCAGGCAAGCTTACGGCCACCTGTCACAAGAAGACCGCTACATGCACTTCTATTTTTGTTTTGCAATGTAACCCTTTATGTGTGTAATAATGTGTAATCACTTTCTGCCTTACCCCCCTCCCGGGGGGCGTGATATGTGAAACCTCAATAAAAAAAAATCAACAAAAAAAAATCACTCCAGGCACAGTATTATAGCTTTATATATATCACTGATACATATTTCCTATTTAGTTATAGAATATTTTTATACCCTATTTTTTTACATTGAATTCAAGATCTAAATAACAATCAATTCATGCATATATATATATATACATGAATTGATATTTATATAGATTTTTAATTTTTAGATTTTTAATTATTTAAACAATGTAATTTAATGTAACATTTTTCCCATATTGGGTTTCATTTTAAGCCCCAACTGCCATTATTTTCTATGGGAAGGAATTGCAGTAACAGTGTTCAGCCAGGTGTGGTGCTGGACTTAACTTAGATTTCTTTTAGTAACTTATACTCCGAGTTTGTGAATACTCAAAAGTAGTAAACATACTCAAAAGTGTAAACCACCCAAAAGTGTATGTTACCTTTGTAAACCTAGCCCTTAGCATAATAATGAGAACTGTTAAGTTTCTATTAGTAACTTTATGACTAGAGACCTCCGCAGCAGAGAATAAGATCTCCACAGCTGCTATGGAACAATCAGAACCTCTGTGGTCCGTTGTGCTGCCCCTGCCCCTCTTGCCAACACTAAGAGGTCAGCTTTCTGGCCATGCCCGCCAGCCTGCGCTGCGTTGTCCCTTATGTTGCCCCGGCCCCTCCAGCATGCCTTTGAAATAAGCCTGCTGCCCCTTACCCTCTGGCTTGTCCTATGTGACATGTTAAATGACACTTGGGTTGTGTATGCAGAGAGGCACACCAAGAGTGATCAAAAAATATATATGATTCAAGGTTCAATTGAAGGTATTATTTATTTCTCATAACTTTCTTCAGTTGGTTTTTGGCAATTTTAGACTGATATTAGCAACAAAGCAGAAGACAGCGTACATTCGTGGAGGTTAACTTATGAACTCTTTCTCCAATGCATTTCGGGCAACAGTGCCCTTGGTCACGGAGAGCTGTGGAGGAAGGCAGAAAAAACGGGTGTAAGGGGACGGTAGTCTAAGGTCGTGTGGGGGCAATTACATGTGATAAAAGAGTGGGAACTAAAGAGTCGTGAATAACAAAGTGCTCGATACTAGTGTGAAGGTTTGGGGCATGTGAGAGGAATGTTACCGCGAATGAATATTAAATTAAAAAGTAACAGCGGGCGCATTGATGATTACTTAATGCTTGCATAAAGACTTACTTCATGGTAACGCGTAGCGCGAAGAAACGCTATCTGCCGGATTGTCAGCTCGCTGTCTCATGTGCTCGTGTGTGAAGCTAGTAGATGTAATGTTAATGGAAAGCAACGGTGGACTCATGCATAGGTTAACTCATGCAAAGAATAGCAGTTCGTAGAAAAAATGCCGCGGCCATCTTAGAATGGGTGAAATGGAAAACTAGTATGGGGTGCAGAGATTTTACAGGAAGGAAGCTGAGGGAGGTGCAGGAGTACAGTAAAACAGTTATACAAAATATAATGGACACTTTAAAGGTAACAACTAAATTCAATGCGGTCATTGAGCCCGTGAGGCTTCAGTGTCTGTAGTAGGTAAATCCATTCAAGTTCTCTTTTTAACAGCAGTTTGTTGTTGTCAATTCCTTCGTTCTTAGGTATTGTTTCCAAGACAATAAATTTCAATTGAGCAATGGTGTGACGTGCATCAACAAAGTGCATGGCAACATTGGACTTTTCCATTTTCAACCGTATGTTGGACTTATGCTCGTTGAGGCGAGTTTTTATTTTGCGTTCTGTTTTGCCAACGTATAACTTGCCACATGGACATCTCAGGGCGTAGATCAAGTTCGTGGAGTCACAGGTAGCATCAACTTGAAGTTTAATGTTATGTCCTTTCATAGGATGTTGTATGCTATTGCCTTTGATGACATTGTTGCAATGATTGCAGTTTAAGCACGGTTGGGTTCCACGATGGAGTTTGAATGTGTCAGTAGGCCTAGCAAGGATCTCTTTGATATTTCTGCTCCTGGTGTGAGCGAATATGGGTGGTTTTTCAAAGATGCCCCGAAAATCAGGTTCATTCTGTAATATGGGCCAGTGTTTCCATATGATCTTTTTGTATGATGAGCTGGCTGTGGAAAACTTGGACACTAACACCATGCGTTGTTCTGTGGGTTTGTGAGTCTTTACAAGGCTGTCTGACCTGGAAATGTTAGCCACACGTGATTGTGCTTGATGAAGGATATTCTCAGGATAACCTCGATCGCGAAACCTGTTGTACATTTCCTTGATGCGTGTGTCAACAGCAGTGTCATCAGATACAATGCGCTTAACGCGCAGCATTTGAGAGAACGGGAGGTGTTTCTTCAAGGATCCTTGGTGGAAACTAGCAAAGTGGAGGGAATTATTGCGGTCTGTGCTCTTCCTGTGTAGGTCCGTGACCAATCCTCCAGGGGTGATTTTAATGAGGACATCCAAAAAGGCTATGTCCGTTTCACTGATTTGCCATGTCAGGTTGATACGAGAGTCTTTACTGTTAACTTCAGTGAGTAGGTTGTGTAGAGATTCTTTGGTGTCAGACCACAGTATGAACAGATCATCAATGTACCGCACGTACATTTTGTTGTGCTTTTGAAAACTTGAATTAGTGTAAATGTGATGTCTTTCCCAGTTTTCCATGTATGCATTAGCGTATGACGGGGCAGCGCAGTTTCCCATCGCCATTCCGGAGAGTTACATGTTAAATGACATCATTGATGACATCTCAAATGACTTCATTGAATAAATCAAATATAGTTAGGTGTTAAAATAAGGTAAAAATTAACTCTAAAACCCCCCAAACTCTGAAATTCATCACTTACAGTTTAATGAGCTAACAATAGCTTGCCCCCAGTAAGACACTTGGATTTACCTTACTGGAGCTTATAATATAGTGACTACTAATGCATATTTATGGTAGTTTGTTATCGCAAGTGTTCTGTAGTAATAAAGACAATTATTGAAATTTGCAATATTGACTCTTCATCATAAATCAGCTTTGGTACATATTTAATATCTTTATAAACTCAATTTATTAAGGTTGTAAAAGTATATATACATTTTTATAGTGAAGCAATACCCACTGAGCAATGTGAAGGACATTTGGAGTAGCTGGATCAGGTCCTAGAGGTACATTTAGCACCAACGTTTAGCACTTCTGCTTTGTGAAGGTTTCAAGCAACTGAATCTGACTCAAGAGGGATAACTAGTGACAATCAGAGTTACTGCAGCTTTGTAAAAAACTGTTACCTTCCTTGCTGAACAAGCCACTGCCAAATCCAGTAAATTTTAATTCTGCTTGATCGTCCTCAAAGCCTCCTTGATAAAGATCCAAGAGCCCAGCTTTAGAAATAATGTACAAATGGGGCGTACCGCTGAATCTGTTAAAGCCAATAATCATCTTATATTCCAACACATGGGCACAAATTAAGAGAGGGGATGGCCAAAGAGTTACAAATTAGATCCACACGAGTATAGGCCTAAAACAAGGGTGTGTCTTTGTACCGTGTTTATTTAATATATACATGGCTGACCTTGATAGCCACCTGGCCCTAGTGCAGGGGGATCCTCCCAGGTTGGGCACAGTCGGTCCGGCTTAATTGGCCTAGGCTGGTTTACATTCTCAGACCGGTCCTGGCTGCAACAGGAAGTAAAAGTCATGCCTGGGCGATTTTTCCGTCAATAGCAGCTTGGGGTTCCCATTTGTATTTATCTGCGCATTTTTCATGGCACAAGAAATATGAAATCCTGCTACTAAGACTTGTTTGCATCGAAAGACCACATGCCCCCCTGGAACTAGCAATGGACAATTCCAGAATGTCAGCTCTGTGTCAATCAAATCTTTCCTCCATTTCCTCTGTGCTTGCCCTGCCTTGCTAGTACAGAGACGAAGACGCCTACAACCTACATTAAGAACTTTGCAAATTAGGTCATGTCGACCTTCTGTTATTACATTACTGAGGGGATTCCCCAATGCCTCAGGCATGTAAAGCAGTACAATTTCCGAACCTAGCAGCTAAGGAGTTGGCAAAAACCATTATCTGACTTTTAATCTGTGTCTCTATCAGAGATTAGACTTTGATGATTTGGTCCATGTTTTATACGTTTTTATAATGCAGTACACATTGAAATTGCATGCCTCTCAATAGTCGAAGCCCTTTTAGATTAAAAGAACAATGGGGCATATTATCAAGGATGGGCGATACATTATCGCCGCTTTCGATAAAGCAGCGATAATGGGCTTGATAATATGCTCCATGGATTCCCATCGAAGCCCATGTTAGATGTCTTCACATCTAACATGGGCTTCGATAGGAATTCATAGAGCATATTATCAAGCCCGTTATCGCCGCTTTATCAGCAGTTTCCTGCCGATCAAAGCGGCGATAATGTATCGCCCGTCCTTGATATAATGCCCCAGTATTTTACTAGGTTCATAGTAAAACAGATACACTTTATGGCAAAAAGAATTGCACAGTACATATGCATCTTACAATCAATAGGAAAAAAGGGGTTCCCATGAATTGGTCCTTGGTCTTTTTAACCTTACTGAATATAGCACTTTAGCTGATTATGATATTGTGCATTGACTGATCGAATGTTTTTAACCATAATGCTTGAGTGGCAGTCGTATTATGTGGGTAATATGTTAGAATTTGCTTTTATGTGCATGCAATGGTGTCACACTAGATGCATTTTATGACATAGTTTTGCACTGCGCATATGCACTTTATAAATACTAAAAGGTTGCCCTTGGTTTTGTTTTTCCACAACAAGTGTACCATTTTTATTGATAGTATGAAATTGTTATTCCAAGAAGTTTTAACCTGTGCAAAGCAAAAAGAGATATTCTGCATTTAGTCATAGTCTTTTGTATCTTTTTGATCCTTTTACATCGGTGGCTACATTGTGATGATAATAATTGTTATGCTTTTATGTAAATGTAATGGTTTTAATGAACTATGCACGAATAAACGAACTTACTGAGTTGTTAAGTAGTCACTTGTGACTCCAAAAGAACATCTAGTAATGACCTGAGGTACTGCCCCTATGCAAAACACCAGATATATTTGCTTTGCCAATGCTTGTTTTAGTGTCTGAATGTGTTAAAAAATTTCTTGCTGGTTTTCAAAATGTGCAGTTTTTTTGTATCTTTGTGTGGTTATATGATTCTGATGTTATTGAATTTGGGGAATTTATTTGACTACTCAATATCAGTGTTCACTTTTTGTGCAGGTATTCTTATGAAAATATAATGGTAAACGTGGGATTTATTCTCCTATCCGTTTTCGCAACCTTGGTATAATCAGTAGTTCTTTGGCCAGTTGTTCACTGTGTACCAGATATTTTTCAGCTGTGCCTGGCATCCAACTCCAGCTTTGAAAGTTTGGTTACCTAGACTTAGCTCTCCCAGGGCCGCATAGTACAAATGATCACTAGGCTTTAAAGTTAGTATTAAAGTTTACATGGTTGTAAACATAGTTGAAGGGCTGTTTTTTGTCCAACGTGGTTCATATGTTACACCAACACGAATGTGATGCACTCAACGCCATGGATCCCCTTCTTGAAAAAATGTTTGTAAATATGTAACCTTGTGTAAGTAAAAAATGAACTGGGCTATTTTCCTACCTTCTATCAATTGGCTGTTCGTGCAGTTTCTAGCTCTAGCATCTGTGAGTGGGCTGTTACAAAAGGCTAATACATTTAAATCTGTTAAATGACTATAGTATGGCAATATGATTCCACTACATGAACAGCAGACAAAGACCCGGGTGTGCAGGTGCCATCAACATCATCTATGCAGGAGAAATGATATCTTTAGATATTGTTGAAATTACAAAGGTCCTATATGGAGTACTGTAACCACATAGCATACTGCCATAATCATGTGGGTAACCAAGGCACAACCATAGTACCACACATAGAGGAGAGAATTAACAAAGTGACACAGTGCTACATTGCATCAGAAACCTTGGACTGCATTACGCAACTTTTTTTGATGTAGGCAGCACCATATTTACTATGTGGCGCACTACAATACAAAGCTCTGCATTGTAGTGCAACATGTTATGTTATGTTAATTAAATTTATACAGCACACGTATAACCTTAGAAGTCTTGGCGCTTCCAGTGCTACATACTGTACTATGGACTCCTGCTTCTAAAAAAGCCAGGTCTTCAGGTGTTTTCTGAACTCAAGAAGGGAATGAATTTTTCTAAGATATAGAAGAAGGGAATTCCATTCCTTGATGGTATTGTAACTGAAACTCCTCCCCCCCCCAGTTCGTCTTTTTCATTCTGACCATAGGCATCAGATTGGCATTGGCCGAACGCAGAGGTCTATTAGGGGAATACCATCCAAAAAGGTCCCATAGGAATGCCAAAACACAACAAATCCTTACATGAGGGAAATCTTACTTCCCTGCCAATGTTACGTTATGCAAGGCGTCTAAGCATCATTTTTCAGTTTAAAAAAACAACATAAATCCCACAAAACCTTTCTGGTTTTTCAATATGGCAGCCAGGTAGGCGCTACCCACCCAGGAGGGCACTCATTGAGAAGGAGGCGTTCTCAAGGAGGGGAGCAGAATAAGATAGGTCAATTTTACGTAGGAGGAGAATGACATTTTAATTTCTGAGATCACAAAACAAGAGATGTATCTGTTTTTCACCTCCAAATAACGATTATCCAAGAAGGAAGCTTTATGGAGAGACACTGTTGTTAAAATGAAATGCAGTAACACCACCACGCAGAAAAGGTGGCATGATAACCAGAAAAGGGCCAAGAAAAAAAGGGCAAGGAATGTGAAGACTGCAATGTAGACTAGTGGAAGTTCAGGCATCCATGAAAAATTGACACCAATAGATGAGCAGATGGAACCACACACCACACGAGAGTACTGATACTGCCAATCCTGAGGACTTAGCTGCATCGCAGGAAATGTTTGTATCAGGGTAAGTTTGTATCCCAAATTAATGTAGAAATGTATATTTCAGTGTATGTAAATGTATGATATATAGAACACCAAGTAAAACACTGTTATCAATGTATGGTGTTTTTAATTAAGTATGTATACTAAAAATATTTATTCAGCATTCATTTCATGTTGTTCCATTTTAAAATTAAATAACACTTTTCTGAAATATTCAATTTTCCGCTTAGTAACATTGTTTTATTTACTGCACAGTGACAATAAATACATAATTGCATGCCTTCTTTAAAAGGAATTGAAATGCAAATCATATTGAGGAATGTTTGTATTATTCTGAAAACATATGGATGGATGTCTGGAATGGTTAAGTATTAAGTATGCCACTCCCGCTTGTGGAGAATTGTTACCAATGACAGTATGAGACTCTGTAACATTGGTGTTACTTTTATAACATATAATATGCACAATATCTATATATTATGAATCCAACAGTAACATTAACCTAAATCTTAAGCCGTACATTTTAGATTTGCTTTTACTTTTTTTAAACTTGAAAATGTCCCTAACCTAGTCAAACATTGGTGATCATACACATAAAATATTCTAAGGACTGGGACATTTCTAATGTGTGTCCATGAAAAATCCGAATTAAAAATATAGCTTATTTTGTTTTATTTTGCATTATGGGACTGTTGTTTAGTTGAATCACGGGTGTTCATTTGAATTCCACCAGATATTTTCATATAATATCCGATATCATATAAATAGCACATAGGCATTATGTTAAACTATACAAGGATGATTCAGACATTTATAAACAGGATAGTTACTAATTGATCAAAATCTGTATGAAATGGTACATTCTAAAAGATATACCTTAAAAAGGATACATATTAAAAGCAACATTTTTAACCGGAAGATTAAGTTCCACAGACAAAAACTTTCTATGTTAAAACACATACTTAATTCTATTGGCCTCATTTATTTTTTTAGTTGGGTGGCCTGTTTCTCAGACAGGAACACAGAGTAAATTATTCCACCCCCCTAATTAAGATGCCTCCCGCCAAATTAAGAAATAACCGCCAAGCAGGCAGTCATTTTTAAAGCATTGTCAGGAACCGTCATTATGACAGATCCTGTGAATTCTGCTTATATTTGGTGCACGACTCCGTCAACATGACGGAGCCAAGCGCAAAACTGTTTTCCTTTTTGGGAGTCTTCTCCCATGGCAAAGGAAACAATAAGCAGTTTCCACTGCCCCTTACCACCAGGGTTTTCATGTCTGTGACAGGCAGTAAAACCTGACCTCAAATGCTGCCCATCTAAATTAATTGGGCGGAATTAGAGGTTTGCCTGCAACAGCCCTTATTCCATTGGGCCATTGGAGGGGTTTAATAATGGCGAACACTGAGTAGTCTCCGCTGGGATTAAATCTAAGGTCCACCCTCTTATAAATTTGGTAGTTGGACCATATTCTTGGTAGTATAGATACTTCGTTGCCATTGCCACCGAGTATCTATACCACCGAGATTTAAACCAGGCCCTATGACAATAAAATCCTGCCACAATTCCTCCTTTAAGGTTTGATATGTTAAATGTTATATATAGCACACGCTTTTTGTGGTTTGTGCTGCATATTTTTTACATTTTATGTATTATACCAATTTGTATGCTGTTTTGTGTCAATTGAGTTGTTTAAAACAGAGACATATCATTTAACCTAGGAATTAAATTTTATCTTGAAAAGCACTGGTGCACTGTAGAGTATCAAGCGGCAGTGTATAAAAAAACATTTACCAAATTAGTTACTTGAAATACATTTTTAATAGAAGAGAAATGTCTCTAAATTGATTATATTACAGAAAAATATTTTCTACATTGTAAGTAAAATAAAAGATACATGACATCAAATAATTTGGGTCTAATTGCGATGTGAGTCGGAAAGTCTCGGACCGCAGGTCACATCATAGATAGGTCACATCATAGATCATAGATAGGTCACATCATAGATAGGGGGTCACCTATGGTGACCCCCTGTTCATCCCTGCACCATGTGGCAAGCACCATGAGGTGCCTGCCATGCGGTGCAGGGATTAACAGAAACTCCTGATGGGACCTTGTGCTACAGCCAGTTTATGGCCGTAGCACAATCACCCAGAGAGAAATGGGAGTATGTGTCCACATCATGTGTGGTCAAATTGTAATAGCGGTGTCCGGACTGCCGACCGGAGGTCAATCGGTCCCGAGACCACAACGCTACCGTCCGCCCGATATCCTAATCAGGCCCTTTATGTTTTGCAGGCTTTGAAATGTATAGAGTATATTAGTTGCTCTTTTCGGTCTTCTTGTTGATTCCTTTTTACATTTTTTAATTATGTCATAATGAGAATCTCATTTATATAATGTATATCAGCTCATGACAATGAATCTCATGATGTAAAGAGTAACAAAGTTATCTTTAAGACCTGTGAGGAAAATGTTACAGTGTCTCCACAAGTTGATTAACCTGACAACAACTGTTCCACATGTTCCCATGAAAGACAATGATTCTAAAGGGATTTCAAGAGATGAATCCACAGGACACAGCAACGCATTGTTGAAGAAGTGAAGTTGGGGATGGAAACACTGACGGACACTCTAAAAGGAGTCTGAAGGTGTCTGAGCCAAAATAAGAACTTGGCTCAGAATGTGAAAGACACCAAGGAACTAATGATTCTCTAGCTGTCATAGCTGAACTCATCAAGGAAAATAAACACGATCCAGATGTAACATCGGATTTGTCTCAAGTTGGAAAGCACAAATCATCTCTTGTTGGCATGATATTATTTTGCGTGATGTAACTTCGCATTTACATGCAGATGAGTGACTTTTAGCATGCATTTGTATCTATGTTTTGTGTGGCTTTGAGTAGCAAAACTCACATGATCCATTACATACATGCATGGAAAAAGTGATGCAAAGTTTGTGGTTTGTATTTTTCTTTTTGATGGACTGTTGCTTGGTTTTTTGGAGTTGGATAGTTTTGGAGATTTGTCTTCTTAGATTGTATGTGATTGTGTTAGTTTTGTAACATTTCTGTTTACATTGTCAACTTTGTGCTTGGTTGTTTGTTATAAGTCTGATTTGGTAGTGTGTTTGTTTGTTGGGTAGGTTGTTAATTGCTATTAAGTTAGTTTGGGGAGTTTGCTGAGGTCAGTTATGGATTGTGGTACATTAGTAGCCATGCATGTTTGCAACTGGGGATGCAGGGACAGAATATCGAATGAAAAATATCGACTTCCACAAATATCAAGTTGCAAATATCGTGGGTCAGAAATATTGACATACATTTTCACGAGGTCAAGAATATCGGTTTAGGTATGTAATATCGATGTTAAAAATATCAAAGTATTTAATATCATTTGCAAAAATATAGTTGTTAGAAGTATTTTTTGTATTAATGTTATGTATTTTAGTATATATTTTATATGAATGTATTGTATGATTTTGTATAAGAATTGTTTGTATTTTTAACATGTGTGTTACATTTTTAGTAGTTATAAAAAAAGAAAATTTGAATTTTGCGTTTTTCTTCAATGGCAGGTCTTGGGTTTATAGGGGAATAGGGTGGGAAAGTAATTTAATTATATATCATAAATTAATTATTTTTTATTCATTAACCTTTGTTTTATTGAGATGTTATAATGTTAAATGTGTAAAGTCATGTATTATTAATTATTAATTGGTTGGTAATTACTTTAAATTAATTAATTGGTATTTAATTATGGTAATTGTGTAATTCATTTTAGGTGTATGTTGTGGTGTTTGTAGGTGTTAAGGGTGGGAAGAAATTTATTTTTAATTGATGAATTAATAATTGGCTGTTAATTAATTACGTGGTGATTAAGTTTGGTAAATGTGTTATTAATTTTAGTTGTGTGTTGTGGTGTTTATATGTGTTAAGGGTGGGAAGTATTTTATTTTTAATTGATGAATTATTAGTTGGATGTTAATTAATTTTAATTAATTAATTGGTAATTAATTATGGTAATTGTGCAATTAAATTCCGGTGTTTGTTTTGGTGTTTATAGGAGTAAAGGGTGGGAAGTAATGCTATGATTACGTACGGTAATCCCCATTACTCTTAGTCCTACTCGTCCTCGACCCAGTCATCACTCATGAGGTATTCCACACGACAGGAAACAAAACAGGAAACGCTTTCTGACTCCACCCACCCTCCTGTCAGGTGCTATAATACACCTCACCACCAGAAGCAAATCCTGATGTACCAAGCACCAAAGGCCTGGAAAGGGAGGGCGGGCGGGTCGTATGACTGGGTCGAGGACGAGTAGGACTAAGAGTAATGGGGATTACCGTACGTAATCATAGCATTACCTCTACGTCCCTCGTCCTCGACCCAGTCATCACTCATGAGGCATACCAAAGCAACCCCACAAAGGCCTTTGGCACACCACAAACAGAAACAGAACAGACACCAAGGAGTGCAGCAAGACACAGTTTAAT
This sequence comes from Lissotriton helveticus, assembly GCF_964261635.1. Taxonomy (NCBI): domain Eukaryota; kingdom Metazoa; phylum Chordata; class Amphibia; order Caudata; family Salamandridae; genus Lissotriton; species Lissotriton helveticus. The sequence goes on along the minus strand of NC_136071.1, from coordinate 549,295,814 downwards.
AACAAACAGAAATAAACAGAATCAAACAGATGGGGGGATCCCCACAGCTTGCAACACACCAGAACCAAAATTAGGGCAGCTAGACAGAGCACAATTCAAGCGATAATGTCGTACAAAAGTGGACTAGAACGCCCAGGTACCCGCCCTACAGATCTCCTCAAGGGGAACCCCATGGATAGCAGCCCAGGAAGCAGACACACCCCTGGTAGATCTCGCCTGAACCCCAGACGGGCAAGGCAAACCAGAGCCCTGGTAAGCCAACAAGATCACAGCCTTGATCCAGCGACCCAAAGTAAGACGAGAGGCAGCCTTACCTCTACCAGCCAAACCAAAGGTCACGAAGAGGGAGTCAGAAGACCGAAACCCAGCAGAACGATCAACATAAACAGACAACGCCCTCCTCACATCCAAAGAATGTAGCAAGACATCAGAAGGAGAGGAAGGAGAAGGACAGAGAGAAGGAAGAACCAACTCCTGGGAGGAATGGAAACGTGAACGAATCTTAGGCATAAAACCGGGGTCCAAGGAAAGGACCACAGCGTCGTCCAGAAACCTCAAAAAGGGGGGAGAACAACGCAAAGCCGTAAGCTCACCCAACCTCCGAGCAGATGTAACAGCCACCAAAAAAGCAACTCTGAAAGACAGGAATTTCAACTCCACGGAATCCAAAGGATCAAAGGGAGGGGACTGTAAGGCACCCAGAACCAAAGAGAGATCCCAAGGAGGAACCGGAGAGCGGACAGAAGGAGCAGAAAGAGAGAAACTCCGAAACAGACGGGAAACCAACAACCCGTCCGAAGGAAGAAGAGAAGCCGGATCACGAAAGGCCCGAATAGCAGCCCACTGACCCTTCAAAGTGGACAAAGCATAGTGTTTCTGAAAGCCATCCAAAAAAAACTGCAGAATAGAAGAAACAGCACAGGATGCAGGGGACAGGCCCAGGGCAGCACACCAAGAAGAAAAGGAGACCCAGTGCTTGGAATAGGAGGAAAGAGTGGACTTCCTACGAGAAGCCTGCATCACAGTGATGAGGTGGTCGGGCAAACCCCGGACTCCAAGAGACAGCCGTTCAACCTCCAGACCGCCATGGTGAGAGGAACCAACAGGGAGGAAGACAGGGAACTCAGAGGAGACGGGCAGCGCGGCAGGATCCACGGAGGGGCCACCGCCAGACTCAACAGCAGAGGGAACCAGGAGCGGCGAGGCCAATAAGGGAGAACAGCCACCACCTGAGCCCCCACCCGCTGAACCTTCAGCAAGAAAGCAGGGATCAGAGGAAAGGGGGGAAAGGCATAGAGGAACCAAGGAGGCCAAAGGACAGACAAGGCATCCACACCCCAAGCCCCCGACTCCGGAGTCCTGGAGCAGAACAGGGGAAGCAGGGCATTGGTCCGGGAGGCAAACAGGTCCAGCACAGAAGTCCCGAACCTCCGACAGAGCAAGCGGAAAATCCGAGGGGCCAGACACAGGGAGAGGGAGGACGGGAACCTCCGACTCAAGGAATCCGGAACCACGTTGTCCACACCCTGAATGTGCAGAGCAGAGAGGCCCACCAGATGACACTCGGCCCAACTCGCAATCGCACATGCCACCAAGTTCAGGGAAAGGCAGCGGGTACTGCCCTGGTGGTTGATGTAGGCCACGGTCACAGTGTTGTCTGACCTCACCAACACGTTGCACCCCAGAAGACGATCCTTGAAAAGGCGGAGAGCCCTCTCCACTGCAGACAGCTCCCTCCAATTCGAAGAACGTCGGGACTCCGAAGGAAGCCAATGGGCCTGCACCGCCCAAGGGCCCAGAGTCGCACCCCAACCGGAAGCGCTGGCATCCGTCGTCAACACCAAGGGGGATGGAGGGTGGAACCACATGCCCTTCGACAGATGCGAAGAATCCAGCCACCACTGGAGAGCAGACACCAACTCCGGAGACACAGGCACAGAAATTGAGAAGTCCTGGACAGGAAAGGGCACCCACCTCTGAATATGCCACAACAGAGGCCGAAGATGAACCCGGGCCCAGGGAACCGTGAACACAGTGGCAGACATGTGGCCCTGAACCACCAGCCACTGCAGGAGAGGAGCCGAATCCCGGGAAAGCAACCTCCTCAGCAACAACTGAAGACGCAGAATCCTGGACTCCGGGAGAAAGACCTTGCCCCGCACAGAGTCGAACACCGCCCCAATGAAGGTCCTCCGAGTAGCAGGGTCCAGGTGACTCTTCGGCAGATTGACCAGGAAGCCATGATCCCCGAGCGTACGCATGGTCAAGGAAAGGTGGCGAGACATGACCTCCGGAGACGGGGCCTGCAGCAGCCAATCGTCCAGGTACGGAAACACGGACACCCCCAGGAGATGGAGATGAGCCACCAAGGGAGCAGCCACCTTGGTGAACACCCTGGGGGCGGACCGGAGACCGAAGGGAAGGACGCAGAACTGCCAGTGTTGACCCTGCAGGCAGAAGCGCAGGAACTGCTGATCCACCAACGCCATCGGAACATGTAGGCAGGCATCCTGTAGATCCAGCGAGGTAAACACCGAACCCTCCTGGATCAGGGGAATCACCTTCTGCAAAGTTTCCATCTTGAATGGGATCTTCCGTACAAATAAGTTCAGGGCCCGAAGATTGATGACAACACGGAAGCCCCCCGTGATCTTCGGAACCACAAACACGATGGAATAAGTCCCCAACCCACGTTCCAGGGGGGGAACCGGGACAATCGCCTGCTTGACGAACAGCAACTGAACACCCTCCAGCAACGCCAGACGGCGAGACGGGTCCGAAGGCAAAGGAGTCACCACCACACCCGAGGGAGGAGGAGGAGACAGGAACTCCATCCGGTAACCCCGTGAAAGAACATCCAGCACCCACTGGTCGGAGGTCGTCAGCAGCCAAGCATGGAGGAACAGCCGCAGTCTCCCACCAACCGCGGGCTGACCACCAGCGAGAACGGGCACCGGAACGGCGTAGTCAGGAACGAGGAGCGCCAGACCCACCACCCGGCTGGGACTTCTTCTGGAATCGCCGAGGAGAGGTCCTACGAGCACCACGCTGGCTCTGAAACGAAGACTGTTGAAACCTGGAAGGCTGGCGAAAGGACCGGGCATTCGAGAAGGAGGACCCCTTATGAGAAGGGGCAGGACGGAAGGACAACGAATGCTTCCTCTCCTTGAAGACTTTATGGAGCTTGTCCTCCAGGGCGTCCCCAAAAAGAAGAGTACCAGAAAACGGCAACCTCAATGCCATAGAACGCTGCGCAGCATCCGTCTTCCAACCACGCAGCAGCAAGTTCCGACGGGCAGCCACAGAGGAACCACAAGACAGAGCAGAAGCCCTGACCAAGTCAAAGGCAATGTCCGAAAGGAACTCCGACTGGCGTTCCATAGACTCCAGCAACTCCAGACAAGTGCCCCCCTCCTGCATAGTAGAAAACAAAGTCTTGAAGTCAGCCAACAAAGACTGCGCAACATATGCACCATACACACCCGACCGAAGAGCCAGGTGAGAGCCAGCATAGGACTTCTTCAGAGCAGAGTCAATCTTCTTATCCACTCCATCCTTCAGGATATTATCATCAGCCATGGAAGGTCGACCCACCAGAGAAGCAACAATAGAATCCACCTGCACCGAATCAGGCAGGGCAACCTCCGAATCCTGCAACGGATAAAGCTTCGACATGAACCTGGGCAGAGAAATATGGTCCGGGTCCTTCCACTCCTTAAGGAGGACATCCACGACAAAGGGGTGGACGGGCATCGAAGAAGACACAGGCTTCCGAAACTGCGGCAGAACAGAGTCCTGGGAGGTGCTGGGCACAGAGACCTCTGGAAAACCCATATTCTCCCTAACATGACAAAGGAGATCAGGCAACAGGTCCTTGGAAATGTACTTGCCCTGCAGTTCCGCTGTGCCGAAAGAGGACTCATCTGAGGATGCAGAGGACGAAATATCCGAATACAGGGGAGCAGCAGCCTCAGAGCGACCCCCAGAACCCTTACTGGAAGCCTTGAGTTCAGACAGCGTCTCCAAAATTAGGCGCTTCAGACGCTTAGAGTCACCCAAACTGCCACTCCGAGCAGCAGGGGCAGAATCACCATCATCATCAGAGGAGGAAGAAGAGCGAACAGGAGAGACATGCTTTCTCTTCCCGTGATGCTTCCCCATAGCAAAGCTGTAATCCACGAGCCACAGCAACCCAGCAGACAGAGCAGACGTGAGACACCCAGCGGAGTCACAAGCAGCTGAAGGAATCGAAGAACAGCAGAATCCCGCCAAATAAATACGAATAAACACACACCCATCAGCTGAGCCACAGAGAGGAAGAAGGAGGAGGAAGGAGGGGCCGAGCCGCGGCCGACGAATGAAACAACAGAGGAATGGATGACATCACCACCATCCACCAATCAGGACGGAAGACAAGCATCCCGGTGCCTACCCGGGTGCTTGCACAGGCCAATGAGGGACAGAATCCAGAACCGGCCTCCCAGCCGACTTCCGCACATCCCGGAGCCTCCAGCCCCCCGCAACCGAGGAACGGACATCCAGAAACGAGCACCGTCCAGAAAGAGCTCCGATGCAGAAACGGCCCCCGTCCCAGGGGGCGAACGCACCTAGCAAAAACAACACCGGCAAAGAAATGGCCGGTGCGCGAGGAGCCGCGGCGCGCCCCACAGGCACACCCATCCAGGATCCGAAGAAACAACCGGAGCCCCACAAGTAACAGGGAAATCCGGACCGGTGAAAGGTCCGAACAACGGACTCAGGGAAAAAAGACCACCGCCGCATGCGAGAAGCCAAAGCCACGCACCCAGCGACCAGCCAGCACAGCGAAAGGAAGAAATCCCCGGGGACCCGAGAGGCCCCGCAACCCAGGTCCCCAGCAATCCAGGAAAGCACAGGAAGCCCAGCAGCTCGGTTTCCACATCCCACGGAGGTCCATGAGCACCCCCAATGCCCAGCAAAGGAGGAAACCACAGGACAGGCGAAGCAGGTAAGAGCCCAGCACTCACCCAAGCGTCTCCCATCAGAATTCCAACCGACAGGAAACAAAACAGGATTTGCTTCTGGTGGTGAGGTGTATTATAGCACCTGACAGGAGGGTGGGTGGAGTCAGAAAGCGTTTCCTGTTTTGTTTCCTGTCGTGTGGAATACCTCATGAGTGATGACTGGGTCGAGGACGAGGGACGTAGAGGTAATTTGTATTTAATTAATTAATATATAGTTGTTCATTTATGTTAATTATTTGATATGTATCCTGGGTAATTGTTTAATGTTTTGTCTGGTGTTTTTACTTTTAAAGGGGTAAAGGGTGGGTATTAAATACATTTTAATTACTTTATCATTAGTTGTTAATAGTAATAGTTTTAAATGTATAAAGAAGTTTTAATTGTGTTTTATTACTTTAGAGTTTAATTTAGGTGTGTGTTGTGGATATCATAGTGTTAAAGTGTGTGTAGTCAATTAATGTTTATTCCTTTTTTATGAATAATATTTTTTACATTGATTATTAATTATGTTAATTTTGGGGGGAAATAACTAAAAATGTTGCAGTGTTTAGTTATTGGTGTGGTGTTATAGGGTTGGAAATACTATAAATACATTTATGTAATCATTAATTTATTTATTTGTAAATATTTTCGAGTTTAACATTTTTTTCATAAATGTATTTATTATTTTATATCATATTATTTGTAGGTTTTTCAAATGTAATTAATCTTATAATATTTTAATTTTTTATATATTTAATTTTTCATTTCTAAATATTGTTAATACATTTTTGGTTTTATGATTTTTTATCATTTTAAATGTTTTTTTTTGTTTTAACTGTTTGAGTGTGAATAGTAATTTCTGTTTCTTTTCTATCCAACACTTTCCCTACACCTGCACTCTTTGGAGTGGGAATCGTAATTATACCCCTCCGCTATCCAATATTTTACTTACTGTTGAACTCACTGGAGTGGGAATAGTAATTTTTGCACCTCCGCTTTCCAACACTTTCCCTACTGTTGCACTCTTTGGAGTGGGAATAGTAATTTTTACTCCTCCCCTATCCAGTACTTTCCCTACTGTTGTATTCTTTGGAATGAGAATAGTAAATTTTTACCCCTCTGCTATCCAACACTTTCCCTACTGTTGCACTCACTGGTGTTGGAATAGTAAATGTAATAATTTTGCTAACCAATACTTTTCCTACTGTTGCACCGATTTTATTGGGAAATTTTAAATTAAATATGTTTTAATAGTTTAATGTTTCATATTATTGTAGAATGTTCTTTTATATTTCAAATATTGATATATCTATATTTTACTTTTATATTTTTTTAATTACGTTTATTTGTTATATTTTGTTAAAATGTATGTTACATTTAATTTATCATGTTAAAATAATAAAATTTAATATCTTTAATATATATTATTTTATTTTATATACATATTTAAATCAATATTTTTTACAACTATACTTTTTACATCGATATTTTTGATTCAATATTTTTGTACTTACCTGTTTAGGTATGGGAATCAATATTTTTGTAGTCTATATATTTTTTCTCAATATTTAGAACATCGATATTAATGTCATCGATGTTCTATCAGTGAACCCAACTGGGAGAACGGTGGTCAGTGTTAACACTTTGTATGAAGGGCAGAAGATATATGAGAGGGTAGCTAATTCTGTTTTTTCCTAGGTGACATATATATTTGCTTTCAGTGAATGATTGAAGCAATGTTTACTGCTATAGTTACTATATTAACACAAATCATCAAAAGCATATTGCAAATTGTCTGTACATATGGAACAAAAAGAATATGTTTTATATTTGCAGGTTGTCCCGCACCCATTGATGATTTGGAAACCTCCAGTTTCAGTGATCAAGTCTTGGTAAGTGTAAATTTGACAAAGAGAATGTTTGTCGTCATTTTAGATAATTATTCCCAATTTATTTTTAATTAAATATTTTGTTTAGCAAAATGTTTCTGAAGGATGAATTTATTACCACATTTGATATGTCAATGCATCACCACGTTATTGGGATGTAATGCATATGATACGGTAAAAACTGAGAACTATATTTATAAATGATTTGCACAGGATCTGCTTAAGAAAAGTGCCAGCAATCCATATATTCATGTTTTATTCACCTGTACTTCTGAAGTTAAATCATGATTTTGTCGTGAACGTTATTGAAGGAGATGATAAGAAAGGCACAGAGTAACAATATGTAAAATTGTATCAAGGGTAATGTTTCAAGGTTGATACATAAGTGTTCCCTTGCAACCCCATACGAAATTTGATTTAAAAGCGAGGGAAGTTACAACGCTGAGCTGGGAGTAGGGACCACAACTCCCAGGCTCCACCACATTACAGCACCTGTTCTGCCTGACCCTTTGGCATCCGGAAGCACATTTAAACATTCTCGCGGGCCCCACCCGTGCCAAGGGCTGGCCCAACCTTGCCCGTCAGAGACCGGAGGAGGCTGGGCTGGGCCCCCCTCTAGGGATCTGAACAATTGGTGTAGCATTATTCCGCCTCACAACCACATGCCCTATATAGCTGGGAATCATGGGGTAATGAAAGACAGTTGCTGTAATCCACGCAGCTCCAGCGATTACGACCATGGATAGCTTCTTACAGCGAGCAGCAGGGGTCCTTCATAAGGAAATTGCACTGGTGTCTCGTCGGCTTTCATGGTCATGGCGAACTGACCGTTCCCCCGTCCCTGCCCGCATATGTGGGTCACAGTGCACCTCAGAACTGGTAGTCCCTTCCTCACCCCCGTCCATCAAGACCAAGGATCAAGAAACTTCAGGAGAGACTAATCTTATGTCACCGAGGGGTGGACTGGCAGGGCACAGCCAATCTCGGTGCCTGAGTCAGGTCGAGGGGCGCCTGCTCAAAATCAAGCATTTTAAGAAAACGTGCAGGAGGGGCGGCCTCAATGGGGAATCAGACCTTGGGGGAAGAGTAAGTGTTCTACCCTAGGGAAAAACTATTTAAAGTGGATATCTCAACCCCCATCACTCAGGGAGCAGTTCTTGTCTCGAAAGACGATTTGGCAGCCATGCTGGAAGCATGTGTGGGTTCCATTTTTGACAGTTTGTACTTTAAATAAGAATCAATCAAGCAAAGATTGTCTTTCATCAAGAGGGAATTCTCCAACTTTTCTCAATCCATCAAGACCTCCAACTTCACAGCCAGCACTAGCAATGTAGTTGCATCAATCAGTAATGCTCATAATGGACCAAGTCTCCCTGCCTCAGTTACCACTACAGGAGAGGCCCAGAAGGCATGTACCACACATTTCAGGTGCATCATCCTCCCTGCTGCCCCCCTCCTCACCCTGGCCTGCATCTATCCTCCACAGATGGAACACAGGCGAGGGCATGCTACTAGGATCCACTTAGGGAAGAGGTAGTCATCGGAGTGAGTTGACTTGTAGCATGAGGATGGCAGGCTGGAAAGCCCCAATCCCTGTTACTAGGGTACAGGGTACACAGCCACAAGCACCAAAAATCATCCATCTACCACCTGAAGTAACTCCATAAGTTGTGGTCTTGGGTAATGTGCCAATGTTAAAGCAGGTTGTTACTAAGAACTTTTACCAGTTAAAGAACAAAGTCCTTCACTGGCTTAATATCAATACACCCTTGGGTTTTAGAGTGGAGAGGCACATCATCATGGTCCGGAGGGTGGCATGGATAGGAGGATCGAAAAAGAGTAGCGGTGGCAATTGCGTAATCATCAACTTTAACCGGACACATCTAGCAGGGAGAATTCTTCATGCAGCTAGCCGTTGTAATAGCAAGAGTCCGGTCAACTCCATTACGGCCCTACCCCTGGGCTATTTTTATACACCTTTATCCACTGCCCCATATTCTAGGAAACCAGTCAGTCTGGCTCTTTTTGAGTGGCCTCATGTGTCCTCGACGGTACCACTTTTTAACACATTTGCACTGCTGAGGCAACTTGACAACTGTGAATGACTTGAAAGGCCAGTATTTATGACCCCCAAGGCCCTTTCATTACAACCTGAATCCATGCACCAGCTGGTACAACGAAACTCCAGCAGTCATGACAAGGGCACTAACTCTAGCAATCTCATCTCCTGGAATATAGCTGGCCTGGCCAGTAAGTTTACAGATCTGGAATGGTTGTGTTTTATCCACAAGTATGACATTATCTGCCTGCAGGAGACCTGGACCATCGACAATTCTTATTTTTTGGAGGGCTATAAGTTTAACTTACCTGCAACCCCTTCAAGGGCCGGCTGACCCAAGGGGGGCCTTCAGTTTACGTGTCACTCAGGATAAGGGACTGCATTGTGGACATGAATACTAATAACCCATGCCTTCAGGCCTTATTATTTTCTCTAGGGTCTTGTAGATTACTGCTCTTGAACTTTTATAATGCTGCATCTTCCCTTCCCTTTATCGATTTCATTCTAGTTTCCACCTCTCTTTTTTACCTGATTTCTGACTTTTCAGTAACAGCCAGTAACCACAGCGATCACAATCTGCTGTGTATTAAAGCTAACTGGCCTATATTGGGTTTGAAAAGGAGGAGTAGCGAAGGAGGAGTACTTCGGCCCACTGATGGAGGTAAAAAGGCTCAAATGGGTGCAGAGTATCCCAGGCTCCCTGCTTGAGTCCTTTTTTGTGAAGTGCCAGCACGAGATTCATATTTTTCGGGACGCGGAGGAAGAGCGGGACAAGTCCATAATCCAAACCTTCGAATCTATCTCCTGTTCTGTCGCTGAGCTATTAACGGTCCATGCACCCAAAGTCCAACAGGAAAGGGCACCTAGATGGTTTCATGGAGAATGTTCACTTGCTGCTAGGAGGCTCAGAATAGCATGCCACCCCCAGAATAGCTCCTTAGTTAAAACTCAAAGGAAACATATAAGATAGCCCTCAGTAAGCGTAAGGAGGCTCTGAAGGAGGAAGCTTGGGATAAGCTTTTGGAAGCAACTACTTTTAAGTGTAGTGCTAAGTTTTGGAGCATTATTAATAACCCTTTTTTGGGAGTAGAGGCCACAAATGTCCTAGATGCACATATTACAGAGAATGACTGGATCAGCCATTTTTTAGGGCATGTTTAATGGTGCTTCGGCCCAGTGTTTACTACCTGAGGGGGGAAGCGAAAATACAACCCTATCAGTAACAGGAAGAAGTGAGGCAAGGCATTACTGGCATGACGCTTAATAAGGCCCCGGGACCTGATGGAATTCATCCTGATCTTTATTTGTCGGATGGGGAGGTTTGGGCACCATTGCTTACCTCTGTAATTAATGCGGCCGCAAGGTCTGGCTTTCCTGCCTCTTGGACCACCTCCGTAATCATCCAGGTTTTTAAACAGGCGAACAGGAACAGTACACTTTGTTACCAGCCTATATCCCGTTTGGACGCCATTGTCTAAGTGATCAGGCGGATCCTGCTGGGCAGGGTATCGTCCTGGGCCCTTGACAATAACATTCTGTTGGATGCCCAATACGGTTCCTGCTCTGGCCGCTCCACGATTGATCAATGTCTAAATCTGTTCATGATACTGAATAAGTACACTGAGCCCGCTCTGGTACCATCTTTCTGGTTTTTATGGACCTTTCCTCAGCATTCGATTGTGTGAACAGAGGCAAACTGTGACAGATCCTTCTTTCTCTAGGGGTGGACAGGGATATAGTCTCCTTCTTATATGACCTCCACCGAGACACCAAGGCGGCTGTGAGTTATTCGGCTGCTTCAAATGTTTCAGAGCTCATTTCCTGTCAGGGGTAGAGTCCGTCAGGGTTGTATTTTGGCCTCATTTTTATTCAACCTGTACATTAACAATCTGGAGAAAACCCTCCTGTAGACCAAGGCAGACTTCCCTCAGGCAGGAAGGTGCGGTCTTCTGGTCTTGCTATATGCAGATGACACCATCCTGAAGGCCCGGACCGTACAGCATCTGCAAACGCTTATATCCTCTTTCAATTTATGGGGGACTTGAATCTGACGATCAATAACTCAAAGTCAGATATTAAGCAAGTAGGGGCACGGCCCAGTAGGCCATACACTTTCAGGGAAGGGCTTACCCCGATTCCTAAGTCGGGTGTGTTCTCCTGTTTGGGGGTACTCATAGATGAAAAAATAAATTGAGGGTTCCATCTCACTCGCAAGAAAAACCACCTCATTGGGGAGACTTCAGCCATTTTTAACTTCACTGCTAGATTGGGCAAAAGACCGGTGGGGCCCTCCTTAAGCTCTACAGGGCCAAGTATACCTCTAAGGTCCTTTAAGACAGTGAAATATGGAAGTACACTGATATAAACGATATCCGAATTGCGGAAAACAAATTCCTGAGACGTCGTTTATCCATTCCTCAGGGTACTCCCTCTTTCACTGCTCATGAAGAGCTAGGCATGGCCTACATCTCTGATCTGAACGCATTTTGCCCGGTGTCTCTCTGGTTAAAAATCTGAGCTGGGAAGGTGACCTCCCTAAACAAAGTAATCCTAAAAGATTGTCTGGCTCTTGAGTATGCATCCAGGTTACCATGGCTCAAATATGTAGAAAGGAGCCTTATGAGTCTGGGAAGAGGAGATCTTTTCTCCAACCCCGATGTGACATGCAAAAAAGATCTAGCCCTCATTAAGACGACCTTCCTTGCATGCCAGACCATGGTAAGGGAGGAGAAAGAGCTTCTGAAGCCCAGCGTTCATCGCTTCATCATGTTAAGTACCACCCTGGTGGTGGAGAAGTAATATAAAATCCTTATCCGTACATGCTGGGATTCCCAAACTCATATGACCGTTTTCTCCTGACCAGGTTCCGGTTCAATCTTTTCAATCTTCTTCTTGCCCATCCCAGGGGTCATAATAAAGGGCACATTTTGTCGTCCTGCAGCTGCGATGGTACATCTTAGCAGGATATCTTTCATTTCACGATGTTTTGTTCATTTAGATACACCTAGAAAATCTTTTTTAATTCCTTTTTTGAAACAGGCTAATTTTGTAAAACTACGGCCCACTTTTATATTTCTTCAAATGTTGATGGGTAAGACTGTTTTTTTGTGCTTCATTTTTTTAATTTGCGATCAGGCTTAGGGCGAGTTGTGACTAACCAGACTGACTCTTGTCACTATTCCCGGCACTATGCACTTTGCCTTGCTCCACTAGCTTGTTTAACTAGTAATTTGATTAATTGTAAGGCTTTATTGTACCATCTAGAGCATTTTGTATAGCAGGTATTTTATGTGTGTTCGTGGTGATCTGGCAATTATTTATTTTTAAATGCTTACATTTTTTTTTAACTGTGTTCACGTCTGGATTGTACGGATTATATTTTATCCTGTGTTTATCTTGTGCTTTTATGGTTTTATCACATGAAACTGAATAACGTTATTTGATGATGATGATTTAAAGTAGCATATACACTGTTTTATTGTACAAGCAATAGTGCTTACTTGAGTCTGGAATAGCTAATGACAAATGCTTAACTTGGTTTAATTTTTATCATTTGGATTTTATATTACTTCACCATCCCATTACAAAATCAAATCCTTTACTAGCTTATGTTCTTATGAAAAATCCCCGTCCACCCATTCTACTTTTTCTAAGCTAACATCTAAATGTGTTTGTTAAGTGAACCTTATGTTTTATAAAGAAAGTTGACTCCTCGTGGATACATTCATAAATGTGTGGTTTATACCTAAATATAAATTCAGTATAAATAAATAAATGTAATTATCAACATTTAGCAATCCTTAAACCACAATGAAGGACATACAACTTGTTAAATTAAAAGTATTTATACACATATTAGCAGATAGTTATTTAGATCATAATTTTGTTGTTGTTATTTTTTTGCATGGAAACTCTCATGTATGAACCATGGAAATTTCCCTTCAAGAAAAGTCAAGCAAAGTATGGCCTAAAGCTACTTTTTTCTACTTTGTCAATATTAAAATGGTCATCATTAATGTACCTTCAAATTATTGTTGCAATCCCTTTAAACATCTTATCTTTAGTAATAATGATCTCATGTTCCCATACATTTTAAGAAAATGAAGGTATTAGTGTAGTGATGTTAATTATTTACATCAATAAAGAAGAAATTAAAACGTTGTCGTCAATGTAGTACCACATTTACAGATCACATAATCTGTTATTTTCAATATCATGTTTTTAGGAAAGAGTTAATAGGCTTTTAAAAAAAGAAATATATAAATATATTTGGTAACAGAGTAGTAAATGTTTCTATGGTTTATTGAAGCCATATGTCATTTATTAATTTTGCTCTGTAGGATAACCTTTAAAGGGTAATTGGTTTATGTAAGCACACATTCTTTGTACTTTGACATACACCTCAAAGGAAGTGTGACTCTTTAGAGAATCTATGGGTTCTTGTAAATCCCTTCACCTTTGAGATTTGTAAATAATACTTTGTTTTGGACAATGCATTGTTTCAGGGTATCACTATCTCCTTTACTGCATTTTTATTTTTGAAGTTGACATCTTTTTCCCTATTTGTAATGCTGAAGCCTTATATTTGAAGGAAAGGGGATTGGGGAAACATACAATCCAATCATAAAACATACAGGATGGACTGTTTAACCCAGCGATCTAACCTCTGTGTGATTGCCATCATTCAAAGTGAATTACTACTTACAACTAGGGCTCCCAGTTTTCAGTTTTTACTGATTTTTACAGATAAATATAGACAGAAGCTTTTTTTTCCTGTCTGTATGTATTTTTAAATACAGAAAAATACAGAAAATAGGTATTTTTTGGATGATTTTTTTTACAGTCAATCATGAGTGCCAGGTCTGCAGGTGTACAGATTGAGAGGTAGGGGAGACGAAAAGGGCAATAGATTTCTTAATTAAGCTTAATTAAGTGCAGATCTCCAGTTATTTATGCATTTCTACAATGCAAGAGTTTTAGCTAACGCTATTGCACTGTATACTTCAGAAACATTTTGGACATTCAATTGGAAGTATACATTTCTCAGTCTAATAAATGTGGAAAAATACCCATTGCAGCTTCATTTATACAGAAAACACAAAATAAATATGGATAAATACAGAAAGAAATGTCAAAGCAATAAATACCATAAAACCCGGAGCCCTACGTACAAAATAACTAAATTATATTGTTGAGGTATGCTGGTTTCCCAAACACTATGAATATGTATTTAGATGTAACTGAAGTGCAAATGTAATTTTGAAAAAACTCAAAACTATGGGCAATTGTCCTATATTGTAAGTATTTTGGGGTGTTAGGCAAACAGTGAAAATGTCAAGAGAATGAGGAGAATTATTGCAATAATTTGCCAACTTTTTAAATGCACGCTCAAAATCTGGCTTTTATCTTTGAAGACTTATAGGGATACATATTTGTTGAATGTACCAACTGAATATGTTTTTTTTAACATATACTACATTGGATGCGTGCTGTACTTCAACACACACATATGCAATGTATGAAATGTTATGAGAAATTAAAATATTTATCTGACTTTGTGCCTGCCTAAAGGAGGCGTTGTTTTTAACTCAAAGCTGGATGTAACAATCTTTGTAGACTTAGCCTTGTGGTAAAACCATTGGTGTCAGTGCTAGAACACCCAAGAGCGCATTCTTGAGGAAATGCAGCACAAACCAGTACAAAGCTCTATTTGCGCTTTTAAAAGGGCAGCTTTCCAGCACAAAAATAGTTTGGAGTTGGAAAGCAAGAACCATATCAAGACAATTGTGCCGCTTTGCATGACTTTGTCGGGGTGCAGTCTTGATAAATCTGCCTCTTCATCTTCTTGTTGCTATGATAGACCTCCAGCTACATAACCTGGTGTTGTGTAGTTTCTATAAACTTACATAGGATGTGCGCGTTTACACAACATACATTGTAGGATTGGTGTCTGGACTGATTCTAGACACTCCCACTGAGTATGTTAGCCTGTTTTACCAGCTACCTCACAGTGCCACCAAGGAGAGAATAGTTCTTGGCAACTATCGAGCATGACAACCCTGATCCCTCAGGATCGTGGAAACAGAGCACTACTTTTCTCTCAGTCACTCGTGCTCACTTTGTCTCAGAGAGATATACAGAATAAACGGTGGGGAAGTTTTTCAATAAGCATTTATTGAACAAGGGTCATTCTAGTGTAAAATAGGTGTGCTGAAACAACCATTAGACAGAAACAGATATAAAATGATTAGAAGCACTAACAGAGTAAAAGGATGGTAGATTTCGACCATAGTGCTAAAACAACAAGTACAGGCAAGTATATAAAATACAAGACAGTGATAAATGTGTACTCTTACAATGCAACCCTAACTAGATGTACCTTAGTGTACCTAGCATTTATGTAGGTCTAAAGCCAAGAATCCCTCTAGGATGAAGTCAACCCCATTACCTGAAGTGAGAGACAGTGGGACCCCGCCTTGGTCTCGAGATGGACACCCTGCAAGGGATGTCAGACTACTGCCAGCTGGAGTGTCTGCGTGCAGGAACCTCAGCGTCTCACGTCAGTGTGTAGGCATAAGAGTCCTTTTCTCCTCTGACTACCTCAGCAAAATATGGTGTTTATATATCCAAAGTGGTACCCTCAGGGGTTCTCAATCAATCAATTAGGCATTTGTTAAGCGCGACTACTCACCCATAAGGGACTCAAGGCGCTGGGGTGGGGGGGTTAGCAGGCTCCAGTCCAACAAGGGGGGGTCTGTCGAAGAGCCAGGTTTTGAGGTTTCTTGTGAAGATGGGGAGCGATGTTGTCTGTCTGAGGTGGAGCGGCAGGGCGTTCCAGGCTCAGGCCGCAAGGAAGGAGAAGGAGCGGCCTCCTGATCTGTCTTTTCTGGTGTGGGGGACCACAGCATCGGAGAGATGGGCAGATCGTAGGGTCCTCTGGGGTACGTGGAATTTGAGTCTACTGTTCAGGTATGCTGGTCCGGTGTCATAGAGGGCCTTGTGGGCGTGGGTGAGCATCTTGAAGGTGACTCTAGCTTTGATGGGGAGCCAGTGGAGTGAGCACAGGTGCTGGGAGATGTGGCAGTGTCTTGGCCGTTCGAGGACCAGTCTTGCGGCGGAGTTCTGGATGTTCTATAGCTTGCAGTGAGGTTTTTGTTTATTCTGGCATAGATCGCATTGCCGTAGTCAAGTCTGCTGGTTACCAGGGCGTGAGTGACGGTCTTTCTGTGTTCGAGGGGCATTTATTTGAAGGTCTTACGTAGGAGTCGGAGGGTGTGGAAGCAGGAGAATGAGACAGAGTTGATCTGGCGGTCCATTTTGAGCTCGGAGTCCAGGATGATTCCCAGGTTGCGTGCGTGGTCCGAGGGGGTGGGCGGGCTTCCGATGGCGGGGGGGGGCCACTAGGTGTCGTTCCATGCATCTGGGTTTGGGCCCATGATGAATACTTCTGTTTTGTTGGTGTTTAATTGTAGGCAGCTGTTTTTCATCCATTTGGCGACGGCTTCCTTGCCTTCACGAAAATTGTGTCTGGCAATATTGGGTTCGTTGAATGGGGAGAGGATGAGTTGGGTGTTGTCTGCATGTGACACAATGTTGAGTGCATAGGTTCTGACGATTGGGGTGAGCGGAGCCATGTAGATGTTGAAGAGGGTAGGGCGGAGGAAGGACCCCTGGGGGGCTCCACAGGTAGAAGGTGTAAGGTCAGAGAGGAAAGGGGGGAGTATGACCTGCTGCGTTCTGCCGGAGAGGAAGGAGCAGATCCAGTTGAGGGCCTTGTCTTGGATCCCTGTGTCATGGAGTCTGCGTATTAGGGTGCGGTGAGATAATGTGTTGAACGTCGCTGAGAGGTCGAGGAGGATGAGGGCTGCTGTTTCTCCTTTGTCCAGTAGGGTGTGGAAGTCGTCTGTGGCAGCGAGGAGGGCGCTTTTCGTACTGTGTTTTTTTCTGAAGCCGATTGGGAGGAGTCGAGGATGTCGTGCCCTTCAATGAATGTGGCGAGTTGGCTGTTGATGGCTTTCTCGATGACTATTACTGGGAACGAGAGCAGGGAGATGGGGCTGGAGTTTTTGAGGACGGTTTGGTCCACCGAGGGTTTCTTCAGGAGGGGGTTGACCTCAGCGTGTTTCCAGTCGTCGGGGAACATGGCAGTTGCCAGGGAGCGGTTGATGGTGTGGCAGAGCATGGGTGCCATGGTATCGGCGGCTCTGTTGAAAATGTGGTAGGGGCAAGGGTCTGTATGGGCCAGGGAGTGGATTGACTTCATCGTCTTCAGTGTATCTTCGGTGGTGAGGGCTGTCTAGTTGTCAATAGCTAACTTCAGGGGGTCGGTGTGGTTGTTGAGGGTTCAATGTGTCGTTTGTCTTCGTCGAAATTGTTGTAGATGCTCTTGATTTTGTAGTGGAAAAAGGTGCTGAGTTTGTCGCAGAGGTCTTGTGAGGGAGGGATCTCAGTGGACTTGTTGGTGGGTTGGGGGAACTCCTTGATGATGTTGAATAGCTCTTTTCTGTTGTGTGTGTGAGTTGAGATTCTGAACCATATGTAGGTGGGCAAATACTGGTCGGTAAAGCCGAAATTCTGTAAATTTTGGCTTTACCGACCGGTATTTAGCCCTGTGCGATGCACGTATTGCTGAATGCCCTCGGTAATAACGAATCGGTAAATCGTTACCGATTCCTTATTTACCAATCGGTGAACACCGAAACAAACATTACCGAATCGGTAAATAACGAATCGGTAATAATTCTGAAATGCGATGTAGCAAAATTCGGTAATACCGAATTTGACCAAAATCGGTATTAACGAATCGGTATTTACCACTGATCCTGAGCAGGTGGTAATCAGGTGCAGTGCATAAAAACAGCCCCAAAATGCAACAGTGTGAACACAATGGCGGGCCTCTACCTCATAGCAAGGCGGCTACGTTTGAGAGCTGCAGGAGTGAGGATTTGGAGACGGGAAGAGCGGGTGTACAGACTGCGTGTCACATTGTTCCAATTGACTGAACCAGAAATCCATGAGATGTACAGGCTGCACCCACACACCATCCTTGACCTCATACGGGACCTGAAACCATATCTTGAGCATCAGACACCAAGGGCGCACGCAATACCCACCCATGTACAGGTGCTCTGTTGCCTGCACCTCCTGGCCTCAGGAAGTTACCATGGTGTGATAGCCACAGTAGGTGGTGTGTCACAGAGCTGCCTATCAAGATTTTTCAACACCTTCCTGGACGCCATGATGGACCGAATGCATCATTACATAACCGTCCCCTGTACACAGGCGGAGCTGCAGAAGACCAAGCTGGATTTCTACCAAATGGCACAGTTCCCACACGTGATAGGCTGCGTCGATGGGACCCACATACCAATCTGTCCACCTGCAGCAACAGAATACATTTACCGCAACCGCAAATCCACTCACTCCATAAATGTGCAGGTGATATGTGATGCAAAGTTCATCATAACTGACATTGTGGCAAAATTCCCAGGGAGTACCCACGACTCGTACATATTCAGGAACAGTGGTATCCATACACGTCTGGCTACTGGTGAATTTGGAGAAGGATACCTACTAGGTAAATCAATGTGACACACCCTGATGTATACCTTGGATCAACCTATTGGTGACATAAATTAATGGCACTTTCTTTTGCATTTAGGTGACAGCGCATATGCCCTCCGGTCTTACCTACTCACACCATATCTCAACCCATCCACACCAAGGGAGAGGAGATACAATGTGGCACATAAGAGCACCCGCAACGTGGTGGAGCGCACCTTTGGACTGTTTAAAAGCAGATTCCGTTGCCTCCACAAAAGTGGAGGTGCACGTCAGTACAGCCCCATCAAATGTTGCAAAATAATTGCTACATGTGCAATGCTACATATTCTAGCCACAAAAAAAGGAACAGCAGTGGAACTAACTAACTCGGAGGACGAGGGCCAGGACAATCCCCAGCCAGAGCCCTGCGCAGCTGGTGTTGCAGTAGAATAGGATGGGAGACACAGATGGGCTTAGATAACGTGCAACTATTTCTGAGTGAGTAACAAGACAGAGCCAGTTACTGTATTTGTGTAATGGTGTTTAATCAGCACACCACCAGGATCTAAACCAGTGTCCATACAGACATGGGTTACATCACCCATTCAATGAGTCCCAAATAACAGTATGATCTATTTTTTGCGCCCACGCGTTGCATGTCCACGTTCACTGGCCACACTGTCTGTGCTGCCGCTATGTTCCTGCATAGCGCTGTGGCGTTCGCTGCACCTCCTGCCCTCGGTGGGAGAGGGCGTAATGCTACCACGGCTGGTAGCCTCCTCACTATCCCTCCCCCGCTTCCATATTGGCCGCCTTCACATTCTGCAGCACTTCCAGTGCAGAGGTCATTGACACCATGCCCCTGGCCACGTCCCTGCTACAATGTGCCATCTCCTTCTGCATGGCGATGGACCTTCTACACATTAGGGAGGTAGCAGTGGCCAGCCGGTTCACTGCCTTGGTATAGGTCTGGAGTCTCTGCCTCTCCCTGCGCCTACCAAGACGACCCTGCTCCAACTGGCTGTAGAGCTTGTCCACAGAGGTCGCAATGTCTCTCATGCCCTCAGACATGTTGTCGCCCATTGCAGTGATGCCCTTCTCAATTCTGTACATGTGTTTGTTGATGTGAGCCACCTCTCCATGCAATGATCGCATCTCTTTCCATTGCAGGCGCAGGACCTTGAGCATGTTGCCTTCCAGTCCAGCAAAAACACTTTCATCATGTTCTGAGCCTTGAGGACTGGCTGGCCTTTGCCTGCGGCGTCTTGATGATGTGTGGGCGCGCTCAGATGGAGTCCCTGCCCTCACATGTTGCCCTCCTCATGAACTGGAGACTGTTGGCCCCCTGTACCCTCCGCCGACGACTCCTCCATCTACTGGAGGGTGGCCACGGCATGCCTCCTGCCTGATTGTGGTGGTGGTGGTGGTGGTGGTGATTTTGGCACTGGGGATTGAGTTTGAGGAGATGGCGGCGTTCTCTGGTGCTGTGTTGATGTTGGGGAAGGAGAAGTTGTTGGTGATGGTGCGGAGGTTGTGTGCCCTGCAGGCAAACTCTCTTCCTCCTGTTGCCTCCCCTCTGGCCTGGCTGCCTTTGGTCTGTTCCCCTCTGCAGCACTGCGAGATGACTCGCCTGTAATGACAGAATGTACATATACTCACTTCTCTGGCTGCATTTGCATTGCATTAAACATCATGCCTACAGATCACACTGACTGTCCTCAGCTTGCTAATTACTTTCACATGCTATTGGGTTTGCTAGGCTGACTGTCCTATACATCTGTTCCCTAGGACTACATCTCCCACAATGCATAGCAGGTAATGAGTAAGACATGTAGTGGAGTGAGAGCCCCTATGCCTAAATGGGGATTAGAGTTGGGGAGGAGGTAGCACAGCATGCTGGGCATGCATCTTACCTTGTTTCCTGGCAGCTCTTGCAGAGCTGTCTGCGTCTCCCACGCCACTCACACTCTCCGGCTGGAGGGTGGACTCTACCATCAGTTGCAGTGATGTTGGTGCAGGCGCTGTGTTCTTCCCTCCACCAGTTTTGCCTTCCTGCCTCTGCCTCTCAGCCATCTTTGCCTTCACTGTCTTCCCGAGTTCGTACCACCTTTTTTTGATGTCCTCTATGGAACACTGGGTGACCCCAATTGCATTAATTTTACTCTGGATCCCAGTCCAGATCTGTCTCTTCTGAGACTCAGGCACATGGAGGGACTGCTTTCCAAAAACTTGTCATGGTCCTGGCTCACATCTCGCTGAACTTCGGCTTCCTTTTCCTTTCTGATCCCTCCTTCTCTCTCTCCTGGCTTGCCATTTCTAAGGTTTTTTGGGTGGGATTTGTGGATGTGTGGCTCTGTTGCTCCTGGATCCTCAGTTCACCTGCCTGCCTCACACTCAGCTCCAGGTTCAGTGCAGCTGTCTGGGTGTGGCCACTTCCTGTTTGGGAGGTAATTGGGAGGCACAGGATTGGCTGATTCATCAAATACCGAATTTTTGAATTACCGATTCGGTATTTACCGATTCGGTAATGCCGATTCAGTATTGGTGTTTCGGTATTTTTTTTATCGATTGTTTCCGAATCTGTATTTTTTTACCGAATCGGTATTTTTTTACCGATTCGGTATTTCTTACCGATTTTTACCGAATCGGTAGATTTTACCGATTGTTTACGTACATCGGATATACCAATTTCTTACAACCGAATCGGTAAAATTCGGTATTAAGGAATCGGTATTTCACGATTACCTACATATGGCCCTCTGTCTCCAATCACTTTTTTCCTCATTTTTTTGATGAGTTGGTGGTGGGCGTTGGTGGTGGCTCTGAAGTTGTTGTAGGCTTCTGTGGATTTGGTGTTCTTCCAGGCCTTTTCGAGGCAGCAGCAAGTGCATCTGGACTCTCGAAGTTCAGTGATAAACCATGTGGCTTTCTTGGTGTGGGTGTTGTTTTTCTTGAGAGGGGCTATGGTGTTTTGGCGCTGTCATAGATCCATCTGTGCAATGGTTCAGGCTGCAGTGTTGGGGCCATGGTTATCCGCGATGGTTGGGGTGAAGTTGCTGAGTGATGAGGTTAGCTGGTCGTCGGTGATTCTGGTCCAGTTTCTTTGGGGAGCAGATGCACGTGTCTGTTGATGGTGGGTGTTCTGGGGGTGAAATGGATGCATCGATGGTCAGTCCATGGGAGTTCGGTGGTGTGGCTGAAGGTGATGGATCGAGGGTGTTTCCTGCTGAGTGCGTGGGTTCGGTCATGATCTGGCAGAGTCCAATGTTGTAGAGGTTGTCCAGGAGGTATGTGGTGCTGGGGTCCAGTTGGTTGTCAAGGTGGAAGTTGAGGTCTCCAAGTAGGGTGTAGTTGGTGGATGGGATGGCATGCGGGTAGATGATGTTCATGATGGAGTTTTGCGAAAAAAGTCCGCTGGGTCCAGGGGGTCGGTAGATGAGGGTTCCTTGGAGGGTGGTGGTAGGGCTGGCCAGTATCTTGAAGTGAAGGTGTTCCACCAGGTCTGTGGGCTCGTCAGGGAGTGTGCTCAGGCGGAATTTGGATTTGTGGACGAAGGCGATTCCTCCTTCCGGACAGGTGGGGCGGTCCTTCCTGGAGATCTTGTATCCTTGAGGAATGGTGATGGCGATGTCCGGTCCCGAGGTGGTGTTGGTCCAGGATCTACCTTGCTGTGGCATGTCGGACTTAGGATGATGGAAGGAATGAGCCTTATACATAGTTATTATGCAGGAGATGGTAGTCCTGCTGAGTTGACAAAACAGATTGAGACACGCACTGCCAAAGTGTTCCAAAACTTGTACCAATGAAGAGTGCTGCTGGGGATTCATTTTCCAATCCTCAAAGTATATTATGAATCAAATAACAAAGATGCATCTCCTGATTAGGGGATGTCCCGCAGTGCACAGCAGTCTGCCCCCGTGGGGGTGAATTTTAGAAATAAAAGTAATCTTGCCGATGATATCAGTTGTGTGATGACGTTTATTCACATCAATCCATGGAGTTTAAACTCTTCCAAGTTTCCAGTGTTAAGATAATCCATTCAAATTTAAACATCGATGTATATCATTTCTGATGCATTTCGGGCAACATGGTGCCCTTCGTCAGGGAACCCATCTGTGGGTAGAACCAAAATATAGAACTTATGAAGTGGACACGCCCCACGATGGTGTACAAGGGTGTCATGATATTGGTTAAATGAACCTTATAACCGCATTCACGCAGTGAAAATAACGTGTTGAGAAATGTCGGTGACCACAATACTACGAAAGTGAACGGCGTGTACAATATCAGCGTGTGGAGAAGAAGATGTAAAAAACGGTGTGGAACTGTGACCATTGTATGAGAGTGACGGGTGAACCTGATAGTAACACACATGAGCAACTGGTGAATCTGTGTGAGAATCTATAGCGGGATGAGATGTGAACATAAAACTGAATACGTGAATGCTAGGATCTTACTAAATCGTGTTATCCGTTTGAAGATCTCCGTGAAATACCTAAGAGGAATAACGGCAAAAATCAAGAATGTATCTGGAGTGGAACGCCCAAGACTTTTTGTAAGCGAGAAAGACTTCGCTAAGCAGTACTTACGTAGACGCAAATATGTGTGACCTGCTGCGATAGTTAGCCAGTCTCTCGAGTGAAGTGCTGGTAGGATGTAAACACCGCCGTGCGGGAAACTGAAAACATAATCTAACCGGAAGTGCACCGACGTGATGTGCATGAGGCGGTCAGGTGCCATGCAAGTGAGCCGACTAACTGAGGCGGGTGCCATCTTGAAATGGTGGGTGCTAGATGATTCAAAGCGTGATATGAGCAAAAAAGTTCAAAACGGTGATATGAAGACAATACATCCAACTTGAGTTTGCAGCTAGTGAAAAAATCGGGAAGCTGAAAACGACAATGAAAGTTCAATAAACAAAAAGCGATAACTATGTTCAAGGCACATGTAGGCAAAGGTCATTCTGGTTCAAAACAAAGTGCTCAGTCTACGATCTACTACAACTGTTTGAAGGCATATTAATGTAAATAAACACCATTACACAACCAATATAATCGGCGAGAATACTGTTATTTCTAAAATTCACCCCCACGGGGGCAGACTGCTGTGCACTGGGGGACATCCCCTAATCAGGAGATGCATCTTTGTCCTGTTGAGTTTCCAAGAATCCCCATGCATAATGGATGAGGCCAGTTTTCAGGGAAACCCTACGTCCTGTAAACAGTATTGTAACTAGGTAAAAGGTCAGTCCCAAGTACTGTTATGTAGTGTAATGGTAGGGGAGAATATAGGTGAAAGGTTAGGTGACTACCTGAGCCTATATTGGAGTAAATATGAAACATAACACTGGTTGTCTTTGTTTTCTGATGCTTCCTTGCAGTCCAGCTGGAACCCTGTCCACAGTCACAGGAGCAGCAGAAGTTAATTAAGCCATATGACCAAGGGAAGTGTGATAAATTAATTCACAGAAAGGATGCTGCAAGTGATTCGAGGTGTAACAGCTTTGCCTGTACTTTAATAACACCCTGATCTATATTCATAAGCTGAGAAGTGTTAACGGATCCCTGAAGTTCATGTGTAGCTTGGCCAAGCAAAGTTGTGCCCTTCCCCTCCCTGCCCTCACAATTGGTGGTTGGCGCAGGAATCAACAGGCATAATGGGATACAATTAAAAGAGGAAGGAACAGCGGTTCAGAAAGAGGTAAATATTAAAATTTCAACTAAGCATTTTACTTTGGTATTTTCCCTCTAAAAACACCACTTTAATGAATCAATATCATTTGTGCAATTTCTGTCAGCACTCCTTATTCAGTCATCACTCAATACTTTTGCTCGCCCTTAACGGAACCAAAAGGGGAAACTAATTTTTCTGTCCTATTTGAATTAGTTTGTTTACGTTATGTGAGCTCCCATACCTGTATCATATCATGATAAAGATTTGTGTGAGGTCCCTGAGGAAGGTGGCTAAAAGCCTTTATAACCACCAAAACGTAGGTCTCTGCATTTTATTAGGATTACTGACCTTCTTCTGACTACAGTGTGACATGAGTTGA
The DNA here is from genome assembly GCF_964261635.1 of Lissotriton helveticus. Taxonomy (NCBI): domain Eukaryota; kingdom Metazoa; phylum Chordata; class Amphibia; order Caudata; family Salamandridae; genus Lissotriton; species Lissotriton helveticus. The sequence continues at coordinate 549,271,286 of NC_136071.1, read as the reverse complement.
GATTTACATACTCTTTGCTGCTTTGAATTGAGTAGCTGTCCAAAGCCTAAGTTTTAATGTGTATGCATTTAAGATTGTGTGTAGAGATGGCGAGAGTCCTATTCATATCTTCATGAATTTTTGTTAATTATATCTTCAGATAATATGCGTGTTCCATAATTAATAATATCTGTGTACTGTGCTCCTACCTATTAAGAATGTTTGCAATAAATGAATAAATTAAGATTAATATTTCATAAAACTAGCCCTCAAGAATAAGTTATTCCTGTTTAAAAATTTACTGATATGTATTTGCTCCTACTTTTCTCAATCTTAACCTCATAAATATATTTAAAAATACAACAATATTTTTATGTATATCTCTGCCGGCTAACATCCCCGTTTGTTTTCTGTTACTCAGTGGCGGCTGGCAGGGGACAGGGGTGGATGGGCCGGGGGAGAGGGGAGACAATTTTTTTTTTTTTAACCTACTTACATTTTGCTGTCGGCCGGCCATCTCTTCCCTTTGGTCCCTTCAGCCGCATTCTCCTCTGCTTCCATAGCGGAAGGAAGCAGGAAGTACACAGGCTCCCTCTCCTAAGTCAATCACAAGGCTGCAATGCAGCATTGTGATTGGTCTCAGCGCCATGGTTCGGCGCTCACACGAGGAATGTGAAGCTTTGCATGTTCCTCACCAGGCTGTGTAAAGCAAGCCTGGTGGGGAAAATGCAAAGTACACAGGAGTGTTTGGCCGGACCAAGATGGCCGGCCAATCAGACATGCGCACTTGGATTGGGTAAACCACTCCTCCCCGTAACCCCAGCCTCGCCCCGCCCTAACCCAGCCTGTAGTGAAAAATAAAATGATAATAACCAGGTTATCATTTAGGCGACGTTCCTTCCTCCCTCTTAGTGGAGGAGCCGCCACTGCTGCGACTAGTACCCTCCATTGCTGTCCATTACTCATACTCGACCATGCTGACTCCTGGAACATGCAAGAACCTGGGCATCATTGATGCCTTCGCAACAGTTCAATCTTGGCAGTTGAAATTGTCCACCTAGGGTTCTCATCTACAGGAGATACATCTTTCGCTTAATGGGTCAGAGAATGGATGGTTTTCTAAACTGGGATGCTGACCATTGTGGGGTATTTTGTATAGTGCTTAGTTTGCAACAAAATAACTTCAATAGCCAAAGGTTTTTCTTCAGAGCCCATTAACAGAGCTACTTGTTTGCTGTACTTGGTGAATAGTAAGGCTGCCTGGTTTTTATTCCATCTTGTGCCTCTTTCTTCTACCACCCTACACTTCCGTATCCTCACTTCACTCCTGTAGATTCTTTTACATAGCTGCTTTCAGCCTGTGTCTCTGTTTTCGTATCTTTCTCTTTTTCCTTATATTTCCCTTTCCTGCTTTTCTCTCTCTTCTCTCACAGTCTGAAAGAGATCAAAATAGTCCCAGTCTTCAAAAATAAGTCCTGGAGCCAACCACCTGGAAGCACCAGAACAAATTAAGCACTGTTTCCCCCTAGATAGACTTTAAATCAGTGAATTTACCACTTATAAATTAAACTCGATAGGTAAGTATAAAGCGCTATATAAATAACGACAGATATGAAACACTCGGAGCATGCTGAGTAACTTTTAAGCCTGAACAAGTGACCGTCATATTTCTTCAGTGAATGAATAAACTGCCATTTCTTTCATCCTAGTTCAACTTTGCTGAAAAGAAGGGAGTAGACGCTGGAAAAAAATACAAAAAGCCAGCGTATTACTCACTGCATGATCTAAGAGTCTGCATTCACCAAATTCAAGTTACCACAAGACACGGGTGAGTAAGTAACCTTCATGCTGCAAAAATGGAAATACCTTGGCACCCTCGTCAGCTTCGTATGCTCGAACATTTCAAAGGGCGGACGCTCCCAGGAGGTTATGATGACATCTGTTAAAATTATGAGAAAGCATACGCCCATGACCAACCCTTGTTTACCCAGAAGAGGAGGAATTAATATGTTTCCCACTGAGGGAGATTGAATCTTGTGGTCCCTGATCTTCGAAATATGATAAATATTTCCAGGTGTGGCCGGAACAAGGAGGCGCGGCCGCCATGTATGGAACTATTTTGCTGATTTATCACTCGCTTCCTCTCGGAAGAATTGTTTCTCGTCTTAGCGTGAAAACATCCGCGTTAGGCTGCTGACCTGACAAGGAATTTCACAGTTGGAAGGAAAACTCCCCGTGGAAGGATGCTCACTAATGAAACAGAGAACGGGGCTGTTACAAGACCGGAAAAAAGTGCAAGGGCGCATGTAAACTTAACTTACTGTCAGTGAAGGCATCTGTATAATTCCTTCCGTCTGCCACTTGTCTGATTACACATTGTATTGTTCCTTCATTTTTTTTGTTACCAGTGTACTGTCTTGAGCGCCATTGTCTTATGTGTTTTAGTATTTAATTAATTGAAATAAATGTTTCTAATTTTGTAATCATTTGTACATGGGTTTCCACCTTTTTTCCCCTCTTCCTTCTTCCCTTCCTTTCACTGTTCACTGATGTTTCTAGTTGACACATTTTTTGGTTTGCAATTATTTTAATGCATGTATTGATTTCTTGAACCCTTGTTAGGATTCTAGTATTATTTGCCCCTGGCCCTGGTTCAGGTGTTCAGGGCTGCCCCTGTTGTTTGTAATTACGTAAAAACAGGCATAAAGCATACAACCCCTCTAAAATCCTCCATAGCGGGTGAAAACACTGCATGGTGGTTCCCACACCGCAATGGAAGCAAGATGGAAGGAAACCCTTCAATGTTTGTTTCTTATCATCTTTGTAAGTTCTTACTTGATTCTATTCAAGATACCACAGACCTCTTAAGAGGCTTGTGAAAACCTAGTTGTTCTGATCTTTCCACCTGATCAGCACATATAGGCATTTGCTTTACCATCAACATTATGGAGATAATAATTATCAATGCAGAGTTATAGGAAGATTACAACATTCATTTGAAATTCCATCTGCCTATGTTATACTTTTATTTACAACAAGGGGTGGTGATGGACAGAGTCTCTGAATTAAGCAGAGTACTCTCACCCAGTCAAGAGATCAGGGCTAGATCCAACACCGTTTTTTAGCTCATTGCACCATCCCAGTTTCAGAACCTGGCTGTATGCAAATTAGTCTGTCCCTGGCCCAGTGCATCATGGGAACAGGGCAGACCAGACTACAAAAGCCAATTCTTACACTGGGAAGGAAACAAGCTTCCGGGGACCGGTTTCTGCCATTTCAGGCGTCTTCGGCCCGGCTTGCTTGAATCCTGATGGTGCAATGAGCAAGGGACTCACATCTGAGTATACCCTTCCACGCTTAGGGTGGACAAAATTATTTACAACAAGGGGTGGTGATGGACAGAGTCTCTGAATTAAGCAGAGTACTCTCACCCAGTCAAGAGATCAGGGCTAGATCCAACACCGTTTTTTAGCTCATTGCACCATCCCAGTTTCAGAACCTGGCTGTATGCAAATTAGTCTGTCCCTGGCCCAGTGCATCATGGGAACAGGGCAGACCAGACTACAAAAGCCAATTCTTACACTGGGAAGGAAACAAGCTTCCGGGGACCGGTTTCTGCCATTTCAGGCGTCTTCGGCCCGGCTTGCTTGAATCCTGATGGTGCAATGAGCAAGGGACTCACATCTGAGTATACCCTTCCACGCTTAGGGTGGACAAAATTATTTACAACAAGGGGTGGTGATGGACAGAGTCTCTGAATTAAGCAGAGTACTCTCACCCAGTCAAGAGATCAGGGCTAGATCCAACACCGTTTTTTAGCTCATTGCACCATCCCAGTTTCAGAACCTGGCTGTATGCAAATTAGTCTGTCCCTGGCCCAGTGCATCATGGGAACAGGGCAGACCAGACTACAAAAGCCAATTCTTACACTGGGAAGGAAACAAGCTTCCGGGGACCGGTTTCTGCCATTTCAGGCGTCTTCGGCCCGGCTTGCTTGAATCCTGATGGTGCAATGAGCAAGGGACTCACATCTGAGTATACCCTTCCACGCTTAGGGTGGACAAAATTATTTACAACAAGGGGTGGTGATGGACAGAGTCTCTGAATTAAGCAGAGTACTCTCACCCAGTCAAGAGATCAGGGCTAGATCCAACACCGTTTTTTAGCTCATTGCACCATCCCAGTTTCAGAACCTGGCTGTATGCAAATTAGTCTGTCCCTGGCCCAGTGCATCATGGGAACAGGGCAGACCAGACTACAAAAGCCAATTCTTACACTGGGAAGGAAACAAGCTTCCGGGGACCGGTTTCTGCCATTTCAGGCGTCTTCGGCCCGGCTTGCTTGAATCCTGATGGTGCAATGAGCCACTATAGGTGTGGCAGGGTATACTCAGACATGAGTCCCTTTCTCACTGCTCCATCAGGATTCAAGCAAGCCGGGCCGAAGAGGCTGAAATGCCAGAAACCGGTCCCCGGTAGCTTGTTTCCTTTCTGGTGAAGAATTGGCTTGGTAGTTTGGTCTGCCCTGTTCCCATGATGCACTGGGCCAGGGACAGACTAATTTGCATATAGCCAGGTTCTGAGCTGGGATGGGGCAGTGAGATAAATAACGGTGATGGATCAAGCCCTGATCTTTGGACTGGGTAAGAGTGGTCTGCTTAATTCAGACACTCTGTTCATCACCACCCCCTTTTCTGTATCGTTTTTGGCCACTATAGGTGTGGCAGGGTATACTCAGACATGAGTCCCTTTCTCACTGCTCCATCAGGATTCAAGCAAGCCGGGCCGAAGAGGCTGAAATGCCAGAAACCGGTCCCCGGTAGCTTGTTTCCTTTCTGGTGAAGAATTGGCTTGGTAGTTTGGTCTGCCCTGTTCCCATGATGCACTGGGCCAGGGACAGACTAATTTGCATATAGCCAGGTTCTGAGCTGGGATGGGGCAGTGAGATAAATAACGGTGATGGATCAAGCCCTGATCTTTGGACTGGGTAAGAGTGGTCTGCTTAATTCAGACACTCTGTTCATCACCACCCCCTTTTCTGTATCGTTTTTGGCCACTATAGGTGTGGCAGGGTATACTCAGACATGAGTCCCTTTCTCACTGCTCCATCAGGATTCAAGCAAGCCGGGCCGAAGAGGCTGAAATGCCAGAAACCGGTCCCCGGTAGCTTGTTTCCTTTCTGGTGAAGAATTGGCTTGGTAGTTTGGTCTGCCCTGTTCCCATGATGCACTGGGCCAGGGACAGACTAATTTGCATATAGCCAGGTTCTGAGCTGGGATGGGGCAGTGAGATAAATAACGGTGATGGATCAAGCCCTGATCTTTGGACTGGGTAAGAGTGGTCTGCTTAATTCAGACACTCTGTTCATCACCACCCCCTTTTCTGTATCGTTTTTGGCCACTATAGGTGTGGCAGGGTATACTCAGACATGAGTCCCTTTCTCACTGCTCCATCAGGATTCAAGCAAGCCGGGCCGAAGAGGCTGAAATGCCAGAAACCGGTCCCCGGTAGCTTGTTTCCTTTCTGGTGAAGAATTGGCTTGGTAGTTTGGTCTGCCCTGTTCCCATGATGCACTGGGCCAGGGACAGACTAATTTGCATATAGCCAGGTTCTGAGCTGGGATGGGGCAGTGAGATAAATAACGGTGATGGATCAAGCCCTGATCTTTGGACTGGGTAAGAGTGGTCTGCTTAATTCAGACACTCTGTTCATCACCACCCCCTTTTCTGTATCGTTTTTGGCCACTATAGGTGTGGCAGGGTATACTCAGACATGAGTCCCTTTCTCACTGCTCCATCAGGATTCAAGCAAGCCGGGCCGAAGAGGCTGAAATGCCAGAAACCGGTCCCCGGTAGCTTGTTTCCTTTCTGGTGAAGAATTGGCTTGGTAGTTTGGTCTGCCCTGTTCCCATGATGCACTGGGCCAGGGACAGACTAATTTGCATATAGCCAGGTTCTGAGCTGGGATGGGGCAGTGAGATAAATAACGGTGATGGATCAAGCCCTGATCTTTGGACTGGGTAAGAGTGGTCTGCTTAATTCAGACACTCTGTTCATCACCACCCCCTTTTCTGTATCGTTTTTGGCCACTATAGGTGTGGCAGGGTATACTCAGACATGAGTCCCTTTCTCACTGCTCCATCAGGATTCAAGCAAGCCGGGCCGAAGAGGCTGAAATGCCAGAAACCGGTCCCCGGTAGCTTGTTTCCTTTCTGGTGAAGAATTGGCTTGGTAGTTTGGTCTGCCCTGTTCCCATGATGCACTGGGCCAGGGACAGACTAATTTGCATATAGCCAGGTTCTGAGCTGGGATGGGGCAGTGAGATAAATAACGGTGATGGATCAAGCCCTGATCTTTGGACTGGGTAAGAGTGGTCTGCTTAATTCAGACACTCTGTTCATCACCACCCCCTTTTCTGTATCGTTTTTGGCCACTATAGGTGTGGCAGGGTATACTCAGACATGAGTCCCTTTCTCACTGCTCCATCAGGATTCAAGCAAGCCGGGCCGAAGAGGCTGAAATGCCAGAAACCGGTCCCCGGTAGCTTGTTTCCTTTCTGGTGAAGAATTGGCTTGGTAGTTTGGTCTGCCCTGTTCCCATGATGCACTGGGCCAGGGACAGACTAATTTGCATATAGCCAGGTTCTGAGCTGGGATGGGGCAGTGAGATAAATAACGGTGATGGATCAAGCCCTGATCTTTGGACTGGGTAAGAGTGGTCTGCTTAATTCAGACACTCTGTTCATCACCACCCCCTTTTCTGTATCGTTTTTGGCCACTATAGGTGTGGCAGGGTATACTCAGACATGAGTCCCTTTCTCACTGCTCCATCAGGATTCAAGCAAGCCGGGCCGAAGAGGCTGAAATGCCAGAAACCGGTCCCCGGTAGCTTGTTTCCTTTCTGGTGAAGAATTGGCTTGGTAGTTTGGTCTGCCCTGTTCCCATGATGCACTGGGCCAGGGACAGACTAATTTGCATATAGCCAGGTTCTGAGCTGGGATGGGGCAGTGAGATAAATAACGGTGATGGATCAAGCCCTGATCTTTGGACTGGGTAAGAGTGGTCTGCTTAATTCAGACACTCTGTTCATCACCACCCCCTTTTCTGTATCGTTTTTGGCCACTATAGGTGTGGCAGGGTATACTCAGACATGAGTCCCTTTCTCACTGCTCCATCAGGATTCAAGCAAGCCGGGCCGAAGAGGCTGAAATGCCAGAAACCGGTCCCCGGTAGCTTGTTTCCTTTCTGGTGAAGAATTGGCTTGGTAGTTTGGTCTGCCCTGTTCCCATGATGCACTGGGCCAGGGACAGACTAATTTGCATATAGCCAGGTTCTGAGCTGGGATGGGGCAGTGAGATAAATAACGGTGATGGATCAAGCCCTGATCTTTGGACTGGGTAAGAGTGGTCTGCTTAATTCAGACACTCTGTTCATCACCACCCCCTTTTCTGTATGTTATACTTTTGGCAAAATTGAATCAGTTCCCAACAAAATTGTCAATTTAAATACAGGTTAGACCTGTTGTCCATGCAAAATTCCAGCACTATTTTTTAGGAATCAAAAATGAACTCACAGTCGTACTAATCTTACCACACCCCAGAAACAAAAGAAAATAGTTTACTCTGAGAAAGTATCTTTTAATTGAATACTGAAAATTGATGCATGTTTTGAAGATAAAAATTCTAACTCCCAAGCACACGTATATTACAAAACACGGTTTCCCTTTCTTTTCAGGAACACACATATGTAACACACAAAGAAAATATAGGTCAATAATTTCGATCTTCAATTCAAATTCTTGTCTTGCTTTATTCGGATTTCTTCCAAACAGCAAACAACAGCCAACGCGTTTCGTCGCTATAGGCAGTAGTTCCGCGACTTTCTCAAGGCTATCATTTCCAATGGAGTGCTTTTCCGCGTGATGATAATTCCAACCCACACGTGGGTTCTGGTGATAGCAAAGCACGCTATGTATGCGTAAAAACTTCTTTATATTCTTTCACGAGTGTTCAGTCATTCTGCTGTTTCAGCTAGAGTGACCCAGCTACGGACAGTATCATGTCGCCATCGTATTGCTCACACACGAGCAAGACAAGAATTTGAATTGAAGATCGAAATTATTGACCTATATTTTCTTTGGGTGTTACATATGTGTGTTTCTGAAAAGAAAGGGAAATCGTGTTTTGTAATATACGTGTGCTTGGGAGTTAGAATTTTTGTTGTTGTAAGAGCTTTGTCTCTCGTTTCATGGAGTTTTGTGATTCTCCATTCCCTTGAGCACCGCCAAATCAATTTTGAATTACTAATTATCCAGTGCAACTCTAAAACCTTAGGCGCCATAAACCTATGAGTATAACCACGTTGCTTTTGCTTTGCATGTTTTGAAGATAGATGGCTTTCAAGCACCTTCTTGTGGGCGAGTGCATCTTAGCCCTTTAGGCTGCATCATGAGTTCAAAGCTCAATACTTTCCTCACTTCCTACTACATGCATTTATCAAGTATGCATGGTTTGCATTATTTTTTGCCTTTTCAGATCATATACATATATTGATGTCTGTCTTCTTTCACCAACAATGTACTGTTCTTGTACAGATTATGTCAAATATGAAACAGTGCAGCGCTCTGTTGTAACTGGGATTTGAGCTTCTGGAAGGTTTTGAAAATGTAAAATGTCATCTTCACTTACATTCAATTAAAATTTACAAATTGGCTGTGTTTCTTTTTTAAAAAACATAGGTAAGTGTACTTGCCAAACAAATCCCAAGGGCTGATTTTACTTAGTGATTGCTCAGACCTACCGCCTTGTAAAAAATCACTGTGTGAGGAGGGATGGGGCCTTGGAGGGGGTAGGGCTTCATGCTGAGAACAGCCTGAGAGGCCCTTTTGCCCTCTCCCATCACCAACCTCCCATACTCCCCCAACGAAAACTTTGTGCCACTGCCACCGATGTTTTCACAGCCCTTAATGGACATCAGCTGTCTAAAGTCTCAAATGAAGAGGTGGATCCCCACTTGATTCAAGGGTTTCCAGCTCACCCTGCCTGCCACCGTGTGATATCAGTTTTTCACTGTGTGAAGGGAGCTGATATTGTGTGACACACAGTGGCACTGTGTGAGTTGGCAGATCTGGCTTGCTTCACTAATAGTATTAAAGGGTGAATTATAGTTGGGCAGGTGGCCCACATGCTCACCAAAGTGAGGACCTCTGCTGTCCTGGTGTAGGTCTGCTCTGTCCTATTGTGACATCCCCACCTGCATGAGGTGAGAAGGGAAAGAACAGGCAGGTGAGCTGTGATTAACAAAGAAGTCACGTGAGTGGTTAGAGTGGTTAGGATTGTGCGGCACATGATAGTGGCGAGTGAGGCAGCCATCTGTGCATATCGGTGTAAGGAAATGATATCAGTCCTTAGTGAAGGGAGAGTGAAACCAATAAGTCTTGTGACATTGCTTAGGTGTCCTACAATAAATTATTGCTTGCATCGATTTATAATGTTCCTATAATTTATTACATTCATATCTCGCAGTTTGATTATCATTATATTAAAAGCTGATGAAAAGTGGTAAAATTCTAATTTGGTGAGGCCCAGCCCACTAATGCCCTCATATGAGGGGCTGTTTAATTTCACTGAGGCCGGTAACAACACTTACCAGCCCCATCCTAACTATGAGAATCCTGGGAACACATTGGTCGTGATAAGTTTCACTGAGATTTCAACTGCTGAAATCTCCAGAGAGATTTCAACTGCTGAAATCTCCAGAGAGAAATGTGGAATTACCACGGCAAGTGAGCCTGGAATTACTGATTTCATCTATAATTCCTCCTTTTTCATGTGATCTTCAGGGATACAACTTTATTCCCTGTTGAACGTGGACCCGGAGTTACCAGCTCCACGGTATGAGTAAATCCAATGGAGAAAGAGTTTATGGGGCCAATTTTGGTTGTTCATAATAATGGTCTGAGTCATTACATGGGGTTCAACAAATGTCATGTATTACTGTGGATGGTGGAGGCATCTCCTTAATCCATAATTTGGCTGGAATTGCCATATTATCAATATGCATCTGGATCTTCCAGACAAAATTCTGTGAACACTTTTTCGTGCACATTCATGGGACAGATCTGTTTGCCCCCTTCATAAAACCGTTAAATTCCTAAGAGAGAAAGCCGGTCGAATTACCCTTAAAATGTAGACTAAACTGACTTCGCCTGCCCAGATGTGCAGACCTGTGATTCACAAAGGAAGCAGATAAAACAAACATTTAATTTGAAAGTATGCAGCGCCCGCTGTCGATATCGAGTAAAACCACTTCCAGTTACCCCTTAAACCCTGCTTCACATCACCAGATTGTGTGAAGTTACCTTGGTCAAACCTCCTGGCACAACTCATTGCACTTTAACCTTTTAATGCAATTATATCCACTTTAGTTCAAAGTGAACTAGAGATTGATTTACCGGAAATTGCGCCTTTGTTTTGGCACAAAAAAGTGTCTGTTATTAAAGAGCTGGCATTGAAAGTATTCTGCAACCTGCATTACATTGCTAAACTATTAAAATGTAATTGTTTTGGTTTTTTTTTCGCTTTGCAGAGCCTCAAACTTGTCGCCTTGAGAACAGTTGAGAGGGCTGGGTGGCAATTAGTGACTGACTTAAGAGAGCCAGGCTCTGATGACGAGCTGCCCGAGTAATCGCAGCAAAAAATGGCAGCTGCCATTTCCGCCATATTTACAAATCAGCCTGGAAATTGTATGAAAATATGGACAGAAGACTGCCTCCGATGGGCCTCTGTGTGCCCTTCAAAGTGACCCATACAGTTGTTTGAGGTGCAAGCTCTGATCTAGACGTTTTATATTATGTCAATTGGAACAGCGTTTTCTACATGCAGCTGAGCGATTCACGCTCAGAGAATTTTTGCAGCTAAATGGGAGCTTATATTTTTGTTTTTAAGCAACTGAGATCAATGTTGCCTTCTGGGTGTTAAAGGCATTTGCAAATCATAGGACTTTCAGGCATATGCCGAAAGGAGGTGGTTCCATTATCCCTAAAAAGGTGAATCAACTGTGTTCCACAGCCTAGGACTATTTATCCGATCAGACCTACGCCCATGAATCCACTATCTGAACTTCCGGTGGTGCATGGTCAGTGTTATGAAGGATACACGTAGTCAAATAATAGATAATCCTTTATTCATGGACATAACCCCTATGACAGAGGAAATCGCGGACGCAGCCGCCGGTCAGCTCTCTCCACCCAATCTGCCCACAACAGCATACATTCTTAAGGAATGTTCAAGCTATTTCAATTCACAACAAATGCTAGCAACATAGAGCGTGAGGGTTCGAGCACAGGAACACATCCATGTAGTGCTCGAGCCAGGAAAAGCATAGTACTGGCTCGAGACACAACATGGTGCAGCTCGAGACATAACAGTCAGGACCTAAGGTTAGACATCCAGCACCTTTGCTGTAAATGGTCCTGTGTGTGGTACAGAGAGCTTGGAGGAGTCAGCACCATGTGTTTAAAGTTGATTAAAAAAAATGTATGCACATGCACTCTGACGGCCTACTTTTTGTCATCTTTGGCAGAGGTGAATGAGATTTCTAGAGAGGCCTTTGTAGATAGTGTCGCTGTAGTCCAGTTGGCCCATGAGGAGGGATCGGCACACACATCGGTTTTTAACAGCATAGGTAGGGCTTTTAACAGACACCTTAGTTGGAAATTGGTCCCACCAGTGCTTAAATTGTAAAAGAATAAGAGCCGGTCCCCAAAGCTCTGCAGAAGCCCATGGCGGGCGCAGTTAAATATCAGCCAATGAATACCAAGGCTGTGTAACCTTAAATCCAACTCATGCCTCTTTTTTTTTGTTTTATTTGTTTTACTGCCAGACACTCCATGCCCCTCTATCTCACTCTTTCTCCCTTTGTGTATTGTTCCCTCTCTTGCTCTCAGTAAATGTTTGATGCAGAAAAATAAGTGCAGGTCCTCAAAAATGAGGGCCGGTGGCCCTCACCGGCAACCACCGGCCCAAATTAAGTACTGGGTGCCACTGTCCACAGCATCTGAGTGAGTGGCAAAGATTACTTCTGATGGACCAAAAGGAACCAATTGAAATTAAAAAAAATTCTAATACAGAGGTTAAATCATTAATAATGCCTTCCTAGATGACGGTATTCCGTAATTGATGTGGAAGTACTTAAGTACTTCCACATCTAAATTAACAAGTTTCATCACTGCGACCACAAAAATGTACAAAACCTTATCTGTTCATTACAACAAAAAAAATCTTAAAATGGACACACACACAGCCATAATGAATTAGTAAATTGGTTTGAGTTCCTAGCAATGTGGAATAGAGTTCTACCAGTTGAGTTTACATTTATAGAAAACGTCAGATCTATTTGTTTACTAGTGTGAAACAGCATGCATGCCAGCTCATGTCGTATTTGGTATCACAATAGATATTGTATTATGACATTTTTGAACTTTTGCAAATCTTTTGACTGTTTAGGCAGTATTTGATTGCTTTCTTTGCTTGGTTCCAGGAATGTACACATCGGTTTCCCCTGAAGAAGAGCTCCAGGCTGAAATGAATTGGAGAAAGAAGATGTATTTCATTTTGTAAATATAAATAATGGATGTTAAAGCTTATTCTGGATTAATAAAAATAAATGATTATATAATCATGAAGTAAACATTGTCCACGTTAACAGAGCTAACAACAACAAAATAAAACTTGTTGAAAGAAAGAGTGTGATGGCAAATCAATAGCCGTGCTACCAGAGGGGGACGTTTGCCTACAGAAGGCGAGTGCTTGTCGCTAAACCGTCACAAAGTTTATAGACCTTTTGGGGCGTCTTTCACAGCACACTGAACTATATAACTAGAGAAGAAATGGCCACTATTAAAAACAGTTGAGAGTGCCACTTGGAGTTTCCATATAGACATTTTAAATGATTGGAGGTCTAATATGTATGCAACTGTGTAAAGTAAATTTTGAACATGAAATAGAGGGCCTTATTTAGATCGGCAGAGCTCCTACTCTAGTTAATGTCAGGGAATCACCAGGTTTACACCAGCAGATTCCCTGCTGTCTCCAGCAGTGTAAACCTCTGACCTGGTGGACCATTCACCAAAGGGCCACCAGGTCCCAATATTGGTCATTTCACCTTTTGAGGGCAAAGCAACGTTTATTAATTTTCCCCCTGCCCACTATGCTATTCATGGAGGACAAGGGCCAGAAAATTGAATGTCCCCCACTGGAAGGAAAGAAAGCTCCCCGTGTGCCAGGAACATTTATTTTTTTTGTTTGGAGAAAGCAACTCCTGTTTTGGGAGTTTGTTTTCTCTGAAAAAAAGTTTGCTGAGTAGGGTTATTATACATGGTACCCACTCAGAAAACCTTCAGTGCTGTGCAGGAACCCGATGCAGCAGTGGCAGCTTTCATAGCACAGAGATTATCGTTAGGTAGCTCGAAATATAGAAATAGATAGGACTGTCCCCCACCCCTTGGCAGTCTAGCAGGTCATTTTCCAGGGTCACACATTATTTTTTTTTTACAACCATAAAATATAACACTTAAAATTATTACAATGTAAGTTAAAAGACAATGTCACGATAAAATGCATCATTATGTCTGGATATGTGCAAAATTTCCCACTCATTAATAACCATGTTCATAAGTTCACGATGAAGTGCATCATTATGTCTGGATATGTACAAGATTTTCCAACTCATTAGTAACCATATTCACAGGTTCAATGTCCGCTTTTTTTAAAGAATGTGTCAATCAAGGTTAAAAACTTTACCCCTCGACAAATTAAAATATTTGATTATCCCCCTGCCCAGCGGGTAATAGTCTGCCTACAAGTACGAATATTCCGCTCTTTTATAACTGGTTTTAAAAGCGTTCTTCTCGCTTCGCTGACTGTAGGACAGACACACATCACGTCTACAAGTTACATTATGATATTTCCCTTTCCAACTTGGTTGCAAATCCTTGGTATCGTGTACTCCAAATCGAAACAGCATATACTTCTTTTTTAGAAACAATTTGAAGTGAGCTGCTAGATAGTCTTGTGGTTTTAGTTTTACATAAGAATTTATCACTGTCCAAGAATGTCGTCTTTTTGCCACTATATTTTTGTCGTCTAGGAAAGATAATTTTTTTGCGGCGCCATTGCACACTCTGTTGAACGCTACCCTCTCCATCTTACCATCCAGTGCCTCTTAAATGTCAAGTTCCGTACCGGAGCTATTCTTAGGTGTTCACCCCATAAGTAAAGGGTTTTTTGATCAAACTGGGCCCTTATTTCTGTCCAGCATAGATTGTTCAGGGTACCGGTTTCCGAAGAGCAAAGTTTCCAACATAATGTTACAAAAACAGATTGCCAATGGAATTTCTGGTTTTGAAGTCCAAATTCCAGGCGAATCTGTGCTGGTGGCACTGCTCTAGGGAGCTTAAAAACAGCTTTATACACTTTTGTCTGTAAATCGTTTAAAATTCCAAATTCCCGACCATGCCATATTTCCAATCCGTAAGCCAGTGCTGAAAGTAAATGTGCTGCCATGGTTTTTAAAAGATGACTATAAGACGGGCAATTCAATTTTATTTGTAGCTGTTTATATGCGAAAATTAAGGTTTGTGCCTTTGCTCTTATTGCACTTTTTGATCCGTAAAGGACATGCATCGCCCTAAATTGATGCCCAAATACTTCTAAGTGCTAACTTCCTCTATTTCTTTACCCTTGGTGAACCACTTGAATTTTTTGGGTCTTGGGCCTACTAATCGCACCACCTTTGGTTTTTCCTATTTATCTCCAGCCCCTGGTGGTCGAAGTAGTTAGTCAGGTGGTCAATGACTCTTTGTAAGCCAATAGGGGTTTGGCTTAGGACCACTATGTCATATGCATATTCCAGATACTGTATGTGGTCCTCTGCCAATTTCGGGGGATGGCCATTTACTTTTAACAAATGGTTGTTCAGGTCTGCAAGGTACAAGTTAAAAAGGCTTGGGGACAAAACACACACCTGTTTCAGGCCATTTGTTTATATCAATCATAGATGATGCTTTGCTACCATCTCCCATCTTCACTCGGGCCCAGGTTTCACTATGGAGGCCTACTATGGAGTTAATTAGTTGTTATGGTACACTTCATCCTTTCAATTTTGTCCATAGTTGTTCACGTGGGACTCTGTCAAATGCCAATTTTAAATCTATATATCATACAAATAGACCTGATTTCTTTCAAATTGCTTTTTCTGTAAGGAGTGCTATAGCTGCCAAGTTTGTGCTTGTACCCATTCCTTGCCTAAAACCGGTTTGATATTTTGGAATTATACCTTTCTCCTCCATCCATTCCTGTGGATGTAGTAATAAACAGGAAGCATAAAGTTTTGCATCAACATCCGTCAGGGCTATGAGCCTGTAATTACTAGGCTCATTGCGATTACCATTTTTATATATAGGACAAAATATGCTCCCTCTCCAAGAATTAATGATCTTGTTTTGAGAATACAAATAATTAAAGAGCGGAGCAAGAAAATGTGCCCAAAATTCTGCATTGTGTTTGAAGATTGCGTTTGGAAGCCCATTAGGCCCTGCAGTTCCCTCAGTTTTCAATTTGGTTATTACTTCTTTTAGTTGGTTGTTGTCAATTAAGGTGTTTAAGCCATTATGATTTGGTTCCTGTGATCTGTCTTCAAATTGAACCTTATCGTGGTGGACTAAGATTTCTTCATGTTATGCTATTTTCCAGGAAGTGGAGCTGATGTCAAATTTTGTATGCTTATCCTCCTGCAGAATGACCGGCCCAAGTTCCAAATTCATAACATTTTATGGTTTGTATTATTGTATTCATTTTGTATATGTTGTTCCCATATCTTCTCACTTATTCCTGCTTTTAGAGACATTCCTGTTCCCTTAGTTAACTTGTTTATTACTGTTAGACAGTTTGCTGGCTCAGAGTAATTTTTCCCAGAGCTTTTCCATACGTTCCTATTTTGCTCACAGCCGCTCTCAACTCCGTTCTGCTCCACTGCTGCTCCTCTGCTCCTCGCAAAACTTGGAATGGATTACACACCTAGGATGAACAGAAATATTGCTGGGGAGTCAATGAAGATCTCATATCTCTGTGGAAAAATGTCTTAGCAGGATGAGTCACCACTGTGTCCTGCTGTCTAACATTGAAGATCATCTTCATCTTATTTAGCCAGTTTTGCAAATGTACATAGTCGACCACATGGCAATACTCAAACTGTGTTTCTTAGTTGATCAGAGGTATTGTGAACAAATTGCCTGATGTGCTTCACTCAGAAAAGAGTAGAGTCAAACATTACCCCCAATTTTTTACTAAGTATGGTCCAGAAGAAAGGTCTATACTCCTTCATTTAATTTTTCATGAAAAGTTCAGGGTTGTCCTTGTTTAGTTCCAATCAATTTCATATCATTCAGGCTTTTGACGACTTAGAGACAGAGGCAACAGTCAATTGTTTTTGAACCACCTACTTTGAAGTAGAGAGCAGAGTTAACAGCATTTCGATGTACTCAGCTCTTTCTGACTAGCATGCACATGAATAACCCTGCTCCCTCTTCTGCACTATATAAAGCCAGCCGTGGAGCTAGTAGCAGTGTCATATTCAATCATACACAGGTGCCACTGAGCCCTATAAACAATGTCTCCTGAAACAACTTCAGGGCTCTACAAAAAGACAAAAACCATGAGAATTATAGCAAACACTAACCCTGCCACACAACACAAGGACTCCTTACTAGCCGACTTAATAAATATTAACTTACCATTACCCTTCTATGGACTGGAGTAGCCAATGCCTTATTATCACAAGAGTAATAGAACAACAGTGAGCAACCCAATAAACCCTTGAGGGCTTGGGTAATTGAAATAGAAGGGTAAATATGCAGTCAAGGGCATTTGTTTGAGTAGTGTTTAGTGATTTAAAACTGACTTAATAGGATTAACTAATAAATCCAAAGTGAACTTAATTCATCAACATTAATTGAACCAACAAAGAATATAACACGTGAAACATGAAAGACGAACACAAAGGTGTATTGAAAAAAGGAGAATTTATCGAGTTCAATGGTCAGAGCTTTAGTATACAGGTGAAATTCATTCAAAAATGTTTAGGTTTTGTAGGTACAGAAACAAATTAATTGAGAAAAGACTCAACAAAACCTAAATACACCTATCTAAAATCAATATGAAATAAAACAAGAAATAGATGAGGTGAAAGTCGACGTTTCGGTCTCTTAGATGATGCTTTGTGAGACCATCTTCAGGACAGAAGTCATATGTGTACTGTATAAAAGACCAGCGTAATCCTAATCAATTTGATGAACGCCTTATATGCATAGAATCGCGCCTTTTGAGAGGGGGCGATTGGATCTTTACCGCTCCTATTCTCTTAAGTTGGAAGAGCTCCTCGGTACAACCGGTAAATATGTAAATTAGAATTCGTCCGGAAGTCCTGAAAATCAGAACGGACGCCCAGGAATCTAGCGTATCGATGCAGAGAGCAGTCCAATGAATTTTCAATATGATTTCCAACAGACGTTATAGCGATCCAGTAATCTTATTTTTAAAAAAGGGGAAGAATCTCGCCAGTATCCCAATGTGAATCACGGACACGAGAAATCAGAGAAGTAATCACTCTTGTGTCTCTATGCACATCGGTCATAGAACGGGAAGTAGAATGCATTCTACTTCCCGTTCTATGACCGATGTGCATAGAGACACAAGAGACCGAAACGTCGACTTTCACCTCATCTATTTCTTGTTTTATTTCATATTGATTTTAGATAGGTGTATTTAGGTTTTGTTGAGTCTTTTCTCAATTAATTTGTTTCTGTACCTACAAAACCTAAACATTTTTGAATGAATTTCACCTGTATACTAAAGCTCTGACCATTGAACTCGATAAATTCTCCTTTTTTCAATACACCTTTGTGTTCGTCTTTCATGTTTCACGTGTTATATTCTTTGTTGGTTCAATTAATGTCGATGAATTAAGTTCACTTTGGATTTATTAGTTAATCCTATTAAGTCAGTTTTAAATCACTAAACACTACTCAAACAAATTCCCTTGACGGCATATTTACCCTTCTATTATTATCACAAGGACAGTCTCAGACAGCACGCAAACTGGTCAACTTACACTACTAGTCAAAAACCCAGAGCAGATTTAGAAGATACAAAGAACGTCCTCCTGATGACCAACCTCCCATTCCTTTGCCAAAGTCCTTGAAACAAGTGTACTATCACAAATAAACCGACACATCCTGAACTACAACCCCCACGACACTTTTCAGCCGAACTGCAGAGCTGGCTGCAGCCATTTGTAACATCCCTGACACTGCCCTCACCATTTTGGATAAAGGAGAATCCTTTCTTACATACTCTTTGACCTTTTCTCAGCTTTTGATACACTTAATCCCAACATTTTTCTAAACACCATAAAGTCATGGATGGGGCTGTACAGTACAGATTTGTATTACATAATATATTGAGATCAAACATTATTGAAGGTTTAGTAAATAAAAATGTCATGTCACGGTTTTGGGACACTTAATGGGTGGAATCTTTAGAACTATTTTTATTTCAAAATGGTACCAACGTTACTAATTGACTGTGTATCATTTTAACATAACTAATCTGTTTGGTCAGAGATGTGGTCCACTTTCTTTCACTAGTGAGGATGTGTTCCAAACCTAATTTAAATATTTCAGAATAAGATTCACATCAGGATTGTTTATTTAAGAATCTTAAAAGATGGAAACCTGCCATGGTATACAGGATGTAATCTTTAATTCTGATCCATTGCTTTAAACCAATGTTACCTTTGGCAGGCTAAGCATACGTCTTAAAGAAGTACTTTCAATAGGATCCCAGATGTTGCAAGGATCTTAGAATGAAACTTTGTATCCATGTAGGGCATTACATGAATAAGCTTTTAGAAATGGAGCCAATGAAAACCACTCATAAGCATGATTACATTTCACCAGAGACCCACTTTGCAGTAAAATCCTTTTCTTAACCATCTTCATGTTTGTCAAGTATTTAATAAACTGTAACCCTAGATTTTGGATCAAATGTAACCCTAGATATTTATAAAAATTTACTACCCCAAATTTGTTAAAAGCAAGTGACCATTGAAAATTAGGAACTTTTTTTTTAACCAACATTATGATCTTTGGGTTTTTTTTAAATTATTTTTTTTCGAAAATAAATTCTCCTTACAATATGTAAACAATGTATCAAGTTGCCACTGAAAGCCTATAGCTGTATAATCTAGAAGTTTCAGCATGAAGGAGGCGCTGAATATGAGTAGAGTCCATTTTAGGGGAACAAATTGTAGCTGTCTTTAAGACAGAGGGCACATCTGCCACAAATACACTAAAAAGAGATGGCCCAAATCATAGCCTTGATGTAGGTTTATCAACATTGTGATTCTTCTAGAAAAGGCATCCCTTACAAGGTTTTCACTGGTGGTGACTGACAGCAAAGAAGGACATCAAACCATCTACCCAATAAATAAAGGGTGGACAGTGGGATGATGTCCATACTCCAATGCCCAGCACTCCAGCAGGCTGTTTGAGTAAGCTTCCCATTCACAGAACCAACAGGGATATCACTAACGGGAAAAAGATGTTCCATCGATTGACATATATCATGGAGCTGTCTTGTTCGCCCTGCCAGATACACATAGGGGTCGATTCCGGTTCGGGAAAAACCACTCCGAATAGCCGAAAGGAGCGTTTTTCCCGTACGAATCTTACCCTGCAACGTCCCCCGTGCGTATGACGAAGTACGATTCGTACCAGGAGCAGGACTCCGAATTAAATCCCCATACGAATCTCCCTCGGAACCCGCTGTACGCCACATCCGTACGGTTCGCAGCTGGTTTTTCTGACCCAGCAAGTATGAATCGTGTTGGGTACGCACAACATTTTTTTTACGGGAGCCGAAAACGTCCAGAGAAGCAGAATTCGCCTCGAAACAGGTACGGAACGCCCCCCCGGGTACGTTGGGTACACCCCATGATCGCAGGGGTACGGTGCGTATCCCTGGGATCATGTGGTGTATGCACCGTAACCCGCAATCGCAGGGTGTACACACCATACCCCATGTTCGCTGGGTGTAAGGTGCGTACACCCTGCGATCGCGGGGTACGGTGCGTACACCCCATTGTCGCAGGGGTACGCACCGTACCCCTGCAATCATGGGGTGTACGCACCGTACAGTGTGTATGTGAATGTGTGCTTTTCCGTACGAATCGCCCTTACCTGACGTGGACCGTACGAATCGCGTCCTCATCCCCCGGTCTGGATCGTACTCATCGGTTCGTACGGCATGTTCACGATTCGTACAGAGAGGGCTCCGGAAAAGAATTGTATGGATGATTTTTTTCCTGAATCGGAATCGACCCCATAATGTCATTGATATAGCTTCCCCAAAACAGAAGATGGGGTGTGAAGTCCTGTAATTTGTAATTTTCAATACCAGAATTTTCCAACTTAGTCCCTTGTGTTTGGAGGTAGTATTCTTTGTTGCAGTTGAAGATATTGTGTGTAAGGCAAACGTGTAGCACGTTCAGTAGCATATTCAGTGAGCCTAGGTAGTGAACTGATTCGGTGTAAAGGGCTTTCTTTACTGCTTTTATGCAATGCTCATGTTGTATGGCGGTATATAGGCTTGTGACATCAAAGGTGGTAAAAAATAGTGACCATCACCTCATATTTTTGAAGGGGAAGATTCATTAATGACATCCTCAATAACAGTGAACGGAACAAAAACCTTAAGGAAATTAATTTTCTGGACCTAACGACGTACATCAAGAATACCACAATCCATACAACTTTTTATAGGAAAACTACTGCTGTGGTAAATAAATTACAGCGTATGCAAAATTTGGCAGTCAAGCAACTCTGGGCCTGCCCTGGCATGTCTCATCTTCTTCTCCACTGTGTACGTTAAACTGACTTCTAGTGGCTAAAAGGATTGTTTTATAGATCTCTTTGTATGGTGCAACGCGGTATTCATAATTCTGGTCCTGCTTACTCGAGGAAAAGGTTTTAGTTGTGCAGTCCAAATAGGTTCCTTTGCTCTATGGGCGCCATTTTCTCTACAGCCCCCAGGTTTGTATGTGCTTGTTTTGTTTTGGTGGTGGTGGTGGTAAAGTTATGGAACACTCTGCCATTTACTTTGCAGAAAACCACTATTCATTTGCATTTTAGAAAGGCTATAAAAACGTGGTTGTATTGATTATAGTCCTTCTTCCAAATGGGAATGTAAGGATTGAACTGACTTATTATTTTGTTAGTTTTGTGCTTTTGTAGGTTTAGGTTGGTGTAGTAGATTTAGCTCTCAGCACTAGGACACCTTTTTGGTATTTGTGCTCCTATAAACTCTTAACAAAACATTATTGCAGCTACCTCCATTTTACAAGCCACCAGCTGCTACCCACCGTCTATCATTTGGAAAACCCCTAAAGGAGAGCTTTTAGGAATTAGGCGATATTGCTCCCAGGATAACCAATTTAAAGAAAAATAAGGTGCACTATTCAGTAGCCTGGAAGAAAAGGGTTACAAAAGACCTAGGCACAAAAGAATTGTGGAAGAAACTCAGAGAGTACCTTAAAATGCCTTGATTTGAGAGCAATTGCCCAACAATGATACACTATGCTTCTCTACACAGTTCCACATTGGCCATCAACAGATGTGTTGCATTCTACAAAAACAGTGGCACCTACTGGGGAATAATTTATCTATCAGTGACAGTATCCTGCTCAACCCTTAGATGAGTTTCTGAAGAACAACAAACGTGTAAGAAACATTTTGTCAATCAGAATTCATAGACAGAAGGAAATCTCCAATTACTTTTTTGGATAATTCAATAGGTTTTTATATATGCCATGACTGCTCAATATGCAAATTTGGATTTAACAAACTCAAAACAAATGCACCCAATAATAATGTGAGGATTCCAAAACACAATAGATTAACTGGAAAAGTAGCTATGTAGCATACACAATACTGTTCCCCTGCCTCATGACCTACATAGGCTGTGCCACTAGACTACTGACAACATGAATACAAAAACATTACTGCAACATACATAAATCAGATACAAGTCTCCCCTTAACTGAACACTTTCTCAAGTTTCATCAACACAACTGACAATTTTAATTTATTGGACTTGATCACACCTTCAGTTAGACAAGGCAACCAAGAATTCAAAAATATGATGAGAAAAGCAAATACATTCTGCAACTGGTCATAGTCCAACATGGACTTAATAAAAAGACTGAAATGTATTACATTTTGAAAAAAAAATACAAAGTGAATATTCTTCAGCCAGACGTCTTTTTGAAGCATTAAGGGCCTGATTAGAATGGTACCCTATCAAAGATGAGACCACACGACAGGCTGTTGGCGGTCCCGCACCAGGCATTACGATGCAACGGCCACCACCGCAGTCGCAATGCCTATATTTTGCATTGCGGTGGGTGCTGATGGCTGCAGCTCCCGCCACAATGCAAAAATGGGATACTTTACATATCCCTGCACTACGTGTCAGGTACCATGTGGTGCCTGCCACATGGTGCTGGGATATGTAGGGGAGCACCATAGGTCCCCCCAGTACCCATAGCTTACAGCCAGGGGGGAAGGTGGGCCCACTACGGCCCTAAAGTCCCTTTCCGCCTTCCTCTTCATGGTGGGTTAACTGCCATGAACAGGCGGGAGGAAAGGGAAATCGTAATACCTGGTAGGCACCGCCACCATTGTTAGGACTACGAGCCCCTCTGTCGGATGCGTGGCGGTCTGTCTTTCCCACCGCCACACATCCGCCCGTCATTCAAATATGGCAGGCGGATGTGATGAGTCTGATGTTGGAGGGACCGCCACCGACGGGCTATCAGTGGCAGTCCCACCACCATCCTAATCGGGCCCTAAATTCTTTGCACATAAACAAATATGGCACCAGCCCGTCCTTGCCCACACCTTTTATAGAACCATTCCATCATGATAGAGTTACTTTCAAACACAGATATGTGCCAATACCAATGACTAGCTCCCCCACTCATGCTCTAACATGTTACCAAATCCACTGCAAATGGTATTACCACCCTGGACTGAATATGATGTCCCTAAACTATCTGATCATGACCACCGCACCTACCATGTCAATCCTCTCCTCAAAACATTAACCAAGCCTCATCCTTCTTTTCGTTTGAAACCAATGACTTTCTTATGCATACTATCATGTATCTATAATAAGGGAATTAGATGGTTGTTGATTAATTATATAAAATTACCTAAGAACTATGGGATCTATTACGATTGCAGGCGAAAAAAAAAGTCCGCCCGCCACTGTAACGGAATGCGGGACCGTCCGCAAGGGGTGCAGCGGTCCCGCACCTGCAATTAGGATGCCACTGCCACTGTGGCAGTGACATCCCCTATTCCCAGCATTGTGGCGGGTGGTGCTCACAGCTCCACCCGCCACAATGCTGGGAATGCATGTTGTGCATTGGCATGCACAAGGTGACAGGCACCGCAGGGTGCCTGCCACGTTGTCCATGCCAATGCGGCGGGGTACCATAGGTACCCCCCATGTGCACCCACCCCCTCAACTTCCTGGGGGTCTACTATGTGCCCCCAAAGGCAAAAACCGCATACTTTTCCATGGCGTCAATGCCACCATGGAAAGGCACATCTCCGCCTGTATGCTAATATGGATGGCGGTGTCTTGCAGACAACGCCATCATGTTAAACCCCTTTTCCGCCTAGTCGACTCGTCGAAAGGTGGAAAAGCGGCAGATGGTCTTCTTGTCCGCCACGGACCCCCCAGCCATTATAATATGGCAGAGGTCATTCATGCGGGGATGGTGGGCCGATTGGCCCCGCCGGCCCGGTGGTGGCTACAGCCAGCCCGGCAGGGGCGATCTGCCCGCCATCCTAATGGGCCCCCATGTATGTATTATTGTGATTATTATCAAAAATTGACAGTATATGAGATTTATCAGACCATCTTTTCGATAATCTACAAGTATCCTCACACACATTAAGGTTGGAAAACCGGGATTGATGCGCTCTTTGAGAACTATCATTTCTAAATTTAATGATTCGATAGTACTGTGATCATCTCTACGGCATCAACGAACTGTTGAATTTCTGGCTGGTAAACCAGATATTTAGGATCCCTCTCTTTCCGGTCCTCACCTCACATGTCATACCTGTGCTTTTGACTCCTTTGTGAACCCTTATATGACTGTGTTTCACATGTCTCCTCCCCACATCCGATGTAATATTTGTTTGGACTTGTTTATTAATGGTAACTATTGTTTTTTATGCACCCTTGTATAGTCTCTTTTTACCAGATCTTTCTTTACATGTAATTTGCTGTTCAGCTGAATCTAACTATTTGGTCGTAAGTGTATATATAATTATTAACATGCTCAAGTGTTGTTTGTTGGAATACTGCAATGATTCACAGTTTTTCTCTGCCCACACATTATGAGTTTCCACAACTCAGCTACCGAACGTACCATGGCTGCTGCTCCTGTTAACGTCTCACATGCATGGACTTCTCACTTTCTTAAGTTTCGGCCAGTAGCTAAAGCCTGTTTTAAACCCACTCCTAGAAAAAACTATGTGTGGGCAGAGAAAAACTGTGAATCATATTTTAGAGCAGATTGGGGCCAAAATAAACTAATATGGTTCATCATTTAAATGACACTTACAGCATTAAGCCCCATTCCTTGCCTAGTATCTTCTCTTCTAGGGGACAGATCTTTGCCACCATATTATGATTCAAAGAGCTAATTCAGCATCAGAAGCAAATTTCAAATATAGTTTTAAAATTAGCAATGATGAGAGATTTAATACGTTTTAAAAGCTTTATTCTCAGGAAGAGATTAGTAATTGGCTTTCGATTCTTTTTCTTTATTTGTATTAGTCAATAAATCTTTAGCAAATTTATAGAAATCTCATAAAATGGTTTGGTTAGAATGAAATAGGAAAATAATGCATCAAGCCTGTTCCATAAAGGAATAAAGCCCCTTTCTAAAAGTTTAGGCCAAACATTCAGAGTTAGTCGAACCCATGAAGAATTCTAGTTGAAAGGAAAAGAGTGAAATTCAAGGAGCAAAAAGCTCAAAGCCAATTTTAATCAGCCAAACTTCCCATAAAAGGGTAGTTCATGAAACTCAGTTGAGTCTCAGTAATTCACAGTAGGTGATAATACAGTTGCAGTAGTCATCTGCAAAAATTAAAGCCTCAAATGAAGGATGAACAGAAACAGCAGTAGCCCCAACTGTCATAAGGTTCGTATGGAGAAGGGAAGAAGATCTTCAGGGAAAGGGTATGGAAAAATGACATTGAGACTTACTAGGTACATGCTCTATTATAAAAGACATGAATACATGTTGCAGACATTGTAGAAGGCATAGTCCTCTCTGAACCAGTCAAATGGCAGCTCCCCTCTGTGAGCATGTACCGCTCTTCCCTTCTCATGAAAATGCATATGGATTACAAAACCTTATAACAAGTTAGCGACAGACATTTTTAAGTAGTTAAGTTCTGGAAACATAAGTTTCCATAAGTAATGATTGCGTTTTGGCCTTCTAGAATACATGTTTCACTGTGTACACAATGAACTATGCTAAAGAAAAGAAACAATAACCTTGCAAAATACTGTTTAGTAATGCAGTCCATTAATAAAGACAAAGAAAATTGTTTTGAAACTGGAACTATTCTATTCAGACATTATGTGAAATAGAAATTGAAGATTAACTGCCTAATTTTAAAGAAACAGTGAACCCATAAGTATGGGACTTTACAGGAAAAGATATTGGACTAATAAAAGATGTAGAACCAGTCAGAATCACACTACAATCAAATGCAGTTTATCCAAGAACACTGCCCTACAATTTGACACCAGAGACAGTTACAGGAATAACACTTTGTTTTTATTTTCCTTTATTTTGAAATAGTTCATCAATATCATAACACATAATAGATTATGGCACAACCACACTGACGCATAAAGATGTCCAATAAA
The DNA here is from genome assembly GCF_964261635.1 of Lissotriton helveticus. Classification (NCBI taxonomy): domain Eukaryota; kingdom Metazoa; phylum Chordata; class Amphibia; order Caudata; family Salamandridae; genus Lissotriton; species Lissotriton helveticus. Next base: position 549,245,235 of record NC_136071.1, on the reverse strand, counting down.
ATAAAAAAGAATCATATATTTACACAATCCAAATCTTCTAACATGTGTAAATTGTCCAAACTATGTTAATTATACACGATCCACCAGGTACATTTGAAATACATAAAGTGCAAGGAATAAATAAAGATAAAGATAAAAAAACATTTGTTACATACATATTTCAACACCATTTAAAAACAGAACAATAAAACCGCCTATTAATTTAACAATTCCCATAGTTTCACAAACTTCCTGTACGACCTGGATCTTAATGCATATTTTTTTCCAACTCCTTAATCTTATTCAGTTTACAATGTAAATGCTGAAAGGTTGGGATTTCATCTGTCCGCCACCTTTGAAGTATTAGAGATCATGCTAGTAAGACCACTATGTATATTCGTTTTTTGGGCTCTATTTCATTCCAATTTTTCCTGTTCACATCCAAAAAATCCCCTATTTTCCCATAGCCCTGAGTCATCTATTGGAGCATTCTAGTCTTATTTATTAAAGGATCTGCCCCTATATAAATGTCTGATAATAATGTTGCTTCATTGATGTTAGGAATCACATAATGGCGATACATTTGTTGTTTACATTTAATATTCCATTGTAGTGTTTTGTATCTAACTTTTTAAAGAGTTTTCGTTAAATGCATAAAATCAATAAATTCATATTCTTAATAGATTAAATATAAACAAAAGCTGTCATTGAAAACATACTGAGCAAAGGAATATTGAAGGAATTGGTTGAGAAACCATGCAACACTCCGATCATGGTAAATATAGGATTGTGCAGGATCTCCAAAAAATGAATAGCATTGTTGTTCCACGTTGACCCATGGCACAAATTCCAACCACTATACTTGGCACAGAATCCAACCATAATACTTTTCCAAAGCCCTTGCACTGCAGAATGGTTTACTGTTATTGATCTTTACCAAGCCTGTTTCTCAGTGCCATTACACGAAGATAGTCAGTGCCTTTTCACTTCACGGTACAGCAGAGAGTTTTGGCATGGTGTTTTGTCCTTTAAGGGTATACAGAAAGTTCTTCCATTTTTAAACAGATCTTGAAAAAGAATGTAGAGTCACTACAGATGCCCCACACATCAGTACTTGTGCAGTATATAGAGGATTTGCTTGTAGCATCAGACACACAAGAAACCTGTAAGCAGGATACAATTGCACTCTTAAATCAGCTGGCTGAGGAGGTGTCTCCAAGAAAGTTGCAATACTGTCAACAAGAAGTTCTGTATCTGGGATACAACATTGAGAAAGGTGTCTCCAGAGAGGGTGGAAGCGATTCTTTAGATGAATCCACCTCGAACACACAGAAAAGTCAGGATGTTTTTTAGAATGGTTTGTTACTGTATACAGTGGATACCAAATGTTTTCCTGGTGGCTAAGCCTTTACTGAGGCTGACACACAAAGATGTGCCTGATCCACTTCCTTGGGACATTAACTGTTTGAAAGCTTTCCTAGAGCTGGGACAAAGTCTCTGTCATGCCCCGGCAATACGAGTGCCTGATACAGTAAAATGTTCATGTTATTTTGCTTTAAGAGGCAGCGCTGCGTTCTCTCAGTGCTTAGTTGCATGGGGATGTTCGAAAAAATGTTTGCCATACTTTTTGACAACCCTTGACCCTGTACCCGCTATACTACCCGACTGCCTTAAAGTGGTAGCCGAAGCGAGTGTCAGTATTGTGAGGAGTGAGAGCACAGTTATGGGACACCCTTTAACTGTAATGGTTCCACACTCTGTGGAAATGTTGTTGACCCTAACAAAAACCCAATACATGACTCACAATAGACTTACAAAGTACGAACAACAGATCTTGGTGGCTGACAATGTGGCTTTGTACCATAGCCAGATTTGGAACCCCTCACATTTGTTGCCTATAACTGATACTGTTTGGGAAGATGAACCCTGAAGGTGTTTAGACAAAATATCGAGTTGCAAATATTGATGTACAAGAATATCAAGTTTAAAATATCTTGACATGGAAATATCGATGTCAAGAATATTGATATCAAGAATATTGATTTGAAGGTCAGTAATATAGATTTTTTAAATACAGAAGTCATTAATATCGTTTGCAAAAATATAGTTGTTTAAAATATCATTTTTTACTTACTGTTATGTATTCTAGCCTCTTCACCACGGGGGTAATTCCCCACAGCGCGTGGGGAGGTGGGGGAGTCGCTGTGCTGCAGTGCTCGTGACGAGCCCACCTCGTCATGAGTCACAGTAGAGCTGTGCTTATGACGAGCTGGGCTCGTCACAACCCTGCCCACTGATTAATTCTCCCGCGCAGGCGGGGAATTAATCGAGCATGGGCGTGCTGCTGCAGTAATGATGAGCACAGCTCGTCATGAGCACAGCTCCACTGTGCCTCATGATGAGCTGGACTCGTCATGAGCATGGAAGGAGTTAATATTTATTTAAAATGTATGTGGTGTAAATTTTTTGTAAAATTGTTTATGTTATTTCATATATGTGTTAATTTTTAGTAGGTATTACATTTAATTTAAATACATCTTGTGATTTTTTAGTTCTGTAGCGTGTTGTCGGTTTATTGGGGAATAGGGTGAAAAGTAATTTAATTATAAAAAAAAAATTATTTTGTATATAATAATATTTACTTAACTGATATTTAATTGTGTTAATTGTGCTTTTAATTTTCTTTTGGTGAATGTTATGTGTCGGTTGTGGGGTTTGTGGGGTAAAGGGGTGGGAAGTAATATATTTTAATTAATGAATAATTAATTGTTAATTAATAATATTTAATTGATAATAATGTTAATTGTGTACTTTTTTTAGGTTTGGGTTGTTGGTTATAGGGGTAATGGGTGGGAAGTAATTGTTTTATAATTAAAGAATAATTAGTTGATAATTAATATTAATTAATTGTTACATAATTATGTTATTTGCTCAATCAATTCGTTTTAGGTGTGGGTTTTGGGTTATAGGGTTAAAGATAGGGGAGTAAATTATTTTTAATGACTTTATAATTAGTTGTTAAATGCTATTACTTACTTAATTGTGTAATTCATTGTTTTAAGTTTAATTTAAGTGCAGGTTGTGGTGATTATAGCGGTAAAGGCTGGGAAGTTAATTAAGTTTAATGTTTATAATTTGTTTTCAAATAATATTATTTGTTTAACTGACACTAAATTATGTTAATTGTGCAAATAAATTAACTTTCTTTAGATTTTAGATATGGATTGTGGGTTTTGTAGGGGTATGGGGTGGAAAGTAAATTAATTTTAAGCAATTAATAATTATTGTTCGTAATTAATATTTATTAGTAATTTAATTATTAATCATGTTAATTCTGTAAACATTTTGTTGTTAAATGTTATGAGTGTGCTGTGTGCTTTGTGGGGATTTATTGTGGGAAGTATATTAATTATAACAATTAATAATTGTTATTTTATTAATGAAAATTAGTTTGTTGATGAATATTTATTTTAAAAGTGTAAAGATTATTTTAGGTGCAGGTTGTCAGTTTTGTGATTATAGGGTGGAAAGTAACTAAACTAAATGTATGTAATAATAAATGTTTTTGTTAAGAATAAGTAAAAATATTTATTTGTATGAAAATAATTTTTATATTCTATTTACAATAATATTTGTAGGTATTAATGATATGTATTTAAGATTATGATTTTTTGTGTAACCTTTCTAATATTAAACATATTTTAATTCTATTATTCATCATAGTTATATATTTTTTGATGAACTTTGTTTTTAAAATAATTTTATTTTGTTGAAGATATTTTGTTTGTTTTCAATGTTGAACAGAATGTTGCACTCATTGGGGTGGGAATAGTAAATTTTACAGCTCCACAATCCAACACTTTCCCTACTGTTGTACTGACTGGAGTGGGAATAGTATATTTTATCCCTCCTCTATCCAACACTTTCCCTACTGTTACACTCATTGGGGAGGGAATAGTAAATTTGACCCCTCCTTAATCCAACACATTTTCTACCATTTTAGTGATTGGAGTGGGAATAGTAAATGTATCCCTTCACACTTTAACAGTTTGGCTACTGTTGTACTGGCTGAAATGGGTTTAGTAAATATTAATTATCCCCAATTTGTAACTTTTAACCAGTTTTATTATTTTTGCATTGTGTGACGTGGGAATTTGTTTTATATATACATAGTTATTAGTTTGCATAGTTTGTTATAAATTATATAAATTGAAGTGGGAACAATATGTGTATTACATTATATATTTTCTAATTTATTTTATACTGTTATAATTTGTATTATCATGTTTTTGTTTATTTCAAATTATATTTTTAATTATTAATATGTTTAATGTGTAAAATAATGTTTACTACATTTAACAAATTTATTTTAAGTTGTTTAATTTAGCATTCAATTACAACAAAATATTTTATAAAGATTTTATGTTAATGGTATATGCATCCATATATTTATTTATTTTCATATTATTTTTAAATTATAATGTAAATTAAAGTTATTAGTTTAATAACTTGTTTGTAAGTAGATATATGTAAATATATTATAATGATTAAATATGTATGTTTAACTTTTGTTAATTAAGTTTATTTGTTATATTTGTTAAGATATATATTAAATATTTTTTAATTTGTTTAAATTAATTTTACTATTTAATAAATATAATATTTATGTTTTATTCTATGTATATTTTAAAATCGATATTTTATCAAACTATATTACTGACAATATTTTGTTCAATATTTTTTGTATTTACCATTATAAGTATAGGATGTCAATATTTTTGACAACGATATATTGATCACGATGTTTGTGTATGGGGATATTTTGAGTGTCGATATTTTGTCAGTGTACTACCCCTGAATTATCCCGGTTATATAATGTTTTTTGATGACTCATGTTTGAGAAACAGTGAAAGTATCCTGATAGCAGCGTACGCTATTCGCGCAATCAATGATGTTGTGGAGGCTTCATGGTCTTACCATCAGCTCAGGTTGCGGAATTAATTGTCCTTACAAAAGCTTGCATTTTGAAGGCCCAATTGAAAGTGACCATATGATGGCTTCTTCTGGCAATGGGAAGCATGTGAGGAATCTTTTGGAAGCTCTCCAATTGCCTTCTGAAATTGCTGTGGTTAAATGTGCAGCACACTGGAGTGGCAATGGCTACAGTTGGAAACAGGTATTCCGACGAAGTTGCACAGTATTGTGCTCTAGTGTCCTGCACATTTAATGGAACCTTCGTATGTGAATCTGAGGAAGACACTGTCTTTTCAATTTTTATGTCATAAGCTGACACATGAGAAGAATTAAAGGGGGTACAAACAATGTTTCAGAAGCAGAACAGCAAGATTGGATCAAAGCAGGATGTCATATAAAACTCTAATAACATTTGGATGTCATCTGGATGTCTGTAACCAGTGTTACCTGATAGTTTGTTGTTTTCAATGACCCAACACTTCCGTGTACACACACATCTTGGGAGAGATGCCATGACGAGGATGTTTAAGCAGAATTGGCTTAATCCCAGATTTAGGATGCTTGCAGAAGAAATGTGTCATCATTGTGTGACATGTCAACAAATTAATGTAGGGAAAAGAACTCCCATATCACTGAGTCACATAGGGAGCTCACAGATCAACAGAAGGGAAATGGACTTTATCAAGATGGCTGTTTGCAACGGGTTGAGATATGTCCTGGTCATTGTGTGCATCTTCTCGCGATGGGTGGAGGCATGTCTAACTAAAAGAAATGCCAGCCTCACTGTAACAAAGCTGTATTGTGAGACTTGATTCCAAGGTAAGGAATGCCAGTTTCTCTAGAATCAGATCTAGAGACACACTTTAACAATGAGGTCCTAAGGATCATGTGTGCGTCTTTGAAAATTGAACAGAGATTGTACTTAGCTTCTGACCTGAAGCCTCTGGTATCGTTGAGCAGCTCAATGGCACCATAAAGTCCCGTTTGGCCAAAGTCAGTGCCCTGACATCAATGAAATGGCCTATGCTTTGTCTTTGGTGTTGATGAGTATTCAAAGCATCCCTGATAGAAGACTGTATTATTGTCTCATGAGATCCTCATGGGACGATCAATGAAATTGTATGCTTTACCTGCAAATGCACTTATGAGCATCACACGTGACAAGGTTCTCGATTTCTGCACGTGATAGGCTAATGTGGTGCATTATGTCTCTCACCAGGTTGCAGCTACTACACAGGATCCACACCAAGAACAATGCTGCAACCTCAATCCAGGGGACCAAGTTGTGATCAAGAAGCATGGTTGGAATACTTGTTTAGAATCTAGATGGAAAGGCCCCTTCCAGTGGATCCTGGTCATGAACACTGTTGTGAAATGTGCTGGAGATTGCATGCCTCAGACACCAGAAGAGTGAGAAATCCGTATGAAGAAATTGTGTTCTTTGAGCCTGAACGAAGAGCACTGTTGACTGCACCATTACAGGTTGAATATCAACAAAGATCAGTAACACAGAGTTCACAACAGCAAGGAGAATAAAGGGGAGAAGAACTGCAAACTGTTGCACTAAATCAAGTGCCTGTCATTTCACAGAGTGACATTGAGGTCTCTGACAAAGAAGAGGCTAAACCTCAACTTGAGAAACTACTGACACAGCATCAGTATGAACTGAGTATCTGGGTGAAGGAAAGTGCTAAAAGACTGAAACAAAATGTCCTTTTTTATTATACAAAGATTTGCCTAGGCCCAAGGTTGCAGTAGATTAGTAGGGATAACAGTTTGAAAGGACACAGAGTAGGGCTAAAGTTGCCTTTTCGAAGATTCAGAATTTAAAAGCAACTTTGCCAGAAAAGGGACTGTTTGAGAAAGACTTGCAAAGAGCCTTTTTGGAGAAAACTCTGAATTGGACTCTTGAGATGTTGCTGTATACCTTGCTGGAAACAATCTGATTTAAAACATGTTTTGCCTTAGAAATAGATGCAAAATTATTATGTGTTCAGTTTTTGTAATGGCAGTACTAGTGATTATAACAGAGGTAGCAGGATTCAATTAAACACCAGAGAAAGACATTAGGTCAAATAATACAACTACCACATTTGCACACATAACAGATGAAGAGCAATTAAAAGCATAATTAGCAAGAAACAAAATAGATGATTACACAACTAACATTTATTCTAGGTTAGTGCAAGAATACATAAAAGCTATGGACACAAAGGACTGTTACATCTGCACCCACTTACCATCATCAGCAGCAGATTAAGTTACCTACTATCGCATTCTATTGTGGTACCCAGATTACATTTAGTATATTGTTTACATTTGTATATAGGCAATCACATTTTTAATATTTTTTTTCTAAGGGGTCCATTACGATGCAGTTCGGAAAGCATTCAGACTGAATCGGTCTCAGAATGGTTTCCAAGCGAATCAGATCCGGGGAGGTCCAACCTACCGATTACGATGCTTCCGGATATGATTCGGCCAGACTCCCATTGACTTCAATGGGAGCCTGTGTTCCAACCAAATGCACAAGCTCCCATTGAAGAAAGGGGTGGTTGGGGACAATCATGCACCCTGTGGCGAGCACCCCTTGGTGCCTGTCACACTGAGCATGGTTGGAAAGGGGGTCCCTTGGGTACTCCCACAGGACTGATTCGGAAGGCCCTGGGTGAAGGGGGGCCTGCTACGGGCCCCAAAAGTCAGATTCCGACTGCTGATCCGATTTAGGGCATCCAATTCAGGCTGTCCGAATTTGACATCATAATCACTCGGTGGGGAACGCGGTCCGTAGACCTGTACAAGTCGGGTCCAAATGACTCGGTTCCTTTGAATACCGTCCAGAATGAGTCAAAAAGTCTGAACGCTTACGAAAATCGTAATTGGTCGTTCGGAAACCTTTCCGAACAAGTCAGAAGATGGGTTCTGAATTCAATTCAGGATATTTCCGAACGTCATCGTAATTGACCCCTAAATATGATCTAATACTCTACAGAGTACCACTTGTACAAAGCATGAATTTATACCTACAAGCAAAAGAAATGGACACAGTTTGGTATTATTTTATACTGACTATGCCCAAAGTGTTAGGGGTTATTAGTATAATCTAAACCGTTTAATGAGATCATAAGAGAAAGTATTTTATTATGACATTAGAGAAAAGGAACTAACATTTCACAAAGTAAAGATAGAGAGAGTGGCGTAGCAAGGGGGGCAGACTGCCCTGGGTGGCACGAGCTTTGGAGGCAGCGGACCCCCACTTTTACCTGCGGCCGTAACGTGCAGCGAATGCAGGGATTGTCCTCCACCTGCTATCACCCACGTCTGTCGCAGGGCAGCAAATGCCCTTATCGCCACAGGAAACAAAAGGTTCAGCTATGCCACTGGATAGAGAGAATGATATTTTGAAAAGAGTCTAGAAAAAGGAAAAAGACGATTTTAACAAGAAAATGCTTTACCAAAAGCTGAAATTAGACAGTCAACAGAACGGAAACATTTTATAAAAGGAGAACACACACAAGAACCAGACTTATAGGAACTAGTAGCTGTGAACACACATTTGAATTAATGGAAGGGACATGGCAAGGGGAAGAAACTGCAATTCCTGTAAATTATTTTGTTTGTGGACAAGATGCTTACTTCCAGTTACCTGCTGATTGGGGTGGTATTTGCTGCTTAGCTATATTGTTTCCAAAGGTGTATCATGTGTATAGTATAGATACATTAACAATGACACCAGCACACAGACACACCCGAAGTACAGAAGATGGATCACAGTCAGTGGGAGATATTTTTGGTGCAATCATTCCACCTATAGGAGCCATACGGAATGTAGAAAAGATTAGAAAACTGTCAACTGTTGTTGACAAGCTGGCAACTAGTACTTCTTGAGCTTTATTAGTTGTAAACACTGACCTTGAAGCAAATCCATTGTTTTTCAGAATCGCTTAGCATTAGAAATCTTACTCACAGAAAAAGGCAGAGTCTGCCAAATGCTGAAAACTCAGCATTGCTGCTCATACATACCCAATGAGAGCAAGAAAGTACAAATATTTTCAAATAACATTTCAGACCTAAAACCCGAATTAGAGGAGTTAGAAACACCTAGCATTTAAAAAAATGTTGGCAAGGGAATGAACATATTTGGAAACTTGGGGGCATATTAACTAAGAAGTGACGGAGTGCGGCGTTAGCCTTCCTGGCTTAACACCGTACTCCGCCACTTCTGAAACGAAGAGCTGCACCATATCTACAACAATATGGTGCATCCCTGCATTTCTCCTTGTGCTGCCCCTAAATTTAGCAATCTAGCGCCAACACAGGCACCCTTGCACCATAGTGCAAAGGTGCCTGCGTTGTGGGGAATGATTGTTTAAGTGCAGGAAGGTTTTCCCTGATCCTAATTTTGGCGATGCCTCCCATTTACTCCAGCCTTGTAAAAAGGGGGCAGTGTAAAAATCAATGGGTGTTGTGGTGGAACACCCACTGCAACACCCATTGCCCTCCCCTTTCACGCTAAGTATAGTGTGACACAGTGTCTTATTTACAAGGCAGCATTAAGCGACGTTAAATTGCTTAATGCTGCCTTGTAAATAGGGCGAAGCCCCTATAGCCACTACAACATCCTGAACAGTGATGTTGTGGTGGCAATAGGGGCTTGTAAATATGCCCCCTGGTCTGCAACTGCAGGAGCTGGAAGCCTGAAAGCTATTTGTATGTCAATACTAATTATTGGGATTTGTTTCCTTTTCCTTTTTGCATTATTCAAAGGCTGTAGATACTGCATTAATGAAAGAAAGAGTAGAGAAATGAAAAAGAGAAAAGAAAAAGAACTAGCATTAAATGACAGTCTTAGGGGCATATCATCAAGGGCTGCAGATATAATTATCGACGCGTTAGCGTCCATTTTCTGGCAAAAAGAGGCGATAATTATATCGCATTATTTGCAAGGACATGCTAGCGCGTGTTTCCTTGACTAAGCTCCCGTTTTGTTCACGCCTCGCTCTGTATCTCTAATGAGATGTAAAGGAGGCGTGCCTAACAAAACACCATGGGAAAATATCGCTACCTCAGCTTCGTGTTATTATCAACGAGGGGTAGCGATATTTTAAATCACGTTAACTATGCCTTAACGCAGGAATTTAACGTCTGTTAAATTCCTGACTAAGGCATAGCTAACATGGGAGGTGGATTAGGGTGATACGACCACAGGGTCGTATCACCAAGGCTATCTCTGTTTTGGGTGCAACATCGCTGGTTTTCCAGTGATGTTGGCCCATTTCCTTAGAATATTATCACCCTAGAGTAATGCTTTGTTAATAACACGTTACCATGGCGATAAATTCCTGCGATAGGCAGCGATAAATAAACAAGCGCTAAGCGCGCTTTGCGTTTATATATCACAGTCATAGTAAATATGTCCCTTAATGAGAAGTGTTAGATCTGTCAGTCTTACAGTGATCTTCCCCAAAACGTTTTGCTAGCTTACCCCCTCTTTTTGTTGATTTATTTTGTTTATCTTAGAACTCTGAGCACTTTGCCACTGCTGACCAGTGCTAAAGTACATCTGCTTCTCCACTAAACATGGTAACATTGATGTATACACAGTTGGCATGTTTAATTTACTTGTAAGCCCCTTGTAAAGTGGTATACCATATACCCAGGCCTTGCTAATGAAATGCTACTTGTGAGCCTGCAGCACTGATTGTGCCACCCACACAAGTAGCCCTTTAAACATGCCTCAGGCCTGCCACTATAGAATCTGTTTGTGCATTTTTACTGCCAGTTCGACTTGGCATTTAAAACTCTTTCCCAAGCCTTAAACTCCCTTTTATTACACATAAGATACCCCAGGGCAGGGTGCTGTGTAGGTAAAAGGTAGTACATGTACTTTTACTTTTTGAATGTCCTGGCAGTGAAAAATACCTAAATTTGTTTTTCACCACTGTTGAGACCTACTCTCCTCATAGGCTAACATTAGACTAAATCAAATCAGATAATGCTTTATTGCGGTGGTAAAATAGGACACAATTCTGACATAAAAACATCAGTAAAATCATATTTTATGGTCTCCTCAATAATGCAAGTCTAAACACAGAAGATAAAATAATTATATAGTAAAAATAGGCAATAAGAATACATTTATAAAAAACAATCAGGGTCCCCAGCGAACAAAGTGTGGGAGTCCTGCCATGGGGCTCGAAGCCCCATTGTTATCACATAGGGAAGTCAAACTAACAAAACAACATCTGCGTTCTCTTCCTGATAGCACCCTTTGAAAAAACAAATGCAAGTACAAAGTATGGGGAAATCTAACCCTTGCAAATACAACAGGGCCTCGGCATATCTTATAATGCAGCAAGATTTCGCTTGGCATTTAAAGCCCTTTGCCAAGCCTTAACCTCCCCTTTCATTACACATAAGTAAGCATGAGCGAAAAATCCGCTCCGATCGCGGATTTTGCCTATTTTCGGTAAATCCGCGATCCGCGAACTCTCGCGAATTTACCGAGAATCCGCAATCCGCGATCGGAGCGGATTTTGCGGTCAAAAGTTCAAGCCTAATGCATAATTTACGATGGCGCCGGCAAGCTGCCAGCGCCATCCTCAAATGGTTACTTAATTAGCTTCGACAGGAAGCTCTAACAGATAAGATAAAGCAGGGGCTCGAGCGCCTGCTTTATTTTATCAGTTGGAGCTTCCTGTTGAAGCTAATTAAGTAACTTTTGCAGGATGGCGCTGGCAGCTTGCCGGCGCCATCGTAAATTATTTACATGGTGTCTTCTTGAATAAATATGAAGGGCAGGGTTCATTCTGGCACGACGGTCCTGGCACAAAAAATAAACCTCAACAGGAAACACTTGCAGATATCAATAACGCATGTGCCCTAGTTGAAGCTTAAATTCAGTGACTCATTCATCAGCCCAAAAATAATCGTGAGCGTTGTGGAGGCTGGGCAGGTGTGCCTTGTTCCCAAATATACCATCGAAAATCCGCTGTGATGCTGGTCTCTGACCTTTTATACACACAAGAGGCATGTGCGCTCGCATGGAAGCCCCGTCCGTTTGGCCCCGCCCACACACTCGAGGTGTGCACCGTCTTCCCGCCATTTACCCACTATGATGGACATTTCACTCAAGGGACCCCTGCGCACTTCGGCGCGATTGCATAGTAACACACACTTGGTCGCTGGAACTAGTTGAAGCGCAAATGCAGTGACTCATTCATCAGCCCAAAAAAAATCGTGAGCGTTGGGAGGCTGGGCAGATGTGCCTTCTTCCCAAATATACCATCGAAAATCCGCTGTGATGCTGGCCAGAGGCATTTGCATCTTTGACTTTTACGAGCGCAATCCCCGTGCTGTTCCTGTGACCAGGGGCTTCTGTCTCTTAATCTGCTGCTCTGATCGGTCTCTGACCTTTTATACACACAAGAGGCATGTGCGCTCGCATGGAAGCCCCGTCCGTTTGGCCCCGCCCACACACTCGAGGAAGCCCCGCCCCCAAATCCGCAGATCCGCTAAATCCGCGGATTTTGCGGATCCACGATCCGTGAATCCGCAAATTCGTGAATCGTGGATCCGCAAAATCCGCCCATGCTTACACATAAGTCACCCCCTAATGTAGGCCCTAGGTAGCCCTTAGTGCAGTGTGCTGTGTAAGTAAAAGGCAGGGCATGTACTTTTAAGTTTTCTATGTCCTGGCCTAAATTCATTTTTAACTACTGTGAGACCTACTCTTCTAATATGTTAACATTAGGAATTCCTTAAAACACGTTTAAGCAGCAATTCCATATTAGAAAGGAGTAGCTGTGTCATGTTTTATATCCTTGGAATGGTAATGGCAAATCCTCTTTACTGGAAAAGTTGGATTTGACATTACTATTTTATAAATGGCACTTTTAAAAAGTGTTTATTTCTCTGCTTTTACAGCTTTGTGTGCTTGCAGACTGTCTCCAATACACATCTGTTTTTTTTTGGCAGTTTCTCTTTGTGCATTCCTTCTAGACAGCCACAAACACTGGAAGGTTAGGTGTGTCTTGGTAGTCATCTGCATTCTGATGGCTCTTCCTAGGCAGGAAACGAGGAAGGAGGCTGACACACCTATATAGTCAGTGCACTGTCCCCACACAAAGGGCTAATTACCTCCTACTGATAGTCTGGAGCCAGGGCAGAGAAGAAAGGATCTCTATGCACTTTAACGACCCGTCTTTGAAGTTACCCCCACTTCAAAGGCACAACTGGGTATTCATACTGGGTCTCTGACCGCACGAAAATACACACTACTTGACCTGTATAGATCTCTGCCAGGAGGAAGAACAGCGGTGCTGCTAATAGGACTGCCACTCTGCTGGACTGCTGCTCTGGAATAACTCCTTTTCTCCTTTGCTCTGCTGCCCTGCTGCTGCAACCCTCTGCTCTGCTGAGGAAAGGATTGGACCCACCTCACTTGAACTCAGAGTGACTCCAAGGGCATGCTGGCTTACCCCCTGTTCTAAAGTCTCAGGGACATTAAAGAGCTCCTACAATCCTGCAACAGCACCTGGATTCTTCCATCTGTGAGTCCTGCCCTGCCAAGAGGTGATAATCCAGTCCTGGGCCCATGAAAGTGAGTTTTCCTGTGCTGCAACTCTCGACGCCAACACATCGCCGCTATTGCACTGAACGGAACTGGAGCATTTCACCTGAGGACAACACATCGCTCAGTGCTGCTCTATACCAAAGCTTCCTAAAGTGCACTGCTTGATGACACATCAACATCTTTAGTGCTGCTTGATGATGACGCTTTCCCCGAAGTGTGGATTGACAACAAAGCATCACCTATGAATTCATTGGATCAACGACAATGCATCTCCTCACTGCTCGTTGTCATTAGTGCAGTCCCCATCCAAAATTACTATTTCAGTGGGCCATGACTGATCCCTATGTCTGACCAGCATTCCATCGTGGTCAGCCTGCACTTTTGGATTTACCCCCGTCAAGCGGGACCAGATGTCCCCGGCTGGCGCTTTATGACTCTAAGCATTATATTTTCATTTAATTTTTTAAAATTCAGAACTCCTGTTCTACTCATTGGATTTTTGTTGTTTTGGTCTTGATTTATCCATGGCATTATTTTCTAACCTGGTGTGGATTCCTTTTGTGTTGTTTTCCTTGTGTTACTGTGTGTGTGGGTGTGTACGGGTGTGTGTGTGTACTTTACACATTGGGGGCCATATTATCAAGAATGGCGATAACATGATCGCCGCTTTAGTGGCAGGAAACTGCTGCTAAAGCAACGATAAGGGGCTTGATAATATGCCCTTGTGAATTCCCATAGAAGCCAAGGTTCTGGTGTGCAGTACATCACACCTGGGCTTCTATTAGACTTCACAAGGGCATATTATCAAGCCCCTTATCACCACATTAGCAGCAGTTTCCTGCCGCTAAAGCGGCGATAAGGTTATCGCTGTTCTTGATAACATGGCCCTGCCTCTTTTAATAAGCCTGACTGCTCCGTGCCTAGCTACAAGCCGGTGAGCACAGATTATCTTTAAGCATGTATCTAACTTACCCTGACTAGGATTTTTGTCCCTACTTAGACAGGGTGCATACCTCTGCCAACTAGAGACCCAATTTCTAACAACAAATGTAGAAAATCAATATTTTAAAAGAAAGAGACAAGACTCAACTGATGATGAAAGTGCCCTTTGAGCAGAAGAGTGATGGTTAAGATAAACATCAGAGGGGAGAACTGAAGGAACACTTTATTAAAATGCAAAATGTATCTACTTAAAAGTCACATGTGTAACATTAACGTGCAAAATATATTGAACTGGCACAACATTAAAATGTGCAAGATGCAGTATGTAACTATAACTATTAGTAGTAGGCCTCAAAATGTTTAAACAAGTTTCATTTTACAAGCAACTAAACCAAATGTGCTGAGATTTGGACAAAATGTTGAAAAGTTGACCATACCCTGACATGTCTTTAATAAAAAAAGCTTCACATCATATTGCCGAACGTTCCTCATTAGTAATAACATTTTGAAATGTACTAGTAATGCTTTATTGTTCAATTAAATGAATCACACACTGATTACAATGCATGAATAGAAAATGTTGATCCTTTAACCAATTTTTCCTCATTTTATAATAAAGAGAAGTGGGGATGAAGCCTACTGTTTAGCTATCATACTATTTATTTTATTTGAAGGTTAAAAATGCGATTATACCATGGGAAAGGATGTCTAAGAATCGTGTAGGCCTCATACATAGACATATTTTTAATAATGTTTCATACTTCATGATAATTTTTTGTAAGTTCCATGTGTAAAATAGTGAGAAAGGAAAAGGAGAGTCTGTTCTCAGAAGAACACCGAAAGTTGATTGGACAAGAGGAGAAGAAGCTACAAGTGCAATTGCAACATTTCTTTTTGACTGTTTATATTAGTGCATGTTCCTATAGTAGGTTAATGCCTTTGATCACAGACCCTCACTTCATATCCTTTATTCTGGATATTAACAGCTTAATGATGAAGGCAGAACTCTGTTTTGCTACCCCATTCCAAAGTGATTGCTGTATGCAGTTGCTACTGCTACTGCATGACTATTTTGTTTCATTGCTGAGACTTATTGAATTTGGTGAACCTCTCTTTATGGGAAGTACAGCCATAATTGACTAATTGAATTATGAGATTTAGTTTATGCTCTTTCTCACTCATGCCTCTCGAACTTGTACTCTTTATGGGTTTATGCTAACACCATTTCGCCCTATTATTTAGAATAGGGTTTCTTTCCTGTATGCTGAATGCATTATTTGTCATGATTTGTGCTGACCACATTTTTTATGATCAATCCTGTAATTTGACTGATACATTTAACTAATTGATTAAAAAGAACAAGAACTTACTACATTTTTAATGGAAATAAAACCCTTAAAACTTACACCTGACTCTCGCTATTAACTGAACTTAGAAATTTAATTTGTTATTTTAATTTATGAGATGCATAGCTCATGATCCTCTCATTAAAGACAGCAAAGGTCTGAAGGTCTTTCACTGAGAAGTAAGAGACAAAAACACCCCTAGCGGACAGCATCCCAGTTGATGTGAGATAGAGATGTTAAACCGTTTATATTTAAATTGATTCCCACTTCAGTAATAGTGTATTAAAAATGTATAGTGGAGTTCCAACAGTCAAGATATTTCAACACTGTTTATGCATGTAGTTAGTATTTCAAACAACAAAATAGGTTGAAAATAAACAAATGTATTTTCCAAGGCTTTATCAGAATGCCCTACCTATTGATATCACATCAAATGTTACAATAATTTTCATTCAATGTACATTGTAAAGTAATGAAAACCTCTTTATCAAAGCAACATAAAGTTTTAGTAGTGTGTGAATCAATAACACTGACGACTGAACCATCCAATGGAAAACCTTACACAAAAACGTATCACATACATCCAGCCCTGCTATGATAAGGAGATAGTGGATGTCGTGAAGCTCTCAACAGAACCCAACACTGCGAGGGAACACACACAACTAAAAGGACTTAATGGACATAAAGCAACTCAAACACCCAACACATCCACTGCATGCCAACTAGTTACCTATCATGAAGCACCAACAGCATGAAAATCTAATACACACCACATACATAATTTTGAATAGACAGGATTGCGTGAACATCCTTCATATTGCAATTATGTCATATAGGGGCCTATTAGGATGGCGGACGGACCTGTGTCCGTCCGCCACCCCAGAGGTGGAGGGACCGTCCGCAGGGGCAGCGGCGGTCCCTCCGTGCGAATTAGGATGTGACCGCCACCCTGGCAGTCACATCCTGTATTTTTAACATTGCGGCGGGTGATGCTTGAAGCAGTACCCGCCGCAATGTGAAAACTGCATGCAGTGCATTTGCATGCACAAAGCCGCAGGCACTGCGCGGTGCCTGCCGCTATGTGCAAGCAAATGCAGGGGGTACCATAGGTACCCCCCATGTGCATCCCCACCCCCCCTTCACCCTGGGGACCCGCAACGGGCCCCCAAAGAAAAGACTGTATGCCTTTTCGTGGCGGCATTGCCGCCGCGGAAAGGCATGTCCCAAGGCTAATCCTAATATGGCTGGCGGTGTCTGATAGACACCGCCACCATATTAGAGCTTTTCTGCCGCGGTCTGAAGGCGACCGTCCGTCGATGACCCCCCAGCCATCCTAATCTGGCAGAGGGTCTTCACAAACACCGCAGCGGTGAATCCGCATCCTCCGGGCCGGTGGTGGCTTCCGCCGGCCTGGAGGATGCGGATTCACCGCAATCATAATCGGCCCCATAATTGGGTATCACCTCTCACAAGAGCTCTGCCCTCCAGGACATATCAGATACAAACCTACAACAGCACATATTTTGACCGAACGCTCCACAGTCAGTCAACTCAGTGCAAATTTGCGATTAGCTGGCCACTATGTATATTGCTATCAACAACTTATGTACGCTTACTCACATCAGCTGAGCTATAGGCAAACTTACCAACTTAGAGGATCTGCAAGGGATTTGGCGTAGCTCTCAGGTGTTACCTATCAAAGACCAACAACATTCGCCCAGAACTCTTTTAATACATTAAAATATTCGAACTGAAAAACAGACCTCATCACAATACTCATGGCACAACTTAAAAATCCTAATAAAGTTGTAATCTATGAGAGAACCCCTAAAACGTGGGTGGTTATAAGCCATGTCAAAGACTGAGTGCATACCAGGCTAGTTTGGAAAGCAAGAAGAGCAGCACTGCCAAAAATGTTCAAACCAGACCACACACTAGGAGGCCACAACTAGAATGACGTGAAGGTGGCTTCTTCGCTGGGTCATGCTTGTACATCCAGGATTTAAAGCAGTCCCTTAATCCGTAGTACACCGGGAAAATCACAGAGTGGCAGAATGATCAGTCTGACCAGGAATGCACAATATACAAACGCCTCAATCTAATCACACAATCCAATATTCGTATTCTGGCATGCACAGTATTTTAAAAATGATGCCCCTTCTTATATGTTTCTTTAGTCTCTCTGTGAATTGTTGTAGGTTCTACATTGCCAACTGTGCTTCTTAAAAGCTAGGTTAAAGCTACATCACAACTGTTTCAGTAAAATTTGGTTAAACATTTAGATTCATAACATTCACATCATGGCCATTAACAGAATCAGCTGCTATATTTCTGCCATTTGAACGCAAAAAATCAGACAAGCGGGTAATTCGACGTATTTTCTCAAAAGCCTGGTGAAAGGGAAGAGGATGTGGTCTCACGGCTAGACTGCCGACTTTGAAGCTGGGAAACCAAGGTTTGAGCCTCGGGGTCGACTCCACATCCTGTGATTCCGGGCAAATCACTTAATCTGCCCGTGCCTACCAAAAAAATGAATTTGTCCTTGTGTAACGTAACTGGTGCTCATGTAAAGCGCTCCATACCTTCGGGTTGAGTTTGCGCCATATGAATCAGCAAAAAAAAAACCTTAGGACAGATTTTTCAACACTTTGTGCTGGTGCTAAGGCACAAAAATTGAAGCAAACTGGCCCAAAGTGGTGATAATGTATGTACTTTTCACCACAAAACTTTATTTGGGCTTGATTGTAGCCCTGAAACCAATACAAATAGCGAGCAGCACTATTTTCTTACCTTTGCAGCACAAAGAGCGTGTTGCACTGAAAAAAGGGCACTTTTCCAGTGCAAAAAAAGGGCTGCACCTGAAAATAAACACTCTTTCAAGACTTTACACCACTTTGTGTCACTTTGCAAGATTTTGCGGTGACACAAAGGGGCATATTTGCAAGCCCCTATCGCCACCACAACGTCACTTTCAGTGGCGTTTTGGTTGCGATAGGGGCTTTGCCTTATTTACAAGGCAGCGTTAAGCCACTTAACATGGCTTAACGATGCCTCGATGATCGTTAAACCACGTTAGGTGGCTTAACGCTGCCTTGTAAATAAGGCACGCTTTCAGTCGGTATTTAGTGTGAAAGGGGAGGGCAATGGGTGTTGCAGTGGGCGTTCGTTCTCAACACCCATTAATTTTGATGCTGCCTCCTATTTACAAGGGTGGTGTAAATAGAAGGCAGCGCCAACATTGAGACGAGGGAAAACCTGGTCTTAAACAGGAGAAATGAGCAGAAATGCTTTATTCCTCCTCGTTATTCTGTTTCCATGTGTGCTGTGTTGAGCAGCACTGCCATTGATTGTTTATGTGCAGGAATGTGACCTTTCCTGCACATACACAATCAAAAAATATATATGTTTTGCAACTTCTATGTGTACTGCATTAAGCAGTACATATAAAAGTTACAAAACGTCATTTAAAGATTGTTTATGTGCTGGAAGGGACACCTTCCTGCACGTCAGCAATCTTCCCCTCAATGCAGACACACCTGCACTATGGTGCAAGGGTGCCCGCGTTGTCGCTAAGTTTAGGGGGATACGCAGGGCTGTCAATATGGTGCAGTCCTACATTTCTGAAGTGGCAGAGTGCGGCGTTAAACCAGGAAGGCTAACGCCGCAATCCATCACTTAGTTGTAAATATGTACCAAAGTTTTGATAATTATGCCTCAACACAGTACATAACGACTGCACAGCTCCCAGCATGCAATTGGTGGCTGGACCAGATGGATGGGCAGCTGTTAACTGTCAGTAAGTAAGCTTATGACCTGAACCCTTTGCAGCTCAAGCATTAACCCTTGCCTGAACGCTGCTAATGTGTTAATGGAGGCAATGCTGAGTATGCCAAGCTTCCTTTTACATTCACAGTGTACATTAAGTTCAGTGCAAAAGATAAGGGCAGCACTATTACCTTTACCAAGGTGCTGGAAGATCCCACCTTCAGCTTAGGGAAAGTCGTTCCCAGTTCATCACCTTACCTCATTGGCTGAGACTGATAGACCACCTATCAGGCGTAGCTATCAATGACAGAAGGAGGGGAGGAACTCGCCGATAAAGGGTGGACAACGTTATTCAGATGCAGCCTGTCTATTCTGCCATTCCCAGAATGCTCTTCTTCTTCTGGCATTCACAGCTCTGCAGCAAAACCTACCAGAGTGCAGGCATTGCAGGGCTGCTCTGTCTCTAATTTTGCATCTATTCCAGCGGGCAAGTATGTACCTCAATGAAGCCTTAAAAGGGTACATAGTTTCCTCCTCATCCCATGCGCTGGTGTGAAGTCTCTTTAGCTGCAGAAGGTGGCCTTGGCTGTAGAATATTTGGAAAATACATCCCAGCGGAGATATCAATGTTTAAAATAGTAGTTGACACTGACATTACAAAGTCCAGTCCCTGGTTATCAAGCCTGTGAGACCACTGTCTGCTCCAAGTTCCATGGCCATCCCAAATAATTGATCCTATTGGCGTTAGCTCATTGCGAGATAGTGTCCCCTGAAATCTGGTAGACTTGGAGCCGGGAACTGTGTTATGGTGCCCCAACATCTGCCATGCAGTCCCTTTTTGGGTCAGTTGTGTTGCCAGCTGATCTCCATCCAAGTGATGCACTAAGTACACCAAAATCTCTGGTTTCTCAACCCACAGTAGCCTTGTTAAAGTAGACACTGATACTATTATGCAAAGTTATCTGTAGGACCCCCAGGGATATTTACCCTTGGGTGGGATCCCTGTGCCTGTGTGGGTGTAGTTTTTTAAGTTTATTGTTTTCTGAACTCCTGTTGTGGGTCACTGAGCTTCAAGATGCATAGTCACTGAGTTTACCCTCCTAGAACCCAAGTCTTGCAAGAAACTCGGCACATGGAAGACATATCATACCAACATTGGTATATTGCTGTATTCTCTACGGCACGTCTTTGACATTCACTAGCAGGGAATAAACAATGTAGTGCATCCAATGAATGTAGAAAGGTTGCTACAAACACAATGGTGTATGTGGGTTTTTACCCCACCATCACCTCGTAAACTAAACTCTCACTGCTTGACTCGCCAATGGGTAATCGAGTGCCTGCTTGGACTAAATTGAAAACCCAAATAGAAAGCAAAAGTGATTTTCTTTAAGAGACACCAGTGGTAAATAATAGTAGACACCATGGGTATTAACTAGTAACCACTGATAATTCCATGTCCCAAAGGACACCAGTGGTAAATAATAGTAGACACCATGGATATTAACAAGTTACCACTGATAACCCCAGGTCCCAAAGGACAGGCCATACATGCAGTATTAGGTATTTTATCAGGCCTTAAACCGAAATTCCAGGATTACCCAGCCCCTGGCCAGTGGTGGAGTTGAGAGATGGCCTGGGTGTCCCATGGTGAATGAAGGCTCATAAATCTGCAGAGGTCTGACACACCTTGGCCCTGAAGAAGTGGTGCATGGGCAAAGAAAGAGGAGTTTTTAATTGGAAATTGCAGTAATGAGGTTCTGATCATGATATCTACTTTTAAGTTTAACAAGCCAATGTTTATTGTTTCCTGGTCTGGTCACCAGAAAACAACCTCTCCTTTCGGTGCTCATTTAGAGGCTGGTGATAAATTATGGGATTGTGTACAAATGCACTATTAACTTTTCCAGAAATATGTAGGTCCAGTATTACTCCAGTTCAATGAGATTAAAAAAGCAGTTAAACTTCTTCTACAGCATCTGTTAAAGTCACACCTCCTGAATTGTACTGGTGTTTGTGAAAAGTATTATTGACAGTCCTGTGGATCTGCAGTGCTATGTTGGACCTGTCTGTTTTGGGGCAAGCTTTGTTGACCAGCCTGATTAGGTGCATACCTGAACTTGATGCCAGGTTGCCTGGACCAATATTGTGCACGACAGAGCTTGCGTGTTAGGTTGGAAGGAAGCATAATTGTAGAGTGGCCTAAGATGTAAGTGTGGCGGGGTGCAAGATGTCCTCAGAGGTGCTCTGAATTGGTCACTGCGACTTGGTACTGCTGTTGTGTCATGAAGAGGATTAAGATGGATACAGTAGCACATTTAAATGAAAATGAATGGGACACACCTCATGGTTTCCATCGTTGGATGTGATGTTTTGATGTCAGTGTCAGTCTCAACGCAAGACATAGCTGGCAAGCCTGGCAGCCTTGTCTAATTAGATGTAAGCCTGGGTTTGTGTATGTGGATGGATGTTTATCAGACATGGTGGAAGCTAAAGCTTGAGTGGATGGCTGCCTTGTTGATTTACTGTAAGTTGGAGCCTGAGTGGGTGGTTGTCTAATCTGCTTAATGCAAGCTGGATTCTGTCTGGCAGGCTCTGCCCTTGGTAAGATGGAGTGGTGATGAGCGAGGGAAACAGAATGAGAGATCCGCACATCATCTTACTGTATCAGAGGAGGCGTGACGTGTGCAAGAGAACCGGTCAACAAGGAACAGTTGATAGTCCCCTACAATCATTGGGTGTATTTTAGTATAAATAAGCATAAGCAAGCAAATGAAGACAATAAGTGATGCAGAAATTACATGAGACATTCAATCCAGAGGAGGGACCAGCCACATTATATTCTTTTTCAGAAGTCTGCTTTCATTGGCTCTGGATTTGAACAGAGGAGAGGAGGTGGTGCACACATCCACCTTCAGAACCTGTTAAAGGCTACCAAGAGAGGCACTTTGTATCTGAGGTTCTTCTCTGTAGGTAGTTTTGGTAGGTTTGGGGCCTTTGTTGCAGGAAGTGGAGGGGGGGGCAGGCTATGCCATTTATAGCTGCTGTAAGATGCAGAGTGACTTGGTAAGATCTGACTGTCTACTGGTAACCAGGGCGATGTGATCCTATGGTCAACGGTGGAGGAGGAGCCTTGACACAATAGTCTGCATCCGCTTGACCAACTGTTTTACATGTTTTTACCACACTTCTCTGTGCTTAGCTTTTACTTATATTTACTGTGAGGAAATTTCCATCTTGCACCCTCATGAGCAGGAAGGGGAGAAAATTGTGCTAATCCAATTATCATAGGTGATAGTGACTATATGGAGCCAATCTCAAACAGGTATATCAAAGACCACAGCGCAAGTGTGCATCATGTTATGTGTTTGATAGAATTATCTACATAATACCTTATCAATGTAAGGGCAAATCACCAACATGATGAAACTGATTCCTTATAAAGGGATACCTGAATGGGAAATATATGTGGCATGGAACATGCCTACTAGACATGCCACTGGCACCATAGACACTATAGCTCTGTTGGAAGGTATGAGCCATAAAATGGATTGGTGTACCTTTTAAGTGCATTTTATTGTAGTAACCAGATATTTGAGAGATTCCGTCTATATTTCTTGTTGGTTTGGGAAATGTGGGCCTCATTATTTGAATCTGAGAGCATTGCGTTGGTGGAGGGGGTGGGGGAATTTAGACACAGTATTTCAATCAACTAACACCACATGGCAAAAATTATGTTGTGAATTCTGCTCAGACGCCAGACAGACGCTTGGACACTAAACTCACCCACTCTCTTTTTTTGACCTGTCTGAAGCAGAAACACTATCTACTTACTCTTTCATGAGTTACCAATGTGGGCCTGTTTGACCTTTCTTTCACTCCATGAGTGGTCAGTCACAGATTTCTTATTTGCTTCATAAAAGCTTTTTGATCATAAAAATATTTAACAGAGCAAAAAGCCTTCACTTTACCAATAATTGTGTTTGAAAGCTGGAAAAAACATGGTTGAAAGTTTGAATTCTATTTTTTTTTGTTAGTAAGTTATTTGTTGTCCTTTTAAAACATCTACTTGTTTCATTATCAGGTCTTCTTACTCTTCAGTTTGCCAAAATTGGCTCAATCCTTCCGACAGAAAGTCACGTTAAAAAAATGTAATGACGCAAATAGTGATATACTTGAAGGGGGATCAATTGGCATAAATCTGGTAATTCTTGTCAGTAGTCATTTCTGGTGATTGGAACCGGGATGTATTTATCAGCATCAAAATTTGATCTAGAGCAAGAGAGAGCGAAAGAGGCAGGAACAAAAAAAGAAGGAAGCAGAAAAAGAAAAGAAAAAAAGTGAAAAAGGGAGAAAGTTTGCTTGAAAAAGCTAAGGCAAGGCAAAGAGACAGGAAGTGGAGGGTAGTGGAAGAAAAGATGGAAGAGATGAGATTAAGCTCAGACAGTCTTGATATTTAGTAACCCCAGTATTCAGCTCCGAATGAAAACGTTGGGCCCATGTTCTTATGTCTCTTCTTGTTTTGTTTTTGTTCATTTTTTACAGCACTGTCCTGTCTGAGGGTCTGAGGCATCATCAGTGATATTTTGCTGGAGGTTACAGATCTGCAAATGCACACATGAGGGCATATTTATTATTATTATATTTTATTGTTTGATTAATAAAAATCATTACATTGACACTCGTCTGTGCATTAATTCAGATACAAAAAAGAGATGTGTAACAATAAATACTTAAAATGATGACAACCACTAAAATATTATTGATTTCTGAGTCCATACTACTTGTGTTAAGCGGGGATTGCGGGTGTCATGAATTCGTGCAAACCTTAGTCCCTTGGTTAGTTCCCATTTGGGAGACAGTAGTGGACAATTGCGGTATATGACAATAAATACTTAAAACGAAGGCACCCACTAAAATTTCATTGAATTCTAAGTCCATACAACTTGTGTTAAACAGGGTTTGCAGTTGTCATGAATTAGTGCAAACAATAGTCTATTGGTTAGTTCTCATTTGGGGGACAATAGTAAACAATTGAGCTTCAATTTAATTACCAATGAAGGAAGAAAAATGACTGATTACGAACGTTCTACTAACCGTTCCCCTGACTCTGCCAACTCTTTATATAAATAGGACAAAACAATACAAAAGTTAGAGAATGCTGTAAGATCGCAGAGAATGCAAACATCTGGGTAAACAACGTGGAATGACTGCTATCGGTAGGAACAATACCGGTTGTCATCTTATCGAAATGCCAATTAGGAAGAGCCAAATGCAGGAGTACAGGGGTCGACAAGTTGGATCTCCAACTGGCTAAACCTCTTTGCTGCTCTTGTAATGAACTTGGTGAACCGAATATTAAGCACTAAATTCTCCTCCTGCTTCAAGGATGCAATAATGGTCTGTCGACAAGAGTGGGCCCTGTTTGTTCCATGTTTATGGGCATATTTAGTAACAATTCACGCAACGCAGAGCAGCAAGAGAAGTTGCTGAGCTGCATTGCGTTGTGTGAAAGAGAGAGAGAGCAGAACAGTGGCATATTTTCAAGATACGGGAAAGGTCTGCTCTCTTCTAGCACTAGCACACTTGTGGCTGCCTAGCTCCAACACAGACACTCTTGCATCAATACGTTAGGGTAACTGAGTTGGGGTAAGGATAGTTTTTGTTCCTTCCTGCACAAAAACTATCCTTTAAGGCTACTATATCTTTGCATGTGGGCTGCAGAATGCAGCCCACATGCAAAGAGGAAATGACGAGGAGTAATAAAGATATTTCTCCTTGTTATGCCAGCCTCATGTAGGTGCACCAAATTGGGGCAAATCCATGTTTACAAGTCTTTGCAAATACTGGTTTGCATCAAAATATATTGGTGGATGCACAGAAATGCCCAAACTCCACCCATGTAATGACTACCTGACGTAAAGTAACACATGGCAGTGCTATGCACTGATGTGTGTTACTTTTTATTTTTTTTCCACAAAGCCACACAAATCTGGCTATGAGTGGCAGTAAATCCCAAAATATCTTAAAACTCTAAGCAAATCTGGGCCTTAAATTTTGCAGAAATTTTTGCCTGGTGCAATAGCTTGTTTAACAAAGAAAGGAGATGAATGTTTTAGCGTCTGATTTCAAATTCGGTAGGAACAAAAATTCTCCAATCCGTAGAGAAAGTGCTGAGACCTGAGGATACTTATCGAGCAGAATTTCCTCCTCCCCTAAGACTAAGGAAGTTACACCAATAACTTCTCCTCTAGATTTATCACTTATTCCACAAATTAAAGAACCTTTACCACCCGACTTTAAATCATTCCCTTAGCTTTAGTTGTATGTGCTCCCAACCTACAATGAATTGTGGTACCACTTTATACTATTGGTGTTGCTCACTAGATAGGCAAAATACAAACACTGGTTTTGGCTGCGCAAACATCTCTGACTGCTTCTAAAACACAACTTCAATCTGAAATAAGGTTCTAACGCAGCTCCCTGGTAAAAAATGTCTGTAAATGTGGCGGTTGAAGCACCAGAAGAAAGGAAAACAGATAGACTAATTATGCTTGGTGGTGTGTTTTTTGTGGGCAGTAATTACTTTTAGGTAGATACTGATGCATAACAGACAATTTGTCACCTAAACTTCACAAAAGATGCAATTGCAGCAGGGGCCCCTATCCGTGATTCGTGGAAAGGTGCTATAGTCCTACACATATTTTAAAAAGGTGACTATTTCTTACCATCTAATTATAGGCCAATAAGCCTTATAGATTGCATTCAGAAAGTGTTTGGTCGGTGCCTACTCAATAAGATACAATATTGGATAGAAGAGAATAATAATATTTGAAGCCCCTTTCAAGCTGGCTTCCGCACCAAGGTTTCAACTATTGACCAGGTATTTCAATTCATGTTAATATGATGGAGAACTGTATTGATCTGTTGTAGCAGCTTGTATGTCGCCTTTGTCGACCTAAAATCGGCCTTTGATATGTTTCTAGACCAAAACTGTGGACTATTTTGGCCGACTTGCACATGCCCCCAAGGATGTTATCCCTCTTAATCCACTTATACGAAGGCAGTTATACAGGTATAAGATGGGGAGGTGACCTGACTCAGCACACAGAAAAAGTACCAGTCTGCAGAGGTGTTCGACAGGGATGTGTGCAGGTACCTACCCTCTTCTCACTTTTTATGAACAACATAGCTTTCATCTTGGCTGAACTGTAGGCAGATGCCCCATTGTTGACTGGTCTTAAAACTTCAATTCTTTTATTTACTGACAACATCTTTCTGATTTCCAAGACCCCGTCAGGCCTCCAAAACCGGTTGGATCATTTTAGTAAATTTTGTGAGGATCGAGCTTTGGAAATTAACACTTCAAAGACCAAGGTGATGTATTTCAGGCAACATAAATATTTAAGGGCAAACTAATCCTGGGTGGCTCCTTTCTTGAACAAGTCGATACTTTTACATACCTAGGGGTTACCTTTACCGAGGGCATGTTTTGGAAACCACACATTATCAAGGCTACAACAAGGCTAAAACAGATCTCTGTTGCAATACTCAATGAGTTTTCAACATCCTATTCCAAACCTACTACTCCTGCACCTAAAATGTATTATGCCATGGGTCGGGCTCAACCCTGCATGGGGCAGAGCTGTGGGGATTTGCCAAACACAAAAAGATTAAAAGATGCGAGAATAAGCTTTTTGGGAACCTGACTTCCCGTCCAACCAGTACCACGTTACTCCCATTCTGAGTTGGCACAATATACTGATGGCCTAAGGGATGTAAAAGGCTGAACAATTCACTTCAATTCCAAGGCTTTCAAATATGAAGTCCGCCTTGCATTCATTAGGCTATCATGATTCGTGGCATCAACCTAATACATCTGTTTTTCCATCCAAAGATAAGCTCAAAATGATATACCACATGGACATCAAGATACGGTGAGGGCAGGAATTATTCTGGGATGTAATAACGGTCCCATTGCATATGAAACTTTATTTCCAGTTTCGTATAGGTACCTTGCCCCTTATTTCATTCACTGCAGGTTGGAAGGGTGAAGGCGGTAGCTCCTGCCCTTCGTGTGACCATCTGATGGGAAGTGTTCCACACGTTATGTTTGCTTATCCAGCTTTTTCATCCACCCACAAAAATGGCTGGCACCGATATGTAGGCTACCTGGCACACGTAACCACCAAGATGCTCTTCGCATCCTCAGATCAGACTCTTCCATACAATTTGTCACAAATGTTTTGGGGGCAATGTGGGTCCCACGTAAGAAAGCCCTGGGTCACTTACCTGTCTAGCAAACTAACATTCAGTTTGTCTTATATGTGCTCTACTGGGTTATCTTTTGCAAAAAACCCTTTTATATTTTGATATGTCCTATTTTTATTTACAAGTTTATAGCTGCATATAGACACATATCCTATATATTTTTAGGGAAAATGTATGTTTTTAATTAGGTTTTTATTGTGAGAGCGGCTATGTGATGAATTGTTCTTTTATTGCAGTGGTGGCAGAAACAAAGACTTTTGAACTGAACTGAACTGAAAAAGAGATGTCTTTTGCCTTTGCTGTGGTCCTGCACCCCTACCTGCACCTGGCTTACATCTAAAGGTTCTGGATACCAGTCCTTGGGAAATCTGCCAATTGTTTCTTCTGTCTGTTCCCAGGAATGTTACTGGCTGCTGCTTAATAAACCTAACACCCATCCCTCTTCTTCAGATCTGCCAGCACAGCAGACCCAGGGGTATATGTACAAGGGAAGTGGCAGAGTGTGTCATTAGCCTCTTTTGCTTAACGACATTCACCGCCACTTCTGGACCGCAGGGCTGCACCTTATTTACAAGAATAGGGTGCAGTCCTGATTTCCCCCTGCAGTGTTGTTAAGTTTAGCAGCTTAGCGCCAACGTGGCACCCTTACCCCATAGTGCAATGATGTCTGTGTGCAGGGAAAGAAGGTCCTCCTTCCTGCACATAAACAATCTTGAAATGCCGTTTTGTAACTTCTATGTGTGCTGCTTAATGCAGCACACACAGGAGTTGCAAACCTGCATTTTTAAAAGATGATTGTTTATGTGCAGGAATGGGGACCTTCCTGTACATAAACAATCATTGGCCTTTTTCTGTTTTCACAACACAGCACACATGAAAACAGCAAAAACGAGGAAAACTGAAACAGTTCTCCTTGCTTCACCAGGTTAAGACTAGGTTTTCCCTGGCCTTAATTCTGGCACTGCCTCCTATTTACAACTCCCTTGAAAATAGGAGGCAGCATCAGAATCAATGGGTGTTGCGGTGGAACGCCCACCGCAACACCCATTGCCCCCCCTTTCACGCTAAGCATAGCGTGAAAAGGGGATTTATTTACATGGCAGCGTTAAGTCACGTTAAGTGGCTTAACGCTACCTAGTTAATAAGGAAAAGCCCCTATCGCCACAGGAACATCACAAAAAGTGACTTTCCTGTGGCGATGGGGCTTGTACATGTGCTCCCAGTCTCTGTATAGCACACTTTGCTGCATTGCTCCTGCATGAACATTAAGACATTAAGTAAATCTCTGATGCTTGTGCAGTTTGATTTGTTGTTGGTTACATGACATAATATATAGACTGGCAAAATTGCTCAGTCAGTTGACCCAGAAGTTGCGTGAAAATCAACTGTTAATGGCAGATCACTGCTTCATGAGGCTGTCAGGACAGATGTAATCCAAACATTAGATACAAGCCAAAGGCCTGCCAAACGTGGTGTGTTTTCAGGACTCAAATCAAAGAAGGGCTTATTCACAAACTTCATTTTGTAGTAAATTTAGCAGTACTACAATAGTAACACTAATGCACTGCAAAATGCTATTTACACACCAACATACGGAGATCTAAGTCTTGGGCTCTCTGATCTTTTATGTTTGGAGCTCGCCACCCTGACTGGAGAGATCTTCACACACGTAAGCATATATTTCATTAGGAAATGTGCGAGGGACATAGGGGAGTGGCAGGAAAATGGGCAGAACTTTCTTCTAAAGGAGGAGTACGCACCCAGCCAGAAAACAGTACGTACATTCCTCTTCACACCGGCACTACTACAGCCAAAAAGGGCCAAAACAGTCTTAAATGTTCTCCAGCTCATTGGTGGAGTAAGTACAGCACTACACATGGCCAGTTGTATGTACTACAGCACCCACCAAAGAAAATAAATGAGGTAGAGACTTAAAATAATACCCCATAGGAATTAATTTTAAAGGACATCAAATTATTTAAATATTTTAAAAATATGAATACATTTAATGTATCTATAAATAAACATGTTTACAAATTTATCTATTTTAATTACTTTTTTGAAGGTTCAAAATCAATGTTGCGCTAGACCGGGACAAAGTCACAAGTTGAGGCCAATCCTGATGGAATGCGGGCGGATACAGAGACCAGGTTAGTCACGCTGAAAAAGTTCCCATCTCAAAGTCCGGCATGAAGAGTTCAAAACTTCAGGATTTTACATGAGTAGCTCAACTGATGCTAGTCAAGTGGCCAGGACCTGGAGAGGCAACTCTTGGGGATGAGTAACTCACTGCAGCAGAGGCCAGCAGGGCTCATGCAAGTCCAGTTGTAGGTCCTGACAGGGCCTGGTGAAGATCCAGGTGGGGCCAGTTGCAGAAAGTAAGCTGGGCAGTTGCAGGGATGCCTCTGGAGTTTGTTGTTGTGTCACTGTAGTTCAAAACAGACCAGCCAGCTGGCCCTTGGAGTCATTCTGGTAGTCCTGTTCTCAGAGAGATGACCCTCTCTCCTTTAATCAGCAACGCAGGGCTCAAACTGCATTACAGTACTCTGAAGAACAAGGCAGGCCTCATGCATCAGGGCTGCCATCTGAAGAACAAGGCAGGCCTCACACAGCAGGGCAGTTCTCTGAGAAACAAGGCAGGCCTCAGGAAGCAGGGCAGTCCACTGAGAAAAAAGGCAGGCGTCTAGCTGCAAGGCACTCCTCTGGAGTACCAGGCAGTCCCTCTGTAGTCTTCCACAGGCCCAGGAGGGTAGTAAAAATGTGTTCTGAGGGTTCACTATTTGAGCCTGATGCCAGCTTTGAAGTGGAAGTTCTTTGTGAGTGTGTTGATGCAGCTCCTTTGAAATGTAAGTGGGACAGGGAACAGTTCACACCTTCAATGCTGGCAGGATGGCCCTCTCTCAGCTACATGCATGTCCTATTGTTCACTGTCTGGGCCGAATATACATTCCTGAAACTACCAGGACATGTAAGACTTAAAAGTGCATGTCCAGCTTTTTAAATACAATGAACCCTGCACTATTGGCTGTTTAGGGCCTACCATGTGGGTGATTTATATGTATTAAAAAGGGAGGTTTAGACCTGGAAAAAGTTTAATTCGTACGGTCTAATTGCCAGCTCAATACTTAACACAGGTTGTAATGGCAGTCCATAACCCCTTCCACGCTCGTCATGAGTTACGCCTGTCGTACGCTCATGACGAGCTGAGCTCGTCATGTAACGCGGCTTTTCGCAAATGTTAGCGCATAGTGGGAAAACCCGCAGCGCGCATGGGGTTAAACACACCCCATTGTAGCACTTGACTCTCACAGGGTAGCAAAGCAAAGGAGTACAAAGCCTACTCAGAGGAGGTGGTGTGGACTAGTAATCACCGTTCGCTAGCACACAATAGTAACACTCAATGAATGATTATCTAGTCAGTCCTTTTCCTTTAGTAAAGGAAAAGTACATTTATTACACACATACACTACTAAATAATATGCATTAATTTACAAAAGTATACAGAAGGCAGATGAAAAATAGATGACATTCTGCAACCACATTTGACCCGTACATGATCATGACCCTCAACATTCACAGTACCCTCCCACCTCTACCAGACAGCACATCACAATATAAGTGGGTATCACTTTAAATAAAACAGGACTATTGACTTTAACAAGGGTAATCACAGCATATAAGATAAGCCTATTGGCTTTATCAAAGGTACGCCAGACTATAAGGCAAACAAACCACATGAAAAACATCATCAGCCTTTCACTATATATTAATCATTTCTAAATTCAAACCTTAATGCCAATAAAACATTGTCAATAGAGCACTTTAATATTGATGAAAATCACCATAACCATAAAGGGTTAATAAAGCATTTAAAATAAATATATTATATGTCTGTGCCATTTTTATACACCTTAAGGTCACATAAAGTGCAACCATAGATCTAGCCCCTTGAGGATGCTGCACTACCAGCTGTCGAGCAAAAGCTCATAGTCATAATTTCCTAGACCACACAAACATAGGTTCGGTTGTTAATTTCCTTGGGGGAAACTACTGCATTCGTGTAGCCACACCCCATACTTACTTTTCATCATTCGTGGTGTCCCTGACCATTTTGGGGCCATCACAAGCAGCAATGCAGTATACAAAGAAGCCCCACAGAGCATTACGGGGTGCTCCAGTGGGGAAAAATGAATATTAGAGCAGCATACCTTTCATGCTGATCTTGGTCCCTGCAGCATTGCACCGCATCATGCTTTTTTTAAACTTATTTTCTTTTCTTTTGGGTGCCCAGTCTCATGTTGGAACCCCAACGTGCTTAACTACTGGGGCAGTACGGGCAGCCCAACCAATGCTCCTGCTGGCTTCCCGCCCGGCCAGCATCTATCTTTGCTGAAGCATGAGTCTGCAACTGAGTTCTACCCAGCCCACTCCATGCAGGCAGGGTTCTTCCTGCTCAGTGGCATTCAGTTTCACAGATAAGGGGAGCAGGAGAAAGGCCACTGCCGGTGGGTGCCCAGATATGGGGACCCAGGCCCCTTTCCTTTTGCAGAGTGGGGCTCCTGTCCCACACCCACAATGGCATTCTCAGGGAGAGTGACTGTGCTCTGCCTCCTCCTTTTCCTTTTGTGGGGGTGTGGCAGTGCTCCCTTTCAGCTTTCAGCTTGCTTCAGGGGCCCGAGATGGTGTCTCAGGCCCCTTTTTACATGAACCAGCCAGAGGTGTTGTGTTCTCCGGTCCGCATGTACCTCCTGGGAGGGGGGATCATGCGCACCCCTGCAGAGCTCAATAAAAATGTATGAACTAGCACTATATCCAGGGCCCTGGCACTTCGCATGTAATATTTTAGTGGTGCAGTGGAGCCCCACGCACTTTGATCCTCACTGGGGGTCAAAGGTCACCAACCTTAAAAAGGCCATAGCTGGAGCCCGGTGAGGCCGATTTAGAACAACCTGGGCTCATTTTACTCCTGACAGTGAGCTCTAGACACTAGCAATCTTCCTGGCTTCCAAGATGGAGTAGGTTGCAGGGAGCTGATTCCACTGGCTCCCTATGCCAGTTTTTCTTCTGCTCTTGGTATCTGGTGCAGAAGTCCAGATCTTTCCCCCAACTGATCCTCAGGGTGGTATACGGGGGCCGCCTCTCTGGCCCTGGGAGAGACCCGCTTGTCCTGAAGTCTACTGGGGGCAGAGTCCTTAGTCCTTTTAGGGTCTTAGGGGATTTGTCCTTCCAGTTGTTTGTGGCTGTTGCCCAGTTCCAGTACAAAAAAGTGAAACAGAAAGCACACTCTCTCCCTTGTAAAAGAGTTTTTAAATGGAGACAAAAAGTTCTAGAAGCCAGGCAACTCTGGTCAATCTTAGGGTGTCACATCACCTCTCCACCCCTGTCCCAGGCCATCCAGAAGTCCCTGGTCACATCTCTTCTGGGAGCCTGAGCTCGGCCCTTCACTGACATCACTGCCAAGACCTTTCCTACCAGAACTTCAAAGAGAAGCCCTCTCCGGTGTTAGCTCCAGTTATCTTGGCTTCCTCATTTGTTCAGTGGGCCTAGGTTGTCCCAGCCCTGGTGCATTGTGACTGCTAATTAACATATTAAGATTTTCCTCTCCACCCCTTTTTCCTCTGGAGCTGAGGGAAGCACTGTTAAATACTCATTTTTGTGGGGAGGCCTTTGTTCCATCTGTTGGGTAGCAGAATAATTAACTTGGATCAACAGGGTGACAAAATGTCTGGTCTCTGATCCTGAGCTGAGCACGAGAATTATGAAAATTCTGGATGACCCATAAAGTGTAAAAGTATGATTTTAAGACCTACATAATGTGAACTGGTTGCACACTTTCCACCCCACTTTCACACCTCATGGGACTTTGTAGCCCTCGGGAAAGCGAAACTGCACTGAAAGGCAGAATTACCCCATGTGTATAATAAAGTGTCAACAAAGACAATCACGGACATCGAGTTCGCGCACCGTCACAAACGCAGGAGATTTCCCTGACGAAGGGCTAACTTGGAGCCCGAAATGCATTGGGACCATTGAAAGAAATTGTTTGGCAAACAATAAGGATGACACTTAATATTAAATGAAGTCAAGAAACCTTTATTGTATGAATAAATAATTGGTTGAATAACACTCACAGTGTTCAAGTGACTTACGCACATTTTGACAGAATGTGAATATCGC
Organism: Lissotriton helveticus; assembly: GCF_964261635.1. Lineage (NCBI taxonomy): Eukaryota > Metazoa > Chordata > Amphibia > Caudata > Salamandridae > Lissotriton > Lissotriton helveticus. Next base: position 549,211,206 of record NC_136071.1, on the reverse strand, counting down.
AGATGCGATCCACCACAGCCGCGCCCAGAGGGACATTCCCTAATTCATAGAGAACGCATGGCATGTGACCCATTTAGCTACACACACACACCTTTATTGTAAATGTTATTTTGATTATTCAATTTGATTTTGCATCCTCAGGTCCAAGGAAGAAGCTTGTGTTATTCGTATTAATCATTATAAGTTAATTGAATTTACAGCTGTTGAAAGGTACTTGTTCCTAAAAAGTAGTAAATATATGACTTTATAGGTTGTAAACTTTTGAAAACAATTTTTTTAAAGAACTAATTGTCTGGGATTCAGAAATTCACCCAAAAATCTAATAGGATACAATGAAATTCAGTAATATGTATGTACATATATATATATAACCTACTGGCGGTCGCCAGTAGGTGGTTATAGTTAGGACCTAGTTTCCACAGGAAAAGCATTTTTTGTTTTCCCAATAACTTTGGCGTCGTTTGACGAAGCTTTGTGAAATTTTCAAAACTAGTGGAGCGCTCCGTTCAGTTCCGACCTTCAAAGTATCGGGGTGATTCGTCAAGCGGGGGCCGAGAAAAAAAGGGGGTGCCAAAACACGTTTTGCCCATGTTCATTTCCATAGGAAACTTTAGACAAAGCTACAGCCCGAACTGCTGAACGGAATTACACCACATTCGGCAAAAACATTGCCCTTGGTTCAGAAAGAACCCTTTTTGCAGAGAGGTGGTCCGAGACCATGCCCCTTTTCATATCTCTCTGCAATGCAACTCTGTTGCGCTTACTGGAGGTACCTGGTGGGCTAGTTGGCCCCCAGGGACCCTCAGGATTCAAGGGGACTTAATCCCTCAACCGACGACTCAGCTTCTACACCCCCACCCGCCAGCTCCGCTCCGCCGACCTCGCCCTCGCTACAGTCCCCCGCTTCCGAGGAGTGACCTCAGGTGGCATTTCGTTCTCCCACCTCGTCGCCAAGACCTGGAACACCCTCCCCATCCACCTACAGCAGACCCAAGACCTGTTGACCTTCAGAAAACTCCTCAAGACCTGGCTTTTCGAGCAGTAGCAGCATTCCCCAACCCAGCGCCTTGAGACCCTCACGGGTGAGTAGTGCACTTTACAAATTATATGATTGATTGATTGATTGATTGATTGAATCCCCAAACTTAAAACGCGCCATGTGGCACGTTTGTACACTTGTCACATCAGGCCCCAACCCCTCCCTTCATCACTGTGCAAACGGGCCCTCTTGTGCGTTGTAAATTGGGTGATTAAGTCCCCTCGAATCCTCACGGTCCCTTGGGTCCAACTAGCCCACCAGGTACCTCCAGTAAGCGCCACAGAGCTGTGTTGCTGAGAGGTGCAAAAGGGGCATGGTCTTGGACCATCTCTCTGCAAAGCAGATCTGTGCCACTTACTGGAGGTACTTGGTGAGCTAGTTGGCCCCCAGGGACCCTCAGGATTCAAGGGGACTTAATCCCTCAACAGACGACTCAGCTTCTACACCCCCACCCGCCAGCTCCGCTCCGCCGACCTCGCCCTCGCTACAGTCCCCCGCTTCCGAAGAGTGACCTCAGGTGGCAGATCGTTCTCCCACCTCGCCGCCAAGACCTGGAACACCCTCCCCATCCACCTACGGCAGACCCAAGACCTGCTGACCTTCAGAAAACACCTCAAGGCCTGGCTTTTCGAGCAGTAGCAGCATTCCACACCCCAGCGCCTTGAGACCCTCACGGGTGAGTAGTGCGCTTTACAAATGATATGATTGATTGATTGATTGACTGAATCCCCAAACTTAAAACGCGCCATGTGGCACGTTTGTACACTTGTCACATCAGACCGCAACCCCTCCCTTCATCACTGTGCAAACGGGCCCTCTTAGGCGTTGTAAATTGGGGGATTAATTCCCCTCGAATCCTCAGGGTCCCTTGGGTCCAACTAACCCGCCAGGTACCTCCAGTAAGCACCACAGAGCTGTGTTGCTGAGAGGTGCAAAAGGGGCATGGTCTGGGACCATCTCTCTGCAAAGCAGATCTGTGCCACTTACTGGAGGTACCTGGTGGGCTAGTTGGCCCCCAGGGACACTCAGGATTTAAGGGGCCTTAATCCCCTAACTAACAACGTGCTAGGGGGCGCGTTTGCACAGTGGTGCAGGGAGGGGGCGGGCCTGATATAAGAAGTTAGCAATCCTGCTTTGTGGGACTTACTGGTAGTAATAAAAGGGATGGTGGGCCCCCAAGGTTGCCGTTGGGGGCTAACTACTCCTCCTGTTACCACCAATAAATCCCACACAGTGGGATTCCTAAGAGGTGTTTTAGAGGCCACGCTCACCTTTCTCCACCACTCTGGAAACGCGACTGGTACATTATAATTAGAAATTAGCATTTAAAAAACCATTGAAATTCACTGACAAAATCAAAGGTTTCAGGCACGTTATAGTTAGAAATTAGCATTTAAAAAACCTTAGAAATTTACTGAAAAAACCATAGGTTTCAGGGACATTATAGTTAGTTGGACATTTCACTCGTATAAAACCAGAGAAATTCTGCCGTTATAGTTAACTCGTGCCCCCGCAATGCACTGCTGATGACGTCACATATTGCATCATTGATGACATGAGATTGCACCACCTCAAAAAACAGTGCTGCATTGTCCAAGGAGCACGAATAAAAGTGAGAATTGGAAGAGGACGATGCACACTATCGCATATATCACGGACAAGATAAAGAGGCGGCACACAGTGTGTCGGTTTCAAAGGATATTTAATGGCTCCTTATATATATATTATATATATATATATATTCGGTGAGGTCGTCATGAGGCATGGTGGCACTGTGCTCATGACTCGTCATGAACGCCGCGGAATGCCCATGCGGGGGTAATTCCCCTGCTGTGCTGAACGTTCCACGAAAACGGGCGTGGTCATAACGAGCTCAGCTCGTCATGAGCCTATAAGAGAGGCCCTCAAACAGCAAAAAAACAGCTTACACATTGCCCTGTCAGACCAGCCCTTTGGGCACTGAATGATTGCCCTATAGGCCAGTGTGACTCTGGGGAGCACTCGCACATTACTACTGTGTTGGGTAACAATAACCAGCTGTTATTCAGTGACAAGATGCCCCAAGAGATGGATATGAGCTTTACTAATATTTATATAAGTTAAAGTGTGTCAGGCCACAGATACAATTCGACTAATTGGGGCGCAGCTTTAAGGATCTTAGTATATCAGCTATTACTGGCTTCAAAATGTGTATAGGCAGTCATTTTCTTTGGTTATACAAATATAAAGAACATTAATTCCAAAAGCTCAGACGAAATAGTGAAAATAAAGCAGTGCATAAATTATGAAATTATAAGTGTTTTGCATAGCGCCAACATGAGACCCTGACGTCGCTTCAGGGTGCTGTGAGCCACAGTAAGTCCGCAGCCCTGTAAAAACGAAAGCAAAATTTAATATGAAAAATCGCGATATGGAATTGTTCCAAAAGAAAGAGAATATGAATATATATATATATATATATATAGCAGCCTCCCAAGAAAATTATCTCGAGTTGTGATTTAGGAGGTGTCTTGTAAAGCTTAGGAGCGTGTGCAGCGGTGTCATGCAGCTGCGCTCAGCAGGCAGGCTGAGTAATCACCTGCTGGCTCGGGGGCTCGGAATGTGTGCGCTCCGCCTGACAATCAGCCTTGCACTGGCTGCTCCCCGCTCCTCCTGCTGACATAGCCCAGAAGGTGTGAGATAGTTCCAGGCACGTGAGAGTGAGGCTGATCCCGAGCAGGGCGCGAGCTGGCACGCCTGCGTGCTGACGCAGCCCTTCCTGCAATTTGTAAACGGTTACGCAAAAGGAGTGGAAGAACTACAACAGAGATTTAGAGAAAGGGCGTAAGGTCTCTGTCCATTCCGTTGGTAAAGATGTACAAGAAATACAAAAGGTGAAAATGTAACAGAAAGGCCGACAGCAGGCCTTCATGGAAACGTGAATGTTTACTGGCAGGTGGTTGTCGGGTGATGAAAGGCTTTCAGTTCTCAGGCAGAGTCAGAGTTATGATTTAAGGAGAATGTTCAGGGCCAAATTTTCAAAGAAATGACGCAATGCAGTACAGCGAGTAAAGTTGTTGCACTAGTTTTCGTCAACATGGCAGAGCAGAACAGCGTCATATCTACAAATATGTGGCGCTGTTCTGCTCTTTGACGTGCTCTTTATGCAGAAAATGCGCCAACAGTCACCCTTGCACAATAGTGCAAGGGTCTCTGCTTTCTGTTTTGCATTGTGTTTGTTCAGCAAGGAGCCCCTTCCTGTACAAAAACTACGGGGCATATTAACAAGGGCCTTATCTCCGCTTTTTTGGCTGTAAAAGCCAAAAAAGCAGAGATAATCTTATTGCCCTATTTGCAAGCCGGTGCTAACATGCATTAGCGCATGTTAGCAGCCGTTTTGCCGACGCCTCGCTTTACATCTCTAATGAGATGCAGAGTGGGCACACTGGGCGTACCCCTGACGGACTACCTTGTAAATGATCGTGAAATTCACATCGCAAATTTTACAAGGTGGCCCTCAGGATTTTAGCACACGTTAGTTTTTTGTGAAAACTGCGGTTTTTGCCAAAAATTAACATCTGCTAAAATACTGACTTACCTATTCACAACAAAGGGGGTGGATTATGCTGATACGACCACAGGCGGTACAAAAGGGGGTGGTGATGGACGGAGCATCTGAACCAATCAAACACTCACACCCAGTCAAAAGATCTGGGTTTGATCCATCACCGTTCTTTAGCCCACTCTGCCACCCCAGTTCAGACATGGCTATATGCAAATCAGTCTGACCCTGTGCCTCATGGGAACAGTCCAGCCCGAACTGCCAAGCCATGCCTTCCCTGGACTGGAAACAAGCTTCCGAGGACCGGTTTCTGGCATTACAGCCCTCTTCAGCCCGGCTTGCTTGAATCCAGTGGCAAAGTGAGCAAGGGACTCACGTCTGAGCATACCCTGCCACACTTATGGCGGCCAAGAGCGGTACAAAAGGGGGTGGTGATGGACGGAGCATCTGAACCAATCAAACACTCACACTCAGTCAAAAGATATGGGTTTGATCCATCACCGTTCTTTAGCCCACTCTGCCACCCCAGTTCAGACATGGCTATATGCAAATCAGTCTGACCCTGTACCTCATGGGAACAGTCCAGCCCGAACTGCCAAGCCATGCCTTCCCTGGACCGGAAACAAGCTTCCGAGGACCGGTTTCTGGCATTACAGCCGTCTTCAGCCCGGCTTGCTTGAATCCAGTGGCAAAGTGAGCAAGGGACTCACGTCTGAGCATACCCTGCCACACTTATGGCGGCCAAAAGCAGTACAAAAGGGGGTGGTGATGGACGGAGCATCTGAACCAATCAAACACTCACACCCAGTCAAAAGATCTGGGTTTGATCCATCACCGTTCTTTAGCCCACTCTGCCACCCCAGTTCAGACATGGCTATATGCAAATCAGTCTGACCCTGTGCCTCATGGGAACAGTCCAGCCCGAACTGCCAAGCCATGCCTTCCCTGGACCGGAAACAAGCTTCCGAGGACCGGTTTCTGGCATTACAGCCGTCTTCAGCCCGGCTTGCTTGAATCCAGTGGCAAAGTGAGCAAGGGACTAACTTCTGAGCATACCCTGCCACACCTATGGCGGCCAAAAGCGGTACAAAAGGGGGTGGTGATGGACGGAGCATCTGAACCAATCAAACACTCACACCCAGTCAAAAGATCTGGGTTTGATCCATCACCGTTCTTTAGCCCACTCTGCCACCCCAGTTCAGACATGGCTATATGCAAATCAGTCTGACCCTGTGCCTCATGGGAACAGTCCAGCCCGAACTGTCAAGCCATGCCTTCCCTGGACCGGAAACAAGCTTCCAAGGACCGGTTTCTGGCATTACAGCCGTGTTCAGCCCGGCTTGCTTGAATCCAGTGGCAAAGTGAGCAAGGGACTCACGTCTGAGCATACCCTGCCATACTTATGGCGGCCAAAAGCGGTACAAAAGGGGGTGGTGATGGACGGAGCATCTGAACCAATCAAACACTCACACCAAGTCAAAAGATCTGGGTTTGATCCATCACCGTTCTTTAGCCCACTCTGCCACCCCAGTTCAGACATGGCTATATGCAAATCAGTCTGACCCTGCGCCTCATGGGAACAGTCCAGCCCGAACTGCCAAGCCATGCCTTCCCTGGACGGGAAACAAGCTTCCGAGGACCGGTTTCTGGCATTACATCCGTCTTCAGCCCGGCTTGCTTGAATCCAGTGGCAAAGTGAGCAAGGGACTCACGTCTGAGCATACCCTGCCACACTTATGGCGGCCAAAAGCGGTACAAAAGGGGGTGGTGATGGACGGAGCATCTGAACCAATCAAACACTCACACCCAGTCAAAAGATCTGGGTTTGATCCATCACCGTTCTTTAGCCCACAGGGTCGTATCAGCAAGGTTATCGCCGTTTTCCATGGAACATCGCTGGAAAACCAGCGATGTTCTATGGAAAACACCGCTATCGCAGGAATAATTATCGCCATTGCACTATGCGTTGTTGATACAGCACTAGCATGGCGATAATTTCCTGCGAAAGCTTGAGATAAAAAATCTATCGCTAAGCGCGGCCAATCGCTGGCCGTTCATAATATGCCCCTAGGCTTCAAGGCATTTTTCTCTTTGTGTGCTGTAGAATGTAACACACATGTAAAGAAGGAAAATAAATGAGGAGAAATTAAAATATTTCTCTGCATTACATGTGCGCAGACTTCTTTGCACAAACCCCTGTCTACGATTCTTTGTACCGTTGTCAACAATTGACACGAGCTACGCAGGCATACCTTCCTCCCTTGCATTTAATGGCAATCAAAATTGACCCTATTAGGTTGGCTATAGTCTGGTGCTGCTCCCCTGTTTTTTGTACAGTCCATCCACCACCAATACCTGAGATAGGGGCATGTAAACCCCGTAATTCATTACAGTTTACTGCACGAAGGTTCATGCTATATTTGGTTCATATGTAGCTATGCATCCATTTGCACCAAGGACTACCATCTGCATAGACGTGTGCACACATCGACTGTGCATCATATTTCCACAAAACATAGCTAGGCTTTCCCATAACTCACAAACTGCTTTTACTGCCAAACCCTGGGATTGCTCACAGCATATTTCTGCCGCATTGAGGAACAGCACGCCTCCCCAACAAACTGCACTCGCTGGTGTGAGCGTCTTCTGCAATCGGCAGAAGCAGTTACCGCTCCCAGCTGAGAGCCTTGTGGGTCGAGGGCAGCGGGGGCCTAAAGGAGAAGCCTACCGACCGGGGGACTGCGATGACCAGCATTCCTCATCTTGCACAGCTGGTGCCTCTTCCCCCGGCGGCCACGCCCACCGCCTCCGGCTTTTATCTTTCGCGACACCCGCTTCGCGGGTGCCGCTCACAAACTGCTTTTACTGCCAAACCCTGGGATTGCTCACAGCATATTTCTGCCGCATTGAGGAACAGCACGCCTCCCCAACAAACTGCACTCGCTGGTGTGAGCGTCTTCTGCAATCGGCAGAAGCAGTTACCGCTCCCAGCTGAGAGCCTTGTGGGTCGAGGGCAGCGGGGGCCTAAAGGAGAAGCCTACCGACGGGGGACTGCGAGGACCAGCATTCCTCATCTTGCACAGCTGGTGCCTCTTCCCCCGGCGGCCACGCCCACCGCCTCCGGCTTTTATCTTTCGCGACACCCGCTTCGCGGGTGCCGCTCACAAACTGCTTTTACTGCCAAACCCTGGGATTGCTCCCAGCATATTTCTGCCGCATTGAGGAACAGCACGCCTCCCCAACAAACTGCACTCGCTGGTGTGAGCGTCTTCTGCAATCGGCAGAAGCAGTTACCGCTCCCAGCTGAGAGCCTTGTGGGTCGAGGGCAGCGGGGGCCTAAAGGAGAAGCCTACCGACCGGGGGACTGCGAGGACCAGCATTCCTCATCTTGCACAGCTGGTGCCTCTTCCCCCGGCGGCCACGCCCACCGCCTCCGGCTTTTATCTTTCGCGACACCCGCTTCGCGGGTGCCGCTCACAAACTGCTTTTACTGCCAAACCCTGGGATTGCTCACAGCATATTTCTGCCGCATTGAGGAACAGCACACCTCCCCAACAAACTGCACTCGCTGGTGTGAGCGTCTTCTGCAATCGGCAGAAGCAGTTACCGCTCCCAGCTGAGAGCCTTGTGGGTCGAGGGCAGCGGGGGCCTAAAGGAGAAGCCTACCGACCGGGGGACTGCGAGGACCAGCATTCCTCATCTTGCACAGCTGGTGCCTCTTCCCCAGGCGGCCACGCCCACCGCCTCCGGCTTTTATCTTTTGCGACACCCGCTTCGCGGGTGCCGCTCACAAACTGCTTTTACTGCCAAACCCTGGGATTGCTCACAGCATATTTCTGCCACATTGAGGAACAGCACGCCTCCCCAACAAACTGCACTCGCTGGTGTGAGCGTCTTCTGCAATCGGCAGAAGCAGTTACCGCTCCCAGCTGAGAGCCTTGTGGGTCGAGGGCAGCGGGGGCCTAAAGGAGAAGCCTACCGACCGGGGGACTGCGAGGACCAGCATTCCTCATCTTGCACAGCTGGTGCCTCTTCCCCCAGTGGCCACGCCCACCGCCTACACGGTCATAAGTGTCCGGATCTCCACCGCGACGCGGGACGCGCGCGGGGCGGAGCTTGGGGCAAAGACCGGGCAAAGAGCGGGCCGTTTGAGGCCGTTCGAGAACGGAAGAGACCGGACCGGGACACCCCCGCAAATCTTGATTGTCCCTCTCTGCCTCTTCTACCCATCTCATTAACCGGCACCCTACTGCTTCCTCAAGACACATCATAAACCATGAGCGAAATGGAGACTAGGAGCAAAGCCAATCTGGCTGTCACTGGACCTACGACGCCCGCTGCTGCCCAAGGTAAAATTGACAATTACTTTTTAAAGGCGGGGTCTCTCTTGATCGATGACATTACTGTCTTAGAAAGACGCATTTCCCAAGAAATCGAGTGGGTCAGGAGATCGTCTTTGGGTATCCTAGCGATGGCTAAAACCCCTGAGGAAAGGTTGAACATAGACAGCTCGCAGCTTGGAGCTTGTGGAGGGGACCAGCCACTTATCAGCATAGATCTCTTAGAGGGAACCCTAAGTGACCTCGAAGACTTGAGTTTACTCTCACTCCCACAAATCACACAACCTCCTATTACTACAAATATGGGTGAAGTCATTGAATTAGCTGTACAAAGCCCTGATCAACCGAGGGAAGAATCGCCATCTATAACAAATACCCCAGATATAACAGAGTTGCCAAACACAGTTAGGGGTGTGAGGGAGGGTGCAATACAAAAAAGGAAAATGGGGAAACAGAGTCACAGGGAAAGGAAGGCAAAAAAATCAAAGCCAGGAGTAATACACAATAAATCTAGTATCGACAATACCATACACGATAGTCCTCCACTAGCGACAACGAAGGTCCCTCTTGTGGAATTAGTTAGCAACATTACCACTGAACCGCCACCTCCCGTATTAGAAAATAACGCCGAGACAGCTGAAGAGGACATTACACTAGCAGACATAGGAAACCTGCTTAAGTCAATCCTAAGTCCCCTAGAAGCTCGCCTGATCAAAATAGAAGCGAGACTCATTAAAATTGAGAAAAACGCCTTACAGCTTATGGATAGCTTGAAATTCGGGCTTCCTTGTCCTATAGCCTCCAACATTGACCCGAAACACAAAAAGAACCCTGAGCCCCAGAAACTTGCTAAAATCAATGAGGCCGCAATATCATCAACTGCCACTAAAAACCTAAAACTAGTCAATGACCAATTACCCAATTTAAAGGCCAAACCATTTCAACCAGCGGGTGTCTCCCTTAAACAACCCCTTAGTGCACAGCAAACATCCGTAGTCACTGATATTACGCACTCCCAGGTACAACATACAAGTGCCTTGAAATCTTCATCAACTACTAACCAAAACTTCCAGGATTCCAATAAAACACTGCCAAAACCGCAAAAAACAGTAACTGTAAATCTCCCACCAGAGGTAGCTGCATATACCGTTATCTTAGCTGGGGCACCAGAATTAAAACCGGCTGCAAGTGAGACAGGGGCCTCTTTAAAAAATAAAGTAATTAATTGGCTATCCACATACAGACCACTTCCTAGAGGCATGACCAGCGATATTCGCATGGTAAGAAGAGTCTCGTGGGTAGGAAAGACACCTAAAACAATTAGTGGCGACTGTATACTGGTCAGTTTTAAAGAACCATCGACAGTCTCCTATATTTGTGGTTTCTTTCCAGAGGATGAGGGAAATAACATCCACCCACTCCCTCTTTCGTTCTTCTATCCAACAAAAACTCAGATTCCCAATGAACAGAGATGGGGATATCATCACGAACCACTGGGAAACTGGGGGGGAAACCAGGGAGGGAGGAGAATCCCCTATAATCAAATGCAAATAGCATTTCCCTACCCGCCAACTTATGTTGACCCCCAAGGTTGGGAGACTGTAAAGAGAAGAGGAATGGGAAGGGGTGGAATTGAAAGAGAAGTACCTTGGCCCCCTAGACACTACCAGCCACTGTTTCTACCGACCCTCAATCGATATGACTGCCTTCACGTCTGAGCATACCCTGCCATACTTATGGCGGCCAAAAGCGGTACAAAAGGGGGTGGTGATGGACGGAGCATCTGAACCAATCAAACACTCACACCAAGTCAAAAGATCTGGGTTTGATCCATCACCGTTCTTTAGCCCACTCTGCCACCCCAGTTCAGACATGGCTATATGCAAATCAGTCTGACCCTGCGCCTCATGGGAACAGTCCAGCCCGAACTGCCAAGCCATGCCTTCCCTGGACGGGAAACAAGCTTCCGAGGACCGGTTTCTGGCATTACATCCGTCTTCAGCCCGGCTTGCTTGAATCCAGTGGCAAAGTGAGCAAGGGACTCACGTCTGAGCATACCCTGCCACACTTATGGCGGCCAAAAGCGGTACAAAAGGGGGTGGTGATGGACGGAGCATCTGAACCAATCAAACACTCACACTCAGTCAAAAGATCTGGGTTTGATCCATCACCGTTCTTTAGCCCACAGGGTCGTATCAGCAAGGTTATCGCCGTTTTCCATGGAACATCGCTGGAAAATCAGCGATGTTCTATGGAAAACACCGCTATCGCAGGAATAATTATCGCCATTGCACTATGCGTTGTTGATACAGCACTAGCATGGCGATAATTTCCTGCGAAAGCTTGAGATAAAAAATCTATCGCTAAGCGCGGCCAATCGCTGGCCGTTCATAATATGCCCCTAGGCTGCAAGGCATTTTTCTCTTTGTGTGCTGTAGAATGTAACACACATGTAAAGAAGGAAAATAAATGAGGAGAAATTAAAATATTTCTCTGCATTACATGTGCGCAGACTTCTTTGCACAAACCCCTGTCTACGATTCTTTGTACCGTTGTCTACAATTGACACGAGCTACGCAGGCATACCTTCCTCCCTTGTATTTAATGGCAATCACAATTGACCCTATTAGGTTGGCTATAGTCTGGTTCTGCTCCCCTGTTTTTTGTGCAGTCCATCCACCACCAATACCTGAGGTAGGGGCATGTAAACCCCGTAATTCATTACAGTTTACTGCACGAAGGTTCATGCTATATTTGGTTCATATGTAGCTATGCATCCATTTGCACCAAGGACTACCATCTGCATAGACGTGTGCACACATCGACTGTGCATCATATTTCCACAAAACATAGCTAGGCTTTCTCATAACTCACAAACTGCTTTTACTGCCAAACCCTGGGATTGCTCACAGCATATTTCTGCCGCATTGAGGAACAGCACGCCTCCCCAACAAACTGCACTCGCTGGTGTGAGCGTCTTCTGCAATCGGCAGAAGCAGTTACCGCTCCCAGCTGAGAGCCTTGTGGGTCGAGGGCAGCGGGGGCCTAAAGGAGAAGCCTACCGACCGGGGGACTGCGAGGACCAGCATTCCTAATCTTGCACAGCTGGTGCCTCTTCCCCCGGCGGCCACGCCCACCGCCTCCGGCTTTTATCTTTCGCGACACCGGCTTCGCGGGTGCCGCTCACAAACTGCTTTTACTGCCAAACCCTGGGATTGCTCACAGCATATTTCTGCCGCATTGAGGAACAGCACGCCTCCCCAACAAACTGCACTCGCTGGTGTGAGCGTCTTCTGCAATCGGCAGAAGCAGTTACCGCTCCCAGCTGAGAGCCTTGTGGGTCGAGGGCAGCGGGGGCCTAAAGGAGAAGCCTACCGACCGGGGGACTGCGAGGACCAGCATTCCTCATCTTGCACAGCTGGTGCCTCTTCCCCCGGCGGCCACGCCCACCGCCTCCGGCTTTTATCTTTCGCGACACCCGCTTCGCGGGTGCCGCTCACAAACTGCTTTTACTGCCAAACCCTGGGATTGCTCACAGCATATTTCTGCCACATTGAGGAACAGCACGCCTCCCCAACAAACTGCACTCGCTGGTGTGAGCGTCTTCTGCAATCGGCAGAAGCAGTTACCGCTCCCAGCTGAGAGCCTTGTGGGTCGAGGGCAGCGGGGGCCTAAAGGAGAAGCCTACCGACCGGGGGACTGCGAGGACCAGCATTCCTCATCTTGCACAGCTGGTGCCTCTTCCCCCGGCGGCCACGCCCACCGCCTCCGGCTTTTATCTTTCGCGACACCCGCTTCGCGGGTGCCGCTCACAAACTGCTTTTACTGCCAAACCCTGGGATTGCTCACAGCATATTTCTGCCGCATTGAGGAACAGCACACCTCCCCAACAAACTGCACTCGCTGGTGTGAGCGTCTTCTGCAATCGGCAGAAGCAGTTACCGCTCCCAGCTGAGAGCCTTGTGGGTCGAGGGCAGCGGGGGCCTAAAGGAGAAGCCTACCGACCGGGGGACTGCGAGGACCAGCATTCCTCATCTTGCACAGCTGGTGCCTCTTCCCCCGGCGGCCACGCCCACCGCCTCCGGCTTTTATCTTTCGCGACACCCGCTTCGCGGGTGCCGCTCACAAACTGCTTTTACTGCCAAACCCTGGGATTGCTCACAGCATATTTCTGCCACATTGAGGAACAGCACGCCTCCCCAACAAACTGCACTCGCTGGTGTGAGCGTCTTCTGCAATCGGCAGAAGCAGTTACCGCTCCCAGCTGAGAGCCTTGTGGGTCGAGGGCAGCGGGGGCCTAAAGGAGAAGCCTACCGACCGGGGGACTGCGAGGACCAGCATTCCTCATCTTGCACAGCTGGTGCCTCTTCCCCCAGTGGCCACGCCCACCGCCTACACGGTCATAAGTGTCCGGATCTCCACCGCGACGCGGGACGCGCGCGGGGCGGAGCTTGGGGCAAAGACCGGGCAAAGAGCGGGCCGTTTGAGGCCGTTCGAGAACGGAAGAGACCGGACCGGGACACCCCCGCAAATCTTGATTGTCCCTCTCTGCCTCTTCTACCCATCTCATTAACCGGCACCCTACTGCTTCCTCAAGACACATCATAAACCATGAGCGAAATGGAGACTAGGAGCAAAGCCAATCTGGCTGTCACTGGACCTACGACGCCCGCTGCTGCCCAAGGTAAAATTGACAATTACTTTTTAAAGGCGGGGTCTCTCTTGATCGATGACATTACTGTCTTAGAAAGACGCATTTCCCAAGAAATCGAGTGGGTCAGGAGATCGTCTTTGGGTATCCTAGCGATGGCTAAAACCCCTGAGGAAAGGTTGAACATAGACAGCTCGCAGCTTGGAGCTTGTGGAGGGGACCAGCCACTTATCAGCATAGATCTCTTAGAGGGAACCCTAAGTGACCTCGAAGACTTGAGTTTACTCTCACTCCCACAAATCACACAACCTCCTATTACTACAAATATGGGTGAAGTCATTGAATTAGCTGTACAAAGCCCTGATCAACCGAGGTAAGAATCGCCATCTATAACAAATACCCCAGATATAACAGAGTTGCCAAACACAGTTAGGGGTGTGAGGGAGGGTGCAATACAAAAAAGGAAAATGGGGAAACAGAGTCACAGGGAAAGGAAGGCAAAAAAATCAAAGCCAGGAGTAATACACAATAAATCTAGTATCGACAATACCATACACGATAGTCCTCCACTAGCGACAACGAAGGTCCCTCTTGTGGAATTAGTTAGCAACATTACCACTGAACCGCCACCTCCCGTATTAGAAAATAACACCGAGACAGCTGAAGAGGACATTACACTAGCAGACATAGGAAACCTGCTTAAGTCAATCCTAAGTCCCCTAGAAGCTCGCCTGATCAAAATAGAAGCGAGACTCATTAAAATTGAGAAAACCGCCTTACAGCTTATGGATAGCTTGAAATCCGGGCTTCCTTGTCCTATAGCCTCCAACATTGACCCGAAACACAAAAAGAACCCTGAGCCCCAGAAACTTGCTAAAATCAATGAGGCCGCAATATCATCAACTGCCACTAAAAACCTAAAACTAGTCAATGACCAATTACCCAATTTAAAGGCCAAACCATTTCAACCAGCGGGTGTCTCCCTTAAACAACCCCTTAGTGCACAGCAAACATCCGTAGTCACTGATATTACGCACTCCCAGGTACAACATACAAGTGCCTTGAAATCTTCATCAACTACTAACCAAAACTTCCAGGATTCCAATAAAACACTGCCAAAACCGCAAAAAACAGTAACTGTAAATCTCCCACCAGAGGTAGCTGCATATACCGTTATCTTAGCTGGGGCACCAGAATTAAAACCGGCTGCAAGTGAGACAGGGGCCTCTTTAAAAAATAAAGTAATTAATTGGCTATCCACATACAGACCACTTCCTAGAGGCATGACCAGCGATATTCGCATGGTAAGAAGAGTCTCGTGGGTAGGAAAGACACCTAAAACAATTAGTGGCGACTGTATACTGGTCAGTTTTAAAGAACCATCGACAGTCTCCTATATTTGTGGTTTCTTTCCAGAGGATGAGGGAAATAACATCCACCCACTCCCTCTTTCGTTCTTCTATCCAACAAAAACTCAGATTCCCAATGAACAGAGAGGGGGATATCATCACGAACCACTGGGAAACTGGGGGGGAAACCAGGGAGGGAGGAGAATCCCCTATAATCAAATGCAAATAGCATTTCCCTACCCGCCAACTTATGTTGACCCCCAAGGTTGGGAGACTGTAAAGAGAAGAGGAATGGGAAGGGGTGGAATTGAAAGAGAAGTACCTTGGCCCCCTAGACACTACCAGCCACTGTTTCTACCGACCCTCAATCGATATGACTGCCTTCACGTCTGAGCATACCCTGCCATACTTATGGCGGCCAAAAGCGGTACAAAAGGGGGTGGTGATGGACGGAGCATCTGAACCAATCAAACACTCACACCAAGTCAAAAGATCTGGGTTTGATCCATCACCGTTCTTTAGCCCACTCTGCCACCCCAGTTCAGACATGGCTATATGCAAATCAGTCTGACCCTGCGCCTCATGGGAACAGTCCAGCCCGAACTGCCAAGCCATGCCTTCCCTGGACGGGAAACAAGCTTCCGAGGACCGGTTTCTGGCATTACATCCGTCTTCAGCCCGGCTTGCTTGAATCCAGTGGCAAAGTGAGCAAGGGACTCACGTCTGAGCATACCCTGCCACACTTATGGCGGCCAAAAGCGGTACAAAAGGGGGTGGTGATGGACGGAGCATCTGAACCAATCAAACACTCACACCCAGTCAAAAGATCTGGGTTTGATCCATCACCGTTCTTTAGCCCACAGGGTCGTATCAGCAAGGTTATCGCCGTTTTCCATGGAACATCGCTGGAAAACCAGCGATGTTCTATGGAAAACACCGCTATCGCAGGAATAATTATCGCCATTGCACTATGCGTTGTTGATACAGCACTAGCATGGCGATAATTTCCTGCGAAAGCTTGAGATAAAAAATCTATCGCTAAGCGCGGCCAATCGCTGGCCGTTCATAATATGCCCCTAGGCTTCAAGGCATTTTTCTCTTTGTGTGCTGTAGAATGTAACACACATGTAAAGAAGGAAAATAAATGAGGAGAAATTAAAATATTTCTCTGCATTACATGTGCGCAGACTTCTTTGCACAAACCCCTGTCTACGATTCTTTGTACCGTTGTCTACAATTGACACGAGCTACGCAGGCATACCTTCCTCCCTTGTATTTAATGGCAATCACAATTGACCCTATTAGGTTGGCTATAGTCTGGTTCTGCTCCCCTGTTTTTTGTGCAGTCCATCCACCACCAATACCTGAGGTAGGGGCATGTAAACCCCGTAATTCATTACAGTTTACTGCACGAAGGTTCATGCTATATTTGGTTCATATGTAGCTATGCATCCATTTGCACCAAGGACTACCATCTGCATAGACGTGTGCACACATCGACTGTGCATCATATTTCCACAAAACATAGCTAGGCTTTCTCATAACTCACAAACTGCTTTTACTGCCAAACCCTGGGATTGCTCACAGCATATTTCTGCCGCATTGAGGAACAGCACGCCTCCCCAACAAACTGCACTCGCTGGTGTGAGCGTCTTCTGCAATCGGCAGAAGCAGTTACCGCTCCCAGCTGAGAGCCTTGTGGGTCGAGGGCAGCGGGGGCCTAAAGGAGAAGCCTACCGACCGGGGGACTGCGAGGACCAGCATTCCTCATCTTGCACAGCTGGTGCCTCTTCCCCCGGCGGCCACGCCCACCGCCTCCGGCTTTTATCTTTCGCGACACCGGCTTCGCGGGTGCCGCTCACAAACTGCTTTTACTGCCAAACCCTGGGATTGCTCACAGCATATTTCTGCCGCATTGAGGAACAGCACGCCTCCCCAACAAACTGCACTCGCTGGTGTGAGCGTCTTCTGCAATCGGCAGAAGCAGTTACCGCTCCCAGCTGAGAGCCTTGTGGGTCGAGGGCAGCGGGGGCCTAAAGGAGAAGCCTACCGACCGGGGGACTGCGAGGACCAGCATTCCTCATCTTGCACAGCTGGTGCCTCTTCCCCCGGCGGCCACGCCCACCGCCTCCGGCTTTTATCTTTCGCGACACCCGCTTCGCGGGTGCCGCTCACAAACTGCTTTTACTGCCAAACCCTGGGATTGCTCACGGCATATTTCTGCCGCATTGAGGAACAGCACACCTCCCCAACAAACTGCACTCGCTGGTGTGAGCGTCTTCTGCAATCGGCAGAAGCAGTTACCGCTCCCAGCTGAGAGCCTTGTGGGTCGAGGGCAGCGGGGGCCTAAAGGAGAAGCCTACCGACCGGGGGACTGCGAGGACCAGCATTCCTCATCTTGCACAGCTGGTGCCTCTTCCCCCGGCGGCCACGCCCACCGCCTCCGGCTTTTATCTTTCGCGACACCCGCTTCGCGGGTGCCGCTCACAAACTGCTTTTACTGCCAAACCCTGGGATTGCTCACAGCATATTTCTGCCACATTGAGGAACAGCACGCCTCCCCAACAAACTGCACTCGCTGGTGTGAGCGTCTTCTGCAATCGGCAGAAGCAGTTACCGCTCCCAGCTGAGAGCCTTGTGGGTCGAGGGCAGCGGGGGCCTAAAGGAGAAGCCTACCGACCGGGGGACTGCGAGGACCAGCATTCCTCATCTTGCACAGCTGGTGCCTCTTCCCCCAGTGGCCACGCCCACCGCCTACACGGTCATAAGTGTCCGGATCTCCACCGCGACGCGGGACGCGCGCGGGGCGGAGCTTGGGGCAAAGACCGGGCAAAGAGCGGGCCGTTTGAGGCCGTTCGAGAACGGAAGAGACCGGACCGGGACACCCCCGCAAATCTTGATTGTCCCTCTCTGCCTCTTCTACCCATCTCATTAACCGGCACCCTACTGCTTCCTCAAGACACATCATAAACCATGAGCGAAATGGAGACTAGGAGCAAAGCCAATCTGGCTGTCACTGGACCTACGACGCCCGCTGCTGCCCAAGGTAAAATTGACAATTACTTTTTAAAGGCGGGGTCTCTCTTGATCGATGACATTACTGTCTTAGAAAGACGCATTTCCCAAGAAATCGAGTGGGTCAGGAGATCGTCTTTGGGTATCCTAGCGATGGCTAAAACCCCTGAGGAAAGGTTGAACATAGACAGCTCGCAGCTTGGAGCTTGTGGAGGGGACCAGCCACTTATCAGCATAGATCTCTTAGAGGGAACCCTAAGTGACCTCGAAGACTTGAGTTTACTCTCACTCCCACAAATCACACAACCTCCTATTACTACAAATATGGGTGAAGTCATTGAATTAGCTGTACAAAGCCCTGATCAACCGAGGTAAGAATCGCCATCTATAACAAATACCCCAGATATAACAGAGTTGCCAAACACAGTTAGGGGTGTGAGGGAGGGTGCAATACAAAAAAGGAAAATGGGGAAACAGAGTCACAGGGAAAGGAAGGCAAAAAAATCAAAGCCAGGAGTAATACACAATAAATCTAGTATCGACAATACCATACACGATAGTCCTCCACTAGCGACAACGAAGGTCCCTCTTGTGGAATTAGTTAGCAACATTACCACTGAACCGCCACCTCCCGTATTAGAAAATAACACCGAGACAGCTGAAGAGGACATTACACTAGCAGACATAGGAAACCTGCTTAAGTCAATCCTAAGTCCCCTAGAAGCTCGCCTGATCAAAATAGAAGCGAGACTCATTAAAATTGAGAAAACCGCCTTACAGCTTATGGATAGCTTGAAATCCGGGCTTCCTTGTCCTATAGCCTCCAACATTGACCCGAAACACAAAAAGAACCCTGAGCCCCAGAAACTTGCTAAAATCAATGAGGCCGCAATATCATCAACTGCCACTAAAAACCTAAAACTAGTCAATGACCAATTACCCAATTTAAAGGCCAAACCATTTCAACCAGCGGGTGTCTCCCTTAAACAACCCCTTAGTGCACAGCAAACATCCGTAGTCACTGATATTACGCACTCCCAGGTACAACATACAAGTGCCTTGAAATCTTCATCAACTACTAACCAAAACTTCCAGGATTCCAATAAAACACTGCCAAAACCGCAAAAAACAGTAACTGTAAATCTCCCACCAGAGGTAGCTGCATATACCGTTATCTTAGCTGGGGCACCAGAATTAAAACCGGCTGCAAGTGAGACAGGGGCCTCTTTAAAAAATAAAGTAATTAATTGGCTATCCACATACAGACCACTTCCTAGAGGCATGACCAGCGATATTCGCATGGTAAGAAGAGTCTCGTGGGTAGGAAAGACACCTAAAACAATTAGTGGCGACTGTATACTGGTCAGTTTTAAAGAACCATCGACAGTCTCCTATATTTGTGGTTTCTTTCCAGAGGATGAGGGAAATAACATCCACCCACTCCCTCTTTCGTTCTTCTATCCAACAAAAACTCAGATTCCCAATGAACAGAGAGGGGGATATCATCACGAACCACTGGGAAACTGGGGGGGAAACCAGGGAGGGAGGAGAATCCCCTATAATCAAATGCAAATAGCATTTCCCTACCCGCCAACTTATGTTGACCCCCAAGGTTGGGAGACTGTAAAGAGAAGAGGAATGGGAAGGGGTGGAATTGAAAGAGAAGTACCTTGGCCCCCTAGACACTACCAGCCACTGTTTCTACCGACCCTCAATCGATATGACTGCCTTCACGTCTGAGCATACCCTGCCATACTTATGGCGGCCAAAAGCGGTACAAAAGGGGGTGGTGATGGACGGAGCATCTGAACCAATCAAACACTCACACCAAGTCAAAAGATCTGGGTTTGATCCATCACCGTTCTTTAGCCCACTCTGCCACCCCAGTTCAGACATGGCTATATGCAAATCAGTCTGACCCTGCGCCTCATGGGAACAGTCCAGCCCGAACTGCCAAGCCATGCCTTCCCTGGACGGGAAACAAGCTTCCGAGGACCGGTTTCTGGCATTACATCCGTCT
This sequence comes from Lissotriton helveticus, assembly GCF_964261635.1. NCBI lineage: Eukaryota > Metazoa > Chordata > Amphibia > Caudata > Salamandridae > Lissotriton > Lissotriton helveticus. Next base: position 549,191,251 of record NC_136071.1, on the reverse strand, counting down.
TCAGCCCGGCTTGCTTGAATCCAGTGGCAAAGTGAGCAAGGGACTCACGTCTGAGCATACCCTGCCACACTTATGGCGGCCAAAAGCGGTACAAAAGGGGGTGGTGATGGACGGAGCATCTGAACCAATCAAACACTCACACCCAGTCAAAAGATCTGGGTTTGATCCATCACCGTTCTTTAGCCCACAGGGTCGTATCAGCAAGGTTATCGCCGTTTTCCATGGAACATCGCTGGAAAACCAGCGATGTTCTATGGAAAACACCGCTATCGCAGGAATAATTATCGCCATTGCACTATGCGTTGTTGATACAGCACTAGCATGGCGATAATTTCCTGCGAAAGCTTGAGATAAAAAATCTATCGCTAAGCGCGGCCAATCGCTGGCCGTTCATAATATGCCCCTAGGCTTCAAGGCATTTTTCTCTTTGTGTGCTGTAGAATGTAACACACATGTAAAGAAGGAAAATAAATGAGGAGAAATTAAAATATTTCTCTGCATTACATGTGCGCAGACTTCTTTGCACAAACCCCTGTCTACGATTCTTTGTACCGTTGTCTACAATTGACACGAGCTACGCAGGCATACCTTCCTCCCTTGTATTTAATGGCAATCACAATTGACCCTATTAGGTTGGCTATAGTCTGGTTCTGCTCCCCTGTTTTTTGTGCAGTCCATCCACCACCAATACCTGAGGTAGGGGCATGTAAACCCCGTAATTCATTACAGTTTACTGCACGAAGGTTCATGCTATATTTGGTTCATATGTAGCTATGCATCCATTTGCACCAAGGACTACCATCTGCATAGACGTGTGCACACATCGACTGTGCATCATATTTCCACAAAACATAGCTAGGCTTTCTCATAACTCACAAACTGCTTTTACTGCCAAACCCTGGGATTGCTCACAGCATATTTCTGCCGCATTGAGGAACAGCACGCCTCCCCAACAAACTGCACTCGCTGGTGTGAGCGTCTTCTGCAATCGGCAGAAGCAGTTACCGCTCCCAGCTGAGAGCCTTGTGGGTCGAGGGCAGCGGGGGCCTAAAGGAGAAGCCTACCGACCGGGGGACTGCGAGGACCAGCATTCCTCATCTTGCACAGCTGGTGCCTCTTCCCCCGGCGGCCACGCCCACCGCCTCCGGCTTTTATCTTTCGCGACACCGGCTTCGCGGGTGCCGCTCACAAACTGCTTTTACTGCCAAACCCTGGGATTGCTCACAGCATATTTCTGCCGCATTGAGGAACAGCACGCCTCCCCAACAAACTGCACTCGCTGGTGTGAGCGTCTTCTGCAATCGGCAGAAGCAGTTACCGCTCCCAGCTGAGAGCCTTGTGGGTCGAGGGCAGCGGGGGCCTAAAGGAGAAGCCTACCGACCGGGGGACTGCGAGGACCAGCATTCCTCATCTTGCACAGCTGGTGCCTCTTCCCCCGGCGGCCACGCCCACCGCCTCCGGCTTTTATCTTTCGCGACACCCGCTTCGCGGGTGCCGCTCACAAACTGCTTTTACTGCCAAACCCTGGGATTGCTCACGGCATATTTCTGCCGCATTGAGGAACAGCACACCTCCCCAACAAACTGCACTCGCTGGTGTGAGCGTCTTCTGCAATCGGCAGAAGCAGTTACCGCTCCCAGCTGAGAGCCTTGTGGGTCGAGGGCAGCGGGGGCCTAAAGGAGAAGCCTACCGACCGGGGGACTGCGAGGACCAGCATTCCTCATCTTGCACAGCTGGTGCCTCTTCCCCCGGCGGCCACGCCCACCGCCTCCGGCTTTTATCTTTCGCGACACCCGCTTCGCGGGTGCCGCTCACAAACTGCTTTTACTGCCAAACCCTGGGATTGCTCACAGCATATTTCTGCCACATTGAGGAACAGCACGCCTCCCCAACAAACTGCACTCGCTGGTGTGAGCGTCTTCTGCAATCGGCAGAAGCAGTTACCGCTCCCAGCTGAGAGCCTTGTGGGTCGAGGGCAGCGGGGGCCTAAAGGAGAAGCCTACCGACCGGGGGACTGCGAGGACCAGCATTCCTCATCTTGCACAGCTGGTGCCTCTTCCCCCAGTGGCCACGCCCACCGCCTACACGGTCATAAGTGTCCGGATCTCCACCGCGACGCGGGACGCGCGCGGGGCGGAGCTTGGGGCAAAGACCGGGCAAAGAGCGGGCCGTTTGAGGCCGTTCGAGAACGGAAGAGACCGGACCGGGACACCCCCGCAAATCTTGATTGTCCCTCTCTGCCTCTTCTACCCATCTCATTAACCGGCACCCTACTGCTTCCTCAAGACACATCATAAACCATGAGCGAAATGGAGACTAGGAGCAAAGCCAATCTGGCTGTCACTGGACCTACGACGCCCGCTGCTGCCCAAGGTAAAATTGACAATTACTTTTTAAAGGCGGGGTCTCTCTTGATCGATGACATTACTGTCTTAGAAAGACGCATTTCCCAAGAAATCGAGTGGGTCAGGAGATCGTCTTTGGGTATCCTAGCGATGGCTAAAACCCCTGAGGAAAGGTTGAACATAGACAGCTCGCAGCTTGGAGCTTGTGGAGGGGACCAGCCACTTATCAGCATAGATCTCTTAGAGGGAACCCTAAGTGACCTCGAAGACTTGAGTTTACTCTCACTCCCACAAATCACACAACCTCCTATTACTACAAATATGGGTGAAGTCATTGAATTAGCTGTACAAAGCCCTGATCAACCGAGGTAAGAATCGCCATCTATAACAAATACCCCAGATATAACAGAGTTGCCAAACACAGTTAGGGGTGTGAGGGAGGGTGCAATACAAAAAAGGAAAATGGGGAAACAGAGTCACAGGGAAAGGAAGGCAAAAAAATCAAAGCCAGGAGTAATACACAATAAATCTAGTATCGACAATACCATACACGATAGTCCTCCACTAGCGACAACGAAGGTCCCTCTTGTGGAATTAGTTAGCAACATTACCACTGAACCGCCACCTCCCGTATTAGAAAATAACACCGAGACAGCTGAAGAGGACATTACACTAGCAGACATAGGAAACCTGCTTAAGTCAATCCTAAGTCCCCTAGAAGCTCGCCTGATCAAAATAGAAGCGAGACTCATTAAAATTGAGAAAACCGCCTTACAGCTTATGGATAGCTTGAAATCCGGGCTTCCTTGTCCTATAGCCTCCAACATTGACCCGAAACACAAAAAGAACCCTGAGCCCCAGAAACTTGCTAAAATCAATGAGGCCGCAATATCATCAACTGCCACTAAAAACCTAAAACTAGTCAATGACCAATTACCCAATTTAAAGGCCAAACCATTTCAACCAGCGGGTGTCTCCCTTAAACAACCCCTTAGTGCACAGCAAACATCCGTAGTCACTGATATTACGCACTCCCAGGTACAACATACAAGTGCCTTGAAATCTTCATCAACTACTAACCAAAACTTCCAGGATTCCAATAAAACACTGCCAAAACCGCAAAAAACAGTAACTGTAAATCTCCCACCAGAGGTAGCTGCATATACCGTTATCTTAGCTGGGGCACCAGAATTAAAACCGGCTGCAAGTGAGACAGGGGCCTCTTTAAAAAATAAAGTAATTAATTGGCTATCCACATACAGACCACTTCCTAGAGGCATGACCAGCAATATTGGCATGGTAAGAAGAGTCTCGTGGGTAGGAAAGACACCTAAAACAATTAGTGGCGACTGTATACTGGTCAGTTTTAAAGAACCATCGACAGTCTCCTATATTTGTGGTTTCTTTCCAGAGGATGAGGGAAATAACATCCACCCACTCCCTCTTTCGTTCTTCTATCCAACAAAAACTCAGATTCCCAATGAACAGAGATGGGGATATCATCACGAACCACTGGGAAACTGGGGGGGAAACCAGGGAGGGAGGAGAATCCCCTATAATCAAATGCAAATAGCATTTCCCTACCCGCCAACTTATGTTGACCCCCAAGGTTGGGAGACTGTAAAGAGAAGAGGAATGGGAAGGGGTGGAATTGAAAGAGAAGTACCTTGGCCCCCTAGACACTACCAGCCACTGTTTCTACCGACCCTCAATCGATATGACTGCCTTCACGTCTGAGCATACCCTGCCATACTTATGGCGGCCAAAAGCGGTACAAAAGGGGGTGGTGATGGACGGAGCATCTGAACCAATCAAACACTCACACCAAGTCAAAAGATCTGGGTTTGATCCATCACCGTTCTTTAGCCCACTCTGCCACCCCAGTTCAGACATGGCTATATGCAAATCAGTCTGACCCTGCGCCTCATGGGAACAGTCCAGCCCGAACTGCCAAGCCATGCCTTCCCTGGACGGGAAACAAGCTTCCGAGGACCGGTTTCTGGCATTACATCCGTCTTCAGCCCGGCTTGCTTGAATCCAGTGGCAAAGTGAGCAAGGGACTCACGTCTGAGCATACCCTGCCACACTTATGGCGGCCAAAAGCGGTACAAAAGGGGGTGGTGATGGACGGAGCATCTGAACCAATCAAACACTCACACCCAGTCAAAAGATCTGGGTTTGATCCATCACCGTTCTTTAGCCCACAGGGTCGTATCAGCAAGGTTATCGCCGTTTTCCATGGAACATCGCTGGAAAACCAGCGATGTTCTATGGAAAACACCGCTATCGCAGGAATAATTATCGCCATTGCACTATGCGTTGTTGATACAGCACTAGCATGGCGATAATTTCCTGCGAAAACTTGAGATAAAAAATCTATCGCTAAGCGCGGCCAATCGCTGGACGTTCATAATATGCCCCTAGGCTTCAAGGCATTTTTCTCTTTGTGTGCTGTAGAATGTAACACACATGTAAAGAAGGAAAATAAATGAGGAGAAATTAAAATATTTCTCTGCATTACATGTGCGCAGACTTCTTTGCACAAACCCCTGTCTACGATTCTTTGTACCGTTGTCTACAATTGACACGAGCTACGCAGGCATACCTTCCTCCCTTGTATTTAATGGCAATCACAATTGACCCTATTAGGTTGGCTATAGTCTGGTTCTGCTCCCCTGTTTTTTGTGCAGTCCATCCACCACCAATACCTGAGGTAGGGGCATGTAAACCCCGTAATTCATTACAGTTTACTGCACGAAGGTTCATGCTATATTTGGTTCATATGTAGCTATGCATCCATTTGCACCAAGGACTACCATCTGCATAGACGTGTGCACACATCGACTGTGCATCATATTTCCACAAAACATAGCTAGGCTTTCTCATAACTCACAAATTGCTTTTACTGCCAAACCCTGGGATTGCTCACAGCATATTTCTGCCGCATTGAGGAACAGCACGCCTCCCCAACAAACTGCACTCGCTGGTGTGAGCGTCTTCTGCAATCGGCAGAAGCAGTTACCGCTCCCAGCTGAGAGCCTTGTGGGTCGAGGGCAGCGGGGGCCTAAAGGAGAAGCCTACCGACCGGGGGACTGCGAGGACCAGCATTCCTCATCTTGCACAGCTGGTGCCTCTTCCCCCGGCGGCCACGCCCACCGCCTCCGGCTTTTATCTTTCGCGACACCGGCTTCGCGGGTGCCGCTCACAAACTGCTTTTACTGCCAAACCCTGGGATTGCTCACAGCATATTTCTGCCGCATTGAGGAACAGCACGCCTCCCCAACAAACTGCACTCGCTGGTGTGAGCGTCTTCTGCAATCGGCAGAAGCAGTTACCGCTCCCAGCTGAGAGCCTTGTGGGTCGAGGGCAGCGGGGGCCTAAAGGAGAAGCCTACCGACCGGGGGACTGCGAGGACCAGCATTCCTCATCTTGCACAGCTGGTGCCTCTTCCCCCGGCGGCCACGCCCACCGCCTCCGGCTTTTATCTTTCGCGACACCCGCTTCGCGGGTGCCGCTCACAAACTGCTTTTACTGCCAAACCCTGGGATTGCTCACAGCATATTTCTGCTGCATTGAGGAACAGCACGCCTCCCCAACAAACTGCACTCGCTGGTGTGAGCGTCTTCTGCAATCGGCAGAAGCAGTTACTGCTCCCAGCTGAGAGCCTTGTGGGTCGAGGGCAGCGGGGGCCTAAAGGAGAAGCCTACCGACCGGGGGACTGCGAGGACCAGCATTCCTCATCTTGCACAGCTGGTGCCTCTTCCCCCGGCGGCCACGCCCACCGCCTCCGGCTTTTATCTTTCGTGACACCCGCTTCGCGGGTGCCGCTCACAAACTGCTTTTACTGCCAAACCCTGGGATTGCTCACAGCATATTTCTGCCACATTGAGGAACAGCACGCCTCCCCAACAAACTGCACTCGCTGGAGTGAGCGTCTTCTGCAATCGGCAGAAGCAGTTACCGCTCCCGGCTGAGAGCCTTGTGGGTCGAGGGCAGCGGGGGCCTAAAGGAGAAGCCTACCGACCGGGGGACTGCGAGGACCAGCATTCCTCATCTTGCACAGCTGGTGCCTCTTCCCCAAGCGGCCACGCCCACCGCCTACACGGTCATAAGTGTCCGGATCCCCACCGCGACGCGGGACGCGCGCGGGGCGGAGCTCGGGGCAAAGACCGGGCAAAGAGCGGGCCGTTTGAGGCCGTTCGAGAACGGAAGAGACCGGACCGGGACACCCCCGCAAATCTTGATTGTCCCTCTCTGCCTCTTCTACCCATCTCATTAACCGGCACCCTACTGCTTCCTCAAGACACATCATAAACCATGAGCAAAATGGAGACTAGGAGCAAAGCCAATCGGGCTGTCACTGGACCTACGACGCCCGCTGCTGCCCAAGGTAAAATTGACAATTACTTTTTAAAGGCGGGGTCTCTCTTGATCGATGACATTACTGTCTTAGAAAGACGCATTTCCCAAGAAATCGAGTGGGTCAGGAGATCGTCTTTGGGTATCCTAGCGATGGCTAAAACCCCTGAGGAAAGGTTGAACATAGACAGCTCGCAGCTTGGAGCTTGTGGAGGGGACCAGCCACTTATCAGCATAGATCTCTTAGAGGGAACCCTAAGTGACCTCGAAGACTTGAGTTTACTCTCACTCCCACAAATCACACAACCTCCTATTACTACAAATATGGGTGAAGTCATTGAATTAGCTATACAAAGCCCTGATCAACCGAGGGAAGAATCACCATCTATAACAAATACCCCAGATATAACAGAGTTGCCAAACACAGTTAGGGGTGTGAGGGAGGGTGCAATACAAAAAAGGAAAATGGGGAAACAGAGTCACAGGGAAAGGAAGGCAAAAAAATCAAAGCCAGGAGTAATACACAATAAATCTAGTATCGACAATACCATACACGATAGTCCTCCACTAGCGACAACGAAGGTCCCTCTTGTGGAATTAGTTAGCAACATTACCACTGAACCGCCACCTCCCGTATTAGAAAATAACACCGAGACAGCTGAAGAGGACATTACACTAGCAGACATAGGAAACCTGCTTAAGTCAATCCTAAGTCCCCTAGAAGCTCGCCTGATCAAAATAGAAGCGAGACTCATTAAAATTGAGAAAACCGCCTTACAGCTTATGGATAGCTTGAAATCCGGGCTTCTTTGTCCTATAGCCTCCAACATTGACCCGAAACACAAAAAGAACCCTGAGCCCCAGAAACTTGCTAAAATCAATGAGGCCGCAATATCATCAACTGCCACTAAAAACCTAAAACTAGTCAATGACCAATTACCCAATTTAAAGGCCAAACCATTTCAACCAGCGGGTGTCTCCCTTAAACAACCCCTTAGTGCACAGCAAACATCCATAGTCACTGATATTACGCACTCCCAGGTACAACATACAAGTGCCTTGAAATCTTCATCAACTACTAACCAAAACTTCCAGGATTCCAATAAAACACTGCCAAAACCGCAAAAAACAGTAACTGTAAATCTCCCACCAGAGGTAGCTGCATATACCGTTATCTTAGCTGGGGCACCAGAATTAAAACCGGCTGCAAGTGAGACAGGGGCCTCTTTAAAAAATAAAGTAATTAATTGGCTATCCACATACAGACCACTTCCTAGAGGCATGACCAGCGATATTCGCATGGTAAGAAGAGTCTCGTGGGTAGGAAAGACACCTAAAACAATTAGTGGCGACTGTATACTGGTCAGTTTTAAAGAACCAGCGACAGTCTCCTATATTTGTGGTTTCTTTCCAGAGGATGAGGGAAATAACATCCACCCACTCCCTCTTTCGTTCTTCTATCCAACAAAAACTCAGATTCCCAATGAACAGAGATGGGGATATCATCACGAACCACTGGGAAACTGGGGGGGGAAACCAGGGAGGGAGGAGAATCCCCTATAATCAAATGCAAATAGCATTTCCCTACCCGCCAACTTATGTTGACCCCCAAGGTTGGGAGACTGTAAAGAGAAGAGGAATGGGAAGGGGTGGAATTGAAAGAAAAGTACCTTGGCCCCCTAGACACTACCAGCCACCGTTTCTACCGACCCTCAATCGATATGACTGCCTTCACGTCTGAGCATACCCTGCCATACTTATGGCGGCCAAAAGCGGTACAAAAGGGGGTGGTGATGGACGGAGCATCTGAACCAATCAAACACTCACACCAAGTCAAAAGATCTGGGTTTGATCCATCACCGTTCTTTAGCCCACTCTGCCACCCCAGTTCAGACATGGCTATATGCAAATCAGTCTGCCCCTTCGCCTCATGGGAACAGTCCAGCCCGAACTGCCAAGCCATGCCTTCCCTGGACGGGAAACAAGCTTCCGAGGACCGGTTTCTGGCATTACATCCGTCTTCAGCCCGGCTTGCTTGAATCCAGTGGCAAAGTGAGCAAGGGACTCACGTCTGAGCATACCCTGCCACACTTATGGCGGCCAAAAGCGGTACAAAAGGGGGTGGTGATGGACGGAGCATCTGAACCAATCAAACACTCACACCCAGTCAAAAGATCTGGGTTTGATCCATCACCGTTCTTTAGCCCACAGGGTCGTATCAGCAAGGTTATCGCCGTTTTCCATGGAACATCGCTGGAAAACCAGCGATGTTCTATGGAAAACACCGCTATCGCAGGAATAATTATCGCCATTGCACTATGCGTTGTTGATACAGCACTAGCATGGCGATAATTTCCTGCGAAAGCTTGAGATAAAAAATCTATCGCTAAGCGCGGCCAATCGCTGGCCGTTCATAATATGCCCCTAGGCTTCAAGGCATTTTTCTCTTTGTGTGCTGTAGAATGTAACACACATGTAAAGAAGGAAAATAAATGAGGAGAAATTAAAATATTTCTCTGCATTACATGTGCGCAGACTTCTTTGCACAAACCCCTGTCTACGATTCTTTGTACCGTTGTCTACAATTGACACGAGCTACGCAGGCATACCTTCCTCCCTTGTATTTAATGGCAATCACAATTGACCCTATTAGGTTGGCTATAGTCTGGTGCTGCTCCCCTGTTTTTTGTGCAGTCCATCCACCACCAATACCTGAGGTAGGGGCATGTAAACCCCGTAATTCATTACAGTTTACTGCACGAAGGTTCATGCTATATTTGGTTCATATGTAGCTATGCATCCATTTGCACCAAGAACTACCATCTGCATAGACGTGTGCACACATCGACTGTGCATCATATTTCCACAAAACATAGCTAGGCTTTCTCATAACTCACAAACTGCTTTTACTGCCAAACCCTGGGATTGCTCACAGCATATTTCTGCCGCATTGAGGAAAAGCACGCCTCCCCAACAAACTGCACTCGCTGGTGTGAGCGTCTTCTGCAATCGGCAGAAGCAGTTACCGCTCGCAGCTGAGAGCCTTGTGGGTCGAGGGCAGCGGGGGCCTAAAGGAGAAGCCTACCGACCGGGGGACTGCGAGGACCAGCATTCCTCATCTTGCACAGCTGGTGCCTCTTCCCCCGGCGGCCACGCCCACCGCCTCCGGCTTTTATCTTTCGCGACACCGGCTTCGCGGGTGCCGCTCACAAACTGCTTTTACTGCCAAACCCTGGGATTGCTCACAGCATATTTCTGCCGCATTCAGGAACAGCACGCCTCCCCAACAAACTGCACTCGCTGGTGTGAGCGTCTTCTGCAATCGGCAGAAGCAGTTACCGCTCCCAGCTGAGAGCCTTGTGGGTCGAGGGCAGCGGGGGCCTAAAGGAGAAGCCTACCGACCGGGGGACTGCGAGGACCAGCATTCCTCATCTTGCACAGCTGGTGCCTCTTCCCCCGGCGGCCACGCCCACCGCCTCCGGCTTTTATCTTTCGCGACACCCGCTTCGCGGGTGCCGCTCACAAACTGCTTTTACTGCCAAACCCTGGGATTGCTCACAGCATATTTCTGCCGCATTGAGGAACAGCACGCCTCCCCAACAAACTGCACTCGCTGGTGTGAGCGTCTTCTGCAATCGGCAGAAGCAGTTACCGCTCCCAGCTGAGAGCCTTGTGGGTCGAGGGCAGCGGGGGCCTAAAGGAGAAGCCTACCGACCGGGGGACTGCGAGGACCAGCATTCCACATCTTGCACAGCTGGTGCCTCTTCCCCCGGCAGCCACGCCCACCGCCTCCGGCTTTTATCTTTCGCGACACCCGCTTCGCGGGTGCCGCTCACAAACTGCTTTTACTGCCAAACCCTGGGATTGCTCACAGCATATTTCTGCCACATTGAGGAACAGCACGCCTCCCCAACAAACTGCACTCGCTGGTGTGAGCGTCTTCTGCAATCGGCAGAAGCAGTTACCGCTCCCAGCTGAGAGCCTTGTGGGTCGAGGGCAGCGGGGGCCTAAAGGAGAAGCCTACCGACCGGGGGACTGCGAGGACCAGCATTCCTCATCTTGCACAGCTGGTGCCTCTTCCCCCAGCGGCCACGCCCACCGCCTACACGATCATAAGTGTCCGGATCTCCACCGCGACGCGGGACGCGCGCGGGGCGGAGCTCGGGGCAAAGAGCGGGCCGTTTGAGGCCGTTCGAGAACGGAAGAGACCGGACCGGGACACCCCCGCAAATCTTGATTGTCCCTCTCTGCCTCTTCTACCCATCTCATTAACCAGCACCCTACTGCTTCCTCAAGACACATCATAAACCATGAGCAAAATGGAGACTAGGAGCAAAGCCAATCTGGCTGTCACTGGACCTACGACGCCCGCTGCTGCCCAAGGTAAAATTGACAATTACTTTTTAAAGGCGGGGTCTCTCTTGATCGATGACATTACTGTCTTAGAAAGACGCATTTCCCAAGAAATCGAGTGGGTCAGGAGATCGTCTTTGGGTATCCTAGCGATGGCTAAAACCCCTGAGGAAAGGTTGAACATAGACAGCTCGCAGCTTGGAGCTTGTGGAGGGGACCAGCCACTTAGCAGCATAGATCTCTTAGAGGGAACCCTAAGTGACCTCGAAGACTTGAGTTTACTCTCACTCCCACAAATCACACAACCTCCTATTACTACAAATATGGGTGAAGTCATTGAATTAGTTGTACAAAGCCCTGATCAACCGAGGGAAGAATCGCCATCTATAACAAATACCCCAGATATAACAGAGTTGCCAAACACAGTTAGGGGTGTGAGGGAGGGTGCAATACAAAAAAGGAAAATGGGGAAACAGAGTCACAGGGAAAGGAAGGCGAAAAAATCAAAGCCAGGAGTAATACACAATAAATCTAGTATCGACAATACCATACACGATAGTCCTCCACTAGCGACAACGAAGGTCCCTCTTGTGGAATTAGTTAGCAACATTACCACTGAACCGCCACCTCCCGTATTAGAAAATAACACCGAGACAGCTGAAGAGGACATTACACTAGCAGACATAGGAAACCTGCTTAAATCAATCCTAAGTCCCCTAGAAGCTCGCCTGATCAAAATAGAAGCGAGACTCATTAAAATTGAGAAAACCGCCTTACAGCTTATGGATAGCTTGAAATCCGGGCTTCCTTGTCCTATAGCCTCCAACATTGACCCGAAACACAAAAAGAACCCTGAGCCCCAGAAACTTGCTAAAATCAATGAGGCCGCAATATCATCAACTGCCACTAAAAACCTAAAACTAGTCAATGACCAATTACCCAATTTAAAGGCCAAACCATTTCAACCAGCGGGTGTCTCCCTTAAACAACCCCTTAGTGCACAGCAAACATCCGTAGTCACTGATATTACGCACTCCCAGGTACAACATACAAGTGCCTTGAAATCTTCATCAACTACTAACCAAAACTTCCAGGATTGCAGTAAAACACTGCCAAAACCGCAAAAAACAGTAACTGTAAATCTCCCACCAGAGGTAGCTGCATATACCGTTATCTTAGCTGGGCACCAGAATTAAAACCGGCTGCAAGTGAGACAGGGGCCTCTTTAAAAAATAAAGTAATTAATTGGCTATCCACATACAGACCACTTCCTAGAGGCATGACCAGCGATATTCGCATGGTAAGAAGAGTCTCGTGGGTAGGAAAGACACCTAAAACAATTAGTGGCGACTGTATACTGGTCAGTTTTAAAGAACCAGGGACAGTCTCCTATATTTGTGGTTTCTTTCCAGAGGATGAGGGAAATAACATCCACCCACTCCCTCTTTCGTTCTTCTATCCAACAAAAACTCAGATTCCCAATGAACAGAGATGGGGATATCATCACGAACCACTGGGAAACTGGGGGGGAAACCAGGGAGGGAGGAGAATCCCCTATAATCAAATGCAAATAGCATTTCCCTACCCGCCAACTTATGTTGACCCCCAAGGTTGGGAGACTGTAAAGAGAAGAGGAATGGGAAGGGGTGGAATTGAAAGAGAAGTACCTTGGCCCCCTAGACACTACCAGCCACCGTTTCTACCGACCCTCAATCGATATGACTGCCTTGAAATGGTGGATTGACAGCTGGCCTCTGAAGAAAGGGCACCCATGCAAACACTAGGGCATGATACATCTAATCTTACCGACGATGGCGGTCAAAATCCCCCCAACTTCATCTATGGGGAGGAGTACTCTCCTACTAGAAATTCGGGAATGTTCCAAAAGAGAGTAGACAGGGGAACTAACTTAGAGGGTATATGCAGGGGACAAGGGCCGATACAGAGGACATTCAGAACACTCCACACAAATCAAATGCCTAACCAAGCTATGAAGGGGAATAGGCACCATGTCCCTCATACATTAAAACTGCTTTCATGGAACCTGGCAGGCCTGGCCAATAAAATAGACTTGGATTCATGGGCTGAATTAATAAATTCTAAAAGTGCCTGCCTCTTCCAAGAGACCTGGGCAAGGGAGGAGCTTACTTATAGGGGCTTTGAGACATTCTCGATTCAAGCGACTTGGGGAGGGAGAGGCCGACCATCCGGAGGATTGGCAACCTGGGTGGCCACGGATCTAGGCTGTACAGCTTCACGATATACCGTGGATTCGGAAGATATTCTGGCTGTTCTTCTCGAATGGCCTGGACTTCAAAAATTACTCGTAATAAATGTCTACTCCAGGCCAGTTTTCACAGCTGCCACCTCTAAAACCATTGAGGCACTGTCCTGTCTCTTGGAAACCGTCCCAGAAGGCATACAATACCTAGTGGGGGGAGATTTTAATTCGCATTTTGAACCGCTACCTGGTTTACTTGATGGACCCGCCCTAGAGGAGGATTCAAGTTGGCAGGTTCCCCCAACAGAGGCTCCCCCCCCCCAGGGCATGGACACCGCTAGCCGTACAGATAAACACACTTACTCTCTCCTATGGTTTGAGAGCCTGTAACGGTCGTATCTGGTCTGACATCCCGTGCAAATGTACGTACAATAAAATCGGGAGGGAATTTAGATTAGATTACTTCATGGTACAGTTGCATGCCTGGCAAAGGGTGGTGGACTTCAGAGTAACACCTAGAGAGGACAGTGATCACAATGCCTTAGAACTAGACTACGTCATCCCCGGTATGGAGGAGAGGGCGTTAAATGAACAAAAGCCCAGAGAGGGACACCTCCCAGATAACAATAGGAGGAGGATAAGATGGGAAAACCTTGGTTCCAGTGAAGATAAGCTAGCTACCCTTTATGCCGGGATTATCTCAATCTTAGAGGAGGCATTTGACTTATGGAACTCAGACTCCACGAAGGAAATTAGCGAGGATCTCGCACAGGTACATGAGCACCTTATTAAAAAGCTTGAGGCTGACCTTTTCTGCACCAGACCTCTTAGGACTCAGGGATCGCATAAAGGCAGTTGGTATAACACCTCATGCCGAGATGCAAAACGTGACCTCCTATCTATTATAAAAGCAGGAGGCCCGAGGGAAGAGATCCGCACCAGAAGGAAGGCTTATAAAATACTTATAGCCAACGCTAAGACAGAGTGGGATGTGCAGCACTGGGAGAATCTCTCGGAGTCCTTAGCAATAAGAGACTCCCGTAAATTTTGGAGAATAATTAACCATGGATGTGGAGACCTTCCCCCGGCACCTGAACCAAACATTGCTGCAAGTGTTTGGCAAACACACTTCCAGCTGTTATATTCGTTAGAGGATGGGGGGACAGAACCATTGCCACCCATTATTCCAGATAAACAGACCTATGATCCCTTTACTGTAAAAGAGATTAGGATGGCGATAGCAGGGCTGTCCTCGGGAAAGGCACCAGGCCTGGATGGGGTGCCGGGCGATTTATTCAAGCAGGAACCTGGAATCTGGGCACCCTACCTCCTAGTGTTATTTAATGCAGTGCTGGGGGGAATGAAAATTCCAGATACTTGGCTGGGGGCGGAGGTGGTCCCGATTTTCAAAAAGGGGTCGCCCCTGCTCCCAGCCAATTACCGCCCAATCAGCCTCATTGATGTCTACCAGAAGTTATTTGGGAGATTAATACTTAACAGGCTTGTTGGACAGGCCGCATGTTCGAGCTGTACCCCCTCCCCGCAATGGGACCAGGACCCTGGCTCTCCCTGCATCCCCAGCCAGAGTCCACCAACGACCACCCGAAGTACCCTGCAATCCCTCCACTACCAGACACCAGCTCCGGACCCAGCTGGCCCGGGTCACCCTCTACCCCACGACATCGACCCGGCCGCCATCTTGGGCACTGCAGCACGAGGCCGCGTGGCCTCAACTCGACCCTCACCCTGGGCCCGGCCGGGCCCGACATCGAGGCACCACCCTCCCCCCAGGAGGCAGAGTGACCACTTGGCGAGTCAATGGGAGAAGGAATCGTCAACGGCTCTCCTCCGCCAGGTGTCGATCACCCCAGGCCGCCTGGGCGCTGGCTCCACCCCCCTGCTGGGTGTCTGGACTCCCTCATCCCGGACCTCCCGGCCCCCAGGCGCGAGGGTCCGGACATCAAAGGGGACCAGACCTATAACTGGGGCAGGACCAGACCAGGAAGGCAGTTGTATCCTGGAGTCGAGAGACCCGAGAAGAACTCATCCGTGACTTGGCCTGCTGGCGCTGCCGCGGCCCTCTGCCTCGTGAAACCATCGTCTTGGCCTGCTGGCGCTGCCGCGGCCCTCTGCCTCGTGAAACCATCGTCTTGGCCTGCTGGCGCTGCCGCGGCCCTCTGCCTCGTGAAACCATCGTCTTGGCCTGCTGGCGCTGCCGCGGCCCTCTGCCTCGTGAAACCATCGTCTTGGCCTGCTGGCGCTGCCGCGGCCCCTGCCTCGTGAAACCATCGTCTTGGCCTGCTGGCGCTGCCGCGGCCCCTGCCTCGTGAAACCATCGTCTTGGCCTGCTGGCGCTGCCGCGGCCCCTGCCTCGTGAAACCATCGTCTTGGCCTGCTGGCGCTGCCGCGGCCCCTGCCTCGTGAAACCATCGTCTTGGCCTGCTGGCGCTGCCGCGGCCCGCTGCTTTAAGAGACTATCACCTTGGCCTGCTGGCGCTGCCGCGGCCCGATCCACAGACCCTCCAGCTCGAGGATTGTGAGCTCGCCTGTTACCACTACCCGTACCGATCCGGTACCAAGACTGTCCCGCTACCCCCTTCCCTACAGAGACTAGAAGTGAGAGGACCCCCGGGTCCAAGTTATCCTGTATCGCTGATATCCTTGCCTTAAGAACCTTATATAAAGCCTTGAACTCGACTTGGTGTGGTGCCTGTTTGTGGGGAGGGAGGGTACTTGTCTGTACGATCGCCGGAGACGGTCCCCCCCGGGGATCTCTCCCTCGGTATCCGGCCGACCCTCAGGGTCCCCGTCTAACATTGGTGGCCAGCGACGGGATCCGAACCTACGCATAATCGTACAGAAAGTCACTCGCCCCACCACACACAACAACCATGTCAATAGAGAGCGGAACAACGGAGAAATTTCAGATGGAAAAATTGGAAGACTACAACCACCGGGAACTGAAGCAATATTGCATAGAACTTGGACTTCCAACCACAGGTCTTAGCACAAAAGAAGACTTCAAACGAGCCCTAGAAGCTTGGGCGGAAACGGGTACGGCCGTACCCCGAACACAAACAACCGAGACGAGCCCCGCACCAACTAAAGAAAGAACGGATCTCTCCCTGGAAGAGATCCGAGAAAGAGAAAAAACCAGACTCCACGAATTAGAACTTGCCCGACTTCGCTTGGATGGGGAACTCAAGCTGGCAGAACAAAAAATAACCCTGGAACACTTACGGCTCAGGGAAGAGCGGGAAGACAAGCAAAGACAGAGGGAGCTAGAGGAAAAGAGACTAGAGTACGAACATGAGCGCAATCTCAAAGCACTGGAGGTCCAGAAACAGAATAAAGACCTCGGGCTCCCCGAACGACCGACCCCGTCTGCCTCGACCGAAACCAAGGTTCACATCCCCAAAGATGTCATCCGGGAATACCACAAGAACGATGATATACAGCAGTGGTTTAAAGCCTATGAGGTGGCAATGACCTCCCACCGGATTCCCCGAAGCGATTGGGGGGCCGGTTTATGGGGGAGGTTTGTCAACGAAGGGCGGGACGCCCTGCTACAACTCCCGGACCAGCTGATGACCTCCTACGACCACATGAAGGCCGCCCTCCTCACTCGATACGGGCTCACACCGGAGATGTACCGCCAACGGTTCCGCGACTGCAAACGGATTCCGGGTACAACTTGGGTGGAGTACGTGAACTTTTTTAGCCGAGCCTTCGAGGGGTGGATCAAGGGCAACAAAGTAACCACCTACGAACAACTCTTTGACCTTATCGTATGGGAGCACCTGTCGAACAACTGCTTCGTGGAGCTCCGGCAACACCTCCTGGACAGTAAGCTAACCGACCCTCGACAACTAGCCGTCGAAGCCGACCGGTGGGAAAGCACCCGAGTTGGCAGGAACGCACCCAGCGAATTATCCAGACCGTATCGCCCCCGAGGGGGAGGAGGAAGTCAGGGTCGGGGGAGAGACCCCGGCCCCTCGTCACCCCCCAGAAACCCCTCGACCCCGGTTGGCCGAGGAAGCCCTGCCGTCCGGGCCGGTTTCCGGGCCAACATTACGTGCCACAGGTGCCAGCGACCCGGCCACTACGCCAGTGATCCCAATTGCCCAAAGAACCCGAACACTACCCCCCGCCAAGTTGCAGCGGCGGTCCTAGGGGAAGAAATAATCCCGGAAGACCAAGAGGAGTACGAGACCGATCCCTCTGAATGGGCACCCGCCGCCATGGCACTGGTCTGCTTAGGGGAGAGAGACATGATTCCGCGGGCCCCCCTTCCCGCCAACACACAGAAGTACGGTCAATGGGTCAACATCAATGGCCGCCGGGCGGAAGCCCTCCGCGACACCGGGGCCAGTGTAACGGCGGTCCGACGCCACCTCGTCACTCCAGACCAAATCTTGCCGAACATTCTTTGCCCTGTTCGATCAGCCGACAACTCCGAAAGCCTATGCCACATGGCCTGCGTCCCCTTCGAGTGGGGAGGAGTAACAGGGATGTTAAAAGTAACTGTCCGCGATGATGCCCCCGTGGACTGCCTCCTAGGAAACGACCTTGAAAGCTCTCCCTGGGCAGCTGTCGAACGGAGGGAGCACCTGGGGATGCTCGGCCTCCCCGAATGGGTCTGCGTCACGACCCGGTCCATGACCGCCCGCGCGGTCCCCAGCCCAGAAGAGCCCGAGTGGCCAGAACCTCCTCCCGCGCTCATCCCAGAGGAGGCCGCCCCAGAAGCCATTCCCTTGACCCAAACCGAAGAAGGACCCGACCAGCTTCGGGACGTCCCTGACCTGGCACAATGGCGGCAGGAGGGAGGCCCCACGCAGGAACAATTCCGGGCCGAGCAACAAACCTGTCCTTCTCTCGAAGGACTCCGGCAGCAAGCCCTGGCCCAGAGCGCCGGGGATACCTCGGGGGCCCACTGGATCTACTGGGACCAAGACCTGCTCTACAGCGAGCAGAAAATTGCAGAACTAGGGGCCAGTCGGGTGCTGGTGGTGCCCCTTCGCTTCCGAGACTTCCTCCTGAACTTAGCCCACGATGTCCCCCTTGCCGGACACCTGGGGCAGGATAAAACCTACGACCGCCTGGTGACCCATTTTTTCTGGCCCCACATGCGGAAGGATGTCACCAACCACTGCAAGGCCTGCCCCACCTGCCAGGCCAGCGGAAAAAGTGGCCGAAAAATCAAAGCACCATTACAACCCTTTCCTGTCGTCACCACCCCGTTTGAACGAGTGGGAATAGACATTGTGGGGCCCCTCGACCCTCGAACAGCCCAAGGACACCGGTTCATCCTGGTCCTGGTAGACCACGCCACCCGCTATCCCGAGGCCATCCCTCTTCGGACTGTGACGGCCCCCGTGGTGGGCCGGGCCCTGATGGGGATCTTCTCCCGGGTGGGGTTCCCCCGGGAGGTCGTCAGTGACAGGGGCACGAACTTTATCTCCAGATATATGAAGTCCCTCTGGCAGCAATGCGGGGTCACCTACAAATTCACTACCCCCTATCACCCGCAAGGAAACGGACTGGTCGAGAGATTCAACCGCACCCTCAAGGGGATGATTATGGGTCTAGAAGAACCCCTTCGACGCCAGTGGGACGTACTGCTGCCATGCCTCCTGTTTGCCTATCGGGAGGTCCCGCAGAAGTCCCTCGGCTTCAGCCCCTTTGAACTACTGTACGGACACCCCGTCCGGGGCCCCCTCAGCCTAGTCAAGGAAGGTTGGGAGCAGCCGCCCCAGAAAACTCCCCCGGACATCTACCGGTATCTCCTGGCTCTCCGCAACCAGACCCGGCGGTTCCGAGACACCGCCAAAGCCAACCTCGAGGCCAGTCAGGAGGACATGAAGAGGTGGTACGATCAGCACACGTCCTCCATTGAGTTCGAACCTGGACAACAGGTCTGGGTGATGTCCCCGGTTGAGCCCTGTGCCCTCCAAGACAGATGGTCCGGGCCCTTCAAGGTAATCGAACGCAAGGGGCCCGTCACCTATTTAATCGACATGGAGACTGCCCGGAACCCCCTACGGGTCCTCCATGCCAACAGGCTCAAACCCCATTTTGTGCGATCCGAACTCAGCCTCCTAATGGCTACCGATACTGGGACAGAAGAAGACTCCGAACCCCTTCCGGACTTACTGAGGGCCTTCGAGCAGGATGGCTCAGTGGAAGGGGTCCAGCTCTCCGAGGCCCTGTCCCCGGAGCAACGCCAAGACTGCCAAACGCTCCTGAGGCAGTTCGCCTCCCTGTTCTCCCTCACCCCCGGAGTCACCCCCTGGTGCCTCCACGATGTGGACACCGGGGACAGCCCTCCTATTCGACACCGAGCATACCGCGTACCAGACCGGGTACGAACCTGCATCCAGACCGAGGTGTCCAAGATGCTGACCCTAGGAGTGATCGAACCCTCAGACAGTCCCTGGGCGAGCCCAGTCGTCCTGGTTCCCAAGGCAGCTGCCCCGGGCGTTGCCCCTGAGCTCCGGTTCTGCGTGGACTATCGAGGGCTGAATGCAGTTACCCGGACCGACGCTCATCCCATCCCCCGGGCAGACGAGCTAATTGACCGGATGGGGGCCGCCCGCTACCTGAGCATCTTCGACTTAACAGCGGGCTACTGGCAGATCGGCCTCACCCCTAGGGCCCAAGAACGATCCGCCTTCTCTACCCCAGACGGGCACTACCACTTTAAAGTCATGCCCTTCGGCATGAAAAACGCCCCGGCAACGTTCCAACGGCTAGTAAACCAGGTACTGGCGGGCCTGGAAGACTTCAGCGCCGCCTACCTGGACGACATTGCGGTGTACAGCCACCAGTGGACCGACCACCTCCGCCACCTGCGGGAGGTTCTACTCGCCCTCCAGCAAGCCGGGCTCACCATCAAGGCCAGCAAGTGCCAAGTTGGCCAAGGGTCCGTGACCTACCTGGGGCACCAAGTGGGAAGCGGGCTGGTGGCCCCTCTCCAACTCAAGATTGCTGCCATCCAGGCCTGGCAACCCCCTACGAGCCAAACGGAGGTCCGGGCCTTCCTGGGGCTCACCGGATACTACCGGCGGTTCGTGAAGGACTATGGCAGCATCGTGGGGCCCCTCACAGAGCTCACCTCCAAAAAGAGCCCCAAAACCGTCAACTGGACCCCGGGCTGCCAATCAGCCTTCGAGAAGCTAAAGACCGCCATGTGCACGGCCCCCGTGCTCCAGGCTCCCGACTACAGCCGGGAATTCATTGTGCAGACGGACGCCTCCGATCATGGTGTGGGGGCCGTCCTCTCCCAACTCAACGCCGAAGGGGTCGACCATCCGGTGGTCTTCATCAGCAGACGCCTCTTGCCCCGAGAACAGCGCTGGAGCACCATTGAGAGGGAGGCCTTCGCCGTAGTCTGGGCACTCAAGAAGCTCCGGCCATACCTCTTCGGCACCCACTTCCGGGTGCAAACAGACCACCGACCCCTGCAATGGCTGATGCAAATGCGGGGGGAGAACCCGAAGCTGTTGCGCTGGTCCATCTCCCTGCAGGGGATGGACTTCACGGTGGAACATCGTCCAGGCCAGGACCACGCCAACGCCGACGGCCTGTCACGCTTTTTCCGCCTCAGCGAGGAGAGTCCCCAGGAAGATGGCTGACTCTCCCCGCCTTCAGCTGGGGGGGACGCATGTTGGACAGGCCGCATGTTCGAGCTGTACCCCCTCCCCGCAATGGGACCAGGACCCTGGCTCTCCCTGCATCCCCAGCCAGAGTCCACCAACGACCACCCGAAGTACCCTGCAATCCCTCCACTACCAGACACCAGCTCCGGACCCAGCTGGCCCGGGTCACCCTCTACCCCACGACATCGACCCGGCCGCCATCTTGGGCACTGCAGCACGAGGCCGCGTGGCCTCAACTCGACCCTCACCCTGGGCCCGGCCGGGCCCGACATCGAGGCACCACCCTCCCCCCAGGAGGCAGAGTGACCACTTGGCGAGTCAATGGGAGAAGGAATCGTCAACGGCTCTCCTCCGCCAGGTGTCGATCACCCCAGGCCGCCTGGGCGCTGGCTCCACCCCCCTGCTGGGTGTCTGGACTCCCTCATCCCGGACCTCCCGGCCCCCAGGCGCGAGGGTCCGGACATCAAAGGGGACCAGACCTATAACTGGGGCAGGACCAGACCAGGAAGGCAGTTGTATCCTGGAGTCGAGAGACCCGAGAAGAACTCATCCGTGACTTGGCCTGCTGGCGCTGCCGCGGCCCTCTGCCTCGTGAAACCATCGTCTTGGCCTGCTGGCGCTGCCGCGGCCCTCTGCCTCGTGAAACCATCGTCTTGGCCTGCTGGCGCTGCCGCGGCCCTCTGCCTCGTGAAACCATCGTCTTGGCCTGCTGGCGCTGCCGCGGCCCTCTGCCTCGTGAAACCATCGTCTTGGCCTGCTGGCGCTGCCGCGGCCCCTGCCTCGTGAAACCATCGTCTTGGCCTGCTGGCGCTGCCGCGGCCCCTGCCTCGTGAAACCATCGTCTTGGCCTGCTGGCGCTGCCGCGGCCCCTGCCTCGTGAAACCATCGTCTTGGCCTGCTGGCGCTGCCGCGGCCCCTGCCTCGTGAAACCATCGTCTTGGCCTGCTGGCGCTGCCGCGGCCCGCTGCTTTAAGAGACTATCACCTTGGCCTGCTGGCGCTGCCGCGGCCCGATCCACAGACCCTCCAGCTCGAGGATTGTGAGCTCGCCTGTTACCACTACCCGTACCGATCCGGTACCAAGACTGTCCCGCTACCCCCTTCCCTACAGAGACTAGAAGTGAGAGGACCCCCGGGTCCAAGTTATCCTGTATCGCTGATATCCTTGCCTTAAGAACCTTATATAAAGCCTTGAACTCGACTTGGTGTGGTGCCTGTTTGTGGGGAGGGAGGGTACTTGTCTGTACGATCGCCGGAGACGGTCCCCCTCGGGGATCTCTCCCTCGGTATCCGGCCGACCCTCAGGGTCCCCGTCTAACAAGGCTGCAAAGTTGGATAGAGGAGACCGATATTTTAAGCCCTCTTCAGGCGGGATTTAGAAAAGGAGTCTCCACAGTCGACCAAATACTCAGACTGAATATTATCTACTGGAAGACGGTACTTATCGAAGGCGGGACACTGTATGCGGTCTTTGTAGACCTTCGTGCCGCCTTCGACTTAGTCCCGCGGGCTAAATTGTGGGAGGTGCTGGCTGAGTTGGGTGTCCCAGGAGATATCCTCCATATCTTAATCAGACTGCATACTGACAACTATGCCCGAGTTAGATATGGAAAGGGGGGCAGGCTAACGGACAGGTTCCCCGTTCGCAGAGGGGTAAGGCAGGGTTGTGTATTGGCGCCGACCCTGTTTTGCTTATTTGTGAACGGGGTGATAGAGTACTTGAATAGGATCCCTAACATTGATGCGCCAAAATTGAACAGCAGCAGGGTGCCAGCGATCATGTTCGCGGATGACACCCTGCTGCTGTCAAAAACGCCAATGGGGCTTCAGAGGGTCCTGAATGGGTTTTTGGGGTTCTATAACGAAAGGGGCCTGGAAATAAACCCCTCAAAGACAAAATTCATGGTTCTCAACCCCAAACCGAAAAACTGCCCAAATCCCTCCCTAGGAACTACAACTCTGGAAAGGGTTCACGTAATAGAATATCTTGGCATAACCCTTAACCAGAACCTGACATGGCAGCCACATAAAACAAAAGCAACCACAAAATTAGCCCAGAGGGCAGGCGCCATTACAAGAATTGCCAAAAAATCTCCTCTTCGTCCACTGGTACCTGCCATCCATATCTACAAAGCTCAAGCCCGGGGAGCTATTACTTATGGGAGTGAGCTCTGAGGACACATTCCGCTACATACCATACAGGTTGCAGAGAATAACTTTATAAGACAATTAGCTGCACTTCCCCCGAGCACACCCCTTCTCCCCCTAAGAATGGATCTGGCATTACGACCAATTACCGAGGAATTGGCCCTAAAACCCCTGACCTACTGGAGGCGCTTGTGGAGTAGCCAGGATCTGGTAAATTACAGGAAAGAACTGCAGGAACTTCTTAGATCAACCTAAACCACCAAAATACCCTGGATAAAGTATGTCAGGGACATGTGTATGACCCTCGGAGTCCCAGAGCTATGGTCTGAGCCGGAAACTGTGTCGGCAAGGCTTTCTAGAAAAGCACTTTCAAATTTATTCTATAGCTTCATGCTCCAGAAATCTTTGAATTCGACTAGGGAAGGATCCCTATCCGACACATTCATCAAGGTAAAAGACTCATATAGCCATGAACACGTACTAGATGGCATGACACCTGTGTTCGTACGGAAGATCTACATGCAATGGAGGTATGGATCTCTCCCCTTGAGGCCCTTTACTAAATCCTGGGACGGCCATCTGGATCCAGGGGTGTGTCCAGCCTGCAATTACAAACTGGAAAGTGATCTTCATGTGGTCCTGTTCTGTAGAGCCTATAGCAGAATTAGGAGTTACTGGTTGGTCCCTCATCTAAAGAACTTGGGCTTTCGAACTTATGCTCCGGCCTACAGAGTCCTTAAGACAGATCTATCGGCACCAACAGTGTTCGCAATGGCAAAATTTCTGACGGCAATGTGGCGATTACGCACAAAAATAATTAAGGACACCATAGCTGCGTGAACAAATTAATTTTTTTTAATTGTCTTGCTCACTAGTCCTGATACCGCTTTGCCCTCTTTTTAGTAAAGTGTTTTGTAGTAAGTAGACTGCAATCATGAGTTTGGGGAATTGTTTTTAAAATGTATTGCACATTCCATAATGCTTTTAATTGCTTAAACGATGAAAATCAATTTGTACATCTTTTATTATCTTTTATGGTCGAAATAAAGATTATTTGAATTGAATTGAATTAAGTATACATCGAATTAGAGATGTGGCATACCCGTGTTTCTCATGAAGCAGGCTCAATTATGATCAAAGTTCACATATTATATACATTTTCAACAACTTTAGTTTCTGTCATAAGTGGAAGACCTGTAAATGTAAATTGAAAGGTGTCTTCAACTGTAAGTGGACTTCCTGATTTTTTTACCCCAAATCTGCACCACATACAGGGGAACAAGCAAGTAACAGAGAGCACAAGATCAAATTGGCACCAAAATAAAAGTATTTGCCATTAGTTAGTGTGGTACCTAAAAAAGTGGTCCATGTTTGCAAATTGGAGAAGTCTTGAACTCCTAAAGACATGTTGTATAAGTGTTTTGCAAGGTATGGAAGACTGCATGGATTTAGGCTTGCTGCAGGCTTTTAATAGCAGGGAAGTCAACATTAAAAATCATCTCTGCAGACCTTAAACAGGCCCACAAACAGCCTAAAAAAAAGAGCTGGTCTGACCTGTCAGACCAGCTCTTTGGGCACGAACTGATTGCCCTAAAGGCCAGTGTGACCCTGGGGGGCCCTCGGAACAGTTGCACCTTGAAGCATAGGTCACTCTAGCAACACTAGCTCATGCACCAGTCAAAATGGAGGACACTCATGCATGACTGGAGATTGTGCACACAGCACTCCTGCACTAGGGTTGACACTGTAGCGAATATCCATCGTATGTGCATGTTTTAGATCCTAGAAGGATCAGGAGCCAGTCCTTGAATTTGATTTTGTGTAAAATCCTCTGCATTTGTAATGACCCTGGCTCTTTTTGCAGAGTTACTCTTAGACTTTTGTCATTTGTCTAAGAACTAGTTTTTGTTGGCAATAGCATTCTGTGCACTTTTACCCAACTAATCAGTGGTAAAGTGCATATGCTCTCTCCCTAAACTATGGTACAAATGGAATCTACCTGATTGCTACATTTGATTTACTTGTAAGTACCTAGTTAATTGTAATACATGTACCCTGGTCCTGTAAATGAAATGCAACTAGTGAGCTGCACCACTCACTGTGCCACCCACTAAAGTAGCCTCTTAAAACATGCCACAGACCTGCCACTGCAGCTTCTGTGTACAGTTTTAGACTGCCATTTTGACCTGGTAGAATAGACCTTTTTTCAGGCCTAAATCTTCCTTTTTAATACTTATAAGTCACCCCTAATGTAGCCCCTAAATACTCATAGGGCAGTGTTAGACGGGGACCCTGAGGGTCGGCCGGATACCGAGGGAGAGATCCCCGAGGGGGACCGTCTCCGGCGATCGTACAGACAAGTACCCTCCCTCCCCACAAACAGGCACCACACCAAGTCGAGTTCAAGGCTTTATATAAGGTTCTTAAGGCAAGGATATCAGCGATACAGGATAACTTGGACCCGGGGGTCCTCTCACTTCTAGTCTCTGTAGGGAAAAGGGGGTAGCGGGACAGTCTTGGTACCGGATCGGTACAGGTAGTGGTCAAAGGCGAGCTCACAATCCTCGAGCTGGAGGGTCTGTGGATCGGGCCGCGGCAGCGCCAGCAGGCCAAGGTGATAGTCTCATACAGCAGAGGGCCGCGGCAGCGCCAGCAGGCCAAGTCGATGGTTTCACGAGGCCGAGGGCCGCGGCAGCGCCAGCAGGCCAAGACGATGGTTTCACGAGGCAGAGGGCCGCGGCAGCGCCAGCAGGCCAAGACGATGGTGTCACGAGGCAGAGGGCCGCGGCAGCGCCAGCAGGCCAAGACGATGGTTACACGAGGCAGAGGGCCGCGGCAGCGCCAGCAGGCCAAGACGATGGTTACACGAGGCAGAGGGCCGCGGCAGCGCCAGCAGGCCAAGACGATGGTTTCACGAGGCAGAGGGCCGCGGCAGCGCCAGCAGGCCAAGACGATGGTTTCACGAGGCAGAGGGCCGCGGCAGCGCCAGCAGGCCAAGTCACGGATGAGTTCTTCTCGGGTCTCTCGACTCCAGGATACAACTGCCTTCCTGGTCTGGTCCTGCCCCAGTTATAGGTCTGGTCCCCTTTGATGTCCGGACCCTCGCGCCTGGGGGCCGGGAGGTCCGGGATGAGGGAGTCCAGACACCCAGCAGGGGGGTGGAGCCAGCGCCCAGGCGGCCTGGGGTGATCGACACCTGGCGGAGGAGAGCCGTTGACGATTCCTTCTCCCATTGACTCGCCAAGTGGTCACTCTGCCCCCTGGGAGGATGGTGGGGCCTCGATGTCGGGGCCGGCCGGGCCCGGGGTTAGGGTCGAGTTGAGGCCACGCGGCCTCGTGCTGCAGTGCCCCAAGATGGCGGCCGGGTCGATGTCGTGGGGTAGATGGTGACCCGGGCCAGCTGGGTCCGGAGCTGGTGTCTTGTAGTGGAGGGATTGCAGGGTACTTCGGGTGGTCGTTGGTGGACTCTGGCTGGGGATGCAGGGAGAGCCAGGGTCCTGGTCCCATTGCGGGGAGGGGGGACAGCTCGAACATGCGGCCTGTCCAACATGCGTCCCCCCCAGCTGAAGGCGGGGAGAGTCAGCCATCTTCCTGGGGACTCTCCTCGCTGAGGCGGAAAAAGCGTGACAGGCCGTCGGCGTTGGCGTGGTCCTGGCCTGGACGATGTTCCACCGTGAAGTCCATCCCCTGCAGGGAGATGGACCAGCGCAACAGCTTCGGGTTCTCCCCCCGCATTTGCATCAGCCATTGCAGGGGTCGGTGGTCTGTTTGCACCCGGAAGTGGGTGCCGAAGAGGTATGGCCGGAGCTTCTTGAGTGCCCAGACTACGGCGAAGGCCTCCCTCTCAATGGTGCTCCAGCGCTGTTCTCGGGGCAAGAGGCGTCTGCTGATGAAGACCACCGGATGGTCGACCCCTTCGGCGTTGAGTTGGGAGAGGACGGCCCCCACACCATGATCGGAGGCGTCCGTCTGCACAATGAATTCCCGGCTGTAGTCGGGAGCCTGGAGCACGGGGGCCGTGCACATGGCGGTCTTTAGCTTCTCGAAGGCTGATTGGCAGTCCGGGGTCCAGTTGACGGTTTTGGGGCTCTTTTTGGAGGTGAGCTCTGTGAGGGGCCCCACGATGCTGCCATAGTCCTTCACGAACCGCCGGTAGTATCCGGTGAGCCCCAGGAAGGCCCGGACCTCCGTTTGGCTCGTAGGAGGTTGCCAGGCCTGGATGGCAGCAATCTTGAGTTGGAGAGGGGCCACCAGCCCGCTTCCCACTTGGTGTCCCAGGTAGGTCACGGACCCTTGGCCAACTTGGCACTTGCTGGCCTTGATGGTGAGCCCGGCTTGCTGGAGGGCGTGTAGAACCTCCCGCAGGTGGCGGAGGTGGTCGGTCCACTGGTGGCTGTACACAGCAATGTCGTCCAGGTAGGCGGCGCTGAAGTCTTCCAGGCCCGCCAGTACCTGGTTTACCAGCCGTTGGAACGTTGCCGGGGCGTTTTTCATGCCGAAGGGCATGACTTTAAAGTGGTAGTGCCCGTCTGGGGTAGAGAAGGCGGATCGTTCTTGGGCCCTAGGGGTGAGGCCGATCTGCCAGTAGCCCGCTGTTAGGTCGAAGATGCTCAGGTAGCGGGCGGCCCCCATCCGGTCAATTAGCTCGTCTGCCCGGGGGATGGGATGAGCGTCGGTCCGGGTAACTGCATTCAGCCCTCGATAGTCCACGCAGAACCGGAGCTCAGGGGCAACGCCCGGGGCAGCTGCCTTGGGAACCAGGACGACTGGGCTCGCCCAGGGACTGTCTGAGGGTTCGATCACTCCTAGGGTCAGCATCTTGGACACCTCGGTCTGGATGCAGGCTCGTACCGGCCAGAAAAAATGGGTCACCAGGCGGTCGTAGGTTTTATCCTGCCCCAGGTGTCCGGCAAGGGGGACATCGTGGGCTAAGTTCAGGAGGAAGTCTCGGAAGCGAAGGGGCACCACCAGCACCCGACTGGCCCCTAGTTCTGCAATTTTCTGCTCGCTGTAGAGCAGGTCTTGGTCCCAGTAGATCCAGTGGGCCCCCGAGGTATCCCCGGTGCTCTGGGCCAGGGCTTGCTGCCGGAGTCCTTCGAGAGAAGGACAGGTTTTTTGCTCGGCCCGGAATTGTTCCTGCGTGGGGCCTCCCTCCTGCCGCCATTGTGCCAGGTCAGGGACGTCCCGAAGCTGGTCGGGTCCTTCTTCGGTGTGGGTCAAGGGAATGGCTTCTGGGGCGGCCTCCTCTGGGATGAGCGCGGGAGGAGGTTCTGGCCACTCGGGCTCTTCTGGGCTGGGGACCGCGCGGGCGGTCATGGACCGGGTCGTGACGCAGACCCATTCGGGGAGGCCAAGCATCCCCAGGTGCTCCCTCCGTTCGACAGCTGCCCAGGGAGAGCTTTCAAGGTCGTTTCCTAGGAGGCAGTCCACGGGGGCATCATCGCGGACAGTCACTTTTAACATCCCTGTTACTCCTCCCCACTCGAAGGGGACGCAGGCCATGTGGCATAGGCTTTCGGAGTTGTCGGCTGATCGAACAGGGCAAAGAATGTTCGGCAAGATTTGGTCTGGAGTGACGAGGTGGCGTCGGACCGCCGTTACACTGGCCCCTGTGTCGCGGAGGGCTTCCGCCCGGCGGCCATTGATGTTGACCCATTGACCGTACTTCTGTGTGTTGGCGGGAAGGGGGGCCCGCGGAATCATGTCTCTCTCCCCTAAGCAGACCAGTGCCATGGCGGCGGGTGCCCATTCAGAGGGATCGGTCTCGTACTCCTCTTGGTCTTCCGGGATTATTTCTTCCCCTAGGGCCGCCGCTGCAACTTGGCGGGGAGTAGTGTTCGGATTCTTTGGGCAGTTGGGATCACTGGCGTAGTGGCCGGGTCGCTGGCACCTGTGGCACGTAATGTTGGCCCGGAAACCGGCCCGGACGGCAGGGCTTCCCCGGCCAACCGGGGTCGAGGGGTTTCTGGGGGGTGACGAGGGGCCGGGGTCTCTCCCCCGACCCTGACTTCCTCCTCCCCCTCGGGGGCGATACGATCTGGATACTTCGCTGGGTGCGCTCCGGCCAACTCGGGTGCTTTCCCACCGGTCGGCTTCGGCGGCGAGTTGTCGAGGGTCGGTTAGCTTGCTGTCCAGGAGGTGTTGCCGGAGCTCCACGAAGCAGTTGTTCGACAGGTGTTCCCATACGATAAGGTCAAAGAGTTGTTCGTAGGTGGTTACTTTGTTGCCCTTGATCCACCCCTCGAAGGCTCGGCTAAAAAAGTTCACGTACTCCACCCAAGTTGTACCCGGAATCCGTTTGCAGTCGCGGAACCGTTGGCGGTACATCTCAGGTGTGAGCCCGTATCGAGTGAGGAGGGCGGCCTTCATGTGGTCGTAGGAGGTCATCAGCTGGTCCGGGAGTTGCAGCAGGGCGTCCCGCCCTTCGTTGACAAACCTCCCCCATAATCCGGCTCCCCAATCGCTTCGGGGAATCCGGTGGGAGGTCATTGCCACCTCATAGGCTTTAAACCACTGCTGGATATCATCGTTCTTGTGGTATTCCCGGATGACATCTTTGGGGATGTGAACCTTGGGTTCGGTCGAGGCAGACGGGGTCGGTCGTTCGGGGAGCCCGAGGTCTTTATTCTGTTTCTGGATCTCCAGTGCTTTGAGATTGCGCTCATGTTCGTACTCTAGTCTCTTTTCCTCTAGCTCCCTCTGTCTTTGCTTGTCTTCCCGCTCTTCCCTGAGCCGTAAGTGTTCCAGGGTTATTTTTTGTTCTGCCAGCTTGAGTTCCCCATCCAAGCGAAGTCGGGCAAGTTCTAATTCGTGGAGTCTGGTTTTTTCTCTTTCTCGGATCTCTTCCAGGGAGAGATCCGCTCTTTCTTTAGTTGGTGCGGGGCTCGTTTAGGTTGTTTGTGTTCGGGGTACGGCCGTACCCGTTTCTGCCCAAGCTTCTAGGGCTCGTTTGAAGTCTTCCTTTGTGCTAAGACCTGTGGTTGGAAGTCCAAGTTCTATGCAATATTGCTTCAGTTCCCGGTGGTTGTAGTCTTCCAATTTTTCCATCTGAAATTTTTCCGTTGTTCCGCTCTCTATTGACATGGTTGTTGTGTGTGGTGGGGCGAGTGACTTTCTGTACGATTATGCGTAGGTTCGGATCCCGTCGCTGGCCACCAATGTTAGACGGGGACCCTGAGGGTCGGCCGGATACCGAGGGAGAGATCCCCGAGGGGGACCGTCTCCGGCGATCGTACAGACAAGTACCCTCCCTCCCCACAAACAGGCACCACACCAAGTCGAGTTCAAGGCTTTATATAAGGTTCTTAAGGCAAGGATATCAGCGATACAGGATAACTTGGACCCGGGGGTCCTCTCACTTCTAGTCTCTGTAGGGAAAAGGGGGTAGCGGGACAGTCTTGGTACCGGATCGGTACAGGTAGTGGTCAAAGGCGAGCTCACAATCCTCGAGCTGGAGGGTCTGTGGATCGGGCCGCGGCAGCGCCAGCAGGCCAAGGTGATAGTCTCATACAGCAGAGGGCCGCGGCAGCGCCAGCAGGCCAAGTCGATGGTTTCACGAGGCCGAGGGCCGCGGCAGCGCCAGCAGGCCAAGACGATGGTTTCACGAGGCAGAGGGCCGCGGCAGCGCCAGCAGGCCAAGACGATGGTGTCACGAGGCAGAGGGCCGCGGCAGCGCCAGCAGGCCAAGACGATGGTTACACGAGGCAGAGGGCCGCGGCAGCGCCAGCAGGCCAAGACGATGGTTACACGAGGCAGAGGGCCGCGGCAGCGCCAGCAGGCCAAGACGATGGTTTCACGAGGCAGAGGGCCGCGGCAGCGCCAGCAGGCCAAGACGATGGTTTCACGAGGCAGAGGGCCGCGGCAGCGCCAGCAGGCCAAGTCACGGATGAGTTCTTCTCGGGTCTCTCGACTCCAGGATACAACTGCCTTCCTGGTCTGGTCCTGCCCCAGTTATAGGTCTGGTCCCCTTTGATGTCCGGACCCTCGCGCCTGGGGGCCGGGAGGTCCGGGATGAGGGAGTCCAGACACCCAGCAGGGGGGTGGAGCCAGCGCCCAGGCGGCCTGGGGTGATCGACACCTGGCGGAGGAGAGCCGTTGACGATTCCTTCTCCCATTGACTCGCCAAGTGGTCACTCTGCCCCCTGGGAGGATGGTGGGGCCTCGATGTCGGGGCCGGCCGGGCCCGGGGTTAGGGTCGAGTTGAGGCCACGCGGCCTCGTGCTGCAGTGCCCCAAGATGGCGGCCGGGTCGATGTCGTGGGGTAGATGGTGACCCGGGCCAGCTGGGTCCGGAGCTGGTGTCTTGTAGTGGAGGGATTGCAGGGTACTTCGGGTGGTCGTTGGTGGACTCTGGCTGGGGATGCAGGGAGAGCCAGGGTCCTGGTCCCATTGCGGGGAGGGGGGACAGCTCGAACATGCGGCCTGTCCAACAGGCAGGATGCACTGTATTTTGAAAGTAGGACATGTGCAATTAAGCGGAAAATGCCTTAGCAGTGAAAAACTCTTAAAGTAATTTTTGGCTTTTGCAAGAACTATCTCTCCTATTGACAAACCCAGGTTACCTTATTACAGTGCTGACTTCAGATTGGGAGCAGATAGAGATAAGCAGTTTACACTCAAATGATTTGTTTAATTTAAAACCCTCTCTAATTGTGCAGCCGGATTTTAAGTTAGAAGTTTAAAAATGCCATTTTAAGAAAGTTCGCACGCATTTCATTCAGTGAATGGATTACAAGTTTAATGACAAAGGGAAGCAGTGCAGTTGCTCAACAATGACTCATCTGCTTTGCAACTAGAATCGCCTCACAAGAGCTTGCACCCCACGTTCTTAAGTTGAAATAAAGAAGAAATTATCATCACGGAGACAAAAGTAAAAAGAACATCAAGAGTGGAACGTTTGATTTAAATGAAATGATTTTTAACATCGACATCGGAATGATGGGACAGTTGAACTTTGCTGGTTTAATGGTTTTCTTTCACCAAATGTGTTTTCAAACAGTTATTTATTTCCAGGTCACATATTTGATGAGTGTTGCTTGTGTAGGTTATTCACAATGTTAGATTTTTTTTTGCACAGGTTGGAGGATTCAGGGTGGTGGATTTTCATTGGGTATATTTTGCGATACCAGGGGTGTGTATCGTGGAATTTGTAGTTTTTTGCACATGGATAGGCCATGGGGGTGGAGTGAATCACGGCTTGATTGCTCACAGGTGGGAGAGTTCCTTCTTTAACAAGCATTAGAAATGCAATCGGGCTCGGATTTATTTGAGTTTGAGCTAATGGTATTGTAAATGGCAATGTGTTTTCGTCATGTGTGATGGAGTGTGTGCATGTGGTGTGTAGTGGTATTATGTGAGTTGTATTGTAATTTTACCTATGCACTCTGCACTCCCTATGCACTCTGCACTCCCTATGCACTCTGCACTCCCTATGCACTCTGCACTCCCTATGCACTCTGCACTTCCTATGCACTCTGCACTCCCTATGCACTCCCTATGCACTCTGCACTCCCTATGCACTCTGCACTCCCTATGCACTCTGCACTCCCTATGCACTCCCTATGCACTCTGCACTCCCTATGCACTCTGCACTCCCTATGCACTCTGCACTCCCTATGCACTCTGCACTCCCTATGCACTCTGCACTCCCTATGCACTCCCTATGCACTCTGCACTCCCTATGCACTCTGCACTCCCTATGCACTCTGCACTCCCTATGCACTCTGCACTCCCTATGCACTCTGCACTCCCTATGCACTCCCTATGCACTCTGCACTCCCTATGCACTCTGCACTTCCTATGCACTCTGCACTCCCTATGTACTCTGTACTCCCTATGTACTCTGCACTCCCTATGCACTCTGCACTCCCTATGCACTCTGCACTCTGCACTCCCTATGCACTCTGCACTCCCTATGCACTCTGCACTCTCAATCTGCACTCTCAAACTGCACTCTCAAACTGCACTCTCAATCTGCACTCTCAATCTGCACTCTCAAACTGCACTCTCAAACTGCACTCTCAAACTGCACTCTCAAACTGCACTCTCAATCTGCACTCTCAATCTGCACTCTCAATCTGCACTCTGATTCTGCACTCTCAATCTGCACTCTCAATCTGCACTCTCAAACTGCACTCTCAATCTGCACTCTCAAACTGCACACTCAATCTGCACTCTCAAACTGCACTCTCAAACTGCACTCTCAATCTGCACTCTCAAACTGCACTCTGAAACAGCACTCTCAAACTGCACTCTCAATCTGCACTCTCAATCTGCACTCTTAAACTGCACTCTCAATCTGCACTCTCAAACTGCACTCTGCACTCTCAATCTGCACTCTGCACTCTCAAACTGCACTCTGCACTCTCAATCTGCACTCTGCACTCTCAATCTGCACTCTGCACTCTCAAACTGCACTCTCAAACTACACTCTTCACTCTCAATCTGCACTCTCAATCTGCAATCTGCATTCTCAATCTGCACTCTGCACTCTCAATCTGCACTCTGCACTCTCAATCTGCACTCTGCACTCTCAATCTGCACTCTGCACTCTTAAACTGCACTCTGCACTCTCAAACTGCACTCTGCACTCTGCACTCTCAATCTGCACTCTCAATCTGCACTCTGCACTCTCAAACTGCACTATCAATCTGCACTCTCAATCTGCACTCTCAATCTGCACTCTGCACTCTCAATCTGCACTCTCAATCTGCACTCTGCACTCTCAATCTGCACTCTCAATCTGCACTCTGCACTCTCAATCTGCACTCTGCACTCTCAATCTGCACTCTCAAACTGCACTCTGCACTCTCAAACTGCACTCTGCACTCTGCACTCTCAATCTGCACTCTCAATCTGCACTCTCAATCTGCACTCTGCACTCTCAAACTGCACTCTCAATCTGCACTCTCAATCTGCACTCTCAATCTGCACTCTCAATCTGCACTCTGCACTCTCAATCTGCACTCTGCACTCTCAATCTGCACTCTCAATCTGCACTCTCAATCTGCACTCTCAATCTGCACTCTCAAACTGCACTCTCAAACTGCACTTTCAATCTGCACTCTCAATCTGCACTCTCAATCTGCACTCTCAATCTGCACTCTCAAACTGCACTCTCAAACTGCACTCTCAATCTGCACTCTCAATCTGCACTCTCAATCTGCACTCTCAATCTGCACTCTGCATTCTCAATCTGCACTCTCGATCTGCACTCTGCACTCTCAAACTGCACTCTGCACTCTCAAACTGCACTCTGCACTCTCAATCTGCACTCTGCACTCTGCACTCTCAATCTGCACTCTCAATCTGCACTCTGCACTCTCAATCTGCACTCTCAAACTGCACTCTCAAACTGCTCAAACTGCACTCTCAAACTGCACTCTCAAACTGCACTCTCAAACTGCACTCTCAATCTGCACTCTCAAACTGCACTCTCAAACTGCACTCTCAATCTGCACTCTCAATCTGCACTCCCAATCTGCACTCTCAAACTGCACTCTGCACTCTCAATCTGCACTCTGCACTCTCAAACTGCACTCTGCACTCTCAATCTGCACTCTGCACTCTCAAACTGCACTCTCAAACTGCACTCTGCACTCTTAATCTTCACTCTCAATCTGCAATATGCACTCTCAATCTGCAATCTGCACTCTCAATCTGTACTCTGCACTCTCAATCTGCACTCTGCACTCTCAATCTGCACTCTGCACTCTAAATCTGCACTCTGCACTCTCAATCTGCACTCTCAATCTGCACTCTGCACTCTCAATCTGCACTCTGCACTCTCAATCTGCACTCTGCACTCTCAATCTGCACTCTCCATTCTGAATCTGCACTTTGCACTCTGCACTCTCAATCTGCACTCTGACACAGCACTCTGAAACTGCACTCTCAATCTGCACTCTCAATCTGCACTCTCAAACTGCACTCTCAATCTGCACTCTCAAACTGCACTCTGCACTCTCAATCTGCACTCTGCACTCTCAAACTGCACTCTGCACTCTCAATCTGCACTCTGCACTCTCAATCTGCACTCTGCACTCTCAAACTGCACTCTCAAACTGCACTCTGCACTCTCAATCTGCACTCTCAATCTGCAATATGCACTCTCAATCTGCACTCTGCACTCTCAATCTGCAGTCTGCACTCTCAAACTGCACTCTGCACTCTCAATCTGCACTCTGCACTCTTAATCTGCACTGCACTCTCAATCTGCACTCTGCACTCTCAATCTGCACTCTGCACTCTGCACTCTCAATCTGCACTCTCAATCTGCACTCTGCACTCTCAAACTGCACTCTCAATCTGCACTCTCAATCTGCACTCTGCACTCTCTATGCACTCTGCACTCCCTATGCACTCTGCACTCCCTATGCACTCTGCACTTCCTATGCACTCTGCACTTCCTATGCACTCTGCACTCCCTATGCACTCCGTATGCACTCTGCACTCCCTATGCACTCTGCACTCTGCACTTCCTATGCACTCTGCACTCCCTATGCACTCTGCACTCCCTATGCACTCTGCACTCCCTATGCACTCTGCACTCCCTCTGCACTCCCTATGCACTCCCTATGCACTCCCTATGCACTCTGCACTCCCTATGCACTCTGCACTCCCTATGCACTCTGCACTCCCTATGCACTCCCTATGCACTCTGCACTCCCTATGCACTCTGCACTCCCTATGCACTCTGCACTCCCTATGCACTCTGCACTCCCTATGCACTCTGCACTCCCTATGCACTCCCTATGCACTCTGCACTCCCTATGCACTCTACACTCCCTATGCACTCTGCACTCCCTATGCACTCTGCACTCCCTATGCACTCTGCACTCCCTATGCACTCTGCACTCCCTATGCACTCTGCACTCTGCACTTCCTATGCACTCTGCACTCCCTATGTACTCTGTACTCCCTATGTACTCTGCACTCCCTATGCACTCTGCACTCCCTATGCACGCTGCACTCTGCACTCCCTATGCACTCTGCACTCCCTATGCACTCTGCACTCTCAATCTTCACTCTCAAACTGCACTCTCAAACTGCACTCTCAATCTGCACTCTCAAACTGCACTCTCAAACTGCACTCTCAAACTGCACTCTGAAACTGCACTCTCAATCTGCACTCTCAATCTGCACTCTCAATCTGCACTCTGATTCTGCACTCTCAATCTGCACTCTCAATCTGCACTCTCAAACTGCACTCTCAATCTGCACTCTCAAACTGCACACTCAATCTGCACTCTCAAACTGCACTCTCAAACTGCACTCTCAATCTGCACTCTCAAACTGCACTCTGAAACAGCACTCTGAAACAGCACTCTCAATCTGCACTCTCAATCTGCACTCTTAAACTGCACTCTCAATCTGCACTCTCAAACTGCACTCTGCACTCTCAATCTGCACTCTGCACTCTCAAACTGCACTCTGCACTCTCAATCTGCACTCTGCACTCTAAATCTGCACTCTGCACTCTCAAACTGCACTCTCAAACTACACTCTGCACTCTCAATCTGCACTCTCAATCTGCAATCAATCTGCACTCTCAATCTGCACTCTGCACTCTCAATCTGCACTCTGCACTCTCAATCTGCACTCTGCACTCTCAATCTGCACTCTGCACTCTGCACTCTCAATCTGCACTCTGCACTCTCAATCTGCTCTCTGCACTCTCAATCTGCACTCTGCACTCTTAAACTGCACTCTGCACTCTCAAACTGCACTCTCAATCTGCACTCTGCACTCTCAAACTGCACTCTCAATCTGCACTCTCAATCTGCACTCTCAATCTGCACTCTGCACTCTCAATCTGCACTCTCAATCTGCACTCTGCACTCTCAATCTGCACTCTGCACTCTCAATCTGCACTCTCAATCTGCACTCTCAATCTGCACTCTCAAACTGCACTCTCAAACTGCACTCTCAAACTGCACTGTCAAACTGCACTCTCAAACTGCACTCTCAATCTGCACTCTCAATCTGCACTCTCAATCTGCACTCTCAATCTGCACTCTCAAACTGCACTCTGCACTCTCAATCTGCACTCTGCACTCTCAAACTGCACTCTGCACTCTCAATCTGCACTCTGCACTCTCAAACTGCACTCTCAAACTGCACTCTGCACTCTTAATCTGCACTCTCAATCTGCAATCTGCACTCTCAATCTGCAATCTGCACTCTCAATCTGCACTCTGCACTCTCAATCTGCACTCTGCACTCTCAATCTGCACTCTGACACAGCACTCTGAAACTGCACTCTCAATCTGCACTCTCAATCTGCACTCTGCACTCCCAATCTGCACTCTCAAACTGCACTCTCAAACTGCACTCTCAAACTGCACTGTCAAACTGCACTCTCAAACTGCACTCTCAATCTGCACTCTCAATCTGCACTCTCAATCTGCACTCTCAATCTGCACTCTCAAACTGCACTCTGCACTCTCAATCTGCACTCTGCACTCTCAAACTGCACTCTGCACTCTCAATCTGCACTCTGCACTCTCAAACTGCACTCTCAAACTGCACTCTGCACTCTCAATCTGCACTCTCAATCTGCAATCTGCACTCTCAATCTGCACTCTGCACTCTCAATCTGCACTCTGCACTCTCAAACTGCACTCTGCACTCTCAATCTGCACTCTGCACTCTCAATCTGCACTCTGCACTCTCAATCTGCCCTCTCAAACTGCACTCTGCACTCTCAAACTGCACTCTGCACTCTGCACTCTCAATCTGCACTCTCAATCTGCACTCTGCACTCTCAAACTGCACTCTCAATCTGCACTCTCAATCTGCACTCTCAATCTGCACTCTCAATCTGCACTCTGCACTCTCAATCTGCACTCTCAATCTGCACTCTCAATCTGCACTCTGCACTCCCAATCTGCACTCTCAATCTGCACTCTGCACTCTCAATCTGCACTCTCAATCTGCACTCTGCACTCTCAATCTGCACTCTCAATCTGCACTCTCAATCTGCACTCTCAAACTGCACTCTCAATCTGCACTCTCAATCTGCACTCTCAAACTGCACTCTGAAACAGCACTCTGAAACAGCACTCTCAATCTGCACTCTCAATCTGCACTCTTAAACTGCACTCTCAATCTGCACTCTCAAACTGCACTCTGCACTCTCAATCTGCACTCTGCACTCTCAAACTGCACTCTGCACTCTCAATCTGCACTCTGCACTCTAAATCTGCACTCTGCACTCTCAAACTGCACTCTCAAACTACACTCTGCACTCTCAATCTGCACTCTCAATCTGCAATCAATCTGCACTCTCAATCTGCACTCTGCACTCTCAATCTGCACTCTGCACTCTCAATCTGCACTCTGCACTCTCAATCTGCACTCTGCACTCTCAATCTGCTCTCTGCACTCTCAATCTGCACTCTGCACTCTTAAACTGCACTCTGCACTCTCAAACTGCACTCTGCACTCTGCACTCTCAATCTGCACTCTGCACTCTCAAACTGCACTCTCAATCTGCACTCTCAATCTGCACTCTCAATCTGCACTCTGCACTCTCAATCTGCACTCTCAATCTGCACTCTGCACTCTCAATCTGCACTCTGCACTCTCAATCTGCACTCTCAATCTGCACTCTCAATCTGCACTCTCAAACTGCACTCTCAAACTGCACTCTCAAACTGCACTGTCAAACTGCACTCTCAAACTGCACTCTCAATCTGCACTCTCAATCTGCACTCTCAATCTGCACTCTCAATCTGCACTCTCAAACTGCACTCTGCACTCTCAATCTGCACTCTGCACTCTCAAACTGCACTCTGCACTCTCAATCTGCACTCTGCACTCTCAAACTGCACTCTCAAACTGCACTCTGCACTCTTAATCTGCACTCTCAATCTGCAATCTGCACTCTCAATCTGCAATCTGCACTCTCAATCTGCACTCTGCACTCTCAATCTGCACTCTGCACTCTCAATCTGCACTCTGACACAGCACTCTGAAACTGCACTCTCAATCTGCACTCTCAATCTGCACTCTGCACTCCCAATCTGCACTCTCAAACTGCACTCTCAAACTGCACTCTCAAACTGCACTGTCAAACTGCACTCTCAAACTGCACTCTCAATCTGCACTCTCAATCTGCACTCTCAATCTGCACTCTCAATCTGCACTCTCAAACTGCACTCTGCACTCTCAATCTGCACTCTGCACTCTCAAACTGCACTCTGCACTCTCAATCTGCACTCTGCACTCTCAAACTGCACTCTCAAACTGCACTCTGCACTCTCAATCTGCACTCTCAATCTGCAATCTGCACTCTCAATCTGCACTCTGCACTCTCAATCTGCACTCTGCACTCTCAAACTGCACTCTGCACTCTCAATCTGCACTCTGCACTCTCAATCTGCACTCTGCACTCTCAATCTGCCCTCTCAAACTGCACTCTGCACTCTCAAACTGCACTCTGCACTCTGCACTCTCAATCTGCACTCTCAATCTGCACTCTGCACTCTCAAACTGCACTCTCAATCTGCACTCTCAATCTGCACTCTCAATCTGCACTCTCAATCTGCACTCTGCACTCTCAATCTGCACTCTCAATCTGCACTCTCAATCTGCACTCTGCACTCCCAATCTGCACTCTCAATCTGCACTCTGCACTCTCAATCTGCACTCTCAATCTGCACTCTGCACTCTCAATCTGCACTCTCAATCTGCACTCTCAATCTGCACTCTCAAACTGCACTCTCAATCTGCACTCTCAATCTGCACTCTCAAACTGCACTCTCAAACTGCACTCTCAATCTGCACTCTCAATCTGCACTCTCAATCTGCACTCTGCACTCTCAATCTGCACTCTCAATCTGCACTCTGCACTCTCAATCTGCACTCTCAATCTGCACTCTCAATCTGCACTCTCAATCTGCACTCTCAATCTGCACTCTGCACTCTCAAACTGCACTCTCAATCTGCACTCTCAATCTGCACTCTCAATCTGCACTCTGCACTCTCAATCTGCACTCTCAATCTGCACTCTGCACTCTCAATCTGCACTCTCAATCTGCACTCTGCACTCTCAATCTGCACTCTCAATCTGCACTCTGCACTCTCAATCTGCACTCTCAATCTGCACTCTCAATCTGCACTCTCAAACTGCACTCTCAATCTGCACTCTCAATCTGCACTCTCAATCTGCACTCTGCACTCTCAATCTGCACTCTCAATCTGCACTCTGCACTCTCAAACTGCACTCTGCACTCTCAAACTGCACTCTGCACTCTCAATCTGCACTCTGCACTCTCAATCTGCACTCTCAATCTGCACTCTGCACTCTCACCCTGCACTCTCAAACTGCACTCTCAAACTGCTCAAACTGCACTCTCAAACTGCACTCTCAAACTGCACTCTCAAACTGCACTCTCAAACTACACTCTCAATCTGCACTCTCAAACTGCACTCTCAAACTGCACTCTCAATCTGCACTCTCAATCTGCACTCCCAATCTGCACTCTCAAACTGCACTCTGCACTCTCAATCTGCACTCTGCACTCTCAAACTGCACTCTGCACTCTCAAACTGCACTCTGCACTCTCAATCTGCACTCTGCACTCTCAAACTGCACTCTCAAACTGCACTCTGCACTCTTAATCTGCACTCTCAATCTGCAATATGCACTCTCAATCTGCAATCTGCACTCTCAATCTGTACTCTGCACTCTCAATCTGCACTCTGCACTCTCAATCTGCACTCTGCACTCTAAATCTGCACTCTGCACTCTCAATCTGCACTCTCAATCTGCACTCTGCACTCTCAATCTGCACTCTGCACTCTGCACTCTCAATCTGCACTCTGCATTCTCAATCTGCACTTTGCACTCTGCACTCTCAATCTGCACTCTGACACAGCACTCTGAAACTGCACTCTCAATCTGCACTCTCAATCTGCACTCTCAAACTGCACTCTCAATCTGCACTCTCAAACTGCACTCTGCACTCTCAATCTGCACTCTGCACTCTCAAACTGCTCTCTGCACTCTCAATCTGCACTCTGCACTCTCAATCTGCACTCTCAATCTGCACTCTCAATCTGCACTCTGCACTCTCAATCTGCACTCTCAATCTGCACTCTGCACTCTCAATCTGCACTCTCAATCTGCACTCTGCACTCTCAATCTGCACTCTCAATCTGCACTCTCAATCTGCACTCTCAAACTGCACTCTCAATCTGCACTCTCAATCTGCACTCTCAAACTGCACTCTCAAACTGCACTCTCAATCTGCACTCTCAATCTGCACTCTCAATCTGCACTCTGCACTCTCAATCTGCACTCTCAATCTGCACTCTGCACTCTCAATCTGCACTCTCAATCTGCACTCTCAATCTGCACTCTCAATCTGCACTCTGCACTCTCAAACTGCACTCTCAATCTGCACTCTCAATCTGCACTCTCAATCTGCACTCTGCACTCTCAATCTGCACTCTCAATCTGCACTCTGCACTCTCAATCTGCACTCTCAATCTGCACTCTGCACTCTCAATCTGCACTCTCAATCTGCACTCTCAATCTGCACTCTCAAACTGCACTCTCAAACTGCACTCTCAATCTGCACTCTCAATCTGCACTCTCAATCTGCACTCTGCACTCTCAATCTGCACTCTCAATCTGCACTCTGCACTCTCAAACTGCACTCTGCACTCTCAAACTGCACTCTGCACTCTCAATCTGCACTCTGCACTCTCAATCTGCACTCTCAATCTGCACTCTGCACTCTCACCCTGCACTCTCAAACTGCACTCTCAAACTGCACTCTCAAACTGCACTCTCAAACTGCACTCTCAAACTGCACTCTCAAACTGCACTCTCAAACTACACTCTCAATCTGCACTCTCAAACTGCACTCTCAAACTGCACTCTCAATCTGCACTCTCAATCTGCACTCCCAATCTGCACTCTCAAACTGCACTCTGCACTCTCAATCTGCACTCTACACTCTCAAACTGCACTCTGCACTCTCAAACTGCACTCTGCACTCTCAATCTGCACTCTGCACTCTCAAACTGCACTCTCAAACTGCACTCTGCACTCTTAATCTGCACTCTCAATCTGCAATATGCACTCTCAATCTGCAATCTGCACTCTCAATCTGTACTCTGCACTCTCAATCTGCACTCTGCACTCTCAATCTGCACTCTGCACTCTAAATCTGCACTCTGCACTCTCAATCTGCACTCTCAATCTGCACTCTGCACTCTCAATCTGCACTCTGCACTCTGCACTCTCAATCTGCACTCTGCATTCTCAATCTGCACTTTGCACTCTGCACTCTCAATCTGCACTCTGACACAGCACTCTGAAACTGCACTCTCAATCTGCACTCTCAATCTGCACTCTCAAACTGCACTCTCAATCTGCACTCTCAAACTGCACTCTGCACTCTCAATCTGCACTCTGCACTCTCAAACTGCACTCTGCACTCTCAATCTGCACCCTGCACTCTCAATCTGCACTCTGCACTCTCAAACTGCACTCTCAAACTGCACTCTGCACTCTCAATCTGCACTCTCAATCTGCAATCTGCACTCTCAATCTGCACTCTGCACTCTCAATCTGCACTCTGCACTCTCAAACTGCACTCTGCACTCTCAATCTGCACTCTGCACTCTCAATCTGCACTCTGCACTCTCAATCTGCACTCTGCACTCTCAAACTGCACTCTGCACTCTGCACTCTCAATCTGCACTCTCAATCTGCACTCTCAATCTGCACTCTGCACTCTCAAACTGCACTCTCAATCTGCACTCTCAATCTGCACTCTGCACTCTCTATGCACTCTGCACTCCCTATGCACTCTGCACTCCCTATGCACTCTGCACTTCCTATGCACTCTGCACTCCCTATGCACTCTGCACTCCCTATGCACTCTGCACTCCCTATGCACTCTGCACTCCCTATGCACTCCCTATGCACTCTGCACTCCCTATGCACTCTGCACTCCCTATGCACTCCCTATGCACTCTGCACTTCCTATGCACTCTGCACTCCCTATGTACTCTGTACTCCCTATGTACTCTGCACTCCCTATGCACTCTGCACTCCCTATGCACTCTGCACTCTGCACTCCCTATGCACTCTGCACTCCCTATGCACTCTGCACTCTCAATCTTCACTCTCAAACTGCACTCTCAAACTGCACTCTCAATCTGCACTCTCAATCTGCACTCTCAAACTGCACTCTCAAACTGCACTCTCAAACTGCACTCTGAAACTGCACTCTCAATCTGCACTCTCAATCTGCACTCTCAATCTGCACTCTGATTCTGCACTCTCAATCTGCACTCTCAATCTGCACTCTCAAACTGCACTCTCAATCTGCACTCTCAAACTGTACACTCAATCTGCACTCTCAAACTGCACTCTCAAACTGCACTCTCAATCTGCACTCTCAAACTGCAC
Organism: Lissotriton helveticus; assembly: GCF_964261635.1. NCBI lineage: Eukaryota > Metazoa > Chordata > Amphibia > Caudata > Salamandridae > Lissotriton > Lissotriton helveticus. The sequence continues at coordinate 549,147,738 of NC_136071.1, read as the reverse complement.
TCTGAAACAGCACTCTGAAACAGCACTCTCAATCTGCACTCTCAGTCTGCACTCTTAAACTGCACTCTCAATCTGAATTCTCAAACTGCACTCTGCACTCTCAATCTGCACTCTGCACTCTCAAACTGCACTCTGCACTCTCAATCTGCACTCTGCACTCTCAATCTGCACTCTGCACTCTCAAACTGCACTCTCAAACTACACTCTGCACTCTCAATCTGCACTCTCAATCTGCAATCAATCTGCACTCTCAATCTGCACTCTGCACTCTCAATCTGCACTCTCAATCTGCACTCTGCACTCTGCACTCTCAATCTGCACTCTGCACTCTGCACTCTCAATCTGCACTCTCAATCTGCACTCTCAATCTGCACTCTGCACTCTCAAACTGCACTCTCAATCTGCACTCTCAACCTGCACTCTGCACTCTCTATGCACTCTGCACTCCCTATGCACTCCCTATGCACTCTGCACTTCCTATGCACTCTGCACTCCCTATGCACTCTGCACTCCCTATGCACTCTGCACTCCCTATGCACTCTGCACTCCCTATGCACTCCCTATGCACTCTGCACTCCCTATGCACTCTGCACTCCCTATGCACTCCCTATGCACTCTGCACTTCCTATGCACTCTGCACTCCCTATGTACTCTGTACTCCCTATGTACTCTGCACTCCCTATGCACTCTGCACTCCCTATGCACTCTGCACTCTGCACTCCCTATGCACTCTGCACTCCCTATGCACTCTGCACTCTCAATCTTCACTCTCAAACTGCACTCTCAAACTGCACTCTCAATCTGCACTCTCAATCTGCACTCTCAAACTGCACTCTCAAACTGCACTCTCAAACTGCACTCTGAAACTGCACTCTCAATCTGCACTCTCAATCTGCACTCTCAATCTGCACTCTGATTCTGCACTCTCAATCTGCACTCTCAATCTGCACTCTCAAACTGCACTCTCAATCTGCACTCTCAAACTGTACACTCAATCTGCACTCTCAAACTGCACTCTCAAACTGCACTCTCAATCTGCACTCTCAAACTGCACTCTGAAACAGCACTCTGAAACAGCACTCTCAATCTGCACTCTCAGTCTGCACTCTTAAACTGCACTCTCAATCTGCATTCTCAAACTGCACTCTGCACTCTCAATCTGCACTCTGCACTCTCAAACTGCACTCTGCACTCTCAATCTGCACTCTGCACTCTCAATCTGCACTCTGCACTCTCAAACTGCACTCTCAAACTACACTCTGCACTCTCAATCTGCACTCTCAATCTGCAATCAATCTGCACTCTCAATCTGCACTCTGCACTCTCAATCTGCACTCTGCACTCTCAATCTGCACTCTGCACTCTCAATCTGCACTCTGCACTCTGCACTCTCAATCTGCACTCTGCACTCTCAATCTGCTCTCTGCACTCTCAATCTGCACTCTGCACTCTTAAACTGCACTCTGCACTCTCAAACTGCACTCTGCACTCTGCACTCTCAATCTGCACTCTGCACTCTCAAACTGCACTCTCAATCTGCACTCTCAATCTGCACTCTCAATCTGCACTCTGCACTCTCAATCTGCACTCTCAATCTGCACTCTGCACTCTCAATCTGCACTCTGCACTCTCAATCTGCACTCTCAATCTGCACTCTCAAACTGCACTCTCAAACTGCACTCTCAAACTGCACTGTCAAACTGCACTCTCAAACTGCACTCTCAATCTGCACTCTCAATCTGCACTCTCAATCTGCACTCTCAATCTGCACTCTCAAACTGCACTCTGCACTCTCAATCTGCACTCTGCACTCTCAAACTGCACTCTGCACTCTCAATCTGCACTCTGCACTCTCAAACTGCACTCTCAAACTGCACTCTGCACTCTTAATCTGCACTCTCAATCTGCAATCTGCACTCTCAATCTGCAATCTGCACTCTCAATCTGCACTCTGCACTCTCAATCTGCACTCTGCACTCTCAATCTGCACTCTGACACAGCACTCTGAAACTGCACTCTCAATCTGCACTCTCAATCTGCACTCTGCACTCCCAATCTGCACTCTCAAACTGCACTCTCAAACTGCACTCTCAAACTGCACTGTCAAACTGCACTCTCAAACTGCACTCTCAATCTGCACTCTCAATCTGCACTCTCAATCTGCACTCTCAATCTGCACTCTCAAACTGCACTCTGCACTCTCAATCTGCACTCTGCACTCTCAAACTGCACTCTGCACTCTCAATCTGCACTCTGCACTCTCAAACTGCACTCTCAAACTGCACTCTGCACTCTCAATCTGCACTCTCAATCTGCAATCTGCACTCTCAATCTGCACTCTGCACTCTCAATCTGCACTCTGCACTCTCAAACTGCACTCTGCACTCTCAATCTGCACTCTGCACTCTCAATCTGCACTCTGCACTCTCAATCTGCCCTCTCAAACTGCACTCTGCACTCTCAAACTGCACTCTGCACTCTGCACTCTCAATCTGCACTCTCAATCTGCACTCTGCACTCTCAAACTGCACTCTCAATCTGCACTCTCAATCTGCACTCTCAATCTGCACTCTCAATCTGCACTCTCAATCTGCACTCTCAATCTGCACTCTGCACTCTCAATCTGCACTCTCAATCTGCACTCTGCACTCTCAATCTGCACTCTCAATCTGCACTCTGCACTCTCAATCTGCACTCTCAATCTGCACTCTCAATCTGCACTCTCAATCTGCACTCTCAATCTGCACTCTGCACTCTCAAACTGCACTCTCAATCTGCACTCTCAATCTGCACTCTGCACTCTCAATCTGCACTCTCAATCTGCACTCTGCACTCTCAATCTGCACTCTCAATCTGCACTCTGCACTCTCAATCTGCACTCTCAATCTGCACTCTGCACTCTCAATCTGCACTCTCAATCTGCACTCTCAATCTGCACTCTCAAACTGCACTCTCAAACTGCACTCTCAATCTGCACTCTCAATCTGCACTCTCAATCTGCACTCTGCACTCTCAATCTGCACTCTCAATCTGCACTCTGCACTCTCAAACTGCACTCTGCACTCTCAAACTGCACTCTGCACTCTCAATCTGCACTCTGCACTCTCAATCTGCAGTCTCAATCTGCACTCTGCACTCTCAACCTGCACTCTCAAACTGCACTCTCAAACTGCTCAAACTGCACTCTCAAACTGCACTCTCAAACTGCACTCTCAAACTGCACTCTCAAACTACACTCTCAATCTGCACTCTCAAACTGCACTCTCAAACTGCACTCTCAATCTGCACTCTCAATCTGTACTCCCAATCTGCACTCTCAAACTGCACTCTGCACTCTCAATCTGCACTCTACACTCTCAAACTGCACTCTGCACTCTCAAACTGCACTCTGCACTCTCAATCTGCACTCTGCACTCTCAAACTGCACTCTCAAACTGCACTCTGCACTCTTAATCTGCACTCTCAATCTGCAATATGCACTCTCAATCTGCAATCTGCACTCTCAATCTGTACTCTGCACTCTCAATCTGCACTCTGCACTCTCAATCTGCACTCTGCACTCTAAATCTGCACTCTGCACTCTCAATCTGCACTCTCAATCTGCACTCTGCACTCTCAATCTGCACTCTGCACTCTGCACTCTCAATCTGCACTCTGCATTCTCAATCTGCACTTTGCACTCTGCACTCTCAATCTGCACTCTGACACAGCACTCTGAAACTGCACTCTCAATCTGCACTCTCAATCTGCACTCTCAAACTGCACTCTCAATCTGCACTCTCAAACTGCACTCTGCACTCTCAATCTGCACTCTGCACTCTCAAACTGCACTCTGCACTCTCAATCTGCACCCTGCACTCTCAATCTGCACTCTGCACTCTCAAACTGCACTCTCAAACTGCACTCTGCACTCTCAATCTGCACTCTCAATCTGCAATCTGCACTCTCAATCTGCACTCTGCACTCTCAATCTGCACTCTGCACTCTCAAACTGCACTCTGCACTCTCAATCTGCACTCTGCACTCTCAATCTGCACTCTGCACTCTCAATCTGCACTCTGCACTCTCAAACTGCACTCTGCACTCTGCACTCTCAATCTGCACTCTCAATCTGCACTCTCAATCTGCACTCTGCACTCTCAAACTGCACTCTCAATCTGCACTCTCAATCTGCACTCTGCACTCTCTATGCACTCTGCACTCCCTATGCACTCTGCACTCCCTATGCACTCTGCACTTCCTATGCACTCTGCACTCCCTATGCACTCTGCACTCCCTATGCACTCTGCACTCCCTATGCACTCTGCACTCCCTATGCACTCCCTATGCACTCTGCACTCCCTATGCACTCTGCACTCCCTATGCACTCCCTATGCACTCTGCACTTCCTATGCACTCTGCACTCCCTATGTACTCTGTACTCCCTATGTACTCTGCACTCCCTATGCACTCTGCACTCCCTATGCACTCTGCACTCTGCACTCCCTATGCACTCTGCACTCCCTATGCACTCTGCACTCTCAATCTTCACTCTCAAACTGCACTCTCAAACTGCACTCTCAATCTGCACTCTCAATCTGCACTCTCAAACTGCACTCTCAAACTGCACTCTCAAACTGCACTCTCAAACTGCACTCTCAATCTGCACTCTCAATCTGCACTCTCAATCTGCACTCTGATTCTGCACTCTCAATCTGCACTCTCAATCTGCACTCTCAAACTGCACTCTCAATCTGCACTCTCAAACTGTACACTCAATCTGCACTCTCAAACTGCACTCTCAAACTGCACTCTCAATCTGCACTCTCAAACTGCACTCTGAAACAGCACTCTGAAACAGCACTCTCAATCTGCACTCTCAGTCTGCACTCTTAAACTGCACTCTCAATCTGCATTCTCAAACTGCACTCTGCACTCTCAATCTGCACTCTGCACTCTCAAACTGCACTCTGCACTCTCAATCTGCACTCTGCACTCTCAATCTGCACTCTGCACTCTCAAACTGCACTCTCAAACTACACTCTGCACTCTCAATCTGCACTCTCAATCTGCAATCAATCTGCACTCTCAATCTGCACTCTGCACTCTCAATCTGCACTCTGCACTCTCAATCTGCACTCTGCACTCTCAATCTGCACTCTGCACTCTGCACTCTCAATCTGCACTCTGCACTCTGCACTCTCAATCTGCACTCTCAATCTGCACTCTCAATCTGCACTCTGCACTCTCAAACTGCACTCTCAATCTGCACTCTCAATCTGCACTCTGCACTCTCTATGCACTCTGCACTCCCTATGCACTCTGCACTCCCTATGCACTCTGCACTTCCTATGCACTCTGCACTCCCTATGCACTCTGCACTCCCTATGCACTCTGCACTCTCAAACTGCACTCTGCACTCTCAATCTGCACTCTGCACTCTCAATCTGCACTCTGCACTCTCAATCTGCACTCTGCACTCTCAAACTGCACTCTGCACTCTGCACTCTCAATCTGCACTCTCAATCTGCACTCTCAATCTGCACTCTGCACTCTCAAACTGCACTCTCAATCTGCACTCTCAATCTGCACTCTGCACTCTCTATGCACTCTGCACTCCCTATGCACTCTGCACTCCCTATGCACTCTGCACTTCCTATGCACTCTGCACTCCCTATGCACTCTGCACTCCCTATGCACTCTGCACTCCCTATGCACTCTGCACTCCCTATGCACTCCCTATGCACTCTGCACTCCCTATGCACTCTGCACTCCCTATGCACTCCCTATGCACTCTGCACTTCCTATGCACTCTGCACTCCCTATGTACTCTGTACTCCCTATGTACTCTGCACTCCCTATGCACTCTGCACTCCCTATGCACTCTGCACTCTGCACTCCCTATGCACTCTGCACTCCCTATGCACTCTGCACTCTCAATCTTCACTCTCAAACTGCACTCTCAAACTGCACTCTCAATCTGCACTCTCAATCTGCACTCTCAAACTGCACTCTCAAACTGCACTCTCAAACTGCACTCTCAAACTGCACTCTCAATCTGCATTCTCAATCTGCACTCTCAATCTGCACTCTGATTCTGCACTCTCAATCTGCACTCTCAATCTGCACTCTCAAACTGCACTCTCAATCTGCACTCTCAAACTGTACACTCAATCTGCACTCTCAAACTGCACTCTCAAACTGCACTCTCAATCTGCACTCTCAAACTGCACTCTGAAACAGCACTCTGAAACAGCACTCTCAATCTGCACTCTCAGTCTGCACTCTTAAACTGCACTCTCAATCTGCATTCTCAAACTGCACTCTGCACTCTCAATCTGCACTCTGCACTCTCAAACTGCACTCTGCACTCTCAATCTGCACTCTGCACTCTCAATCTGCACTCTGCACTCTCAAACTGCACTCTCAAACTACACTCTGCACTCTCAATCTGCACTCTCAATCTGCAATCAATCTGCACTCTCAATCTGCACTCTGCACTCTCAATCTGCACTCTGCACTCTCAATCTGCACTCTGCACTCTCAATCTGCACTCTGCACTCTGCACTCTCAATCTGCACTCTGCACTCTGCACTCTCAATCTGCACTCTCAATCTGCACTCTCAATCTGCACTCTGCACTCTCAAACTGCACTCTCAATCTGCACTCTCAATCTGCACTCTGCACTCTCTATGCACTCTGCACTCCCTATGCACTCTGCACTCCCTATGCACTCTGCACTTCCTATGCACTCTGCACTCCCTATGCACTCTGCACTCCCTATGCACTCTGCACTCCCTATGCACTCTGCACTCCCTATGCACTCCCTATGCACTCTGCACTCCCTATGCACTCTGCACTCCCTATGCACTCTGCACTTCCTATGCACTCTGCACTCCCTATGCACTCCCTATGCACTCTGCACTTCCTATGCACTCTGCACTCCCTATGTACTCTGTACTCCCTATGTACTCTGCACTCCCTATGCACTCTGCACTCCCTATGCACTCTGCACTCTGCACTCCCTATGCACTCTGCACTCCCTATGCACTCTGCACTCTCAATCTTCACTCTCAAACTGCACTCTCAAACTGCACTCTCAATCTGCACTCTCAATCTGCACTCTCAAACTGCACTCTCAAACTGCACTCTCAAACTGCACTCTGAAACTGCACTCTCAATCTGCACTCTCAATCTGCACTCTCAATCTGCACTCTGATTCTGCACTCTCAATCTGCACTCTCAATCTGCACTCTCAAACTGCACTCTCAATCTGCACTCTCAAACTGTACACTCAATCTGCACTCTCAAACTGCACTCCGAAACAGCACTCTCAATCTGCACTCTCAGTCTGCACTCTTAAACTGCACTCTCAATCTGCATTCTCAAACTGCACTCTGCACTCTCAATCTGCACTCTGCACTCTCAAACTGCACTCTGCACTCTCAATCTGCACTCTGCACTCTCAATCTGCACTCTGCACTCTCAAACTGCACTCTCAAACTACACTCTGCACTCTCAATCTGCACTCTCAATCTGCAATCAATCTGCACTCTCAATCTGCACTCTGCACTCTCAATCTGCACTCTGCACTCTCAATCTGCACTCTGCACTCTCAATCTGCACTCTCAATCTGCACTCTGCACTCTCAATCTGCACTCTGCACTCTCAATCTGCACTCTGCACTCTTAAACTGCACTCTGCACTCTCAAACTGCACTCTGCACTCTCAATCTGCACTCTCAATCTGCACTCTCAATCTGCACTCTGCACTCTCAAACTGCACTCTCAATCTGCACTCTCAATCTGCACTCTCAGTCTGCACTCTGCACTCTCAATCTGCACTCTCAATCTGCACTCTGCACTCTCAATCTGCACTCTCAATCTGCACTCTCAAACTGCACTCTGCACTCTCAATCTGCACTCTGCACTCTCAATCTGCACTCTCAATCTGCACTCTGCACTCTCAATCTGCACTCTGCACTCTCAATCTGCACTCTCAATCTGCACTCTGCACTCTTAATCTGCACTCTCAATCTGCACTCTCAATCTGCACTCTCAATCTGCACTCTGCACTCTCAATCTGCACTCTCAAACTGCACTCTCAAACTGCACTCTCAAACTGCACTCTCAATCTGCACTCTCAATCTGCACTCTCAATCTGCACTCTCAATCTGCACTCTCAAACTGCACTCTGCACTCTCAATCTGCACTCTGCACTCTCAAACTGCACTCTGCACTCTCAAACTGCACTCTGCACTCTCAATCTGCACTCTGCACTCTCAAACTGCACTCTCAAACTGCACTCTGCACTCTTATTCTGCACTCTCAATCTGCAATCTGCACTCTCAATCTGCACTCTGCACTCTCAATCTGCACTCTGCACTCTCAATCTGCACTCTGACACAGCACTCTGAAACTGCACTCTCAATCTGCACTCTCAATCTGCACTCTCAGACTGCACTCTCAATCTGCACTCTCAAACTGCACTCTGCACTCTCAATCTGCACTCTGCACTCTCAAACTGCACTCTGCACTCTCAATCTGCACTCTGCACTCTCAAACTGCACTCTGCACTCTCAATCTGCACTCTGCACTCTCAATCTGCACTCTGCACTCTCAAACTGCACTCTCAAACTGCACTCTACACTCTCAATCTGCACTCTAAATCTGCAATCTGCACTCTCAATCTGCACTCTGCACTCTCAATCTGCACTCTGCACTCTCAAACTGCACTCTGCACTCTCAATCTGCACTCTGCACTCTCAATCTGCACTCTGCACTCTCAATCTGCACTCTCAAACTGCACTCTGCACTCTCAAACTGCACTCTGCACTCTGCACTCTCAATCTGCACTATGCACTCTCAAACTGCACTCTCAATCTGCACTCTCAATTTGCACTCTCAATCTGCACTCTCAATCTGCACTCTGCACTCTCAATCTGCACTCTCAATCTGCACTCTGCACTCTCAATCTGCACTCTCAATCTGCACTCTGCACTCTCAATCTGCACTCTCAATCTGCACTCTGCACTCTCAATCTGCACTCTCAATCTGCACTCTGCACTCTCAAACTGCACTCTGCACTCTCAAACTGCACTCTGCACTCTCAATCTGCACTCTGCACTCTCTATCTGCACTCTCAATCTGTACTCTGCACTCTCAATCTGCACTCTCAAACTGCACTCTCAAACTGTTCAAACTGCACTCTCAAACTGCACTCTCAAACTGCACTCTCAAACTGCACTCTCAAACTGCACTCTCAACCTGCACTCTCAAACTGCACTCTCAAACTGCACTCTCAATCTGCACTCTCAATCTGCACTCCCAATCTGCACTCTCAAACTGCACTCTGCACTCTCAATCTGCACTCTGCACTCTCAAACTGCACTCTGCACTCTCAAACTGCACTCTGCACTCTCAATCTGCACTCTGCACTCTCAAACTGCACTCTCAAACTGCACTCTGCACTCTTAATCTGCACTCTCAATCTGCAATATGCACTCTCAATCTGCAATCTGCACTCTCAATCTGCACTCTGCACTCTCAATCTGCACTCTGCACTCTAAATCTGCACTCTGCACTCTCAATCTGCACTCTGCACTCTCAATCTGCACTCTGCACTCTCAATCTGCACTCTGCACTCTCAATCTGCACTCTGCATTCTCAATCTGCACTTTGCACTCTGCACTCTATATCTGCACTCTGACACAGCACTCTGAAACTGCACTCTCAATCTGCACTCTCAATCTGCACTCTCAAACTGCACTCTCAATCTGCACTCTCAATCTGCACTCTGCACTCTCAATCTGCACTCTGCACTCTGCACTCTCAATCTGCACTCTGCACTCTGCACTCTCAATCTGCACTCTCAATCTGCACTCTCAATCTGCACTCTGCACTCTCAAACTGCACTCTCAATCTGCACTCTCAATCTGCACTCTGCACTCTCTATGCACTCTGCACTCCCTATGCACTCTGCACTCCCTATGCACTCTGCACTTCCTATGCACTCTGCACTCCCTATGCACTCTGCACTCCCTATGCACTCTGCACTCCCTATGCACTCTGCACTCCCTATGCACTCCCTATGCACTCTGCACTCCCTATGCACTCTGCACTCCCTATGCACTCCCTATGCACTCTGCACTTCCTATGCACTCTGCACTCCCTATGTACTCTGTACTCCCTATGTACTCTGCACTCCCTATGCACTCTGCACTCCCTATGCACTCTGCACTCTGCACTCCCTATGCACTCTGCACTCCCTATGCACTCTGCACTCTCAATCTTCACTCTCAAACTGCACTCTCAAACTGCACTCTCAATCTGCACTCTCAATCTGCACTCTCAAACTGCACTCTCAAACTGCACTCTCAAACTGCACTCTGAAACTGCACTCTCAATCTGCACTCTCAATCTGCACTCTCAATCTGCACTCTGATTCTGCACTCTCAATCTGCACTCTCAATCTGCACTCTCAAACTGCACTCTCAATCTGCACTCTCAAACTGTACACTCAATCTGCACTCTCAAACTGCACTCTCAAACTGCACTCTCAATCTGCACTCTCAAACTGCACTCTGAAACAGCACTCCGAAACAGCACTCTCAATCTGCACTCTCAGTCTGCACTCTTAAACTGCACTCTCAATCTGCATTCTCAAACTGCACTCTGCACTCTCAATCTGCACTCTGCACTCTCAAACTGCACTCTGCACTCTCAATCTGCACTCTGCACTCTCAATCTGCACTCTGCACTCTCAAACTGCACTCTCAAACTACACTCTGCACTCTCAATCTGCACTCTCAATCTGCAATCAATCTGCACTCTCAATCTGCACTCTGCACTCTCAATCTGCACTCTGCACTCTCAATCTGCACTCTGCACTCTCAATCTGCACTCTCAATCTGCACTCTGCACTCTCAATCTGCACTCTGCACTCTCAATCTGCACTCTGCACTCTTAAACTGCACTCTGCACTCTCAAACTGCACTCTGCACTCTGCACTCTCAATCTGCACTCTCAATCTGCACTCTCAATCTGCACTCTGCACTCTCAAACTGCACTCTCAATCTGCACTCTCAATCTGCACTCTCAGTCTGCACTCTGCACTCTCAATCTGCACTCTCAATCTGCACTCTGCACTCTCAATCTGCACTCTCAATCTGCACTCTCAAACTGCACTCTGCACTCTCAATCTGCACTCTGCACTCTCAAACTGCACTCTCAAACTGCACTCTGCACTCTTAATCTGCACTCTTAATCTGCACTCTCAATCTGCACTCTCAATCTGCACTCTGCACTCTCAAACTGCACTCTCAATCTGCACTCTCAATCTGCACTCTCAATCTGCACTCTGCACTCTCAATCTGCACTCTGCACTCTCAATCTGCACTCTCAATCTGCACTCTGCACTCTTAATCTGCACTCTCAATCTGCACTCTCAATCTGCACTCTCAATCTGCACTCTGCACTCTCAATCTGCACTCTCAAACTGCACTCTCAAACTGCACTCTCAAACTGCACTCTCAATCTGCACTCTCAATCTGCACTCTCAATCTGCACTCTCAATCTGCACTCTCAAACTGCACTCTGCACTCTCAATCTGCACTCTGCACTCTCAAACTGCACTCTGCACTCTCAAACTGCACTCTGCACTCTCAATCTGCACTCTGCACTCTCAAACTGCACTCTCAAACTGCACTCTGCACTCTTAATCTGCACTCTCAATCTGCAATCTGCACTCTCAATCTGCACTCTGCACTCTCAATCTGCACTCTGCACTCTCAATCTGCACTCTGACACAGCACTCTGAAACTGCACTCTCAATCTGCACTCTCAATCTGCACTCTCAGACTGCACTCTCAATCTGCACTCTCAAACTGCACTCTGCACTCTCAATCTGCACTCTGCACTCTCAAACTGCACTCTGCACTCTCAATCTGCACTCTGCACTCTCAAACTGCACTCTGCACTCTCAATCTGCACTCTGCACTCTCAATCTGCACTCTGCACTCTCAAACTGCACTCTCAAACTGCACTCTACACTCTCAATCTGCACTCTAAATCTGCAATCTGCACTCTCAATCTGCACTCTGCACTCTCAATCTGCACTCTGCACTCTCAAACTGCACTCTGCACTCTCAATCTGCACTCTGCACTCTCAATCTGCACTCTGCACTCTCAATCTGCACTCTCAAACTGCACTCTGCACTCTCAAACTGCACTCTGCACTCTGCACTCTCAATCTGCACTATGCACTCTCAAACTGCACTCTCAATCTGCACTCTCAATTTGCACTCTCAATCTGCACTCTCAATCTGCACTCTGCACTCTCAATCTGCACTCTCAATCTGCACTCTGCACTCTCAATCTGCACTCTCAATCTGCACTCTCAATCTGCACTCTCAATCTGCACTCTGCACTCTCAATCTGCACTCTCAATCTGCACTCTGCACTCTCAAACTGCACTCTGCACTCTCAAACTGCACTCTGCACTCTCAATCTGCACTCTGCACTCTCTATCTGCACTCTCAATCTGTACTCTGCACTCTCAATCTGCACTCTCAAACTGCACTCTCAAACTGTTCAAACTGCACTCTCAAACTGCACTCTCAAACTGCACTCTCAAACTGCACTCTCAAACTGCACTCTCAACCTGCACTCTCAAACTGCACTCTCAAACTGCACTCTCAATCTGCACTCTCAATCTGCACTCCCAATCTGCACTCTCAAACTGCACTCTGCACTCTCAATCTGCACTCTGCACTCTCAAACTGCACTCTGCACTCTCAAACTGCACTCTGCACTCTCAATCTGCACTCTGCACTCTCAAACTGCACTCTCAAACTGCACTCTGCACTCTTAATCTGCACTCTCAATCTGCAATATGCACTCTCAATCTGCAATCTGCACTCTCAATCTGCACTCTGCACTCTCAATCTGCACTCTGCACTCTAAATCTGCACTCTGCACTCTCAATCTGCACTCTGCACTCTCAATCTGCACTCTGCACTCTCAATCTGCACTCTGCACTCTCAATCTGCACTCTGCATTCTCAATCTGCACTTTGCACTCTGCACTCTATATCTGCACTCTGACACAGCACTCTGAAACTGCACTCTCAATCTGCACTCTCAATCTGCACTCTCAAACTGCACTCTCAATCTGCACTCTCAAACTGCACTCTGCACTCTCAATCTGCACTCTGCACTCTGCACTCTCAATCTGCACTCTGCACTCTCAATCTGCACTCTGCACTCTCAAACTGCACTCTCAAACTGCACTCTGCACTCTCAATCTGCACTCTCAATCTGCAATCTGCACTCTCAATCTGCACTCTGCACTCTCAATCTGCACTCTGCACTCTCAATCTGCACTCTGCACTCTCAATCTGCACTCTGCACTCTCAATCTGCACTCTGCACTCTCAATCTGCACTCTCAATCTGCACTCTGCACTCTCAATCTGCACTCTCAATCTGCACTCTCAATCTGCACTCTCAATCTGCACTCTCAATCTGCACTCTCAAACTGCACTCTCAATCTGCACTCTCAATCTGCACTCTCAAACTGCACTCTCAAACTGCACTCTCAATCTGCACTCTCAATCTGCACTCTGCACTCTCAATCTGCACTCTCAATCTGCACTCTGCACTCTCAAACTGCACTCTGCACTCTCAAACTGCACTCTGCACTCTCAATCTGCACTCTGCACTCTCTATCTGCACTCTCAATCTGCACTCTGCACTCTCAAACTGCACTCTCAAACTGCTCAAACTGCACTCTCAAACTGCACTCTCAAACTGCACTCTCAAACTGCACTCTCAATCTGCACTCTCAAACTGCACTCTCAAACTGCACTCTCAATCAGCACTCTCAATCTGCACTCCCAATCTGCACTCTCAAACTGCACTCTGCACTCTCAATCTGCACTCTGCACTCTCAAACTGCACTCTGCACTCTCAAACTGCACTCTGCACTCTCAATCTGCACTCTGCACTCTCAAACTGCACTCTCAAACTGCACTCTGCACTCTTAATCTGCACTCTCAATCTGCAATATGCACTCTCAATCTGCAATCTGCACTCTCAATCTGCACTCTGCACTCTCAATCTGCACTCTGCACTCTCAATCTGCACTCTGCACTCTCAATCTGCACTCTGCATTCTCAATCTGCACTTTGCACTCTGCACTCTCAATCTGCACTCTGACACAGCACTCTGAAACTGCACTCTCAATCTGCACTCTCAATCTGCACTCTCAAACTGCACTCTCAATCTGCACTCTCAAACTGCACTCTGCACTCTCAATCTGCACTCTGCACTCTGCACTCTCAATCTGCACTCTGCACTCTCAATCTGCACTCTGCACTCTCAAACTGCACTCTCAAACTGCACTCTGCACTCTCAATCTGCACTCTCAATCTGCAATCTGCACTCTCAATCTGCACTCTGCGCTCTCAAACTGCACTCTGCACTCTCAATCTGCACTCTGCACTCTCAATCTGCACTCTGCACTCTCAAACTGCACTCTCAAACTGCACTCTGCACTCTTAATCTGCACTCTCAATCTGTAATATGCACTCTCAATCTGCAATCTGCACTCTCAATCTGCACTCTGCACTCTCAAACTGCACTCTGCACTCTCAAACTGCACTCTGCACTCTCAATCTGCACTCTCAATCTGCACTCTCAATCTGCACTCTGCACTCTCAAACTGCACTCTCAATCTGCACTCTCAATCTGCACTCTCAATCTGCACTCTGCACTCTCAATCTGCACTCTCAATCTGCACTCTGCACTCTCAATCTGCACTCTCAATCTGCACTCTGCACTCTCAATCTGCACTCTCAATCTGCACTCTGCACTCCCAATCTGCACTCTCAATCTGCACTCTCAATCTGCACTCTCAATCTGCACTCTCAAACTGCACTCTCAATCTGCACTCTCAATCTGCACTCTCAAACTGCACTCTCAATCTGCACTCTCAATCTGCACTCTCAATCTGCACTCTCAATCTGCACTCTGCACTCTCAATCTGCACTCTCAATCTGCACTCTGCACTCTCAAACTGCACTCTGCACTCTCAATCTGCACTCTGCACTCTGCACTCTCAATCTGCACTCTCAATCTGCACTCTGAACTCTCAATCTGCACTCTCAAACTGCACTCTCAAACTGCTCAAACTGCACTCTCAAACTGCACTCTCAAACTGCACCCTCAAACTGCACTCTCAAACTGCACTCTCAATCTGCACTCTCAAACTGCACTCTCAAACTGCACTCTCAATCTGCACTCTCAATCTGCACTCCCAATCTGCACTCCCAATCTGCACTCTCAAACTGCACTCTGCACTCTCAATCTGCACTCTGCACTCTCAAACTGCACTCTGCACTCTCAATCTGCACTCTGCACTCTCAATCTGCACTCTGCACTCTCAATCTGCACTCTGCACTCTCAAACTGCACTCTGCACTCTCAAACTGCACTCTGCACTCTGCACTCTCAATCTGCACTCTCAATCTGCACTCTGCACTCTCAAACTGCACTCTCAATCTGCACTCTCAATCTGCACTCTCAATCTGCACTCTCAATCTGCACTCTCAATCTGCACTCTGCACTCTCAATCTGCACTCTCAATCTGCACTCTGCACTCTCAATCTGCACTCTCAATCTGCACTCTGCACTCCCAATCTGCACTCTCAATCTGCACTCTCAATCTGCACTCTCAATCTGCACTCTCAAACTGCACTCTCAATCTGCACTCTCAATCTGCACTCTCAAACTGCACTCTCAATCTGCACTCTCAATCTGCACTCTCAATCTGCACTCTCAATCTGCACTCTGCGCTCTCAATCTGCACTCTCAATCTGCACTCTGCACTCTCAAACTGCACTCTGCACTCTCAAACTGCACTCTGCACTCTCAATCTGCACTCTGCACTCTGCACTCTCAATCTGCACTCTCAATCTGCACTCTGAACTCTCAATCTGCACTCTCAAACTGCACCCTCAAACTGCTCAAACTGCACTCTCAAACTGCACTCTCAAACTGCACCCTCAAACTGCACTCTCAAACTGCACTCTCAATCTGCACTCTCAAACTGCACTCTCAAACTGCACTCTCAATCTGCACTCTCAATCTGCACTCCCAATCTGCACTCCCAATCTGCACTCTCAAACTGCACTCTGCACTCTCAATCTGCACTCTGCACTCTCAAACTGCACTCTGCACTCTCAATCTGCACTCTGCACTCTCAATCTGCACTCTGCACTCTCAATCTGCACTCTGCACTCTCAAACTGCACTCTGCACTCTCAATCTGCACTCTCAATCTGCACTCTGCACTCTCAAACTGCACTCTCAATCTGCACTCTCAATCTGCACTCTCAATCTGCACTCTCAATCTGCACTCTCAATCTGCACTCTGCACTCTCAATCTGCACTCTCAATCTGCACTCTGCACTCTCAATCTGTACTCTCAATCTGCACTCTGCACTCCCAATCTGGACTCTCAATCTGCACTCTCAATCTGCACTCTCAATCTGCACTCTCAAACTGCACTCTCAATCTGCACTCTCAATCTGCACTCTCAATCTGCACTCTCAATCTGCACTCTCAATCTGCACTCTGCACTCTCAATCTGCACTCTGCACTCTCAAACTGCACTCTGCACTCTGCACTCTGCACTCTCAATCTGCACTCTGCACTCTGCACTCTCAATCTGCACTCTCAATCTGCACTCTGCACTCTTAATCTGCACTCTCAAACTGCACTCTCAAACTGCTCAAACTGCACTCTCAAACTGCACTCTCAAACTGCACTCTCAAACTGCACTCTCAATCTGCACTCTCAAACTGCACTCTCAAACTGCACTCTCAATCTGCACTCTCAATCTGCACTCCCAATCTGCACTCCCAATCTGCACTCTCAAACTGCACTCTGCACTCTCAATCTGCACTCTGCACTCTCAAACTGCACTCTGCACTCTCAAACTGCACTCTGCACTCTCAATCTGCACTCTGCACTCTCAAACTGCACTCTCAAACTGCACTCTGCACTCTTAATCTGCACTCTCAATCTGCAATCTGCACTCTCAATCTGCAATCTGCACTCTCAATCTGCACTCTGCACTCTCAATCTGCACTCTGCACTCTAAATCTGCACTCTGCACTCTCAATCTGCACTCTCAATCTGCACTCTGCACTCTCAATCTGCACTCTGCACTCTCAATCTGCACTCTGCACTCTCAATCTGCACTCTGCATTCTCAATCTACACTCTGCACTCTGCACTCTCAATCTGCACTCTCAATCTGCACTCTCAATCTGCACTCTGCACTCTCAAACTGCACTCTCAATCTGCACTCTCAATCTGCACTCTCAATCTGCACTCTGCACTCTCAATCTGCACTCTCGATCTGCACTCTGCACTCTCAATCTGCACTCTCAATCTGCACTCTGCACTCTCAATCTGCACTCTCAATCTGCACTCTCAATCTGCACTCTCAATCTGCACTCTCAAACTGCACTCTCAATCTGCACTCTCAATCTGCACTCTCAAACTGCACTCTCAATCTGCACTCTCAATCTGCACTCTCAATCTGCACTCTGCACTCTCAAACTGGACTCTGCACTCTCAAACTGCACTCTGCACTCTCAATCTGCACTCTGCACTCTGCACTCTTAATCTGCACTCTCAATCTGCACTCTCAATCTGCACTCTGCACTCTCAATCTGCACTCTCAAACTGCACTATCACACTGCTCAAACTGCACTCTCAAACTGCACTCTCAAACTGCACTCTCAAACTGCACTCTCAATCTGCACTCTCAAACTGCACTCTCAAACTGCACTCTCAATCTGCACACTCAATCTGCACTCTCAATCTGCACTCTCAATCTGCACTCTGCACTCTCAATCTGCACTCTGCACTCTCAAACTGCACTCTGCACTCTCAAACTGCACTCTGCACTCTCAATCTGCACTCTGCACTCTCAAACTGCACTCTCAAACTGCACTCTGCACTCTTAATCTGCACTCTCAATCTGCAATATGCACACTCAATCTGCAATCTGCACTCTCAATCTGCACTCTGCACTCTCAATCTGCACTCTCAATCTGCACTCTGCACTCTAAATCTGCACTCTGCACTCTCAATCTGCACTCTCAATCTGCACTCTGCACTCTCAATCTGCACTCTGCACTCTCAATCTGCACTCTGCATTCTCAATCTGCACTCTGCACTCTCAATCTGCACTCTGCACTCTCAAACTGCACTCTGCACTCTCAAACTGCACACTGCACTCTCAAACTGCACTCTGCACTCTCAATCTGCACTCTGCACTCTCAATCTGCACTCTGCACCCTGCACTCTCAAACTGCACTCTGCACTCTCAATCTGCACTCTGCACTCTGCACTCTGCATCTGCACTCTCAATCTGCACTCTGCACTCTAAATCTGCACTCTGCACTCTCAATCTGCACTCTGCACTCTCAATATGCACTCTGCACTCTCAATCTGCACTCTCAATCTGCACTCTGCACTCTCAATCTGCACTCTCAATCTGCACTCTGCACTCTCAATCTGCACTCTCAATCTGCACTCTGCACTCTCAATCTGCACTCTCAATCTGCTCTCTGCACTCTACACTCTGCACTCTCAATCTGCACTCTGCACTCTCAAACTGCACTCTCAATCTGCACTCTCAATCTGCACTCTCAAACTGCACTCTCAATCTGCACTCTCAATCTGCACTCTCAATCTGCACTCTCAATCTGCACTCTGCACTCTCAAACTGCACTCTGCACTCTCAAACTGCACTCTGCACTCTCAATCTGCACTCTGCACTCTGCACTCTCAATCTGCACTCTCAATCTGCACTCTGCACTCTCAATCTGCACTCTCAAACTGCACTCTCAAACTGCTCAAACTGCACTCTCAAACTGCACTCTCAAACTGCACTCTCAAACTGCACTCTCAATCTGCACTCTCAAACTGCACTCTCAAACTGCACTCTCAATCTGCACTCTCAATCTGCACTCTCAATCTGCACTCTCAAACTGCACTCTGCACTCTCAATCTGCACTCTGCACTCTCAAACTGCACTCTGCACTCTCAAACTGCACTCTGCACTCTCAATCTGCACTCTGCACTCTCAAACTGCACTCTCAAACTGCACTCTGCACTCTTAATCTGCACTCTCAATCTGCAATATGCACTCTCAATCTGCAATCTGCACTCTCAATCTGCACTCTGCACTCTCAATCTGCACTCTGCACTCTCAATCTGCACTCTGCACTCTAAATCTGCACTCTGCACTCTCAAGCTGCACTCTCAATCTGCACTCTGCACTCTCAATCTGCACTCTGCACTCTCAATCTGCACTCTGCATTCTCAATCTGCACTTTGCACTCTGCACTCTCAATCTGCACTCTGACACAGCACTCTGAAACTGCACTCTCAATCTGCACTCTCAAACTGCACTCTCAATCTGCACTCTCAAACTGCACTCTGCACTCTCAATCTGCACTCTGCACTCTCAAACTGCACTCTGCACTCTCAATCTGCACTCTGCACTCTCAATCTGCACTCTCAAACTGCACTCTCAAACTGCACTCTGCACTCTCAATCTGCACTCTCAATCTGCAATCTGCACTCTCAATCTGCACTCTGCACTCTCAATCTGCACTCTGCACTCTCAATCTGCACTCTGCACTCTCAAACTGCACTCTGCACTCTCAATCTGCACTCTGCACTCTCAATCTGCACTCTCAATCTGCACTCTGCACTCTCAAACTGCACTCTGCACTCTGCACTCTCAATCTGCACTCTCAATCTGCACTCTCAATCTGCACTCTGCACTCTCAAACTGCACTCTCAATCTGCACTCTCAATCTGCACTCTGCACTCCCTATGCACTCTGCACTCCCTATGCACTCTGCACTCCCTATGCACTCTGCACTTCCTATGCACTCTGCACTCCCTATGCACTCCGTATGCACTCTGCACTCCCTATGCACTCTGCACTCTGCACTTCCTATGCACTCTGCACTCCCTATGTACTCTGCACTCCCTATGCACTCTGCACTCCCTATGCATTCTGCACTCCCTATGCACTCTGAACTCCCTATGCACTCCCTATGCACTCCCTATGCACTCCCTATGCACTCTGCACTTCCTATGCACTCTGCACTGCCTATGCACTCTGCACTCCCTATGCACTCTGCACTCCCTATGCACTCTGCACTCCCTATGCACTCCCTATGCACTCTGCACTCCCTATGCACTCTGCACTCCCTATGCACTCTGCACTCCCTATGCACTCCCTATGCACTCTGCACTCCCTATGCACTCTGCACTCCCTATGCACTCTGCACTCCCTATGCACTCTGCACTCCCTATGCACTCTGCACTCCCTATGCACTCCCTATGCACTCTGCACTCCCTATGCACTCTGCACTCTGCACTTCCTATGCACTCTGCACTCCCTATGTACTCTGTACTCCCTATGTACTCTGCACTCCCTATGCACTCTGCACTCCCTATGCACTCTGCACTCCCTATGCACTCTGCACTCTCAATCTTCACTCTCAAACTGCACTCTCAAACTGCACTCTCAATCTGCACTCTCAATCTGCACTCTCAAACTGCACTCTCAAACTGCACTCTCAAACTGCACTCTGAAACTGCACTCTCAATCTGCACTCTCAATCTGCACTCTCAATGTTCACTCTGATTCTGCACTCTCAATCTGCACTCTCAATCTGCACTCTCAAACTGCACTCTCAATCTGCACTCTCAAACTGCACACTCAATCTGCACTCTCAAACTGCACTCTCAAACTGCACTCTCAATCTGCACTCTCAAACTGCACTCTGAAACAGCACTCTGAAACAGCACTCTCAATCTGCACTCTTAAACTGCACTCTCAATCTGCACTCTCAAACTGCACTCTGCACTCTCAATCTGCACTCTGCACTCTCAAACTGCACTCTCAAACTACACTCTGCACTCTCAATCTGCACTCTCAATCTGCAATCAATCTGCACTCTCAATCTGCACTCTGCACTCTCAATCTGCACTCTGCACTCTCAATCTGCACTCTGCACTCTCAATCTGCACTCTGCACTCTTAAACTGCACTCTGCACTCTCAAACTGCACTCTGCACTCTGCACTCTCAATCTGCACTCTCAATCTGCACTCTCAATCTGCACTCTGCACTCCCAAACTGCACTCTCAATCTGCACTCTCAATCTGCACTCTCAATCTGCACTCTCAATCTGCACTCTCAATCTGCACTCTGCACTCTCAATCTGTACTCTCAATCTGCACTCTGCACACTCAATCTGCACTCTCAATCTGCACTCTCAATCTGCACTCTCAATCTGCACTCTGCACTCTCAATCTGCACTCTCAAACTGCACTCTCATACTGCACTCTCAAACTGCACTGTCAAACTGCACTCTCAAACTGCACTCTCAATCTGCACTCTCAATCTGCACTCTCAATCTGCACTCTCAATCTGCACTCTCAAACTGCACTCTGCACTATCAAACTGCACTCTGCACTCTCAATCTGCACTCTGCACTCTCAAACTGCACTCTGCACTCTTAATCTGCACTCTCAATCTGCAATCTGCACTCTCAATCTGCAATCTGCACTCTCATTCTGCACTCTGCACTCTCAATCTGCACTCTGCACTCTCAATCTGCACTCTGCACTCTCAATCTGCACTCTGACACAGCACTCTGAAACTGCACTCTCAATCTGCACTCTCAATCTGCACTCTCAAACTGCACTCTCAATCTGCACTCTCAAACTGCACTCTGCACTCTCAATCTGCACTCTGCACTCTCAAACTGCACTCTGCACTCTCAATCTGCACTCTGCACTCTCAATCTGCACTCTGCACTCTCAAACTGCACTCTCAAACTGCACTCTGCACTCTCAATCTGCACTCTCAATCTGCAATCTGCACTCTCAATCTGCACTCTGCACTCTCAATCTGCACTCTGCACTCTCAAACTGCACTCTGCACTCTCAATCTGCACTCTGCACTCTCAAACTGCACTCTGCACTCTCAATCTGCACTCTGCACTCTCAATCTGCACTCTGCACTCTCAATCTGCACTCTCAAACTGCACTCTGCACTCTCAAACTGCACTCTGCACTCTCAATCTGCACTCTCAATCTGCACTCTCAATCTGCACTCTGCACTCTCAAACTGCACTCTCAATCTGCACTCTCAATCTGCACTCTCAATCTGCACTCTCAATCTGCACTCTGCACTCTCAATCTGCACTCTCAATCTGCACTCTGCACTCTCAATCTGCACTCTCAATCTGCACTCTGCCCTCTCAATCTGCACTCTCAATCTGCACTCTGCACTCTCAATCTGCACTCTCAATCTGCACTCTCAATCTGCACTCTCAATCTGCACTCTCAAACTGCACTCTGCACTCTGCACTCTCAATCTGCACTCTCAATCTGCACTCTGCACTCTCAATCTGCACTCTCAAACTGCACTCTCAAACTGCACAAACTGCACTCTCAAACTGCACTCTCAAACTGCACTCTCAAACTGCACTCTCAATCTGCACTCTCAAACTGCACTCTCAAACTGCACTCTCAATCTGCACTCTCAATCTGCACTCCCAATCTGCACTCTCAAACTGCACTCTGCACTCTCAATCTGCACTCTGCACTCTCAAACTGCACTCTGCACTCTCAATCTGCACTCTGCACTCTCAAACTGCACTCTCAAACTGCACTCTGCACTCTTAATCTGCACTCTCAATCTGCAATATGCACTCTCAATCTGCAATCTGCACTCTCAATCTGCACTCTGCACTCTCAATCTGCACTCTGCACTCTAAATCTGCACTCTGCACTCTCAATCTGAACTCTCAATCTGCACTCTGCACTCTCAATCTGCACTCTGCACTCTCAATCTGCACTCTGCACTCTCAATCTGCACTCTGCATTCTCAATCTGCACTTTGCACTCTGCACTCTCAATCTGCACTCTGACACAGCACTCTGAAACTGTACTCTCAATCTGCACTCTCAAACTGCACTCTCAATCTGCACTCTCAAACTGCACTCTGCACTCTCAATCTGCACTCTGCACTCTGCACTCTCAATCTGCACTCTGCACTCTCAATCTGCACTCTGCACTCTCAAACTGCACTCTCAAACTGCACTCTGCACTCTCAATCTGCACTCTCAATCTGCAATCTGCACTCTCAATCTGCACTCTGCACTCTCAATCTGCACTCTGCACTCTCAAACTGCACTCTGCACTCTCAATCTGCACTCTGCACTCTCAATCTGCACTCTGCACTCTCAATCTGCACTCTGCACTCTCAAACTGCACTCTGCACTCTCAAACTGCACTCTGCACTCTGCACTCTCAATCTGCACTCTCAATCTGCACTCTGCACTCTCAAACTGCACTCTCAATCTGCACACTCAATCTGCACTCTCAATCTGCACTCTCAATCTGCACTCTCAATCTGCACTCTGCACTCTCAATCTGCACTCTGCACTCTCAATCTGCACTCTCAATCTGCACTCTGCACTCTCAATCTGCACTCTCAATCTGCACTCTCAATCTGCACTCTCAAACTGCACTCTCAATCTGCACTCTCAATCTGCACTCTCAAACTGCACTCTCAATCTGCACTCTCAATCTGCACTCTCAATCTGCACTCTGCACTCTCAATCTGCACTCTCAATCTGCACTCTGCACTCTCAAACTGCACTCTGCACTCTCAAACTGCACTCTGCACTCTCAATCTGCACTCTGCACTCTCAATCTGCACTCTCATTCTGCACTCTGCACTCTCAATCTGCACTCTCAAACTGCACTCTCAAACTGCTCAAACTGCACTCTCAAACTGCACTCTCAAACTGCACTCTCAATCTGCACTCTCAAACTGCACTCTCAATCTGCACTCTCAATCTGCACTCCCAATCTGCACTCCCAATCTGCACTCTCAAACTGCACTCTGCACTCTCAATCTGCACTCTGCACTCTCAAACTGCACTCTGCACTCTCAAACTGCACTCTGCACTCTCAATCTGCACTCTGCACTCTCAAACTGCACTCTCAAACTGCACTCTGCACTCTTAATCTGCACTCTCAATCTGCAATCTGCACTCTCAATCTGCACTCTGCACTCTCAATCTGCACTCTGCACTCTCAATCTGCACTCTGCACTCTCAATCTGCACTCTCAATCTGCACTCTGCACTCTCAATCTGCACTCTCAATCTGCACTCTGCATTCTCAATCTGCACTCTGCACTCTGCACTCTCAATCTGCACTCTGCACTCTCAATCTGCACTCTGCACTCTCAAACTGCACTCTGCACTCTCAAACTGCACTCTGCACTCTCAAACTGCACTCTGCACTCTCAATCTGCACTCTGCACTCTCAATCTGCACTCTGCACCCTGCACTCTCATACTGCACTCTGCACTCTCAATCTGCACTCTGCACTCTGCATCTGCACTCTCAATCTGCACTCTGCACTCTAAATCTGCACTCTGCACTCTCAATCTGCACTCTGCACTCTCAAACTGCACTCTGCACTCTCAATCTGCACTCTGCACTCTCAAACTGCACTCTGCACTCTCAAACTGCACTCTGCACTCTGCACTCTCAATCTGCACTCTCAATCTGCACTCTGCACTCTCAATCTGCACTCTCAATCTGCACTCTGCACTCTCAATCTGCACTCTCAATCTGCACTCTGCACTCTCAATCTGCACTCTGCACTCTCAATCTGCACTCTCAATCTGCACTCTGCACTCTCAATCTGCACTCTCAAACTGCACTCTCAAACTGTTCAAACTGCACTCTCAAACTGCACTCTCAAACTGCACTCTCAAACTGCACTCCCAAACTGCACTCTCAATCTGCACTCTCAAACTGCACTCTCAAACTGCACTCTCAATCTGCACTCTCAATCTGCACTCTCAATCTGCACTCTGCACTCTCAATCTGCACTCTCAATCTGCACTCTGCACTCTCAAACTGCACTCTCAAACTGCACTCTGCACTCTTAATCTGCACTCTCAATCTGCAATATGCACTCTCAATCTGCTATCTGCACTCTCAATCTGCACTCTGCACTCTCAATCTGCACTCTGCACTCTAAATCTGCACTCTGCACTCTCAATCTGCACTCTCAATCTGCACTCTGCACTCTCAATCTGCACTCTGCACTCTCAATCTGCACTCTGCATTCTCAATCTGCACTCTGCACTCTGCACTCTGCACTCTCAATCTGCACTCTACACTCTCAAACTGCACTCTGCACTCTCAAACTGCACACTGCACTCTCAAACTGCACTCTGCACTCTCAATCTGCACTCTGCACTCTCAATCTGCACTCTGCACCCTGCACTCTCAAACTGCACTCTGCACTCTCAATCTGCACTCTGCACTCTGCACTCTGCATTCTGCATCTGCACTCTCAATCTGCACTCTGCACTCTAAATCTGCACTCTGCACTCTCAATCTGCACTCTGCACTCTCAATATGCACCCTGCACTCTCAATCTGCACTCTCAATATGCACTCTCAATCTGCACTCTGCACTCTCAATCTGCACTCTCAATCTGCACGCTGCACTCTCAATCTGCACTCTCAATCTGCTCTCTGCACTCTGCACTCTCAATCTGCACTATGCACTCTCAAACTGCACTCTCAATCTGCACTCTCAATCTGCACTCTCAATCTGCACTCTCAAACTGCACTCTCAAACTGCTCAAACTGCACTCTCAAACTGCACTCTCAAACTGCACTCTCAAACTGCACTCTCAATCTGCACTCTCAAACTGCACTCTCAAACTGCACTCTCAATCTGCACTCTCAATCTGCACTCTCAAACTGCACTCTGCACTCTCAATCTGCACTCTGCACTCTCAAACTGCACTCTGCACTCTCAAACTGCACTCTGCACTCTCAATCTGCACTCTGCACTCTCAAACTGCACTCTCAAACTACACTCTGCACTCTCAATCTGCACTCTCAATCTGCAATCAATCTGCACTCTCAATCTGCACTCTGCACTCTCAATCTGCACTCTGCACTCTCAATCTGCACTCTGCACTCTCAATCTGCACTCTGCACTCTTAAACTGCACTCTGCACTCTCAAACTGCACTCTGCACTCTGCACTCTCAATCTGCACTCTCAATCTGCACTCTCAATCTGCACTCTGCACTCTCAAACTGCACTCTCAATCTGCACTCTCAATCTGCACTCTCAATCTGCACTCTCAATCTGCACTCTCAATCTGCACTCTGCACTCTCAATCTGCACTCTCAATCTGCACTCTGCACACTCAATCTGCACTCTCAATCTGCACTCTCAATCTGCACTCTCAATCTGCACTCTGCACTCTCAATCTGCACTCTCAAACTGCACTCTCATACTGCACTCTCAAACTGCACTGTCAAACTGCACTCTCAAACTGCACTCTCAATCTGCACTCTCAATCTGCACTCTCAATCTGCACTCTCAATCTGCACTCTCAAACTGCACTCTGCACTATCAAACTGCACTCTGCACTCTCAATCTGCACTCTGCACTCTCAAACTGCACTCTGCACTCTTAATCTGCACTCTCAATCTGCAATCTGCACTCTCAATCTGCAATCTGCACTCTCATTCTGCACTCTGCACTCTCAATCTGCACTCTGCACTCTCAATCTGCACTCTGCACTCTCAATCTGCACTCTGACACAGCACTCTGAAACTGCACTCTCAATCTGCACTCTCAATCTGCACTCTCAAACTGCACTCTCAATCTGCACTCTCAAACTGCACTCTGCACTCTCAATCTGCACTCTGCACTCTCAAACTGCACTCTGCACTCTCAATCTGCACTCTGCACTCTCAATCTGCACTCTGCACTCTCAAACTGCACTCTCAAACTGCACTCTGCACTCTCAATCTGCACTCTCAATCTGCAATCTGCACTCTCAATCTGCACTCTGCACTCTCAATCTGCACTCTGCACTCTCAAACTGCACTCTGCACTCTCAATCTGCACTCTGCACTCTCAAACTGCACTCTGCACTCTCAATCTGCACTCTGCACTCTCAATCTGCACTCTGCACTCTCAATCTGCACTCTCAAACTGCACTCTGCACTCTCAAACTGCACTCTGCACTCTCAATCTGCACTCTCAATCTGCACTCTCAATCTGCACTCTGCACTCTCAAACTGCACTCTCAATCTGCACTCTCAATCTGCACTCTCAATCTGCACTCTCAATCTGCACTCTGCACTCTCAATCTGCACTCTCAATCTGCACTCTGCACTCTCAATCTGCACTCTCAATCTGCACTCTGCCCTCTCAATCTGCACTCTCAATCTGCACTCTGCACTCTCAATCTGCACTCTCAATCTGCACTCTCAATCTGCACTCTCAATCTGCACTCTCAAACTGCACTCTGCACTCTGCACTCTCAATCTGCACTCTCAATCTGCACTCTGCACTCTCAATCTGCACTCTCAAACTGCACTCTCAAACTGCACAAACTGCACTCTCAAACTGCACTCTCAAACTGCACTCTCAAACTGCACTCTCAATCTGCACTCTCAAACTGCACTCTCAAACTGCACTCTCAATCTGCACCCTCAATCTGCACTCCCAATCTGCACTCTCAAACTGCACTCTGCACTCTCAATCTGCACTCTGCACTCTCAAACTGCACTCTGCACTCTCAAACTGCACTCTGCACTCTCAATCTGCACTCTGCACTCTCAAACTGCACTCTCAAACTGCACTCTGCACTCTTAATCTGCACTCTCAATCTGCAATATGCACTCTCAATCTGCAATCTGCACTCTCAATCTGCACTCTGCACTCTCAATCTGCACTCTGCACTCTAAATCTGCACTCTGCACTCTCAATCTGAACTCTCAATCTGCACTCTGCACTCTCAATCTGCACTCTGCACTCTCAATCTGCACTCTGCACTCTCAATCTGCACTCTGCATTCTCAATCTGCACTTTGCACTCTGCACTCTCAATCTGCACTCTGACACAGCACTCTGAAACTGCACTCTCAATCTGCACTCTCAAACTGCACTCTCAATCTGCACTCTCAAACTGCACTCTGCACTCTCAATCTGCACTCTGCACTCTGCACTCTCAATCTGCACTCTGCACTCTCAATCTGCACTCTGCACTCTCAAACTGCACTCTCAAACTGCACTCTGCACTCTCAATCTGCACTCTCAATCTGCAATCTGCACTCTCAATCTGCACTCTGCACTCTCAATCTGCACTCTGCACTCTCAAACTGCACTCTGCACTCTCAATCTGCACTCTGCACTCTCAATCTGCACTCTGCACTCTCAATCTGCACTCTGCACTCTCAAACTGCACTCTGCACTCTCAAACTGCACTCTGCACTCTGCACTCTCAATCTGCACTCTCAATCTGCACTCTGCACTCTCAAACTGCACTCTCAATCTGCACACTCAATCTGCACTCTCAATCTGCACTCTCAATCTGCACTCTGCACTCTCAATCTGCACTCTGCACTCTCAATCTGCACTCTCAATCTGCACTCTGCACTCTCAATCTGCACTCTCAATCTGCACTCTCAATCTGCACTCTCAAACTGCACTCTCAATCTGCACTCTCAATCTGCACTCTCAAACTGCACTCTCAATCTGCACTCTCAATCTGCACTCTCAATCTGCACTCTGCACTCTCAATCTGCACTCTCAATCTGCACTCTGCACTCTCAAACTGCACTCTGCACTCTCAAACTGCACTCTGCACTCTCAATCTGCACTCTGCACTCTCAATCTGCACTCTCATTCTGCACTCTGCACTCTCAATCTGCACTCTCAAACTGCACTCTCAAACTGCTCAAACTGCACTCTCAAACTGCACTCTCAAACTGCACTCTCAATCTGCACTCTCGAACTGCACTCTCAATCTGCACTCTCAATCTGCACTCCCAATCTGCACTCCCAATCTGCACTCTCAAACTGCACTCTGCACTCTCAATCTGCACTCTGCACTCTCAAACTGCACTCTGCACTCTCAAACTGCACTCTGCACTCTCAATCTGCACTCTGCACTCTCAAACTGCACTCTCAAACTGCACTCTGCACTCTTAATCTGCACTCTCAATCTGCAATCTGCACTCTCAATCTGCACTCTGCACTCTCAATCTGCACTCTGCACTCTCAATCTGCACTCTGCACTCTCAATCTGCACTCTCAATCTGCACTCTGCACTCTCAATCTGCACTCTGCACTCTCAATCTGCACTCTGCATTCTCAATCTGCACTCTGCACTCTGCACTCTCAATCTGCACTCTGCACTCTCAATCTGCACTCTGCACTCTCAAACTGCACTCTGCACTCTCAAACTGCACTCTGCACTCTCAAACTGCACTCTGCACTCTCAATCTGCACTCTGCACTCTCAATCTGCACTCTGCACCCTGCACTCTCATACTGCACTCTGCACTCTCAATCTGCACTCTGCACTCTGCACTCTGCATCTGCACTCTCAATCTGCACTCTGCACTCTAAATCTGCACTCTGCACTCTCAATCTGCACTCTGCACTCTCAAACTGCACTCTGCACTCTCAATCTGCACTCTGCACTCTCAAACTGCACTCTGCACTCTCAAACTGCACTCTGCACTCTGCACTCTCAATCTGCACTCTCAATCTGCACTCTGCACTCTCAATCTGCACTCTCAATCTGCACTCTGCACTCTCAATCTGCACTCTCAATCTGCACTCTGCACTCTCAATCTGCACTCTGCACTCTCAATCTGCACTCTCAATCTGCACTCTGCACTCTCAATCTGCACTCTCAAACTGCACTCTCAAACTGTTCAAACTGCACTCTCAAACTGCACTCTCAAACTGCACTCTCAAACTGCACTCCCAAACTGCACTCTCAATCTGCACTCTCAAACTGCACTCTCAAACTGCACTCTCAATCTGCACTCTCAATCTGCACTCTCAATCTGCACTCTGCACTCTCAATCTGCACTCTCAATCTGCACTCTGCACTCTCAAACTGCACTCTCAAACTGCACTCTGCACTCTTAATCTGCACTCTCAATCTGCAATATGCACTCTCAATCTGCTATCTGCACTCTCAATCTGCACTCTGCACTCTCAATTTGCACTCTGCACTCTAAATCTGCACTCTGCACTCTCAATCTGCACTCTCAATCTGCACTCTGCACTCTCAATCTGCACTCTGCACTCTCAATCTGCACTCTGCATTCTCAATCTGCACTCTGCACTCTGCACTCTGCACTCTCAATCTGCACTCTACACTCTCAAACTGCACTCTGCACTCTCAAACTGCACACTGCACTCTCAAACTGCACTCTGCACTCTCAATCTGCACTCTGCACTCTCAATCTGCACTCTGCACCCTGCACTCTCAAACTGCACTCTGCACTCTCAATCTGCACTCTGCACTCTGCACTCTGCATTCTGCATCTGCACTCTCAATCTGCACTCTGCACTCTAAATCTGCACTCTGCACTCTCAATCTGCACTCTGCACTCTCAATATGCACCCTGCACTCTCAATCTGCACTCTCAATATGCACTCTCAATCTGCACTCTGCACTCTCAATCTGCACTCTCAATCTGCACGCTGCACTCTCAATCTGCACTCTCAATCTGCTCTCTGCACTCTGCACTCTCAATCTGCACTATGCACTCTCAAACTGCACTCTCAATCTGCACTCTCAATCTGCACTCTCAATCTGCACTCTCAAACTGCACTCTCAAACTGCTCAAACTGCACTCTCAAACTGCACTCTCAAACTGCACTCTCAAACTGCACTCTCAATCTGCACTCTCAAACTGCACTCTCAAACTGCACTCTCAATCTGCACTCTCAATCTGCACTCTCAAACTGCACTCTGCACTCTCAATCTACACTCTGCACTCTCAAACTGCACTCTGCACTCTCAAACTGCACTCTGCACTCTCAATCTGCACTCTGCACTCTCAAACTGCACTCTCAAACTGCACTCTGCACTCTTAATCTGCACTCTCAATCTGCAATATGCACTCTCAATCTGCAATCTGCACTCTCAATCTGCACTCTGCACTCTCAATCTGCACTCTGCACTCTCAATCTGCACTCTGCACTCTAAATCTGCACTCTGCACTCTCACTCTGCACTCTCAATCTGCACTCTGCATTCTCAATCTGCACTTTGCACTCTGCACTCTCAATCTGCACTCTGACACAGCACTCTGAAACTGCACTCTCAATCTGCACTCTCAAACTGCACTCTCAATCTGCACTCTCAAACTGCACTCTGCACTCTCAATCTGCACTCTGCACTCTCAAACTGCACTCTGCACTCTCAATCTGCACTCTGCACTCTCAATCTGCACTCTCAAACTGCACTCTCAAACTGCACTCTGCACTCTCAATCTGCAATCTGCACTCTCAATCTGCACTCTGCACTCTCAATCTGCACTCTGCACTCTCAATCTGCACTCTGCACTCTCAAACTGCACTCTGCACTCTCAATCTGCACTCTGCACTCTCAATCTGCACTCTGCACTCTCAATCTGCACTCTGCACTCTCAAACTGCACTCTGCACTCTGCACTCTCAATCTGCACTCTCAATCTGCACTCTCAATCTGCACTCTGCACTCTCAAACTGCACTCTCAATCTGCACTCTCAATCTGCACTCTGCACTCCCTATGCACTCTGCACTCCCTATGCACTCTGCACTCCCTATGCACTCTGCACTTCCTATGCACTCTGCACTCCCTATGCACTCCGTATGCACTCTGCACTCCCTATGCACTCTGCACTCTGCACTTCCTATGCACTCTGCACTCCCTATGTACTCTGCACTCCCTATGCACTCTGCACTCCCTATGCACTCTGCACTCCCTATGCACTCTGAACTCCCTATGCACTCCCTATGCACTCCCTATGCACTCCCTATGCACTCTGCACTTCCTATGCACTCTGCACTGCCTATGCACTCTGCACTCCCTATGCACTCTGCACTCCCTATGCACTCTGCACTCCCTATGCACTCTGCACTCCCTATGCACTCCCTATGCACTCTGCACTCCCTATGCACTCTGCACTCCCTATGCACTCTGCACTCCCTATGCACTCCCTATGCACTCTGCACTCCCTATGCACTCTGCACTCCCTATGCACTCTGCACTCCCTATGCACTCTGCACTCCCTATGCACTCTGCACTCCCTATGCACTCCCTATGCACTCTGCACTCCCTATGCACTCTGCACTCTGCACTTCCTATGCACTCTGCACTCCCTATGTACTCTGTACTCCCTATGTACTCTGCACTCCCTATGCACTCTGCACTCCCTATGCACTGTGCACTCCCTATGCACTCTGCACTCTCAATCTTCACTCTCAAACTGCACTCTCAAACTGCACTCTCAATCTGCACTCTCAATCTGCACTCTCAAACTGCACTCTCAAACTGCACTCTCAAACTGCACTCTGAAACTGCACTCTCAATCTGCACTCTCAATCTGCACTCTCAATGTTTACTCTGATTCTGCACTCTCAATCTGCACTCTCAATCTGCACTCTCAAACTGCACTCTCAATCTGCACTCTCAAACTGCACACTCAATCTGCACTCTCAAACTGCACTCTCAAACTGCACTCTCAATCTGCACTCTCAAACTGCACTCTGAAACAGCACTCTGAAACAGCACTCTCAATCTGCACTCTTAAACTGCACTCTCAATCTGCACTCTCAAACTGCACTCTGCACTCTCAATCTGCACTCTGCACTCTCAAACTGCACTCTCAAACTACACTCTGCACTCTCAATCTGCACTCTCAATCTGCAATCAATCTGCACTCTCAATCTGCACTCTGCACTCTCAATCTGCACTCTGCACTCTCAATCTGCACTCTGCACTCTCAATCTGCACTCTGCACTCTTAAACTGCACTCTGCACTCTCAAACTGCACTCTGCACTCTGCACTCTCAATCTGCACTCTCAATCTGCACTCTCAATCTGCACTCTGCACTCTCAAACTGCACTCTCAATCTGCACTCTCAATCTGCACTCTCAATCTGCACTCTCAATCTGCACTCTCAATCTGCACTCTGCACTCTCAATCTGCACTCTCAATCTGCACTCTGCACTCTCAATCTGCACTCTCAATCTGCACTCTCAATCTGCACTCTCAATCTGCACTCTGCACTCTCAATCTGCACTCTCAAACTGCACTCTCATACTGCACTCTCAAACTGCACTGTCAAACTGCACTCTCAAACTGCACTCTCAATCTGCACTCTCAATCTGCACTCTCAATCTGCACTCTCAATCTGCACTCTCAAACTGCACTCTGCACTATCAAACTGCACTCTGCACTCTCAATCTGCACTCTGCACTCTCAAACTGCACTCTCAAACTGCACTCTGCACTCTTAATCTGCACTCTCAATCTGCAATCTGCACTCTCAATCTGCAATCTGCACTCTCATTCTGCACTCTGCACTCTCAATCTGCACTCTGCACTCTCAATCTGCACTCTGCACTCTCAATCTGCACTCTGACACAGCACTCTGAAACTGCACTCTCAATCTGCACTCTCAATCTGCACTCTCAAACTGCACTCTCAATCTGCACTCTCAAACTGCACTCTGCACTCTCAATCTGCACTCTGCACTCTCAAACTGCACTCTGCACTCTCAATCTGCACTCTGCACTCTCAATCTGCACTCTGCACTCTCAAACTGCACTCTCAAACTGCACTCTGCACTCTCAATCTGCACTCTCAATCTGCAATCTGCACTCTCAATCTGCACTCTGCACTCTCAATCTGCACTCTGCACTCTCAAACTGCACTCTGCACTCTCAATCTGCACTCTGCACTCTCAAACTGCACTCTGCACTCTCAATCTGCACTCTGCACTCTCAATCTGCACTCTGCACTCTCAATCTGCACTCTCAAACTGCACTCTGCACTCTCAAACTGCACTCTGCACTCTCAATCTGCACTCTCAATCTGCACTCTGAATCTGCACTCTGCATTCTCAAACTGCACACTCAATCTGCACTCTCAATCTGCACTCTCAATCTGCACTCTGCACTCTCAATCTGCACTCTCAATCTGCACTCTGCACTCTCAATCTGCACTCTCAATCTGCACTCTGCCCTCTCAATCTGCACTCTCAATCTGCACTCTGCACTCTCAATCTGCACTCTCAATCTGCACTCTCAATCTGCACTCTCAAACTGCACTCTGCACTCTGCACTCTCAATCTGCACTCTCAATCTGCACTCTGCACTCTCAATCTGCACTCTCAAACTGCACTCTCAAACTGCACAAACTGCACTCTCAAACTGCACTCTCAAACTGCACTCTCAAACTGCACTCTCAAACTGCACTCTCAATCTGCACTCTCAAACTGCACTCTCAAACTGCACTCTCAATCTGCACTCTCAATCTGCACTCCCAATCTGCACTCTCAAACTGCACTCTGCACTCTCAATCTGCACTCTGCACTCTCAAACTGCACTCTGCACTCTCAATCTGCACTCTGCACTCTCAAACTGCACTCTCAAACTGCACTCTGCACTCTTAATCTGCACTCTCAATCTGCAATATGCACTCTCAATCTGCAATCTGCACTCTCAATCTGCACTCTGCACTCTCAATCTGCACTCTGCACTCTAAATCTGCACTCTGCACTCTCAATCTGAACTCTCAATCTGCACTCTGCACTCTCAATCTGCACTCTGCACTCTCAATCTGCACTCTGCACTCTCAATCTGCACTCTGCATTCTCAATCTGCACTTTGCACTCTGCACTCTCAATCTGCACTCTGACACAGCACTCTGAAACTGCACTCTCAATCTGCACTCTCAAACTGCACTCTCAATCTGCACTCTCAAACTGCACTCTGCACTCTCAATCTGCACTCTGCACTCTGCACTCTCAATCTGCACTCTGCACTCTCAATCTGCACTCTGCACTCTCAAACTGCACTCTCAATCTGCACTCTCAATCTGCACTCTGCACTCTCAAACTGCACTCTGCACTCTCAAACTGCACTCTGCACTCTGCACTCTCAATCTGCACTCTCAATCTGCACTCTGCACTCTCAAACTGCACTCTCAATCTGCACACTCAATCTGCACTCTCAATCTGCACTCTCAATCTGCACTCTCAATCTGCACTCTGCACTCTCAATCTGCACTCTGCACTCTCAATCTGCACTCTCAATCTGCACTCTGCACTCTCAATCTGCACTCTCAATCTGCACTCTCAATCTGCACTCTCAAACTGCACTCTCAATCTGCACTCTCAATCTGCACTCTCAAACTGCACTCTCAATCTGCACTCTCAATCTGCACTCTCAATCTGCACTCTGCACTCTCAATCTGCACTCTCAATCTGCACTCTGCACTCTCAAACTGCACTCTGCACTCTCAAACTGCACTCTGCACTCTCAATCTGCACTCTGCACTCTGCCCTCTCAATCTGCACTCTCATTCTGCACTCTGCACTCTCAATCTGCACTCTCAAACTGCACTCTCAAACTGCTCAAACTGCACTCTCAAACTGCACTCTCAAACTGCACTCTCAATCTGCACTCTCAAACTGCACTCTCAATCTGCACTCTCAATCTGCACTCCCAATCTGCACTCCCAATCTGCACTCTCAAACTGCACTCTGCACTCTCAATCTGCACTCTGCACTCTCAAACTGCACTCTGCACTCTCAAACTGCACTCTGCACTCTCAATCTGCACTCTGCACTCTCAAACTGCACTCTCAAACTGCACTCTGCACTCTTAATCTGCACTCTCAATCTGCAATCTGCACTCTCAATCTGCACTCTGCACTCTCAATCTGCACTCTGCACTCTCAATCTGCACTCTGCACTCTCAATCTGCACTCTCAATCTGCACTCTGCACTCTCAATCTGCACTCTGTACTCTCAATCTGCACTCTGCACTCTCAATCTGCACTCTGCATTCTCAATCTGCACTCTGCACTCTGCACTCTCAATCTGCACTCTGCACTCTCAATCTGCACTCTGCACTCTCAAACTGCACTCTGCACTCTCAAACTGCAGTCTGCACTCTCAAACTGCACTCTGCACTCTCAATCTGCACTCTGCACTCTCAATCTGCACTCTGCACCCTGCACTCTCATACTGCACTCTGCACTCTCAATCTGCACTCTGCACTCTGCACTCTGCATCTGCACTCTCAATCTGCACTCTGCACTCTAAATCTGCACTCTGCACTCTCAATCTGCACTCTGCACTCTCAAACTGCACTCTGCACTCTCAATCTGCACTCTGCACTCTCAAACTGCACTCTGCACTCTCAAACTGCACTCTGCACTCTGCACTCTCAATCTGCACTCTCAATCTGCACTCTCAATCTGCACTCTGCACTCTCAAACTGCACTCTCAATCTGCACTCTCAATCTGCACTCTCAATCTGCACTCTGCACTCTCAATCTGCACTCTCAATCTGCACTCTGCACTCTCAATCTGCACTCTAAATCTGCACTCTGCACTCTCAATCTGCACTCTGCACTCTCAATCTGCACTCTCAATCTGCACTCTGCACTCTCAATCTGCACTCTCAAACTGCACTCTCAAACTGTTCAAACTGCACTCTCAAACTGCACTCTCAAACTGCACTCTCAAACTGCACTCCCAAACTGCACTCTCAATCTGCACTCTCAAACTGCACTCTCAAACTGCACTCTCAATCTGCACTCTCAATCTGCACTCTCAATCTGCACTCTGCACTCTCAATCTGCACTCTCAATCTGCACTCTGCACTCTCAAACTGCACTCTCAAACTGCACTCTGCACTCTTAATCTGCACTCTCAATCTGCAATATGCACTCTCAATCTGCTATCTGCACTCTCAATCTGCACTCTGCATGTTAGACGGGGACCCTGAGGGTCGGCCGGGTACTGAGGGAGAGATCCCCGAGGGGGACCGTCTCCGGCGATCGTACAGACAAGTTACCTCCCTCCCCACAAACAGGCACCACACCAAGTCGAGTTCAATACTTTATATAAGGTTCGTAAGGCAAGGATATCAGCGATACAGGATATCTCGGACCCGGGGGTCCTCTCACTTCTAGTCTTTGTTGGGAAAGGGGGTAGCGGGACAGTCTTGGTACCGGATCGGTACAGGTAGTGGTAAGAGGCGAGCTCACAATCCTCGAGCTGGAGTGTCTGTGGATCGGGCCGCGGCAGCGCCAGCAGGCCAAGATGATAGTCTCACAAGGCAGAGGGCCGCGGCAGCGCCAGCAGGCCAAGTCGATGGTTTCACGAGGCAGAGGGCCGCGGCAGCGCCAGCAGGCCAAGACGATGGTTTCACGAGGCAGAGGGCCGCGGCAGCGCCAGCAGGCCAAGACGATGGTTTCACGAGGCAGAGGGCCGCGGCAGCGCCAGCAGGCCAAGACGATGGTTTCATGAGGCAGAGGGCCGCGGCAGCGCCAGCAGGCCAAGACGATGGTTTCACGAGGCAGAGGGCCGCGGCAGCGCCAGCAGGCCAAGACGATGGTTTCACGAGGCAGAGGGCCGCGGCAGCGCCAGCAGGCTAGTCACAGATGAGTTCTTCTCGGGTCTCTCGACTCCAGGATACAACTGGCTTCCTGGTCTGGCCCTGCCCCAGTTATAGGTCTGGTCCCCTTTGATGTCCGGACCCTCGCGCCTGGGGGGCCGGGAGGTCCGGGATGAGGGAGTCCAGACACCCAGCAGGGGGGTGGAGCCAGCGCCCAGGGCGGCCTGGGGTGATCGACACCTGGCGGAGGAGAGCCGTTGACGATTCCTTCTCCCATTGACTCGCCAAGTGGTCACTCTGCCTCCTGGGGGGAGGTTGGTGCCTCGATGTCGGGCCCGGCCGGGCCCAGGGTGAGGGTCGAGTTGAGGCCACGCGGCCTCGTGCTGCAGTGCCCCAAGATGGCGGCTGGGCCGAGGCCGTGGTGTGGATGGTGACCCGGGCCAGCTGGGTCCGGAGCTGGTGTCTTGGGGGTGAGGAATTGCAGTGTACTTCGGGTGGTCGTCGGGGACTCTGGCTGGGGATGCAGGGGGAGCCAGGGTCCAGGTCCCATTGCGGGGAGGGGGGCAGCCCGACCATGCGGCCTGTCCAACATGCGTCCCCCCCAGCTGAAGGCGGGGAGAGTCAGCCATCTTCCTGGGGACTCTCCTCGCTGAGGCGGAAAAAGCGTGACAGGCCGTCGGCGTTGGCGTGGTCCTGGCCTGGACGATGTTCTACCGTGAAGTCCATCCCCTGCAGGGAGATGGACCAGCGCAACAGCTTCGGGTTCTCCCCCCGCATTTGCATCAGCCATTGCAGGGGTCGGTGGTCTGTTTGCACCCGGAAGTGGGTGCCGAAGAGGTAGGGCCGGAGCTTCTTGAGTGCCCAGACTACGGCGAAGGCCTCCCTCTCAATGGTGCTCCAGCGCTGATCTCGGGGCAGCAGGCGTCTGCTGATGTAGGCCACTGGTTGGTCGACCCCTTCGGCGTTGAGTTGGGAGAGGACGGCCCCCACACCATGATCGGAGGCGTCCGTCTGCACAATGAATTCCCGGCTGTAGTCGGGAGCCTGGAGCACGGGGGCCGTGCACATGGCGGCCTTCAGTCTCTCGAAGGCCGATTGGCAGTCCGGGGTCCAGTTGACGGTTTTGGGGCCCTTCTTGGAGGTGAGCTCTGTGAGGGGCCCCATGATGCTGCCATAGTCCTTCACGAACCGCCGGTAGTATCCGGTGAGCCCCAGGAAGGCCCGGACCTCCGTTTGGGTCGTAGGGGGTCGCCAGGCCTGGATGGCAGCAATCTTGAGTTGGAGAGGGGCCACCAGCCCGCTTCCCACTTGGTGTCCCAGGTAGGTCACGGACCCTTGGCCAACCTGGCACTTGCTGGCCTTGATGGTGAGCCCGGCTTGCTGGAGGGCGTGTAGAACCTCCCGCAGGTGGCGGAGGTGGTCGGTCCACTGGTGGCTGTACACAGCAATGTCGTCCAGGTAGGCGGCGCTGAAGTCTTCCAGGCCCGCCAGTACCTGGTTTACCAGCCGTTGGAACGTTGCCGGGGCGTTTTTCATGCCGAAGGGCATTACTTTAAAGTGGTAGTGCCCGTCCGGGGTAGAGAAGGCGGAACGTTCTTGGGCCCTAGGGGTGAGGGCGATCTGCCAGTAGCCCGCTGTTAGGTCGAAGATGCTCAGGTAGCGGGCGGCCCCCATCCGGTCAATTAGCTCATCTGCCCGGGGGATGGGATGAGCGTCGGTCCTGGTAACTGCATTCAG
Source organism: Lissotriton helveticus (assembly GCF_964261635.1). Taxonomy (NCBI): domain Eukaryota; kingdom Metazoa; phylum Chordata; class Amphibia; order Caudata; family Salamandridae; genus Lissotriton; species Lissotriton helveticus. Next base: position 549,108,442 of record NC_136071.1, on the reverse strand, counting down.
CCCCCGATAGTCCACGCAGAACCGGAGCTCAGGGGCAACGCCCGGGGCGGCCGCTTTGGGAACCAGGACGACTGGGCTCGCCCAGGGGCTGTCTGAGGGTTCGATCACTCCCAGGGTCAGCATTTTGGACACCTCGGTCTGGATGCAGTTGCGCACCCGATCGGGTACGCGGTACGCCCGGTGTCGAATAGGAGGGCTGTCCCCGGTGTCCACATCGTGAAGGCACCAGGGGGTGACTCCGGGGGTGAGGGAGAACAGGGAGGCGAACCGCCTCAGGAGCGTGTGGCAGTCTTGGCGTTGCTCCGGGGGGCAGGGCCTCGGAGAGCTGGACCCCTTCCACTGAGCCATCCCGTTCGAGGACCCTCAGTAAGTCCGGAAGGGGTTCGGAGTCTTCTTCTGTCCCATTATCGGTAGCCATCAGGAGGCTGAGTTCGGATCGCACAAAATGGGGTTTGAGCCTGTTGGCATGGAGGACCCGTAGGGGGTTCCGGGCAGTCTCCATGTCGATTAAATAGGTGACGGGCCCCTTGCGTTCGATCACCTTGAAGGGCCCGGACCATCTGTCTTGGAGTGCACAGGGTTCAACCGGGGACATCACCCAGACCTGTTGTCCTGGTTCGAACTCAATGGAGGACGTGTGCTGATCGTACCACCTCTTCATGTCCTCCTGACTGGCCTCGAGATTGGCTTTGGCGGTGTCTCGGAACCGCCGGGTCTGGTTGCGGAGAGCCAGGAGGTACCTGTAGATGTCCGGGGGAGTCTTCTGGGGGGGCTGCTCCCAACCTTCCTTGACTAGGCTGAGGGGGCCCCGGACGGGGTGCCCGTACAGGAGTTCAAATGGGCCGAAACCGAGGGATTTCTGCGGGACCTCCCGATAGGCAAACAGGAGGCATGGAAGTAGCACGTCCCACTGGCGTCGAAGGGGTTCTTCTAGGCCCATAATCATTCCTTTGAGGGTGCGGTTGAACCTCTCAACCAGTCCGTTTCCTTGCGGGTGATAGGGAGTCGTGAATTTGTAGGTGACCCCGCATTGTTGCCAGAGAGACTTCATATATTTGGAGATAAAGTTCGTGCCCCTGTCACTGACGACCTCCCGGGGGAACCCCACCCGGGAGAAGATCCCCATCAGAGCTCGGCCCACCACGGGGGCCGTCACAGTCCGAAGAGGGATGGCCTCGGGATAGCGGGTGGCGTGGTCTACTAGGACCAGGATGAACCGGTGTCCTTGGGCTGTTCGAGGGTCGAGGGGCCCCACAATGTCTATTCCCACTCGTTCAAACGGGGTGGTGACGACCGGAAAGGGTTGTAAAGGTGCTTTGATTTTTCGGCCACTTTTTCCGCTGGCCTGGCAGGTGGGGCAGGCCTTGCAGTGGTTGGTGACATCCTTTCGCATTTGGGGCCAGAAAAAATGGGTCACCAGGCGGTCGTAGGTTTTATCCTGTCCCAGGTGCCCGGCAAGGGGGACATCGTGGGCTAAGTTCAGGAGGAAGTCTCGGAAGCGAAGGGGCATCACCAGCACCCGACTGGCTCCTAGTTCTGCAATTTTCTGCTCGCTGTAGAGCAGGTCTTGGTCCCAGTAGATCCAGTGGGCCCCCGAGGTATCCCCTGTGCTCTGGGCCAGGGCTTGCTGCCGGAGTCCTTCGAGAGAGGGACATGTTTTCTGTTCGGCCCGGAATTGTTCCTGAGTGGGGCCTCCCTCCTGACGCCATTGTGCCAGGTCAGGGACGTCCCGAAGCTGGTCGGATCCTTCTTCTGTTTGGGTCGAGGGACTGGCTTCTGGGGCGGCCTCCTCTGGGATGAGCGCGGGAGGAGGTTCCGGCCACTCGGGCTCTTCTAGACTGGGGACCGCGCGGGCGGTCATGGACCGGGTCGTGACGCAGACCCATTCGGGGAGGCCGAGCATCCCCAGGTGTTCCCTCCGTTCGACAGCTGCCCAGGGAGAGCTTTCGAGGTCGTTTCCTAGGAGGCAATCCACGGGGGCATCATCGCGGACAGTCACCTTTAACATCCCCGTTACTCCTCCCCACTCGAAGGGGACGCAGGCCATGTGGCACAGGCTTTCGGAATTGTCTGCTGAGCGGACAGGGCAGAGAATGTTTGGCAGGATTTGGTCTGGAGTGACGAGATGGCGTCGGACCGCCGTTACACTGGCCCCGGTGTCGCGGAGGGCTCCCGCCCGGCGGCCATTAATGTTGACCCATTGACTGTACTTCTGCGTGTTGGCGGGAAGGGGGGCCCGCGGAATCATCTCTCTCTCCCCTAAGCAGGCCAGTGCCATGGCGGCGGGAGCCCATTCAGAGGGGTCGGTCTCGTACTCTTCTTGGTCTTCCGGGATTAGTTCTTCCCCTAGGGCGGCCGCTGCGACCTGGCGGGGGGTAGTGTTCGGATTCTTTGGGCAGTTGGGATCACTGGCGTAGTGGCCGGGTCGCAGGCATCTGTGGCACATAACGTGGGCCCGAAAACCGGCCCGGATGGCAGGGCTTCCTCGGCCGACCGGGGTCGAGGGGCTCCTGGGGGGTGACGAGGGGCCGGGGTCTCTCCCCCGACTCTGGCCTCCTCCTCCTCCTCGGGGGCGATGGGGCCCTGGGTACGGTCTGGATGATTCGCTGGGTCCGTTCCGGCCAACTCGGGTGCTTTCCCACCGGTCGGCTTCGGCGGCGAGTTGTCGAGGTTCGGTTAGCTTACTGTCCAAGAGGTGTTGGCGGAGCTCCACGAAGCAGTTGTTCGACAGGTGCTCCCATACGATAAGGTCAAAGAGTTGTTCGTAGGTGGTCACTTTGTTGCCCTTGATCCACCCCTCGAAGGCTCGGCTAAAGAAGTTCACGTACTCCACCCAGGTTGTACCCGGAATCCGTTTGCAGTCGCGGAACCGTTGGCGGTACATCTCAGGTGTGAGCCCGTATCGAGTGAGGAGGGCGGCCTTCATGTGGTCGTAGGATGTCATCAGCTGGTCCGGGAGTTGCAGCAGGGCGTCCCGCCCTTCGTTGACAAACCTCCCCCATAATCCGGCTCCCCAGTCGCTTCGGGGAATCCGGTGGGAGGTCATTGCCACCTCATAGGCTTTAAACCACTGCTGTATATCATCGTTCTTGTGGTATTCCCGGATGACATCTTTGGGGATGTGAACCTTGGGCTCGGTAGAGGCAGGCAGGGTCGGTCGTTCGGGGAGCCCGAGGTCTTTATTCTGTTTCTGGATCTCCAGTTCTTTGAGATTGCGCTCATGTTCGTACGCTAGTTTCTTTTCCTCTAGCTCTCTCTGTTTTTGCTTCTCTTCTCGCTCCTCTCGGAGCCGTAAGTGTTCCAGAGTTATTTTTTGTTCCGCCAGCTTGAGTTCCCCATCCAAGCGAAGTCGGGCTAGTTCTAACTCGTGGAGTCTGCTTTTTTCTCTTTCTCGGATCTCTTCCAGGGAGAGACCCGCTCTTCTTTCTTCAGTTGGTGCGGGGCTCGTCTCGGTTGTTTGTGTTCGGGGTACGGCCGTACCCGTTTCCGCCCAAGCTTCTAGGGCTCGTTTGAAGTCTTCCTTCGTGCTCAGACCTGTGGTTGGGAGACCAAGTTCCATGCAATATTGCTTCAGTTCTCGGTGGTTGTAGTCTTCCAATTTTTCCATCTGGAATTTCTCCTTTGTTCCGCTCTCCGTTGTCATGGTGGTCGTGTGCCGTGGGTCGAGTGACTTTCTGTACGATTATGCGTAGGTTCGGATCCCGTCGCTGGCCACCAATGTTAGACGGGGACCCTGAGGGTCGGCCGGGTACTGAGGGAGAGATCCCCGAGGGGGACCGTCTCCGGCGATCGTACAGACAAGTTACCTCCCTCCCCACAAACAGGCACCACACCAAGTCGAGTTCAATACTTTATATAAGGTTCGTAAGGCAAGGATATCAGCGATACAGGATATCTCGGACCCGGGGGTCCTCTCACTTCTAGTCTTTGTAGGGAAAGGGGGTAGCGGGACAGTCTTGGTACCGGATCGGTACAGGTAGTGGTAAGAGGCGAGCTCACAATCCTCGAGCTGGAGTGTCTGTGGATCGGGCCGCGGCAGCGCCAGCAGGCCAAGATGATAGTCTCACAAGGCAGAGGGCCGCGGCAGCGCCAGCAGGCCAAGTCGATGGTTTCACGAGGCAGAGGGCCGCGGCAGCGCCAGCAGGCCAAGACGATGGTTTCACGAGGCAGAGGGCCGCGGCAGCGCCAGCAGGCCAAGACGATGGTTTCACGAGGCAGAGGGCCGCGGCAGCGCCAGCAGGCCAAGACGATGGTTTCATGAGGCAGAGGGCCGCGGCAGCGCCAGCAGGCCAAGACGATGGTTTCACGAGGCAGAGGGCCGCGGCAGCGCCAGCAGGCCAAGACGATGGTTTCACGAGGCAGAGGGCCGCGGCAGCGCCAGCAGGCTAGTCACAGATGAGTTCTTCTCGGGTCTCTCGACTCCAGGATACAACTGGCTTCCTGGTCTGGCCCTGCCCCAGTTATAGGTCTGGTCCCCTTTGATGTCCGGACCCTCGCGCCTGGGGGGCCGGGAGGTCCGGGATGAGGGAGTCCAGACACCCAGCAGGGGGGTGGAGCCAGCGCCCAGGGCGGCCTGGGGTGATCGACACCTGGCGGAGGAGAGCCGTTGACGATTCCTTCTCCCATTGACTCGCCAAGTGGTCACTCTGCCTCCTGGGGGGAGGTTGGTGCCTCGATGTCGGGCCCGGCCGGGCCCAGGGTGAGGGTCGAGTTGAGGCCACGCGGCCTCGTGCTGCAGTGCCCCAAGATGGCGGCTGGGCCGAGGCCGTGGTGTGGATGGTGACCCGGGCCAGCTGGGTCCGGAGCTGGTGTCTTGGGGGTGAGGAATTGCAGTGTACTTCGGGTGGTCTTTGGGGACTCTGGCTGGGGATGCAGGGGGAGCCAGGGTCCAGGTCCCATTGCGGGGAGGGGGGCAGCCCGACCATGCGGCCTGTCCAACACTGCACTCTCAATCTGCACTCTGCACTCTAAATCTGCACTCTGCACTCTCAATCTGCACTCTCAATCTGCACTCTGCACTCTCAATCTGCACTCTGCACTCTCAATCTGCACTCTGCACTCTCAATCTGCACTCTGCACTCTCAATCTGCACTCTGCATTCTCAATCTGCACTCTGCACTCTGCACTCTCAATCTGCACTCTACACTCTCAAACTGCACTCTGCACTCTCAAACTGCACACTGCACTCTCAAACTGCACTCTGCACTCTCAATCTGCACTCTGCACTCTCAATCTGCACTCTGCACCCTGCACTCTCAAACTGCACTCTGCACTCTCAATCTGCACTCTGCACTCTGCACTCTGCATTCTGCATCTGCACTCTCAATCTGCACTCTGCACTCTAAATCTGCACTCTGCACTCTCAATCTGCACTCTGCACTCTCAATATGCACTCTGCACTCTCAATCTGCACTCTCAATATGCACTCTCAATCTGCACTCTGCACTCTCAATCTGCACTCTCAATCTGCACGCTGCACTCTCAATCTGCACTCTCAATCTGCTCTCTGCACTCTTAATCTGCACTCTCAATCTGTAATATGCACTCTCAATCTGCAATCTGCACTCTCAATCTGCACTCTGCACTCTCAAACTGCACTCTGCACTCTCAAACTGCACTCTGCACTCTCAATCTGCACTCTCAATCTGCACTCTGCACTCTCAAACTGCACTCTCAATCTGCACTCTCAATCTGCACTCTCAATCTGCACTCTCAATCTGCACTCTGCACTCTCAATCTGCACTCTCAATCTGCACTCTGCACTCTCAATCTGCACTCTCAATCTGCACTCTGCACTCTCAATCTGCACTCTCAATCTGCACTCTGCACTCCCAATCTGCACTCTCAATCTGCACTCTCAATCTGCACTCTCAATCTGCACTCTCAAACTGCACTCTCAATCTGCACTCTCAATCTGCACTCTCAAACTGCACTCTCAATCTGCACTCTCAATCTGCACTCTCAATCTGCACTCTCAATCTGCACTCTGCACTCTCAATCTGCACTCTCAATCTGCACTCTGCACTCTCAAACTGCACTCTGCACTCTCAATCTGCACTCTGCACTCTGCACTCTCAATCTGCACTCTCAATCTGCACTCTGAACTCTCAATCTGCACTCTCAAACTGCACTCTCAAACTGCTCAAACTGCACTCTCAAACTGCACTCTCAAACTGCACCCTCAAACTGCACTCTCAAACTGCACTCTCAATCTGCACTCTCAAACTGCACTCTCAAACTGCACTCTCAATCTGCACTCTCAATCTGCACTCCCAATCTGCACTCCCAATCTGCACTCTCAAACTGCACTCTGCACTCTCAATCTGCACTCTGCACTCTCAAACTGCACTCTGCACTCTCAATCTGCACTCTGCACTCTCAATCTGCACTCTGCACTCTCAATCTGCACTCTGCACTCTCAAACTGCACTCTGCACTCTCAAACTGCACTCTGCACTCTGCACTCTCAATCTGCACTCTCAATCTGCACTCTGCACTCTCAAACTGCACTCTCAATCTGCACTCTCAATCTGCACTCTCAATCTGCACTCTGCACTCTCAATCTGCACTCTCAATCTGCACTCTGCACTCTCAATCTGCACTCTCAATCTGCACTCTGCACTCCCAATCTGCACTCTCAATCTGCACTCTCAATCTGCACTCTCAATCTGCACTCTCAAACTGCACTCTCAATCTGCACTCTCAATCTGCACTCTCAAACTGCACTCTCAATCTGCACTCTCAATCTGCACTCTCAATCTGCACTCTCAATCTGCACTCTGCGCTCTCAATCTGCACTCTCAATCTGCACTCTGCACTCTCAAACTGCACTCTGCACTCTGCACTCTCAAACTGCACTCTGCACTCTCAATCTGCACTCTGCACTCTGCACTCTCAATCTGCACTCTCAATCTGCACTCTGAACTCTCAATCTGCACTCTCAAACTGCACCCTCAAACTGCTCAAACTGCACTCTCAAACTGCACTCTCAAACTGCACCCTCAAACTGCACTCTCAAACTGCACTCTCAATCTGCACTCTCAAACTGCACTCTCAAACTGCACTCTCAATCTGCACTCTCAATCTGCACTCCCAATCTGCACTCCCAATCTGCACTCTCAAACTGCACTCTGCACTCTCAATCTGCACTCTGCACTCTCAAACTGCACTCTGCACTCTCAATCTGCACTCTGCACTCTCAATCTGCACTCTGCACTCTCAATCTGCACTCTGCACTCTCAAACTGCACTCTGCACTCTCAATCTGCACTCTCAATCTGCACTCTGCACTCTCAAACTGCACTCTCAATCTGCACTCTCAATCTGCACTCTCAATCTGCACTCTCAATCTGCACTCTCAATCTGCACTCTGCACTCTCAATCTGCACTCTCAATCTGCACTCTGCACTCTCAATCTGCACTCTCAATCTGCACTCTGCACTCCCAATCTGGACTCTCAATCTGCACTCTCAATCTGCACTCTCAATCTGCACTCTCAAACTGCACTCTCAATCTGCACTCTCAATCTGCACTCTCAATCTGCACTCTCAATCTGCACTCTCAATCTGCACTCTGCACTCTCAATCTGCACTCTGCACTCTCAAACTGCACTCTGCACTCTGCTCTCTCAATCTGCACTCTGCACTCTGCACTCTCAATCTGCACTCTCAATCTGCACTCTGCACTCTTAATCTGCACTCTCAAACTGCACTCTCAAACTGCTCAAACTGCACTCTCAAACTGCACTCTCAAACTGCACTCTCAAACTGCACTCTCAATCTGCACTCTCAAACTGCACTCTCAAACTGCACTCTCAATCTGCACTCTCAATCTGCACTCCCAATCTGCACTCCCAATCTGCACTCTCAAACTGCACTCTGCACTCTCAATCTGCACTCTGCACTCTCAAACTGCACTCTGCACTCTCAAACTGCACTCTGCACTCTCAATCTGCACTCTGCACTCTCAAACTGCACTCTCAAACTGCACTCTGCACTCTTAATCTGCACTCTCAATCTGCAATCTGCACTCTCAATCTGCAATCTGCACTCTCAATCTGCACTCTGCACTCTCAATCTGCACTCTGCACTCTAAATCTGCACTCTGCACTCTCAATCTGCACTCTCAATCTGCACTCTGCACTCTCAATCTGCACTCTGCACTCTCAATCTGCACTCTGCATTCTCAATCTGCACTCTGCACTCTGCACTCTGCACTCTCAATCTGCACTCTCAATCTGCACTCTCAATCTGCACTCTGCACTCTCAAACTGCACTCTCAATCTGCACTCTCAATCTGCACTCTCAATCTGCACTCTGCACTCTCAATCTGCACTCTCGATCTGCACTCTGCACTCTCAATCTGCACTCTCAATCTGCACTCTGCACTCTCAATCTGCACTCTCAATCTGCACTCTCAATCTGCACTCTCAATCTGCACTCTCAAACTGCACTCTCAATCTGCACTCTCAATCTGCACTCTCAAACTGCACTCTCAATCTGCACTCTCAATCTGCACTCTCAATCTGCACTCTGCACTCTCAAACTGGACTCTGCACTCTCAAACTGCACTCTGCACTCTCAATCTGCACTCTGCACTCTGCACTCTTAATCTGCACTCTCAATCTGCACTCTCAATCTGCACTCTGCACTCTCAATCTGCACTCTCAAACTGCACTATCACACTGCTCAAACTGCACTCTCAAACTGCACTCTCAAACTGCACTCTCAAACTGCACTCTCAATCTGCACTCTCAAACTGCACTCTCAAACTGCACTCTCAATCTGCACACTCAATCTGCACTCTCAATCTGCACTCTCAATCTGCACTCTGCACTCTCAATCTGCACTCTGCACTCTCAAACTGCACTCTGCACTCTCAAACTGCACTCTGCACTCTCAATCTGCACTCTGCACTCTCAAACTGCACTCTCAAACTGCACTCTGCACTCTTAATCTGCACTCTCAATCTGCAATATGCACACTCAATCTGCAATCTGCACTCTCAATCTGCACTCTGCACTCTCAATCTGCACTCTCAATCTGCACTCTGCACTCTAAATCTGCACTCTGCACTCTCAATCTGCACTCTCAATCTGCACTCTGCACTCTCAATCTGCACTCTGCACTCTCAATCTGCACTCTGCACTCTCAATCTGCACTCTGCATTCTCAATCTGCACTCTGCACTCTCAATCTGCACTCTGCACTCTCAAACTGCACTCTGCACTCTCAAACTGCACACTGCACTCTCAAACTGCACTCTGCACTCTCAATCTGCACTCTGCACTCTCAATCTGCACTCTGCACCCTGCACTCTCAAACTGCACTCTGCACTCTCAATCTGCACTCTGCACTCTGCACTCTGCACTCTGCATCTGCACTCTCAATCTGCACTCTGCACTCTAAATCTGCACTCTGCACTCTCAATCTGCACTCTGCACTCTCAATATGCACTCTGCACTCTCAATCTGCACTCTCAATCTGCACTCTGCACTCTCAATCTGCACTCTCAATCTGCACTCTGCACTCTCAATCTGCACTCTGCACTCTCAATCTGCACTCTCAATCTGCTCTCTGCACTCTACACTCTGCACTCTCAATCTGCACTCTGCACTCTCAAACTGCACTCTCAATCTGCACTCTCAATCTGCACTCTCAAACTGCACTCTCAATCTGCACTCTCAATCTGCACTCTCAATCTGCACTCTCAATCTGCACTCTGCACTCTCAGTCTGCACTCTCAATCTGCACTCTGCACTCTCAAACTGCACTCTGCACTCTCAAACTGCACTCTGCACTCTCAATCTGCACTCTGCACTCTGCACTCTCAATCTGCACTCTCAATCTGCACTCTGCACTCTCAATCTGCACTCTCAAACTGCACTCTCAAACTGCTCAAACTGCACTCTCAAACTGCACTCTCAAACTGCACTCTCAAACTGCACTCTCAATCTGCACTCTCAAACTGCACTCTCAAACTGCACTCTCAATCTGCACTCTCAATCTGCACTCTCAATCTGCACTCTCAAACTGCACTCTGCACTCTCAATCTGCACTCTGCACTCTCAAACTGCACTCTGCACTCTCAAACTGCACTCTGCACTCTCAATCTGCACTCTGCACTCTCAAACTGCACTCTCAAACTGCACTCTGCACTCTTAATCTGCACTCTCAATCTGCAATATGCACTCTCAATCTGCAATCTGCACTCTCAATCTGCACTCTGCACTCTCAATCTGCACTCTGCACTCTCAATCTGCACTCTGCACTCTAAATCTGCACTCTGCACTCTCAATCTGCACTCTCAATCTGCACTCTGCACTCTCAATCTGCACTCTGCACTCTCAATCTGCACTCTGCATTCTCAATCTGCACTTTGCACTCTGCACTCTCAATCTGCACTCTGACACAGCACTCTGAAACTGCACTCTCAATCTGCACTCTCAAACTGCACTCTCAATCTGCACTCTCAAACTGCACTCTGCACTCTCAATCTGCACTCTGCACTCTCAAACTGCACTCTGCACTCTCAATCTGCACTCTGCACTCTCAATCTGCACTCTCAAACTGCACTCTCAAACTGCACTCTGCACTCTCAATCTGCACTCTCAATCTGCAATCTGCACTCTCAATCTGCACTCTGCACTCTCAATCTGCACTCTGCACTCTCAATCTGCACTCTGCACTCTCAAACTGCACTCTGCACTCTCAATCTGCACTCTGCACTCTCAATCTGCACTCTCAATCTGCACTCTGCACTCTCAAACTGCACTCTGCACTCTGCACTCTCAATCTGCACTCTCAATCTGCACTCTCAATCTGCACTCTGCACTCTCAAACTGCACTCTCAATCTGCACTCTCAATCTGCACTCTGCACTCCCTATGCACTCTGCACTCCCTATGCACTCTGCACTCCCTATGCACTCTGCACTTCCTATGCACTCTGCACTCCCTATGCACTCCGTATGCACTCTGCACTCCCTATGCACTCTGCACTCTGCACTTCCTATGCACTCTGCACTCCCTATGTACTCTGCACTCCCTATGCACTCTGCACTCCCTATGCATTCTGCACTCCCTATGCACTCTGAACTCCCTATGCACTCCCTATGCACTCCCTATGCACTCCCTATGCACTCTGCACTTCCTATGCACTCTGCACTGCCTATGCACTCTGCACTCCCTATGCACTCTGCACTCCCTATGCACTCTGCACTCCCTATGCACTCCCTATGCACTCTGCACTCCCTATGCACTCTGCACTCCCTATGCACTCTGCACTCCCTATGCACTCCCTATGCACTCTGCACTCCCTATGCACTCTGCACTCCCTATGCACTCTGCACTCCCTATGCACTCTGCACTCCCTATGCACTCTGCACTCCCTATGCACTCCCTATGCACTCTGCACTCCCTATGCACTCTGCACTCTGCACTTCCTATGCACTCTGCACTCCCTATGTACTCTGTACTCCCTATGTACTCTGCACTCCCTATGCACTCTGCACTCCCTATGCACTCTGCACTCCCTATGCACTCTGCACTCTCAATCTTCACTCTCAAACTGCACTCTCAAACTGCACTCTCAATCTGCACTCTCAATCTGCACTCTCAAACTGCACTCTCAAACTGCACTCTCAAACTGCACTCTGAAACTGCACTCTCAATCTGCACTCTCAATCTGCACTCTCAATGTTCACTCTGATTCTGCACTCTCAATCTGCACTCTCAATCTGCACTCTCAAACTGCACTCTCAATCTGCACTCTCAAACTGCACACTCAATCTGCACTCTCAAACTGCACTCTCAAACTGCACTCTCAATCTGCACTCTCAAACTGCACTCTGAAACAGCACTCTGAAACAGCACTCTCAATCTGCACTCTTAAACTGCACTCTCAATCTGCACTCTCAAACTGCACTCTGCACTCTCAATCTGCACTCTGCACTCTCAAACTGCACTCTCAAACTACACTCTGCACTCTCAATCTGCACTCTCAATCTGCAATCAATCTGCACTCTCAATCTGCACTCTGCACTCTCAATCTGCACTCTGCACTCTCAATCTGCACTCTGCACTCTCAATCTGCACTCTGCACTCTTAAACTGCACTCTGCACTCTCAAACTGCACTCTGCACTCTGCACTCTCAATCTGCACTCTCAATCTGCACTCTCAATCTGCACTCTGCACTCTCAAACTGCACTCTCAATCTGCACTCTCAATCTGCACTCTCAATCTGCACTCTCAATCTGCACTCTCAATCTGCACTCTGCACTCTCAATCTGCACTCTCAATCTGCACTCTGCACACTCAATCTGCACTCTCAATCTGCACTCTCAATCTGCACTCTCAATCTGCACTCTGCACTCTCAATCTGCACTCTCAAACTGCACTCTCATACTGCACTCTCAAACTGCACTGTCAAACTGCACTCTCAAACTGCACTCTCAATCTGCACTCTCAATCTGCACTCTCAAACTGCACTCTGCACTATCAAACTGCACTCTGCACTCTCAATCTGCACTCTGCACTCTCAAACTGCACTCTGCACTCTTAATCTGCACTCTCAATCTGCAATCTGCACTCTCAATCTGCAATCTGCACTCTCATTCTGCACTCTGCACTCTCAATCTGCACTCTGCACTCTCAATCTGCACTCTGCACTCTCAATCTGCACTCTGACACAGCACTCTGAAACTGCACTCTCAATCTGCACTCTCAATCTGCACTCTCAAACTGCACTCTCAATCTGCACTCTCAAACTGCACTCTGCACTCTCAATCTGCACTCTGCACTCTCAAACTGCACTCTGCACTCTCAATCTGCACTCTGCACTCTCAATCTGCACTCTGCACTCTCAAACTGCACTCTCAAACTGCACTCTGCACTCTCAATCTGCACTCTCAATCTGCAATCTGCACTCTCAATCTGCACTCTGCACTCTCAATCTGCACTCTGCACTCTCAAACTGCACTCTGCACTCTCAATCTGCACTCTGCACTCTCAAACTGCACTCTGCACTCTCAATCTGCACTCTGCACTCTCAATCTGCACTCTGCACTCTCAATCTGCACTCTCAAACTGCACTCTGCACTCTCAAACTGCACTCTGCACTCTCAATCTGCACTCTCAATCTGCACTCTCAATCTGCACTCTGCACTCTCAAACTGCACTCTCAATCTGCACTCTCAATCTGCACTCTCAATCTGCACTCTCAATCTGCACTCTGCACTCTCAATCTGCACTCTCAATCTGCACTCTGCACTCTCAATCTGCACTCTCAATCTGCACTCTGCCCTCTCAATCTGCACTCTCAATCTGCACTCTCAATCTGCACTCTCAATCTGCACTCTCAAACTGCACTCTGCACTCTGCACTCTCAATCTGCACTCTCAATCTGCACTCTGCACTCTCAATCTGCACTCTCAAACTGCACTCTCAAACTGCACAAACTGCACTCTCAAACTGCACTCTCAAACTGCACTCTCAAACTGCACTCTCAATCTGCACTCTCAAACTGCACTCTCAAACTGCACTCTCAATCTGCACTCTCAATCTGCACTCCCAATCTGCACTCTCAAACTGCACTCTGCACTCTCAATCTGCACTCTGCACTCTCAAACTGCACTCTGCACTCTCAATCTGCACTCTGCACTCTCAAACTGCACTCTCAAACTGCACTCTGCACTCTTAATCTGCACTCTCAATCTGCAATATGCACTCTCAATCTGCAATCTGCACTCTCAATCTGCACTCTGCACTCTCAATCTGCACTCTGCACTCTAAATCTGCACTCTGCACTCTCAATCTGAACTCTCAATCTGCACTCTGCACTCTCAATCTGCACTCTGCACTCTCAATCTGCACTCTGCACTCTCAATCTGCACTCTGCATTCTCAATCTGCACTTTGCACTCTGCACTCTCAATCTGCACTCTGACACAGCACTCTGAAACTGCACTCTCAATCTGCACTCTCAAACTGCACTCTCAATCTGCACTCTCAAACTGCACTCTGCACTCTCAATCTGCACTCTGCACTCTGCACTCTCAATCTGCACTCTGCACTCTCAATCTGCACTCTGCACTCTCAAACTGCACTCTCAAACTGCACTCTGCACTCTCAATCTGCACTCTCAATCTGCAATCTGCACTCTCAATCTGCACTCTGCACTCTCAATCTGCACTCTGCACTCTCAAACTGCACTCTGCACTCTCAATCTGCACTCTGCACTCTCAATCTGCACTCTGCACTCTCAATCTGCACTCTGCACTCTCAAACTGCACTCTGCACTCTCAAACTGCACTCTGCACTCTGCACTCTCAATCTGCACTCTCAATCTGCACTCTGCACTCTCAAACTGCACTCTCAATCTGCACACTCAATCTGCACTCTCAATCTGCACTCTCAATCTGCACTCTCAATCTGCACTCTGCACTCTCAATCTACACTCTGCACTCTCAATCTGCACTCTCAATCTGCACTCTGCACTCTCAATCTGCACTCTCAATCTGCACTCTCAATCTGCACTCTCAAACTGCACTCTCAATCTGCACTCTCAATCTGCACTCTCAAACTGCACTCTCAATCTGCACTCTCAATCTGCACTCTCAATCTGCACTCTGCACTCTCAATCTGCACTCTCAATCTGCACTCTGCACTCTCAAACTGCACTCTGCACTCTCAAACTGCACTCTGCACTCTCAATCTGCACTCTGCACTCTCAATCTGCACTCTCATTCTGCACTCTGCACTCTCAATCTGCACTCTCAAACTGCACTCTCAAACTGCTCAAACTGCACTCTCAAACTGCACTCTCAAACTGCACTCTCAATCTGCACTCTCAAACTGCACTCTCAATCTGCACTCTCAATCTGCACTCCCAATCTGCACTCCCAATCTGCACTCTCAAACTGCACTCTGCACTCTCAATCTGCACTCTGCACTCTCAAACTGCACTCTGCACTCTCAAACTGCACTCTGCACTCTCAATCTGCACTCTGCACTCTCAAACTGCACTCTCAAACTGCACTCTGCACTCTTAATCTGCACTCTCAATCTGCAATCTGCACTCTCAATCTGCACTCTGCACTCTCAATCTGCACTCTGCACTCTCAATCTGCACTCTGCACTCTCAATCTGCACTCTCAATCTGCACTCTGCACTCTCAATCTGCACTCTCAATCTGCACTCTGCATTCTCAATCTGCACTCTGCACTCTGCACTCTCAATCTGCACTCTGCACTCTCAATCTGCACTCTGCACTCTCAAACTGCACTCTGCACTCTCAAACTGCACTCTGCACTCTCAAACTGCACTCTGCACTCTCAATCTGCACTCTGCACTCTCAATCTGCACTCTGCACCCTGCACTCTCATACTGCACTCTGCACTCTCAATCTGCACTCTGCACTCTGCACTCTGCATCTGCACTCTCAATCTGCACTCTGCACTCTAAATCTGCACTCTGCACTCTCAATCTGCACTCTGCACTCTCAAACTGCACTCTGCACTCTCAATCTGCACTCTGCACTCTCAAACTGCACTCTGCACTCTCAAACTGCACTCTGCACTCTGCACTCTCAATCTGCACTCTCAATCTGCACTCTGCACTCTCAATCTGCACTCTCAATCTGCACTCTGCACTCTCAATCTGCACTCTCAATCTGCACTCTGCACTCTCAATCTGCACTCTGCACTCTCAATCTGCACTCTCAATCTGCACTCTGCACTCTCAATCTGCACTCTCAAACTGCACTCTCAAACTGTTCAAACTGCACTCTCAAACTGCACTCTCAAACTGCACTCTCAAACTGCACTCCCAAACTGCACTCTCAATCTGCACTCTCAAACTGCACTCTCAAACTGCACTCTCAATCTGCACTCTCAATCTGCACTCTCAATCTGCACTCTGCACTCTCAATCTGCACTCTCAATCTGCACTCTGCACTCTCAAACTGCACTCTCAAACTGCACTCTGCACTCTTAATCTGCACTCTCAATCTGCAATATGCACTCTCAATCTGCTATCTGCACTCTCAATCTGCACTCTGCACTCTCAATCTGCACTCTGCACTCTAAATCTGCACTCTGCACTCTCAATCTGCACTCTCAATCTGCACTCTGCACTCTCAATCTGCACTCTGCACTCTCAATCTGCACTCTGCATTCTCAATCTGCACTCTGCACTCTGCACTCTGCACTCTCAATCTGCACTCTACACTCTCAAACTGCACTCTGCACTCTCAAACTGCACACTGCACTCTCAAACTGCACTCTGCACTCTCAATCTGCACTCTGCACTCTCAATCTGCACTCTGCACCCTGCACTCTCAAACTGCACTCTGCACTCTCAATCTGCACTCTGCACTCTGCACTCTGCATTCTGCATCTGCACTCTCAATCTGCACTCTGCACTCTAAATCTGCACTCTGCACTCTCAATCTGCACTCTGCACTCTCAATATGCACCCTGCACTCTCAATCTGCACTCTCAATATGCACTCTCAATCTGCACTCTGCACTCTCAATCTGCACTCTCAATCTGCACGCTGCACTCTCAATCTGCACTCTCAATCTGCTCTCTGCACTCTGCACTCTCAATCTGCACTATGCACTCTCAAACTGCACTCTCAATCTGCACTCTCAATCTGCACTCTCAATCTGCACTCTCAAACTGCACTCTCAAACTGCTCAAACTGCACTCTCAAACTGCACTCTCAAACTGCACTCTCAAACTGCACTCTCAATCTGCACTCTCAAACTGCACTCTCAAACTGCACTCTCAATCTGCACTCTCAATCTGCACTCTCAAACTGCACTCTGCACTCTCAATCTGCACTCTGCACTCTCAAACTGCACTCTGCACTCTCAAACTGCACTCTGCACTCTCAATCTGCACTCTGCACTCTCAAACTGCACTCTCAAACTACACTCTGCACTCTCAATCTGCACTCTCAATCTGCAATCAATCTGCACTCTCAATCTGCACTCTGCACTCTCAATCTGCACTCTGCACTCTCAATCTGCACTCTGCACTCTCAATCTGCACTCTGCACTCTTAAACTGCACTCTGCACTCTCAAACTGCACTCTGCACTCTGCACTCTCAATCTGCACTCTCAATCTGCACTCTCAATCTGCACTCTGCACTCTCAAACTGCACTCTCAATCTGCACTCTCAATCTGCACTCTCAATCTGCACTCTCAATCTGCACTCTGCACTCTCAATCTGCACTCTCAATCTGCACTCTGCACACTCAATCTGCACTCTCAATCTGCACTCTCAATCTGCACTCTCAATCTGCACTCTGCACTCTCAATCTGCACTCTCAAACTGCACTCTCATACTGCACTCTCAAACTGCACTGTCAAACTGCACTCTCAAACTGCACTCTCAATCTGCACTCTCAATCTGCACTCTCAATCTGCACTCTCAATCTGCACTCTCAAACTGCACTCTGCACTATCAAACTGCACTCTGCACTCTCAATCTGCACTCTGCACTCTCAAACTGCACTCTGCACTCTTAATCTGCACTCTCAATCTGCAATCTGCACTCTCAATCTGCAATCTGCACTCTCATTCTGCACTCTGCACTCTCAATCTGCACTCTGCACTCTCAATCTGCACTCTGCACTCTCAATCTGCACTCTGACACAGCACTCTGAAACTGCACTCTCAATCTGCACTCTCAATCTGCACTCTCAAACTGCACTCTCAATCTGCACTCTCAAACTGCACTCTGCACTCTCAATCTGCACTCTGCACTCTCAAACTGCACTCTGCACTCTCAATCTGCACTCTGCACTCTCAATCTGCACTCTGCACTCTCAAACTGCACTCTCAAACTGCACTCTGCACTCTCAATCTGCACTCTCAATCTGCAATCTGCACTCTCAATCTGCACTCTGCACTCTCAATCTGCACTCTGCACTCTCAAACTGCACTCTGCACTCTCAATCTGCACTCTGCACTCTCAAACTGCACTCTGCACTCTCAATCTGCACTCTGCACTCTCAATCTGCACTCTGCACTCTCAATCTGCACTCTCAAACTGCACTCTGCACTCTCAAACTGCACTCTGCACTCTCAATCTGCACTCTCAATCTGCACTCTCAATCTGCACTCTGCACTCTCAAACTGCACTCTCAATCTGCACTCTCAATCTGCACTCTCAATCTGCACTCTCAATCTGCACTCTGCACTCTCAATCTGCACTCTCAATCTGCACTCTGCACTCTCAATCTGCACTCTCAATCTGCACTCTGCCCTCTCAATCTGCACTCTCAATCTGCACTCTGCACTCTCAATCTGCACTCTCAATCTGCACTCTCAATCTGCACTCTCAATCTGCACTCTCAAACTGCACTCTGCACTCTGCACTCTCAATCTGCACTCTCAATCTGCACTCTGCACTCTCAATCTGCACTCTCAAACTGCACTCTCAAACTGCACAAACTGCACTCTCAAACTGCACTCTCAAACTGCACTCTCAAACTGCACTCTCAATCTGCACTCTCAAACTGCACTCTCAAACTGCACTCTCAATCTGCACCCTCAATCTGCACTCCCAATCTGCACTCTCAAACTGCACTCTGCACTCTCAATCTGCACTCTGCACTCTCAAACTGCACTCTGCACTCTCAAACTGCACTCTGCACTCTCAATCTGCACTCTGCACTCTCAAACTGCACTCTCAAACTGCACTCTGCACTCTTAATCTGCACTCTCAATCTGCAATATGCACTCTCAATCTGCAATCTGCACTCTCAATCTGCACTCTGCACTCTCAATCTGCACTCTGCACTCTAAATCTGCACTCTGCACTCTCAATCTGAACTCTCAATCTGCACTCTGCACTCTCAATCTGCACTCTGCACTCTCAATCTGCACTCTGCACTCTCAATCTGCACTCTGCATTCTCAATCTGCACTTTGCACTCTGCACTCTCAATCTGCACTCTGACACAGCACTCTGAAACTGCACTCTCAATCTGCACTCTCAAACTGCACTCTCAATCTGCACTCTCAAACTGCACTCTGCACTCTCAATCTGCACTCTGCACTCTGCACTCTCAATCTGCACTCTGCACTCTCAATCTGCACTCTGCACTCTCAAACTGCACTCTCAAACTGCACTCTGCACTCTCAATCTGCACTCTCAATCTGCAATCTGCACTCTCAATCTGCACTCTGCACTCTCAATCTGCACTCTGCACTCTCAAACTGCACTCTGCACTCTCAATCTGCACTCTGCACTCTCAATCTGCACTCTGCACTCTCAAACTGCACTCTGCACTCTCAAACTGCACTCTGCACTCTGCACTCTCAATCTGCACTCTCAATCTGCACTCTGCACTCTCAAACTGCACTCTCAATCTGCACACTCAATCTGCACTCTCAATCTGCACTCTCAATCTGCACTCTCAATCTGCACTCTGCACTCTCAATCTGCACTCTGCACTCTCAATCTGCACTCTCAATCTGCACTTTGCACTCTCAATCTGCACTCTCAATCTGCACTCTCAATCTGCACTCTCAAACTGCACTCTCAATCTGCACTCTCAATCTGCACTCTCAAACTGCACTCTCAATCTGCACTCTCAATCTGCACTCTCAATCTGCACTCTGCACTCTCAATCTGCACTCTCAATCTGCACTCTGCACTCTCAAACTGCACTCTGCACTCTCAAACTGCACTCTGCACTCTCAATCTGCACTCTGCACTCTCAATCTGCACTCTCATTCTGCACTCTGCACTCTCAATCTGCACTCTCAAACTGCACTCTCAAACTGCTCAAACTGCACTCTCAAACTGCACTCTCAAACTGCACTCTCAATCTGCACTCTCGAACTGCACTCTCAATCTGCACTCTCAATCTGCACTCCCAATCTGCACTCCCAATCTGCACTCTCAAACTGCACTCTGCACTCTCAATCTGCACTCTGCACTCTCAAACTGCACTCTGCACTCTCAAACTGCACTCTGCACTCTCAATCTGCACTCTGCACTCTCAAACTGCACTCTCAAACTGCACTCTGCACTCTTAATCTGCACTCTCAATCTGCAATCTGCACTCTCAATCTGCACTCTGCACTCTCAATCTGCACTCTGCACTCTCAATCTGCACTCTGCACTCTCAATCTGCACTCTCAATCTGCACTCTGCACTCTCAATCTGCACTCTGCACTCTCAATCTGCACTCTGCATTCTCAATCTGCACTCTGCACTCTGCACTCTCAATCTGCACTCTGCACTCTCAATCTGCACTCTGCACTCTCAAACTGCACTCTGCACTCTCAAACTGCACTCTGCACTCTCAAACTGCACTCTGCACTCTCAATCTGCACTCTGCACTCTCAATCTGCACTCTGCACCCTGCACTCTCATACTGCACTCTGCACTCTCAATCTGCACTCTGCACTCTGCACTCTGCATCTGCACTCTCAATCTGCACTCTGCACTCTAAATCTGCACTCTGCACTCTCAATCTGCACTCTGCACTCTCAAACTGCACTCTGCACTCTCAATCTGCACTCTGCACTCTCAAACTGCACTCTGCACTCTCAAACTGCACTCTGCACTCTGCACTCTCAATCTGCACTCTCAATCTGCACTCTGCACTCTCAATCTGCACTCTCAATCTGCACTCTGCACTCTCAATCTGCACTCTCAATCTGCACTCTGCACTCTCAATCTGCACTCTGCACTCTCAATCTGCACTCTCAATCTGCACTCTGCACTCTCAATCTGCACTCTCAAACTGCACTCTCAAACTGTTCAAACTGCACTCTCAAACTGCACTCTCAAACTGCACTCTCAAACTGCACTCCCAAACTGCACTCTCAATCTGCACTCTCAAACTGCACTCTCAAACTGCACTCTCAATCTGCACTCTCAATCTGCACTCTCAATCTGCACTCTGCACTCTCAATCTGCACTCTCAATCTGCACTCTGCACTCTCAAACTGCACTCTCAAACTGCACTCTGCACTCTTAATCTGCACTCTCAATCTGCAATATGCACTCTCAATCTGCTATCTGCACTCTCAATCTGCACTCTGCACTCTCAATCTGCACTCTGCACTCTAAATCTGCACTCTGCACTCTCAATCTGCACTCTCAATCTGCACTCTGCACTCTCAATCTGCACTCTGCACTCTCAATCTGCACTCTGCATTCTCAATCTGCACTCTGCACTCTGCACTCTGCACTCTCAATCTGCACTCTACACTCTCAAACTGCACTCTGCACTCTCAAACTGCACACTGCACTCTCAAACTGCACTCTGCACTCTCAATCTGCACTCTGCACTCTCAATCTGCACTCTGCACCCTGCACTCTCAAACTGCACTCTGCACTCTCAATCTGCACTCTGCACTCTGCACTCTGCATTCTGCATCTGCACTCTCAATCTGCACTCTGCACTCTAAATCTGCACTCTGCACTCTCAATCTGCACTCTGCACTCTCAATATGCACCCTGCACTCTCAATCTGCACTCTCAATATGCACTCTCAATCTGCACTCTGCACTCTCAATCTGCACTCTCAATCTGCACGCTGCACTCTCAATCTGCACTCTCAATCTGCTCTCTGCACTCTGCACTCTCAATCTGCACTATGCACTCTCAAACTGCACTCTCAATCTGCACTCTCAATCTGCACTCTCAATCTGCACTCTCAAACTGCACTCTCAAACTGCTCAAACTGCACTCTCAAACTGCACTCTCAAACTGCACTCTCAAACTGCACTCTCAATCTGCACTCTCAAACTGCACTCTCAAACTGCACTCTCAATCTGCACTCTCAATCTGCACTCTCAAACTGCACTCTGCACTCTCAATCTACACTCTGCACTCTCAAACTGCACTCTGCACTCTCAAACTGCACTCTGCACTCTCAATCTGCACTCTGCACTCTCAAACTGCACTCTCAAACTGCACTCTGCACTCTTAATCTGCACTCTCAATCTGCAATATGCACTCTCAATCTGCAATCTGCACTCTCAATCTGCACTCTGCACTCTCAATCTGCACTCTGCACTCTCAATCTGCACTCTGCACTCTCAATCTGCACTCTGCACTCTCACTCTGCACTCTCAATCTGCACTCTGCATTCTCAATCTGCACTTTGCACTCTGCACTCTCAATCTGCACTCTGACACAGCACTCTGAAACTGCACTCTCAATCTGCACTCTCAAACTGCACTCTCAATCTGCACTCTCAAACTGCACTCTGCACTCTCAATCTGCACTCTGCACTCTCAAACTGCACTCTGCACTCTCAATCTGCACTCTGCACTCTCAATCTGCACTCTCAAACTGCACTCTCAAACTGCACTCTGCACTCTCAATCTGCACTCTCAATCTGCAATCTGCACTCTCAATCTGCACTCTGCACTCTCAATCTGCACTCTGCACTCTCAATCTGCACTCTGCACTCTCAAACTGCACTCTGCACTCTCAATCTGCACTCTGCACTCTCAATCTGCACTCTGCACTCTCAATCTGCACTCTGCACTCTCAAACTGCACTCTGCACTCTGCACTCTCAATCTGCACTCTCAATCTGCACTCTCAATCTGCACTCTGCACTCTCAAACTGCACTCTCAATCTGCACTCTCAATCTGCACTCTGCACTCCCTATGCACTCTGCACTCCCTATGCACTCTGCACTCCCTATGCACTCTGCACTTCCTATGCACTCTGCACTCCCTATGCACTCCGTATGCACTCTGCACTCCCTATGCACTCTGCACTCTGCACTTCCTATGCACTCTGCACTCCCTATGTACTCTGCACTCCCTATGCACTCTGCACTCCCTATGCACTCTGCACTCCCTATGCACTCTGAACTCCCTATGCACTCCCTATGCACTCCCTATGCACTCCCTATGCACTCTGCACTTCCTATGCACTCTGCACTGCCTATGCACTCTGCACTCCCTATGCACTCTGCACTCCCTATGCACTCTGCACTCCCTATGCACTCTGCACTCCCTATGCACTCCCTATGCACTCTGCACTCCCTATGCACTCTGCACTCCCTATGCACTCTGCACTCCCTATGCACTCCCTATGCACTCTGCACTCCCTATGCACTCTGCACTCCCTATGCACTCTGCACTCCCTATGCACTCTGCACTCCCTATGCACTCTGCACTCCCTATGCACTCCCTATGCACTCTGCACTCCCTATGCACTCTGCACTCTGCACTTCCTATGCACTCTGCACTCCCTATGTACTCTGTACTCCCTATGTACTCTGCACTCCCTATGCACTCTGCACTCCCTATGCACTGTGCACTCCCTATGCACTCTGCACTCTCAATCTTCACTCTCAAACTGCACTCTCAAACTGCACTCTCAATCTGCACTCTCAATCTGCACTCTCAAACTGCACTCTCAAACTGCACTCTCAAACTGCACTCTGAAACTGCACTCTCAATCTGCACTCTCAATCTGCACTCTCAATGTTTACTCTGATTCTGCACTCTCAATCTGCACTCTCAATCTGCACTCTCAAACTGCACTCTCAATCTGCACTCTCAAACTGCACACTCAATCTGCACTCTCAAACTGCACTCTCAAACTGCACTCTCAATCTGCACTCTCAAACTGCACTCTGAAACAGCACTCTGAAACAGCACTCTCAATCTGCACTCTTAAACTGCACTCTCAATCTGCACTCTCAAACTGCACTCTGCACTCTCAATC
Organism: Lissotriton helveticus; assembly: GCF_964261635.1. Lineage (NCBI taxonomy): Eukaryota > Metazoa > Chordata > Amphibia > Caudata > Salamandridae > Lissotriton > Lissotriton helveticus. The sequence goes on along the minus strand of NC_136071.1, from coordinate 549,084,727 downwards.
TGCACTCTGCACTCTCAAACTGCACTCTCAAACTGCACTCTGCACTCTCAATCTGCACTCTCAATCTGCAATCAATCTGCACTCTCAATCTGCACTCTGCACTCTCAATCTGCACTCTGCACTCTCAATCTGCACTCTGCACTCTCAATCTGCACTCTGCACTCTTAAACTGCACTCTGCACTCTCAAACTGCACTCTGCACTCTGCACTCTCAATCTGCACTCTCAATCTGCACTCTCAATCTGCACTCTGCACTCTCAAACTGCACTCTCAATCTGCACTCTCAATCTGCACTCTCAATCTGCACTCTCAATCTGCACTCTCAATCTGCACTCTGCACTCTCAATCTGCACTCTCAATCTGCACTCTGCACTCTCAATCTGCACTCTCAATCTGCACTCTCAATCTGCACTCTCAATCTGCACTCTGCACTCTCAATCTGCACTCTCAAACTGCACTCTCATACTGCACTCTCAAACTGCACTGTCAAACTGCACTCTCAAACTGCACTCTCAATCTGCACTCTCAATCTGCACTCTCAATCTGCACTCTCAATCTGCACTCTCAAACTGCACTCTGCACTATCAAACTGCACTCTGCACTCTCAATCTGCACTCTGCACTCTCAAACTGCACTCTCAAACTGCACTCTGCACTCTTATTCTGCACTCTCAATCTGCAATCTGCACTCTCAATCTGCAATCTGCACTCTCATTCTGCACTCTGCACTCTCAATCTGCACTCTGCACTCTCAATCTGCACTCTGCACTCTCAATCTGCACTCTGACACAGCACTCTGAAACTGCACTCTCAATCTGCACTCTCAATCTGCACTCTCAAACTGCACTCTCAATCTGCACTCTCAAACTGCACTCTGCACTCTCAATCTGCACTCTGCACTCTCAAACTGCACTCTGCACTCTCAATCTGCACTCTGCACTCTCAATCTGCACTCTGCACTCTCAAACTGCACTCTCAAACTGCACTCTGCACTCTCAATCTGCACTCTCAATCTGCAATCTGCACTCTCAATCTGCACTCTGCACTCTCAATCTGCACTCTGCACTCTCAAACTGCACTCTGCACTCTCAATCTGCACTCTGCACTCTCAAACTGCACTCTGCACTCTCAATCTGCACTCTGCACTCTCAATCTGCACTCTGCACTCTCAATCTGCACTCTCAAACTGCACTCTGCACTCTCAAACTGCACTCTGCACTCTCAATCTGCACTCTCAATCTGCACTCTCAATCTGCACTCTGCATTCTCAAACTGCACACTCAATCTGCACTCTCAATCTGCACTCTGCACTCTCAATCTGCACTCTCAATCTGCACTCTGCACTCTCAATCTGCACTCTCAATCTGCACTCTGCCCTCTCAATCTGCACTCTCAATCTGCACTCTGCACTCTCAATCTGCACTCTCAATCTGCACTCTCAATCTGCACTCTCAAACTGCACTCTGCACTCTGCACTCTCAATCTGCACTCTCAATCTGCACTCTGCACTCTCAATCTGCACTCTCAAACTGCACTCTCAAACTGCACAAACTGCACTCTCAAACTGCACTCTCAAACTGCACTCTCAAACTGCACTCTCAAACTGCACTCTCAATCTGCACTCTCAAACTGCACTCTCAAACTGCACTCTCAATCTGCACTCTCAATCTGCACTCCCAATCTGCACTCTCAAACTGCACTCTGCACTCTCAATCTGCACTCTGCACTCTCAAACTGCACTCTGCACTCTCAAACTGCACTCTGCACTCTCAATCTGCACTCTGCACTCTCAAACTGCACTCTCAAACTGCACTCTGCACTCTTAATCTGCACTCTCAATCTGCAATATGCACTCTCAATCTGCAATCTGCACTCTCAATCTGCACTCTGCACTCTCAATCTGCACTCTGCACTCTAAATCTGCACTCTGCACTCTCAATCTGAACTCTCAATCTGCACTCTGCACTCTCAATCTGCACTCTGCACTCTCAATCTGCACTCTGCACTCTCAATCTGCACTCTGCATTCTCAATCTGCACTTTGCACTCTGCACTCTCAATCTGCACTCTGACACAGCACTCTGAAACTGCACTCTCAATCTGCACTCTCAAACTGCACTCTCAATCTGCACTCTCAAACTGCACTCTGCACTCTCAATCTGCACTCTGCACTCTGCACTCTCAATCTGCACTCTGCACTCTCAATCTGCACTCTGCACTCTCAAACTGCACTCTCAATCTGCACTCTCAATCTGCACTCTGCACTCTCAAACTGCACTCTGCACTCTCAAACTGCACTCTGCACTCTGCACTCTCAATCTGCACTCTCAATCTGCACTCTGCACTCTCAAACTGCACTCTCAATCTGCACACTCAATCTGCACTCTCAATCTGCACTCTCAATCTGCACTCTCAATCTGCACTCTGCACTCTCAATCTGCACTCTGCACTCTCAATCTGCACTCTCAATCTGCACTCTGCACTCTCAATCTGCACTCTCAATCTGCACTCTCAATCTGCACTCTCAAACTGCACTCTCAATCTGCACTCTCAATCTGCACTCTCAAACTGCACTCTCAATCTGCACTCTCAATCTGCACTCTCAATCTGCACTCTGCACTCTCAATCTGCACTCTCAATCTGCACTCTGCACTCTCAAACTGCACTCTGCACTCTCAAACTGCACTCTGCACTCTCAATCTGCACTCTGCACTCTGCCCTCTCAATCTGCACTCTCATTCTGCACTCTGCACTCTCAATCTGCACTCTCAAACTGCACTCTCAAACTGCTCAAACTGCACTCTCAAACTGCACTCTCAAACTGCACTCTCAATCTGCACTCTCAAACTGCACTCTCAATCTGCACTCTCAATCTGCACTCCCAATCTGCACTCCCAATCTGCACTCTCAAACTGCACTCTGCACTCTCAATCTGCACTCTGCACTCTCAAACTGCACTCTGCACTCTCAAACTGCACTCTGCACTCTCAATCTGCACTCTGCACTCTCAAACTGCACTCTCAAACTGCACTCTGCACTCTTAATCTGCACTCTCAATCTGCAATCTGCACTCTCAATCTGCACTCTGCACTCTCAATCTGCACTCTGCACTCTCAATCTGCACTCTGCACTCTCAATCTGCACTCTCAATCTGCACTCTGCACTCTCAATCTGCACTCTGTACTCTCAATCTGCACTCTGCACTCTCAATCTGCACTCTGCATTCTCAATCTGCACTCTGCACTCTGCACTCTCAATCTGCACTCTGCACTCTCAATCTGCACTCTGCACTCTCAAACTGCACTCTGCACTCTCAAACTGCAGTCTGCACTCTCAAACTGCACTCTGCACTCTCAATCTGCACTCTGCACTCTCAATCTGCACTCTGCACCCTGCACTCTCATACTGCACTCTGCACTCTCAATCTGCACTCTGCACTCTGCACTCTGCATCTGCACTCTCAATCTGCACTCTGCACTCTAAATCTGCACTCTGCACTCTCAATCTGCACTCTGCACTCTCAAACTGCACTCTGCACTCTCAATCTGCACTCTGCACTCTCAAACTGCACTCTGCACTCTCAAACTGCACTCTGCACTCTGCACTCTCAATCTGCACTCTCAATCTGCACTCTCAATCTGCACTCTGCACTCTCAAACTGCACTCTCAATCTGCACTCTCAATCTGCACTCTCAATCTGCACTCTGCACTCTCAATCTGCACTCTCAATCTGCACTCTGCACTCTCAATCTGCACTCTAAATCTGCACTCTGCACTCTCAATCTGCACTCTGCACTCTCAATCTGCACTCTCAATCTGCACTCTGCACTCTCAATCTGCACTCTCAAACTGCACTCTCAAACTGTTCAAACTGCACTCTCAAACTGCACTCTCAAACTGCACTCTCAAACTGCACTCCCAAACTGCACTCTCAATCTGCACTCTCAAACTGCACTCTCAAACTGCACTCTCAATCTGCACTCTCAATCTGCACTCTCAATCTGCACTCTGCACTCTCAATCTGCACTCTCAATCTGCACTCTGCACTCTCAAACTGCACTCTCAAACTGCACTCTGCACTCTTAATCTGCACTCTCAATCTGCAATATGCACTCTCAATCTGCTATCTGCACTCTCAATCTGCACTCTGCATGTTAGACGGGGACCCTGAGGGTCGGCCGGGTACTGAGGGAGAGATCCCCGAGGGGGACCGTCTCCGGCGATCGTACAGACAAGTTACCTCCCTCCCCACAAACAGGCACCACACCAAGTCGAGTTCAATACTTTATATAAGGTTCGTAAGGCAAGGATATCAGCGATACAGGATATCTCGGACCCGGGGGTCCTCTCACTTCTAGTCTTTGTTGGGAAAGGGGGTAGCGGGACAGTCTTGGTACCGGATCGGTACAGGTAGTGGTAAGAGGCGAGCTCACAATCCTCGAGCTGGAGTGTCTGTGGATCGGGCCGCGGCAGCGCCAGCAGGCCAAGATGATAGTCTCACAAGGCAGAGGGCCGCGGCAGCGCCAGCAGGCCAAGTCGATGGTTTCACGAGGCAGAGGGCCGCGGCAGCGCCAGCAGGCCAAGACGATGGTTTCACGAGGCAGAGGGCCGCGGCAGCGCCAGCAGGCCAAGACGATGGTTTCACGAGGCAGAGGGCCGCGGCAGCGCCAGCAGGCCAAGACGATGGTTTCATGAGGCAGAGGGCCGCGGCAGCGCCAGCAGGCCAAGACGATGGTTTCACGAGGCAGAGGGCCGCGGCAGCGCCAGCAGGCCAAGACGATGGTTTCACGAGGCAGAGGGCCGCGGCAGCGCCAGCAGGCTAGTCACAGATGAGTTCTTCTCGGGTCTCTCGACTCCAGGATACAACTGGCTTCCTGGTCTGGCCCTGCCCCAGTTATAGGTCTGGTCCCCTTTGATGTCCGGACCCTCGCGCCTGGGGGGCCGGGAGGTCCGGGATGAGGGAGTCCAGACACCCAGCAGGGGGGTGGAGCCAGCGCCCAGGGCGGCCTGGGGTGATCGACACCTGGCGGAGGAGAGCCGTTGACGATTCCTTCTCCCATTGACTCGCCAAGTGGTCACTCTGCCTCCTGGGGGGAGGTTGGTGCCTCGATGTCGGGCCCGGCCGGGCCCAGGGTGAGGGTCGAGTTGAGGCCACGCGGCCTCGTGCTGCAGTGCCCCAAGATGGCGGCTGGGCCGAGGCCGTGGTGTGGATGGTGACCCGGGCCAGCTGGGTCCGGAGCTGGTGTCTTGGGGGTGAGGAATTGCAGTGTACTTCGGGTGGTCGTCGGGGACTCTGGCTGGGGATGCAGGGGGAGCCAGGGTCCAGGTCCCATTGCGGGGAGGGGGGCAGCCCGACCATGCGGCCTGTCCAACATGCGTCCCCCCCAGCTGAAGGCGGGGAGAGTCAGCCATCTTCCTGGGGACTCTCCTCGCTGAGGCGGAAAAAGCGTGACAGGCCGTCGGCGTTGGCGTGGTCCTGGCCTGGACGATGTTCTACCGTGAAGTCCATCCCCTGCAGGGAGATGGACCAGCGCAACAGCTTCGGGTTCTCCCCCCGCATTTGCATCAGCCATTGCAGGGGTCGGTGGTCTGTTTGCACCCGGAAGTGGGTGCCGAAGAGGTAGGGCCGGAGCTTCTTGAGTGCCCAGACTACGGCGAAGGCCTCCCTCTCAATGGTGCTCCAGCGCTGTTCTCGGGGCAGCAGGCGTCTGCTGATGTAGGCCACTGGTTGGTCGACCCCTTCGGCGTTGAGTTGGGAGAGGACGGCCCCCACACCATGATCGGAGGCGTCCGTCTGCACAATGAATTCCCGGCTGTAGTCGGGAGCCTGGAGCACGGGGGCCGTGCACATGGCGGCCTTCAGTCTCTCGAAGGCCGATTGGCAGTCCGGGGTCCAGTTGACGGTTTTGGGGCCCTTCTTGGAGGTGAGCTCTGTGAGGGGCCCCATGATGCTGCCATAGTCCTTCACGAACCGCCGGTAGTATCCGGTGAGCCCCAGGAAGGCCCGGACCTCCGTTTGGGTCGTAGGGGGTCGCCAGGCCTGGATGGCAGCAATCTTGAGTTGGAGAGGGGCCACCAGCCCGCTTCCCACTTGGTGTCCCAGGTAGGTCACGGACCCTTGGCCAACCTGGCACTTGCTGGCCTTGATGGTGAGCCCGGCTTGCTGGAGGGCGTGTAGAACCTCCCGCAGGTGGCGGAGGTGGTCGGTCCACTGGTGGCTGTACACAGCAATGTCGTCCAGGTAGGCGGCGCTGAAGTCTTCCAGGCCCGCCAGTACCTGGTTTACCAGCCGTTGGAACGTTGCCGGGGCGTTTTTCATGCCGAAGGGCATTACTTTAAAGTGGTAGTGCCCGTCCGGGGTAGAGAAGGCGGAACGTTCTTGGGCCCTAGGGGTGAGGGCGATCTGCCAGTAGCCCGCTGTTAGGTCGAAGATGCTCAGGTAGCGGGCGGCCCCCATCCGGTCAATTAGCTCATCTGCCCGGGGGATGGGATGAGCGTCGGTCCTGGTAACTGCATTCAGCCCCCGATAGTCCACGCAGAACCGGAGCTCAGGGGCAACGCCCGGGGCGGCCGCTTTGGGAACCAGGACGACTGGGCTCGCCCAGGGGCTGTCTGAGGGTTCGATCACTCCCAGGGTCAGCATTTTGGACACCTCGGTCTGGATGCAGTTGCGCACCCGATCGGGTACGCGGTACGCCCGGTGTCGAATAGGAGGGCTGTCCCCGGTGTCCACATCGTGAAGGCACCAGGGGGTGACTCCGGGGGTGAGGGAGAACAGGGAGGCGAACCGCCTCAGGAGCGTGTGGCAGTCTTGGCGTTGCTCCGGGGGGCAGGGCCTCGGAGAGCTGGACCCCTTCCACTGAGCCATCCCGTTCGAGGACCCTCAGTAAGTCCGGAAGGGGTTCGGAGTCTTCTTCTGTCCCATTATCGGTAGCCATCAGGAGGCTGAGTTCGGATCGCACAAAATGGGGTTTGAGCCTGTTGGCATGGAGGACCCGTAGGGGGTTCCGGGCAGTCTCCATGTCGATTAAATAGGTGACGGGCCCCTTGCGTTCGATCACCTTGAAGGGCCCGGACCATCTGTCTTGGAGTGCACAGGGTTCAACCGGGGACATCACCCAGACCTGTTGTCCTGGTTCGAACTCAATGGAGGACGTGTGCTGATCGTACCACCTCTTCATGTCCTCCTGACTGGCCTCGAGATTGGCTTTGGCGGTGTCTCGGAACCGCCGGGTCTGGTTGCGGAGAGCCAGGAGGTACCTGTAGATGTCCGGGGGAGTCTTCTGGGGGGGCTGCTCCCAACCTTCCTTGACTAGGCTGAGGGGGCCCCGGACGGGGTGCCCGTACAGGAGTTCAAATGGGCCGAAACCGAGGGATTTCTGCGGGACCTCCCGATAGGCAAACAGGAGGCATGGAAGTAGCACGTCCCACTGGCGTCGAAGGGGTTCTTCTAGGCCCATAATCATTCCTTTGAGGGTGCGGTTGAACCTCTCAACCAGTCCGTTTCCTTGCGGGTGATAGGGAGTCGTGAATTTGTAGGTGACCCCGCATTGTTGCCAGAGAGACTTCATATATTTGGAGATAAAGTTCGTGCCCCTGTCACTGACGACCTCCCGGGGGAACCCCACCCGGGAGAAGATCCCCATCAGAGCTCGGCCCACCACGGGGGCCGTCACAGTCCGAAGAGGGATGGCCTCGGGATAGCGGGTGGCGTGGTCTACTAGGACCAGGATGAACCGGTGTCCTTGGGCTGTTCGAGGGTCGAGGGGCCCCACAATGTCTATTCCCACTCGTTCAAACGGGGTGGTGACGACCGGAAAGGGTTGTAAAGGTGCTTTGATTTTTCGGCCACTTTTTCCGCTGGCCTGGCAGGTGGGGCAGGCCTTGCAGTGGTTGGTGACATCCTTTCGCATTTGGGGCCAGAAAAAATGGGTCACCAGGCGGTCGTAGGTTTTATCCTGTCCCAGGTGCCCGGCAAGGGGGACATCGTGGGCTAAGTTCAGGAGGAAGTCTCGGAAGCGAAGGGGCATCACCAGCACCCGACTGGCTCCTAGTTCTGCAATTTTCTGCTCGCTGTAGAGCAGGTCTTGGTCCCAGTAGATCCAGTGGGCCCCCGAGGTATCCCCTGTGCTCTGGGCCAGGGCTTGCTGCCGGAGTCCTTCGAGAGAGGGACATGTTTTCTGTTCGGCCCGGAATTGTTCCTGAGTGGGGCCTCCCTCCTGACGCCATTGTGCCAGGTCAGGGACGTCCCGAAGCTGGTCGGATCCTTCTTCTGTTTGGGTCGAGGGACTGGCTTCTGGGGCGGCCTCCTCTGGGATGAGCGCGGGAGGAGGTTCCGGCCACTCGGGCTCTTCTAGACTGGGGACCGCGCGGGCGGTCATGGACCGGGTCGTGACGCAGACCCATTCGGGGAGGCCGAGCATCCCCAGGTGTTCCCTCCGTTCGACAGCTGCCCAGGGAGAGCTTTCGAGGTCGTTTCCTAGGAGGCAATCCACGGGGGCATCATCGCGGACAGTCACCTTTAACATCCCCGTTACTCCTCCCCACTCGAAGGGGACGCAGGCCATGTGGCACAGGCTTTCGGAATTGTCTGCTGAGCGGACAGGGCAGAGAATGTTTGGCAGGATTTGGTCTGGAGTGACGAGATGGCGTCGGACCGCCGTTACACTGGCCCCGGTGTCGCGGAGGGCTCCCGCCCGGCGGCCATTAATGTTGACCCATTGACTGTACTTCTGCGTGTTGGCGGGAAGGGGGGCCCGCGGAATCATCTCTCTCTCCCCTAAGCAGGCCAGTGCCATGGCGGCGGGAGCCCATTCAGAGGGGTCGGTCTCGTACTCTTCTTGGTCTTCCGGGATTAGTTCTTCCCCTAGGGCGGCCGCTGCGACCTGGCGGGGGGTAGTGTTCGGATTCTTTGGGCAGTTGGGATCACTGGCGTAGTGGCCGGGTCGCAGGCATCTGTGGCACATAACGTGGGCCCGAAAACCGGCCCGGATGGCAGGGCTTCCTCGGCCGACCGGGGTCGAGGGGCTCCTGGGGGGTGACGAGGGGCCGGGGTCTCTCCCCCGACTCTGGCCTCCTCCTCCTCCTCGGGGGCGATGGGGCCCTGGGTACGGTCTGGATGATTCGCTGGGTCCGTTCCGGCCAACTCGGGTGCTTTCCCACCGGTCGGCTTCGGCGGCGAGTTGTCGAGGTTCGGTTAGCTTACTGTCCAAGAGGTGTTGGCGGAGCTCCACGAAGCAGTTGTTCGACAGGTGCTCCCATACGATAAGGTCAAAGAGTTGTTCGTAGGTGGTCACTTTGTTGCCCTTGATCCACCCCTCGAAGGCTCGGCTAAAGAAGTTCACGTACTCCACCCAGGTTGTACCCGGAATCCGTTTGCAGTCGCGGAACCGTTGGCGGTACATCTCAGGTGTGAGCCCGTATCGAGTGAGGAGGGCGGCCTTCATGTGGTCGTAGGATGTCATCAGCTGGTCCGGGAGTTGCAGCAGGGCGTCCCGCCCTTCGTTGACAAACCTCCCCCATAATCCGGCTCCCCAGTCGCTTCGGGGAATCCGGTGGGAGGTCATTGCCACCTCATAGGCTTTAAACCACTGCTGTATATCATCGTTCTTGTGGTATTCCCGGATGACATCTTTGGGGATGTGAACCTTGGGCTCGGTAGAGGCAGGCAGGGTCGGTCGTTCGGGGAGCCCGAGGTCTTTATTCTGTTTCTGGATCTCCAGTTCTTTGAGATTGCGCTCATGTTCGTACGCTAGTTTCTTTTCCTCTAGCTCTCTCTGTTTTTGCTTCTCTTCTCGCTCCTCTCGGAGCCGTAAGTGTTCCAGAGTTATTTTTTGTTCCGCCAGCTTGAGTTCCCCATCCAAGCGAAGTCGGGCTAGTTCTAACTCGTGGAGTCTGCTTTTTTCTCTTTCTCGGATCTCTTCCAGGGAGAGACCCGCTCTTCTTTCTTCAGTTGGTGCGGGGCTCGTCTCGGTTGTTTGTGTTCGGGGTACGGCCGTACCCGTTTCCGCCCAAGCTTCTAGGGCTCGTTTGAAGTCTTCCTTCGTGCTCAGACCTGTGGTTGGGAGACCAAGTTCCATGCAATATTGCTTCAGTTCTCGGTGGTTGTAGTCTTCCAATTTTTCCATCTGGAATTTCTCCTTTGTTCCGCTCTCCGTTGTCATGGTGGTCGTGTGCCGTGGGTCGAGTGACTTTCTGTACGATTATGCGTAGGTTCGGATCCCGTCGCTGGCCACCAATGTTAGACGGGGACCCTGAGGGTCGGCCGGGTACTGAGGGAGAGATCCCCGAGGGGGACCGTCTCCGGCGATCGTACAGACAAGTTACCTCCCTCCCCACAAACAGGCACCACACCAAGTCGAGTTCAATACTTTATATAAGGTTCGTAAGGCAAGGATATCAGCGATACAGGATATCTCGGACCCGGGGGTCCTCTCACTTCTAGTCTTTGTAGGGAAAGGGGGTAGCGGGACAGTCTTGGTACCGGATCGGTACAGGTAGTGGTAAGAGGCGAGCTCACAATCCTCGAGCTGGAGTGTCTGTGGATCGGGCCGCGGCAGCGCCAGCAGGCCAAGATGATAGTCTCACAAGGCAGAGGGCCGCGGCAGCGCCAGCAGGCCAAGTCGATGGTTTCACGAGGCAGAGGGCCGCGGCAGCGCCAGCAGGCCAAGACGATGGTTTCACGAGGCAGAGGGCCGCGGCAGCGCCAGCAGGCCAAGACGATGGTTTCACGAGGCAGAGGGCCGCGGCAGCGCCAGCAGGCCAAGACGATGGTTTCATGAGGCAGAGGGCCGCGGCAGCGCCAGCAGGCCAAGACGATGGTTTCACGAGGCAGAGGGCCGCGGCAGCGCCAGCAGGCCAAGACGATGGTTTCACGAGGCAGAGGGCCGCGGCAGCGCCAGCAGGCTAGTCACAGATGAGTTCTTCTCGGGTCTCTCGACTCCAGGATACAACTGGCTTCCTGGTCTGGCCCTGCCCCAGTTATAGGTCTGGTCCCCTTTGATGTCCGGACCCTCGCGCCTGGGGGGCCGGGAGGTCCGGGATGAGGGAGTCCAGACACCCAGCAGGGGGGTGGAGCCAGCGCCCAGGGCGGCCTGGGGTGATCGACACCTGGCGGAGGAGAGCCGTTGACGATTCCTTCTCCCATTGACTCGCCAAGTGGTCACTCTGCCTCCTGGGGGGAGGTTGGTGCCTCGATGTCGGGCCCGGCCGGGCCCAGGGTGAGGGTCGAGTTGAGGCCACGCGGCCTCGTGCTGCAGTGCCCCAAGATGGCGGCTGGGCCGAGGCCGTGGTGTGGATGGTGACCCGGGCCAGCTGGGTCCGGAGCTGGTGTCTTGGGGGTGAGGAATTGCAGTGTACTTCGGGTGGTCTTTGGGGACTCTGGCAGGGGATGCAGGGGGAGCCAGGGTCCAGGTCCCATTGCGGGGAGGGGGGCAGCCCGACCATGCGGCCTGTCCAACACTGCACTCTCAATCTGCACTCTGCACTCTAAATCTGCACTCTGCACTCTCAATCTGCACTCTCAATCTGCACTCTGCACTCTCAATCTGCACTCTGCACTCTCAATCTGCACTCTGCACTCTCAATCTGCACTCTGCACTCTCAATCTGCACTCTGCATTCTCAATCTGCACTCTGCACTCTGCACTCTCAATCTGCACTCTACACTCTTAAACTGCACTCTGCACTCTCAAACTGCACACTGCACTCTCAAACTGCACTCTGCACTCTCAATCTGCACTCTGCACTCTCAATCTGCACTCTGCACCCTGCACTCTCAAACTGCACTCTGCACTCTCAATCTGCACTCTGCACTCTGCACTCTGCATTCTGCATCTGCACTCTCAATCTGCACTCTGCACTCTAAATCTGCACTCTGCACTCTCAATCTGCACTCTGCACTCTCAATATGCACTCTGCACTCTCAATCTGCACTCTCAATATGCACTCTCAATCTGCACTCTGCACTCTCAATCTGCACTCTCAATCTGCACGCTGCACTCTCAATCTGCACTCTCAATCTGCTCTCTGCACTCTCAATCTGCACTATGCACTCTCAAACTGCACTCTCAATCTGCACTCTCAATCTGCACTCTCAAACTGCACTCTAAATCTGCACTCTCTATCTGCACTCTCAATCTGCACTCTCAATCTGCACTCTCAATCTGCACTCTGCACTCTCAAACTGCACTCTGCACTCTCAAACTGCACTCTGCACTCTCAAACTGCACTCTGCACTCTCAATCTGCACTCTGCACTCTGCACTCTCAATCTGCACTCTCAAACTGCACTCTCAAACTGCACAAACTGCACTCTCAAACTGCACTCTCAAACTGCACTCTCAAACTGCACTCTCAATCTGCACTCTCAAACTGCACTCTCAAACTGCACTCTCAATCTGCACTCTCAATCTGCACTCCCAATCTGCACTCTCAAACTGCACTCTGCACTCTCAATCTGCACTCTGCACTCTCAAACTGCACTCTGCACTCTCAAACTGCACTCTGCACTCTCAATCTGCACTCTGCACTCTCAAACTGCACTCTCAAACTGCACTCTGCACTCTTAATCTGCACTCTCAATCTGCAATATGCACTCTCAATCTGCAATCTGCACTCTCAATCTGCACTCTGCACTCTCAATCTGCACTCTGCACTCTAAATCTGCACTCTGCACTCTCAATCTGAACTCTCAATCTGCACTCTGCACTCTCAATCTGCACTCTGCACTCTCAATCTGCACTCTGCACTCTCAATCTGCACTCTGCATTCTCAATCTGCACTTTGCACTCTGCACTCTCAATCTGCACTCTGACACAGCACTCTGAAACTGCACTCTCAATCTGCACTCTCAAACTGCACTCTCAATCTGCACTCTTAATCTGCACTCTGCACTCTCAATCTGCACTCTGCACTCTGCACTCTCAATCTGCACTCTGCACTCTCAATCTGCACTCTGCACTCTCAAACTGCACTCTCAAACTGCACTCTGCACTCTCAATCTGCACTCTCAATCTGCAATCTGCACTCTCAATCTGCACTCTGCACTCTCGATCTGCACTCTGCACTCTCAAACTGCACTCTGCACTCTCAATCTGCACTCTGCACTCTCAATCTGCACTCTGCACTCTCAAACTGCACTCTGCACTCTCAAACTGTACTCTGCACTCTGCACTCTCAATCTGCACTCTCAATCTGCACTCTCAATCTGCACTCTCAATCTGCACTCTGCACTCTCAAACTGCACTCTCAATCTGCACACTCAATCTGCACTCTCAATCTGCACTCTCAATCTGCACTCTGCACTCTCAATCTGCACTCTGCACTCTCAATCTGCACTCTGCACTCTCAATCTGCACTCTCAATCTGCACTCTGCACTCTCAATCTGCACTCTGCACTCTCAATCTGCACTCTCAATCTGCACTCTCAATCTGCACTCTCAAACTGCACTCTCAATCTGCACTCTCAATCTGCACTCTCAAACTGCACTCTCAATCTGCACTCTCAATCTGCACTCTCAATCTGCACTCTGCACTCTCAATCTGCACTCTCAATCTGCACTCTGCACTCTCAAACTGCACTCTGCACTCTCAAACTGCACTCTGCACTCTCAATCTGCACTCTGCACTCTCAAACTGCACTCTGCACTCTCAAACTGCACTCTGCACTCTCAATCTGCACTCTGCACTCTGCACTCTCAATCTGCACTCTCAATCTGCACTCTGCACTCTCAATCTGCACTCTCAAACTGCACTCTCAAACTGCTCAAACTGCACTCTCAAACTGCACTCTCAAACTGCACTCTCAATCTGCACTCTCAAACTGCACTCTCAATCTGCACTCTCAATCTGCACTCCCAATCTGCACTCCCAATCTGCACTCTCAAACTGCACTCTGCACTCTCAATCTGCACTCTGCACTCTCAAACTGCACTCTGCACTCTCAAACTGCACTCTGCACTCTCAATCTGCACTCTGCACTCTCAAACTGCACTCTCAAACTGCACTCTGCACTCTTAATCTGCACTCTCAATCTGCAATCTGCACTCTCAATCTGCACTCTGCACTCTCAATCTGCACTCTGCACTCTCAATCTGCACTCTGCACTCTCAATCTGCACTCTCAATCTGCACTCTGCACTCTCAATCTGCACTCTGCACTCTCAATCTGCACTCTGCATTCTCAATCTGCACTCTGCACTCTGCACTCTCAATCTGCACTCTGCACTCTCAATCTGCACTCTGCACTCTCAAACTGCACTCTGCACTCTCAAACTGCACTCTGCACTCTCAAACTGCACTCTGCACTCTCAATCTGCACTCTGCACTCTCAATCTGCACTCTGCACCCTGCACTCTCATACTGCACTCTGCACTCTCAATCTGCACTCTGCACTCTGCATCTGCACTCTCAATCTGCACTCTGCACTCTAAATCTGCACTCTGCACTCTCAATCTGCACTCTGCACTCTCAAACTGCACTCTGCACTCTCAATCTGCACTCTGCACTCTCAAACTGCACTCTGCACTCTCAAACTGCACTCTGCACTCTCAATCTGCACTCTCAATCTGCACTCTCAATCTGCACTCTGCACTCTCAAACTGCACTCTCAATCTGCACTCTCAATCTGCACTCTCAATCTGCACTCTGCACTCTCAATCTGCACTCTCAATCTGCACTCTGCACTCTCAATCTGCACTCTCAATCTGCACTCTGCACTCTCAATCTGCACTCTCAATCTGCACTCTGCACTCTCAATCTGCACTCTCAATCTGCACTCTGCACTCTCAAACTGCACTCTCAAACTGCTCAAACTGCACTCTCAAACTGCACTCTCAAACTGCACTCTCAAACTGCACTCTCAAACTGCACTCTCAATCTGCACTCTCAAACTGCACTCTCAAACTGCACTCTCAATCTGCACTCTCAATCTGCACTCTCAATCTGCACTCTGCACTCTCAATCTGCACTCTCAATCTGCACTCTGCACTCTCAAACTGCACTCTCAAACTGCACTCTGCACTCTTAATCTGCACTCTCAATCTGCAATATGCACTCTCAATCTGCTATCTGCACTCTCAATCTGCACTCTGCACTCTCAATCTGCACTCTGCACTCTAAATCTGCACTCTGCACTCTCAATCTGCACTCTCAATCTGCACTCTGCACTCTCAATCTGCACTCTGCACTCTCAATCTGCACTCTGCACTCTCAATCTGCACTCTGCATTCTCAATCTGCACTCTGCACTCTGCACTCTCAATCTGCACTCTACACTCTCAAACTGCACTCTGCACTCTCAAACTGCACACTGCACTCTCAAACTGCACTCTGCACTCTCAATCTGCACTCTGCACTCTCAATCTGCACTCTGCACCCTGCACTCTCAAACTGCACTCTGCACTCTCAATCTGCACTCTGCACTCTGCACTCTGCATCTGCACTCTCAATCTGCACTCTGCACTCTAAATCTGCACTCTGCACTCTCAATCTGCACTCTGCACTCTCAATATGCACTCTGCACTCTCAATCTGCACTCTCAATCTGCACTCTCAATCTGCACTCTGCACTCTCAATCTGCACTCTCAATCTGCACGCTGCACTCTCAATCTGCACTCTCAATCTGCTCTCTGCACTCTGCACTCTCAATCTGCACTATGCACTCTCAAACTGCACTCTCAATCTGCACTCTCAATCTGCACTCTCAAACTGCACTCTAAATCTGCACTCTCTATCTGCACTCTCAATCTGCACTCTCAATCTGCACTCTCAATCTGCACTCTGCACTCTCAAACTGCACTCTGCACTCTCAAACTGCACTCTGCACTCTCAAACTGCACTCTGCACTCTCAATCTGCACTCTGCACTCTGCACTCTCAATCTGCACTCTCAATCTGCACTCTGCACTCTCAATCTGCACTCTCAAACTGCACTCTCAAACTGCACTCTCAAACTGCACTCTCAAACTGCACTCTCAAACAGCACTCTCAAACTGCACTCTCAATCTGCACTCTCAAACTGCACTCTCAAACTGCACTCTCAATCTGCACTCTCAATCTGCACTCTCAATCTCCACTCTCAAACTGCACTCTGCACTCTCAATCTGCACTCTGTACTCTCAAACTGCACTCTGCACTCTCAAACTGCACTCTGCACTCTCAATCTGCACTCTGCACTCTCAAACTGCACTCTCAAACTGCACTCTGCACTCTTAATCTGCACTCTCAATCTGCAATATGCACTCTCAATCTGCAATCTGCACTCTCAATCTGCACTCTGCACTCTCAATCTGCACTCTGCACTCTAAATCTGCACTCTGCACTCTCAATCTGCACTCTCAATCTGCACTCTCAATCTGCACTCTGCACTCTCAATCTGCACTCTCAATCTGCACTCTCAATCTGCACTCTCAATCTGCACTCTCAAACTGCACTCTCAATCTGCACTCCCAATCTGCACTCTCAAACTGCACTCTCAATCTGCACTCTCAATCTGCACTCTCAATCTGCACTCTGCACTCTCAATCTGCACTCTGCACTCTCAAACTGCACTCTTCACTCTCAAACTGCACTCTGCACTCTCAATCTGCACTCTGCACTCTGCACTCTCAATCTGCACTCTCAATCTGCACTCTGCACTCTCAAACTGCTCAAACTGCACTCTCAAACTGCACTCTCAAACTGCACTCTCAATCTGCACTCTCAATCTGCACTCTCAATCTGCACTCTCAAACTGCACTCTGCACTCTCAATCTGCACTCTGCACTCTCAAACTGCACTCTGCACTCTCAAACTGCACTCTGCACTCTCAATCTGCACTCTGCACTCTCAAACTGCACTCTCAAACTGCACTCTGCACTCTTAATCTGCACTCTCAATCTGCAATATGCACTCTCAATCTGCAATCTGCACTCTCAATCTGCACTCTGCACTCTCAATCTGCACTCTCAATCTGCACTCTGCACTCTCAATCTGCACTCTGCACTCTCAATCTGCACTCTGCATTCTCAATCTGCACTTGTTAGACGGGGACCCTGAGGGTCGGCCGGATACTGGGGGAGAGATCCCCGAGTGGGACCGTCTCCGGCGATCGTACAGACCAGTTACCTCCCTCCCCACAAACAGGCACCACACCAAGTCGAGTTCAATGCTTTATGTAAGGTTCTTAAGGCAAGGATATCAGCGATACAGGATATCTCGGACCCGGGGGTCCGCTCACTTCTAGTCTCTGTAGGGAAAAGGGGGTAGCGGGACAGTCTTGGTACCGGATCGGTACCGGTGGTGTTAAGAGGCGAGCTCACAATCCTCGAGCTGGAGTGTCTGTGGATCGGGCCGCGGCGGCGCCAGCAGGCCAAGATGATAGTCTCACAAAGCAGAGGGCCGCGGCAGCGCCAGCAGGCCAAGTCGATGGATTCACGAGGCAGAGGGCCGCGGCAGCGCCAGCAGGCCAAGACGATGGTTTCACGAGGCAGAGGGCCGCGGCAGCGCCAGCAGGCCAAGACGATGGTTTCACGAGGCAGAGGGCCGCGGCAGCGCCAGCAGGCCAAGACGATGGTTTCACGAGGCAGAGGGCCGCGGCAGCGCCAGCAGGCCAAGACGATGGTTTCACGAGGCAGAGGGCCGCGGCAGCGCCAGCAGGCCAAGACGATGGTTTCACGAGGCAGAGGGCCGCGGCAGCGCCAGCAGGCCAGTTACGGATGAGTTCTTCTTGGGTCTCTCGACTCCAGGATACAACTGCCTTCCTGTCCTGGGGCTGCCTCAGTTATAGGCCTGGCGCCCTTTGATGTCCGGACCCTCGCTCTTGGAGGTCGGGGGGTCTGGGATGAGGGAGCCCAGACACCCAGCAGGGGGGTGGAGCCAGCGCCCGAGGAGGCTGGGGGTGCTCGGCACCTGGCGGGGGAGAGCCATCGACACTTCGTACTCCCATTGACCTGCCAAGTGGGCCGTTCACCTCCTGGGTGGAGGGTGGTGCCGGGATGTCGGGGCCTGGCCAGGCCCAGGGTTGGGGTCGGGCTGAGGCCGCACGGCCGCGTGGTGCCGTGTCCAAGATGGCGGCTGGGCCGGGCAATGGTGCTGACGGTGGCCCGGGCCCTGTCCTGCGGGGAGGGAGCGAGCCCTTCATGTGGCCTGTCCAACATGCGTCCCCCCCAGCTGAAGGCGGGGAGAGTCACCCATCTTCTTGGGGACTTTCCTCGTCGAGGCGGAAAAAGCGGGACAGGCCATCCGCGTTGGCGTGGTCTTGGCCGGGTCGATGTTCCACAGTGAAGTCCATCCCCTGCAGGGAGATGGACCAACGTAGCAGCTTCGGGTTCTCCCCCCGCATTTGCATCAGCCATTGCAGGGGTCGGTGGTCTGTTTGCACCCGGAAGTGGGTGCCGAAGAGGTAGGGCCGGAGCTTCTTGAGTGCCCAGACTACGGCGAAGGCCTCTCTCTCAATGGTGCTCCAGCGCTGTTCTCGGGGCAAGAGGCGTCGGCTGATGAAGACCACCGGATGGTCGACCCCTTCGGCGTTGAGTTGGGAGAGGACGGCCCCCACACCATGATCGGAGGCGTCCGTCTGCACAATGAACTCCCGGCTGTAGTCGGGAGCCCGGAGCACGGGGGCCGTGCACATGGCGGTCTTTAGCTTTTCGAAGGCCGATTGGCAGGCCGGGGTCCAGTTGACGGTTTTGGGGCTCTTTTTGGAGGTGAGCTCTGTGAGGGGCCCCACGATGCTGCCATAGTCCTTCACGAACCGCCGGTAGTATCCGGTGAGCCCCAGGAAGGCTCGGACCTCCGTTTGGATCGTAGGGGGTTGCCAGGCCTGGATGGCAGCGATCTTGAGTTGGAGAGGGGCCACCAGCCCGCTTCCCACTTGGTGTCCTAGGTAGGTCACGGACCCTTGGCCAACCTGGCACTTGCTGGCTTTGATGGTGAGCCCGGCTTGCTGGAGGGCGTGTAGAACCCCCCGCAGGTGGCGGAGGTGGTCGGTCCACTGGTGGCTGTACACAGCAATGTCGTCCAGGTAGGCGGCGCTGAAGTCTTCCAGGCCCGCCAGTACCTGGTTTACCAGCCGTTGGAACGTTGCCGGGGCGTTTTTCATGCCGAAGGGCATGACTTTAAAGTGGTAGTGCCCGTCTGGGGTAGAGAAGGCGGATCGTTCTTGGGCCCTAGGGGTGAGGCCGATCTGCCAGTAGCCCGCTGTTAGGTCGAAGATGCTCAGGTAGCGGGCGGCCCCCATCCGGTCAATTAGCTCGTCTGCCCGGGGGATGGGATGAGCGTCGGTCCGGGTAACTGCATTCAGCCCCCGATAGTCCACGCAGAACCGGAGCTCAGGGGCAACGCCCGGGGCAGCTGCCTTGGGAACCAGGACGACTGGGCTCGCCCAGGGACTGTCTGAGGGTTCGATCACTCCTAGGGTCAGCATTTTGGACACCTCGGTCTGGATGCAGGCTCGTACCCGGTCTGGTACGCGGTACGCTCGGTGTCGAATAGGAGGGCTGTCCCCGGTGTCCACATCGTGGAGGCACCAGGGGGTGACTCCGGGGGTGAGGGAGAACAGGGAGGCGAACTGCCTCAGGAGCGTTTGGCAGTCTTGGCGTTGTTCCGGGGACAGGGCCTCGGAGAGCTGGACCCCTTCCACTGAGCCATCCTGCTCGAGGGCCCTCAGTAAGTCCGGAAGGGGTTCGGAGTCGTCTTCTGTCCCAGTATCGGTAGCCATCAGGAGGCTGAGTTCGGATCGCACAAAATGGGGTTTGAGCCTGTTGGCATGGAGGACCCGTAGGGGGTTCCGGGCAGTCTCCATGTCGATTAAATAGGTGACGGGCCCCTTGCGTTCGATTACCTTGAAGGGCCCGGACCATCTGTCTTGGAGTGCACAGGGCTCAACCGGGGACATCACCCAGACCTGTTGTCCAGGTTCGAACTCAATGGAGGACGTGTGCTGATCGTACCACCTCTTCATGTCCTCCTGACTGGCCTCGAGGTTGGCTTTGGCGGCGTCTCGGAACCGCCGGGTCTGGTTGCGGAGAGCCAGGAGATACCTGTAGATGTCCGGGGGAGTTTTCTGGGGAGGCTGCTCCCAACCTTCCTTGACTAGGCTGAGGGGGCCCCGGACGGGGTGCCCGTACAGGAGTTCAAATGGGCTGAAGCCGAGGGACTTCTGCGGGACCTCCCGATAGGCAAACAGGAGGCATGGAAGTAGCACGTCCCACTGGCGTCGAAGGGGTTCTTCTAGACCCCTAATCATCCCCTTGAGGGTGCGGTTGAATCTCTCGACCAGTCCGTTTCCTTGCGGGTGATAGGGGGTCGTGAACTTGTAGGTGACCCCGCATTGCTGCCAGAGGGACTTCATATATCTGGAGATAAAGTTCGTGCCCCTGTCACTGACGACCTCCCGGGGGAACCCCACCCGGGAGAAGATCCCCATCAGGGCCCGGCCCACCACGGGGGCCGTCACAGTCCGAAGAGGGATGGCCTCGGGATAGCGGGTGGCGTGGTCTACAAGGACCAGGATGAACCGATGTCCTTGGGCTGTTCGCGGGTCGAGGGGCCCCACAATGTCTATTCCCACTCGTTCAAACGGGGTGGTGACGACAGGAAAGGGTTGTAACGGTGCTTTGATTTTTCGGCCACTTTTTCCGCTGGCCTGGCAGGTGGGGCAGGCCTTGCAGTGGTTGGTGACATCCTTCCGCATGCGGGGCCAGAAAAAATGGGTCACCAGGCGGTCGTAGGTTTTATCCTGCCCCAGGTGTCCGGCAAGGGGGACATCGTGGGCTAAGTTCAGGAGGAAGTCTCGGAAGCGAAGGGGCACCACCAGCACCCGACCGGCCCCTAGTTCTGCAACTTTCTGCTCGCTGTAGAGCAGGTCTTGGTCCCAGTAGATCCAGTGGGCCCCCGAGGTATCCCCGGTGCTCTGGGCCAGGGCTTGCTGCCGGAGTCCTTCGAGAGAGGGACAAGTTTTCTGTTCGGCCCGGAATTGTTCCTGCGTGGGGCCTCCCTCCTGCCGCCAGTGTGCCAGGTCAGGGACGTCCCGAAGCTGGTCGGATCCTTCTTCTGTTTGGGTCAATGGACTGGCTTCTGGGGCGGCCTCCTCTGGGATGAGCGCGGGAGGAGGTTCTGGCCACTCGGGCTCTTCCGGGCTGGGGACCGCGCGGGCGGTCATGGACCGGGTCGTGACGCAGACCCATTCGGGGAGGCCAAGCATCCCCAGGTGCTCCCTCCGCTCGACAGCTGCCCAGGGAGAGCTTTCAAGATCGTTTCCTAGGAGGCAGTCCACGGGGGCATCATCGCGGACAGTTACTTTTAACATCCCTGTTACTCCCCCCCACTCGAAGGGGATGCAGGCCATGTGGCATAGGCTTTCAGAGTTGTCGGCTGATCGGACAGGGCAAAGAATGTTCGGCAAGATTTGGTCTGGAGTGACGAGGTGGCGTCGGACCGCCGTTACACTGGCCCCGGTGTCGCGGAGGGCTTCCGCCCGGCGGCCCTTAATGTTGACCCATTGACCGTACTTCTGTGTGTTGGCGGGAAGGGGGGCCCGCGGAATCATGTCTCTCTCCCCTAAGCAGACCAGTGCCATGGCGGCGGGTGCCCATTCAGAGGGATCGGCCTCGTACTCTTCTTGGTCCTCCGGGATTAGTTCTTCCCCTAGGGCCGCCGCTGCAACTTGGCGGGGGGTAGTGTTCGGATTCTTTGGGCAGTTGGGATCACTGGCGTAGTGGCCGGGTCGCTGGCACCTGTGGCACGTAATGTTGGCCCGGAAACCGGCCCGGACGGCAGGGCTTCCTCGGCCAACCGGGGTCGAGGGGTTTCTGGGGGGTGACGAGGGGCCGGGGTCTCTCCCCCGACCCTGACTTCCTCCTCCCCCTCGGGGGCGATACGATCTGGATAATTCGCTGGGTGCGTTCCGGCCAACTCGGGTGCTTTCCCACCGGTCGGCTTCGACGGCGAGTTGTCGAGGGTCGGTTAGCTTACTGTCCAGGAGGTGTTGCCGGAGCTCCACGAAGCAGTTGTTCGACAGGTGTTCCCATACGATAAGGTCAAAGAGTTGTTCGTAGGTGGTTACCTTGTTGCCCTTGATCCACCCCTCGAAGGCTCGGCTAAAAAAGTTCACGTACTCCACCCAAGTTGTACCCGGAATCCGTTTGCAGTCGCGGAACCGTTGGTGGTACATCTCAGGTGTGAGCCCGTATCGAGTGAGGAGGGCGGCCTTCATGTGGTCGTAGGAGGTCATCAGCTGGTCCGGGAGTTGCAGCAGGGCGTCCCGCCCTTCGTTGACAAACCTCCCCCATAATCCGGCTCCCCAATCGCTTCGGGGAATCCGGTGGGAGGTCATTGCCACCTCATAGGCTTTAAACCACTGCTGTATATCATCGTTCTTGTGGTATTCCCGGATGACATCTTTGGGGATGTGAACCTTGGGTTCGGTCGAGGCAGACGGGGTCGGTCGTTCGGGGAGCCCGAGGTCTTTATCCTGTTTCTGGATCTCCAGTGCTTTGAGATTGCGCTCATGTTCGTACTCTAGTTTCTTTTCCTCTAGCTCCCTCTGTCTTTGCTTGTCTTCTCGCTCTTCCCTGAGCCGTAAGTGTTCCAGGGTTATTTTTTGTTCTGCCAGCTTGAGTTCTCCATCCAAGCGAAGTCGGGCTAGTTCTAATTCGTGGAGTCTGGTTTTTTCTCTTTCTCGGATCTCTTCCAGGGAGAGACCCGCTCTTTCTTTAGTTGGTGCGGGGCTCGTTTCGGTTGTTTGTGTTCGGGGTACGGCCGTACCCGTTTCCGCCCAGGCTTCTAGGGCTCGTTTGAAGTCTTCCTTCGTACTCAGACCCGTGGTTGGGAGACCAAGTTCCATGCAATATTGCTTCAGTTCTCGGTGGTTGTAGTCTTCCAATTTTTCCATCTGGAATTTCTCCGTTGTTCCGCTCTCTGTTGTCATGGTGGTCGTGTGTCGTGGGTCGGGTGACTTTCTGTACGATTATGCGTAGGTTCGGATCCCACCGCTGCCACCAATGTTAGACGGGGACCCTGAGGGTCGGCCGGATACTGGGGGAGAGATCCCCGAGTGGGACCGTCTCCGGCGATCGTACAGACCAGTTACCTCCCTCCCCACAAACAGGCACCACACCAAGTCGAGTTCAATGCTTTATGTAAGGTTCTTAAGGCAAGGATATCAGCGATACAGGATATCTCGGACCCGGGGGTCCGCTCACTTCTAGTCTCTGTAGGGAAAAGGGGGTAGCGGGACAGTCTTGGTACCGGATCGGTACCGGTGGTGTTAAGAGGCGAGCTCACAATCCTCGAGCTGGAGTGTCTGTGGATCGGGCCGCGGCGGCGCCAGCAGGCCAAGATGATAGTCTCACAAAGCAGAGGGCCGCGGCAGCGCCAGCAGGCCAAGTCGATGGATTCACGAGGCAGAGGGCCGCGGCAGCGCCAGCAGGCCAAGACGATGGTTTCACGAGGCAGAGGGCCGCGGCAGCGCCAGCAGGCCAAGACGATGGTTTCACGAGGCAGAGGGCCGCGGCAGCGCCAGCAGGCCAAGACGATGGTTTCACGAGGCAGAGGGCCGCGGCAGCGCCAGCAGGCCAAGACGATGGTTTCACGAGGCAGAGGGCCGCGGCAGCGCCAGCAGGCCAGTTACGGATGAGTTCTTCTTGGGTCTCTCGACTCCAGGATACAACTGCCTTCCTGTCCTGGGGCTGCCTCAGTTATAGGCCTGGCGCCCTTTGATGTCCGGACCCTCGCTCTTGGAGGTCGGGGGGTCTGGGATGAGGGAGCCCAGACACCCAGCAGGGGGGTGGAGCCAGCGCCCGAGGAGGCTGGGGGTGCTCGGCACCTGGCGGGGGAGAGCCATCGACACTTCGTACTCCCATTGACCTGCCAAGTGGGCCGTTCACCTCCTGGGTGGAGGGTGGTGCCGGGATGTCGGGGCCTGGCCAGGCCCAGGGTTGGGGTCGGGCTGAGGCCGCACGGCCGCGTGGTGCCGTGTCCAAGATGGCGGCTGGGCCGGGCAATGGTGCTGACGGTGGCCCGGGCCCTGTCCTGCGGGGAGGGAGCGAGCCCTTCATGTGGCCTGTCCAACAGCACTCTGCACTCTGCACTCTCAATCTGCACTCTGCACTCTCAATCTGCACTCTGCACTCTCAAACTGCACTCTGCACTCTCAAACTGCACTCTGCACTCTCAAACTGCACTCTGCACTCTCAATCTGCACTCTGCACTCTCAATCTGCACTCTGCACCCTGCACTCTCAAACTGCACTCTGCACTCTCAATCTGCACTCTGCACTCTGCACTCTGCATCAGCACTCTCAATCTGCACTCTGCACTCTAAATCTGCACTCTGCACTCTCAATCTGCACTCTGCACTCTCAAACTGCACTCTGCACTCTCAATCTGCACTCTGCACTCTCAATCTGCACTCTGCACTCTCAATCTGCACTCTGCACTCTGCACTCTCAAACTGCACTCTGCACTCTCAATCTGCACTCTGCACTCTCAATCTGCACTCTCAATCTGCACTCTGCACTCTCAATCTGCACTCTGCACTCTCAATCTGCACTCTGCACTCTGCACTCTCAATCTGCACTCTGCACTCTGCACTCTCAATCTGCACTCTGCACTCTGCACTCTGAATCTGCACTCTGCACTCTCAATCTGCACTCTGCACTCTAAATCTGCACTCTGCACTCTCAATCTGCACTCTCAATCTGCACTCTGCACTCTCAATCTGCACTCTGCACTCTCAATCTGCACTCTGCACTCTCAATCTGCACTCTGCATTCTCAATCTGCACTCTGCACTCTGCACTCTCAATCTGCACTCTGCACTCTCAAACTGCACTCTGCACTCTCAAACTGCACACTGCACTCTCAAACTGCACTCTGCACTCTCAATCTGCACTCTGCACTCTCAATCTGCACTCTGCACCCTGCACTCTCAAACTGCACTCTGCACTCTCAATCTGCACTCTGCACTCTGCACTCTGCATCTGCACTCTCAATCTGCACTCTGCACTCTAAATCTGCACTCTGCACTCTCAATCTGCACTCTGACCTCTCAATATGCACTCTGCACTCTCAATCTGCACTCTCAATCTGCACTCTGCACTCTCAATCTGCACTCTCAATCTGCACTCTGCACTCTCAGTCTGCACTCTCAATCTGCACTCTGCACTCTCAATCTGCACTCTCAATCTGCTCTCTGCACTCTGCACTCTGCACTCTCAATCTGCACTCTGCACTCTCAAACTGCACTCTCAATCTGCACTCTCAATCTGCACTCTCAAACTGCACTCTCAATCTGCACTCTCAATCTGCACTCTCAATCTGCACTCTCAATCTGCACTCTGCACTCTCAGTCTGCACTCTCAATCTGCACTCTGCACTCTCAAACTGCACTCTGCACTCTCAAACTGCACTCTGCACTCTCAATCTGCACTCTGCACTCTGCACTCTCAATCTGCACTCTCAATCTGCACTCTGCACTCTCAATCTGCACTCTCAAACTGCACTCTCAAACTGCTCAAACTGCACTCTCAAACTGCACTCTCAAACTGCACTCTCAAACTGCACTCTCAATCTGCACTCTCAAACTGCACTCTCAAACTGCACTCTCAATCTGCACTCTCAATCTGCACTCTCAATCTGCACTCTCAAACTGCACTCTGAACTCTCAATCTGCACTCTGCACTCTCAAACTGCACTCTGCACTCTCAAACTGCACTCTGCACTCTCAATCTGCACTCTGCACTCTCAAACTGCACTCTCAAACTGCACTCTGCACTCTTAATCTGCACTCTCAATCTGCAATATGCACTCTCAATCTGCAATCTGCACTCTCAATCTGCACTCTGCACTCTCAATCTGCACTCTGCACTCTCAATCTGCACTCTGCACTCTAAATCTGCACTCTGCACTCTCAATCTGCACTCTCAATCTGCACTCTGCACTCTCAATCTGCACTCTGCACTCTCAATCTGCACTCTGCATTCTCAATCTGCACTTTGCACTCTGCACTCTCAATCTGCACTCTGACACAGCACTCTGAAACTGCACTCTCAATCTGCACTCTCAAACTGCACTCTCAATCTGCACTCTCAAACTGCACTCTGCACTCTCAATCTGCACTCTGCACTCTCAAACTGCACTCTGCACTCTCAATCTGCACTCTGCACTCTCAATCTGCACTCTCAAACTGCACTCTCAAACTGCACTCTGCACTCTCAATCTGCACTCTCAATCTGCAATCTGCACTCTCAATCTGCACTCTGCACTCTCAATCTGCACTCTGCACTCTCAATCTGCACTCTGCACTCTCAAACTGCACTCTGCACTCTCAATCTGCACTCTGCACTCTCAATCTGCACTCTGCACTCTCAAACTGCACTCTGCACTCTGCACTCTCAATCTGCACTCTCAATCTGCACTCTGCACTCTCAAACTGCACTCTCAATCTGCACTCTCAATCTGCACTCTGCACTCCCTATGCACTCTGCACTCCCTATGCACTCTGCACTTCCTATGCACTCTGCACTCCCTATGCACTCCGTATGCACTCTGCACTCCCTATGCACTCTGCACTCTGCACTTCCTATGCACTCTGCACTCCCTATGTACTCTGCACTCCCTATGCACTCTGCACTCCCTATGCACTCTGCACTCCCTATGCACTCTGAACTCCCTATGCACTCCCTATGCACTCCCTATGCACTCCCTATGCACTCTGCACTTCCTATGCACTCTGCACTGCCTATGCACTCTGCACTCCCTATGCACTCTGCACTCCCTATGCACTCTGCACTCCCTATGCACTCTGCACTCCCTATGCACTCCCTATGCACTCTGCACTCCCTATGCACTCTGCACTCCCTATGCACTCCCTATGCACTCTGCACTCCCTATGCACTCTGCACTCCCTATGCACTCTGCACTCCCTATGCACTCTGCACTCCCTATGCACTCTGCACTCCCTATGCACTCCCTATGCACTCTGCACTCCCTATGCACTCTGCACTCTGCACTTCCTATGCACTCTGCACTCCCTATGTACTCTGTACTCCCTATGTACTCTGCACTCCCTATGCACTCTGCACTCCCTATGCACTCTGCACTCCCTATGCACTCTGCACTCTCAATCTTCACTCTCAAACTGCACTCTCAAACTGCACTCTCAATCTGCACTCTCAATCTGCACTCTCAAACTGCACTCTCAAACTGCACTCTCAAACTGCACTCTGAAACTGCACTCTCAATCTGCACTCTCAATCTGCACTCTCAATGTTCACTCTGATTCTGCACTCTCAATCTGCACTCTCAATCTGCACTCTCAAACTGCACTCTCAATCTGCACTCTCAAACTGCACACTCAATCTGCACTCTCAAACTGCACTCTCAAACTGCACTCTCAATCTGCACTCTCAAACTGCACTCTGAAACAGCACTCTGAAACAGCACTCTCAATCTGCACTCTTAAACTGCACTCTCAATCTGCACTCTCAATCTGCACTCTGCACTCTCAATCTGCACTCTGCACTCTCAAACTGCACTCTCAAACTGCACTCTGCACTCTCAATCTGCACTCTCAATCTGCAATATGCACTCTCAATCTGCACTCTGCACTCTCAATCTGCACTCTGCACTCTCAAACTGCACTCTGCACTCTCAATCTGCACTCTGCACTCTCAATCTGCACTCTGCACTCTCAATCTGCACTCTGCACTCTCAAACTGCACTCTGCACTCTCAAACTGCACTCTGCACTCTGCACTCTCAATCTGCACTCTCAATCTGCACTCTGCACTCTCAAACTGCACTCTCAATCTGCACACTCAATCTGCACTCTCAATCTGCACTCTCAATCTGCACTCTCAATCTGCACTCTGCACTCTCAATCTGCACTCTGCACTCTCAATCTGCACTCTCAATCTGCACTCTGCACTCTCAATCTGCACTCTCAATCTGCACTCTCAATCTGCACTCTCAAACTGCACTCTCAATCTGCACTCTCAATCTGCACTCTCAAACTGCACTCTCAATCTGCACTCTGCACTCTCAATCTGCACTCTCAATCTGCACTCTGCACTCTCAAACTGCACTCTGCACTCTCAAACTGCACTCTGCACTCTCAATCTGCACTCTGCACTCTGCACTCTCAATCTGCACTCTCAATCTGCACTCTGCACTCTCAATCTGCACTCTCAAACTGCACTCTCAAACTGCTCAAACTGCACTCTCAAACTGCACTCTCAATCTGCACTCTCAAACTGCACTCTCAATCTGCACTCTCAATCTGCACTCCCAATCTGCACTCTCAAACTGCACTCTGCACTCTCAATCTGCACTCTGCACTCTCAAACTGCACTCTGCACTCTCAAACTGCACTCTGCACTCTCAATCTGCACTCTGCACTCTCAAACTGCACTCTCAAACTGCACTCTGCACTCTTAATCTGCACTCTCAATCTGCAATCTGCACTCTCAATCTGCACTCTGCACTCTCAATCTGCACTCTGCACTCTCAATCTGCACTCTGCACTCTCAATCTGCACTCTCAATCTGCACTCTGCACTCTCAATCTGCATTCTGCACTCTCAATCTGCACTCTGCACTCTCAATCTGCACTCTCCATTCTCAATCTGCACTCTGCACTCTGCACTCTCAATCTGCACTCTGCACTCTCAATCTGCACTCTGCACTCTCAAACTGCACTCTGCACTCTCAAACTGCACTCTGCACTCTCAAACTGCACTCTGCACTCTCAATCTGCACTCTGCACTCTCAATCTGCACTCTGCACCCTGCACTCTCATACTGCACTCTGCACTCTCAATCTGCACTCTGCACTCTGCACTCTGCACTCTCAATCTGCACTCTGCACTCTAAATCTGCACTCTGCACTCTCAATCTGCACTCTGCACTCTCAAACTGCACTCTGCACTCTCAATCTGCACTCTGCACTCTCAAACTGCACTCTGCACTCTCAAACTGCACTCTGCACTCTGCACTCTCAATCTGCACTCTCAACCTGCACTCTCAATCTGCACTCTGCACTCTCAAACTGCACTCTCAATCTGCACTCTGCACTCTCAATCTGCACTCTCAATCTGCACTCTGCACTCTCAATCTGCACTCTGCACTCTCAATCTGCACTCTGCACTCTCAATCTGCACTCTCAATCTGCACTCTGCACTCTCAAACTGCACTCTCAAACTGCACTCTCAAACTGTTCAAACTGCACTCTCAAACTGCACTCTCAAACTGCACTCTCAAACTGCACTCTCAAACTGCACTCTCAATCTGCACTCTCAAACTGCACTCTCAAACTGCACTCTCAATCTGCACTCTCAATCTGCACTCTCAATCTGCACTCTGCACTCTCAATCTGCACTCTCAATCTGCACTCTGCACTCTCAAACTGCACTCTCAAACTGCACTCTGCACTCTTAATCTGCACTCTCAATCTGCAATATGCACTCTCAATCTGCAATATGCACTCTCAATCTGCTATCTGCACTCTCAATCTGCACTCTGCACTCTCAATCTGCACTCTGCACTCTAAATCTGCACTCTGCACTCTCAATCTGCACTCTCAATCTGCACTCTGCACTCTCAATCTGCACTCTGCACTCTCAATCTGCACTCTGCACTCTCAATCTGCACTCTGCACTCTCAATCTGCACTCTGCACTCTCAATCTGCACTCTGCACTCTCAATCTGCACTCTGCATTCTCAATCTGCACTCTGCACTCTGCACTCTCAATCTGCACTCTACACTCTCAAACTGCACTCTGCACTCTCAAACTGCACACTGCACTCTCAAACTGCACTCTGCACTCTCAATCTGCACTCTGCACTCTGCACTCTGCATTCTGCATCTGCACTCTCAATCTGCACTCTGCACTCTAAATCTGCACTCTGCACTCTCAATCTGCACTCTGCACTCTCAATATGCACTCTGCACTCTCAATCTGCACTCTCAATATGCACTCTGTTAGACGGGGACCCTGAGGACCGTCTCCTGCGATCGTACAGACAAGTTACCTCCCTCCCCACAAACAGGCACCACACCAAGTTGAGTTCAATGCTTTATATAAGGTTCTTAAGGCAAGGATATCAGCGATACAGGATATCTCGGACCCGGGGGTCCTCTCACTTCTAGTCTCTGTAGGGAAAAAGGGGTTAGCGGGACAGTCTTGGTACCGGATCGGTACAGGTAGTGGTAAGAGGCGAGCTCACAATCCTCGAGCTGGAGTGTCTGTGGATCGGGCCGCGGCAGCGCCAGCAGGCCAAGATAATAGTCTCCCTAGGTAGGGGGCCGCGGCAGCGCCAGCAGGCCAAGTCGATGGTTTCACGAGGCAGAGGGCCGCGGCAGCGCCAGCAGGCCAAGACGATGGTTTCACGAGGCAGAGGGCCGCGGCAGCGCCAGCAGGCCAAGACGATGGTTTCATGAGGCAGAGGGCCGCGGCAGCGCCAGCAGGCCAAGACGATGGTTTCACGAGGCAGAGGGCCGCGGCAGCGCCAGCAGGCCAAGACGATGGTTTCACGAGGCAGAGGGCCGCGGCAGGGCCAGCAGGCCAAGACGATGGTTTCACGAGGCAGAGGGCCGCGGCAGCGCCAGCAGGCCAGTCACAGATGAGTTCTTCTCGGGTCTCTCGACTCCAGGATACAACTGGTTTCCTGGTCTGGTCCTGCCCCAGTTATAGGTCTGGTCCCCTTTGATGTCCGGACCCTCGCGCCTGGGGGGCCGGGAGGTCCGGGATGAGGGAGTCCAGACACCCAGCAGGGGGGTGGAGCCAGCGCCCAGGCGGCCGGGGGTGATCGACACCTGGCGGAGGAGAGCCGTTGACGATTCCTTTCTCCCATTGACTCGCCAAGTGGTCACTCTGCCTCCCGGGGGGAGGTTGGTGCCTCGATGTCGGGCCCGGCCGGGCCCAGGGTGAGGGTCGAGTTGAGGCCACGCGGCCTCGTGCTGTAGTGGCCCAAGATGGCGGCTGGGCCGAGGCCGTGGTGTGGATGGTGACCCGGGCCAGCTGGGTTCGGAGCTGGTGTCTTGTGGGTGAGGAATTGCAGTGTACTTCGGGTGGTCGTCGGGGACTCTGGCTGGGGATGCAGGGGGAGCCAGGGTCCAGGTCCCATTGCGGGGAGGGGGCAGCCCGACCATGCGGCCTGTCCAACATGCGTCCCCCCCAGCTGAAGGCGGGGAGAGTCAGCCATCTTCCTGGGGACTCTCCTCGCTGAGGCGGAAAAAGCGTGACAGGCCGTCGGCGTTGGCGTGGTCCTGGCCTGGACGATGTTCCACCGTGAAGTCCATCCCCTGCAGGGAGATGGACCAGCGTAGCAGCTTCGGGTTCTCCCCCCGCATTTGCATCAGCCATTGCAGGGGTCGGTGGTCTGTTTGCACCCGGAAGTGGGTGCCGAAGAGGTATGGCCGGAGCTTCTTGAGTGCCCAGACTACGGCGAAGGCCTCCCTCTCAATGGTGCTCCAGCGCTGTTCTCGGGGCAATAGGCGTCTGCTGATGAAGACCACTGGCTGGTCGATCCCTTCGGCGTTGAGTTGGGAGAGGACGGCCCCCACACCATGATCGGAGGCGTCCGTCTGCACAATGAATTCTCGGCTGTAGTCGGGAGCCTGGAGCACGGGGGCCGTGCACATGGCGGTCTTTAGCTTTTCGAAGGCCGATTGGCAGTCCGGGGTCCAGTTGACGGTTTTGGGGCTCTTTTTGGAGGTGAGCTCCGTGAGAGGCCCCACGATGCTGCCATAGTCCTTCATGAACCGCCGGTAGTATCCGGTGAGCCCCAGGAAGGCCCGGACCTCCGTTTGGGTCGTAGGGGGTCGCCAGGCCTGGATGGCAGCAATCTTGAGTTGGAGAGGGGCCACCAGCCCGCTTCCCACTTGGTGTCCTAGGTAGGTCACGGACCCTTGGCCCACCTGGCACTTGCTGGCTTTGATGGTGAGCCCGGCTTGCTGGAGGGCGTGTAGAACCTCCCGCAGGTGGCGGAGGTGGTCGGTCCACTGGTGGCTGTACACGGCAATGTCGTCCAGGTAGGCGGCGCTGAAGCCTTCCAGGCCCGCCAGTACCTGGTTTACCAGCCGTTGGAACGTTGCCGGGGCGTTTTTCATGCCGAAGGGCATGACTTTAAAGTGGTAGTGCCCGTCTGGGGTAGAGAAGGCGGATCGTTCTTGGGCCCTAGGGGTGAGGCCGATCTGCCAGTAGCCCGCTGTTAGGTCGAAGATGCTCAGGTAGCGGGCGGCCCCCATCCGGTCAATTAGCTCGTCTGCCCGGGGGATGGGATGAGCGTCGGTCCGGGTAACTGCATTCAGCCCCCGATAGTCCACGCAGACCCGGAGCTCAGGGGCAACGCCCGGGGCAGCTGCCTTGGGAACTAGGACGACTGGGCTCGCCCAGGGACTGTCTGAGGGTTCGATCACTCCTAGGGTCAGCATTTTGGACACCTCGGTCTGGATGCAGGCTCGTACCCGGTCTGGTACGCGGTACGCTCGGTGTCGAATAGGAGGGCTGTCCCCGGTGTCCACATCGTGGAGGCACCAGGGGGTGACTCCGGGGGTGAGGGAGAACAGGGAGGCGAACTGCCTCAGGAGCGTTTGGCAGTCTTGGTGTTGCTCCGGGGACAGGGCCTCGGAGAGCTGGACCCCTTCCACTGAGCCATCCTGCTCGAGGGCCCTCAGTAAGTCCGGAAGGGGTTCAGAGTCTTCTTCTGTCCCATTATCGGTAGCCATCAGGAGGCTGAGTTCGGATCGCACGAAATGGGGTTTGAGCCTGTTGGCGTGGAGGACCCGTAGGGGGTTCCGGGCAGTCTCCATGTCGATTAAATAGGTGACGGGCCCCTTGCGTTCGATTACCTTGAAGGGCCCGGACCATCTGTCTTGGAGTGCACAGGGCTCAACCGGGGACATCACCCAGACCTGTTGTCCAGGTTCGAACTCAATGGAGGACGTGTGCTGATCGTACCACCTCTTCATGTCCTCCTGACTGGCCTCGAGGTTGGCTTTGGCGGCGTCTCTGAACCGCCGGGTCTGGTTGCGGAGAGCCAGGAGATACCTGTAGATGTCCGGGGGAGTTTTCTGGGGAGGCTGCTCCCAACCTTCCTTGACTAGGCTGAGGGGGCCCCGGACGGGGTGCCCGTACAGGAGTTCAAAGGGGCTGAAGCCGAGGGACTTCTGCGGGACCTCCCGATAGGCAAACAGGAGGCAGGGAAGTAGCACGTCCCACTGGCGTCGAAGGGGTTCTTCTAGACCCATAATCATCCCCTTGAGGGTGCGGTTGAATCTCTCGACCAGTCCGTTTCCTTGCGGGTGATAGGGGGTCGTGAATTTGTAGGTGACCCCGCATTGTTGCCAGAGGGACTTCATATATCTGGAGATAAAGTTCGTGCCCCTGTCACTGACGACCTCCCGGGGGAGCCCCACCCGGGAGAAGATCCCCATCAGGGCCCGGCCCACCACGGGGGCCGTCACGGTCCGAAGAGGGATGGCCTCGGGATAGCGGGTGGCGTGGTCTACAAGGACCAGGATGAACCGGTGTCCTTGGGCTGTTCGAGGGTCGAGGGGCCCCACAATGTCTATTCCCACTCGTTCAAACGGGGTGGTGACGACAGGAAAGGGTTGTAACGGTGCTTTGATTTTTCGGCCACTTTTTCCGCTGGCCTGGCAGGTGGGACAGGCCTTGCAGTGGTTGGTGACATCCTTCCGCATGTGGGGCCAGAAAAAATGGGTCACCAGGCGGTCGTAGGTTTTATCCTGCCCCAGGTGTCCGGCAAGGGGGACATCGTGGGCTAAGTTCAGGAGGAAGCCTCGGAAGCGAAGGGGCACCACCAGCACCCGACTGGCCCCTAGTTCTGCAACTTTCTGCTCGCTGTAGAGCAGGTCTTGGTCCCAGTAGATCCAGTGGGCCCCCGAGGTATCCCCGGTGCTCTGGGCCAGGGCTTGCTGCCGGAGTCCTTCGAGAGAGGGACAGGTTTTCTGTTCGGCCCGGAATTGTTCCTGCGTGGGGCCTCCCTCCTGCCGCCATTGTGCCAGGTCAGGGACGTCCCGAAGCTGGTCGGATCCTTCTTCGGGTTGGGTCACTGGACTGGCTTCTGGGGCGGCCTCCTCGGGGATGAGCGCGGGAGGAGGTTCTGGCCACTCGGGCTCTTCTGGGCTGGGGACCGCGCGGGCGGTCATGGACCTGGTCGTGATGCAGACCCATTCGGGGAGGCCGAGCATCCCCAGGTGCTCCCTCCGTTCGACAGCTGCCCAGGGAGAGCTTTCAAGGTCGTTTCCTAGGAGGCAGTCCACGGGGGCATCATCGCGGACAGTTACTTTTAACATCCCTGTTACTCCTCCCCACTCGAAGGGGACGCAGGCCATGTGGCATAGGCTTTCGGAATTGTCGGCTGATCGGACAGGGCAAAGAATGTTCGGCAAGATTTGGTCTGGAGTGACGAGGTGGCGTCGGACCGCCGTTACACTGGCCCCGGTGTCGCGGAGGGCTTCCGCCCGGCGGCCATTAATGTTGACCCATTGACCGTACTTCTGGGTGTTGGCGGGAAGGGGGGCCCGCGGAATCATGTCTCTCTCCCCTAAGCAGACCAGTGCCATGGCGGCGGGTGCCCATTCAGAGGGATCGGTCTCGTACTCTTCCTGGTCTTCCGGGATTAGTTCTTCCCCTAGGGCCGCCGCTGCAACTTGGCGGGGGGTAGTGTTCGGATTCTTTGGGCAATTGGGATCACTGGCGTAGTGGCCGGGTCGCTGGCACCTGTGGCACGTAATGTTGGCCCGGAAACCGGCCCGGACGGCAGGGCTTCCTCGGCCAACCGGGGTCGAGGGGTTTCTGGGGGGTGACGAGGGGCCGGGGTCTCTCCCCCGACCCTGACTTCCTCCTCCCCCTCGGGGGCGATACGGTCTGGATAATTCGCTGGGTGCGTTCCTGCCAACTCGGGTGCTTTCCCACCGGTCGGCTTCGACGGCTAGTTGTCGAGGGTCGGTTAGCTTACTGTCCAGGAGGTGTTGCCGGAGCTCCACGAAGCAGTTGTTCGACAGGTGCTCCCATACGATAAGGTCAAAGAGTTGTTCGTAGGTGGTTACTTTGTTGCCCTTGATCCACCCCTCGAAGGCTCGGCTAAAAAAGTTCACGTACTCCACCCAAGTTGTACCCGGAATCCGTTTGCAGTCGCGGAACCGTTGGCGGTACATCTCCGGTGTGAGCCCGTATCGAGTGAGGAGGGCGGCCTTCATGTGGTCGTAGGAGGTCATCAGCTGGTCCGGGAGTTGTAGCAGGGCGTCCCGCCCTTCGTTGACAAACCTCCCCCATAATCCGGCTCCCCAATCGCTTCGGGGAATCCGGTGGGAGGTCATTGCCACCTCATAGGCTTTAAACCACTGCTGTATATCATCGTTCTTGTGGTATTCCCGGATGACATCTTTGGGGATGTGAACCTTGGGTTCGGTCGAGGCAGACGGGGTCGGTCGTTCGGGGAGCCCGAGGTCTTTATTCTGTTTCTGGACTTCCAGTGTTTTGAGATTGCGCTCATGTTCGTACTCTAGTTTCTTTTCCTCTAGCTCTCTCTGTCTTTGCTTGTCTTCTCGCTCTTCCCTGAGCCATAAGTGTTCCAGGGTTATTTTTTGTTCTGCCAGCTTGAGTTCTCCATCCAAGCGAAGTCGGGCTAGTTCTAATTCGTGGAGTCTGGTTTTTTCTCTTTCTCGGATCTCTTCCAGGGAGAGACCCGCTCTTTCTTTAGTTGGTGCGGGGCTCGTCTCGGTTGTTTGTGTTCGGGGTACGGCCGTACCCGTTTCCGCCCAGGCTTCTAGGGCTCGTTTGAAGTCTTCCTTCGTACTCAGACCCGTGGTTGAGAGACCAAGTTCCATGCAATATTGCTTCAGTTCTCGGTGGTTGTAATCTTCCAATTTTTCCATCTGGAATTTCTCCGTTGTTCCGCTCTCTGTTGTCATGGTGGTCGTGTGTCGTGGGTCGGGTGACTTTCTGTACGATTATGCGTAGGTTCGGATCCCGTCGCTGGCCACCAATGTTAGACGGGGACCCTGAGGGTCGGCCGGATACTGAGGGAGAGATCCCCGAGTGGGACCGTCTCCTGCGATCGTACAGACAAGTTACCTCCCTCCCCACAAACAGGCACCACACCAAGTTGAGTTCAATGCTTTATATAAGGTTCTTAAGGCAAGGATATCAGCGATACAGGATATCTCGGACCCGGGGGTCCTCTCACTTCTAGTCTCTGTAGGGAAAAAGGGGTTAGCGGGACAGTCTTGGTACCGGATCGGTACAGGTAGTGGTAAGAGGCGAGCTCACAATCCTCGAGCTGGAGTGTCTGTGGATCGGGCCGCGGCAGCGCCAGCAGGCCAAGATAATAGTCTCCCTAGGTAGGGGGCCGCGGCAGCGCCAGCAGGCCAAGTCGATGGTTTCACGAGGCAGAGGGCCGCGGCAGCGCCAGCAGGCCAAGACGATGGTTTCACGAGGCAGAGGGCCGCGGCAGCGCCAGCAGGCCAAGACGATGGTTTCACGAGGCAGAGGGCCGCGGCAGCGCCAGCAGGCCAAGACGATGGTTTCACGAGGCAGAGGGCCGCGGCAGCGCCAGCAGGCCAAGACGATGGTTTCACGAGGCAGAGGGCCGCGGCAGCGCCAGCAGGCCAAGACGATGGTTTCACGAGGCAGAGGGCCGCGGCAGCGCCAGCAGGCCAGTCACAGATGAGTTCTTCTCGGGTCTCTCGACTCCAGGATACAACTGGTTTCCTGGTCTGGTCCTGCCCCAGTTATAGGTCTGGTCCCCTTTGATGTCCGGACCCTCGCGCCTGGGGGGCCGGGAGGTCCGGGATGAGGGAGTCCAGACACCCAGCAGGGGGGTGGAGCCAGCGCCCAGGCGGCCGGGGGTGATCGACACCTGGCGGAGGAGAGCCGTTGACGATTCCTTTCTCCCATTGACTCGCCAAGTGGTCACTCTGCCTCCCGGGGGGAGGTTGGTGCCTCGATGTCGGGCCCGGCCGGGCCCAGGGTGAGGGTCGAGTTGAGGCCACGCGGCCTCGTGCTGTAGTGGCCCAAGATGGCGGCTGGGCCGAGGCCGTGGTGTGGATGGTGACCCGGGCCAGCTGGGTTCGGAGCTGGTGTCTTGTGGGTGAGGAATTGCAGTGTACTTCGGGTGGTCGTCGGGGACTCTGGCTGGGGATGCAGGGGGAGCCAGGGTCCAGGTCCCATTGCGGGGAGGGGGCAGCCCGACCATGCGGCCTGTCCAACACACTCTCAATCTGCACTCTGCACTCTCAATCTGCACTCTCAATCTGCACGCTGCACTCTCAATCTGCACTCTCAATCTGCTCTCTGCACTCTGCACTCTCAATCTGCACTATGCACTCTCAAACTGCACTCTCAATCTGCACTCTCAATCTGCACTCTCAAACTGCACTCTAAATCTGCACTCTCTATCTGCACTCTCAATCTGCACTCTCAATCTGCACTCTCAATCTGCACTCTGCATTCTCAAACTGCACTCTGCACTCTCAAACTGCACTCTGCACTCTCAAACTGCACTCTGCACTCTCAATCTGCACTCTGCACTCTCAATCTGCACTCTCAAACTGCACTCTCAAACTGCACAAACTGCACTCTCAAACTGCACTCTCAAACTGCACTCTCAAACTGCACTCTCAATCTGCACTCTCAAACTGCACTCTCAAACTGCACTCTCAATCTGCACTCTCAATCTGCACTCCCAATCTGCACTCTCAAACTGCACTCTGCACTCTCAATCTGCACTCTGCACTCTCAAACTGCACTCTGCACTCTCAAACTGCACTCTGCACTCTCAATCTGCACTCTGCACTCTCAAACTGCACTCTCAAACTGCACTCTGCACTCTTAATCTGCACTCTCAATCTGCAATATGCACTCTCAATCTGCAATCTGCACTCTCAATCTGCACTCTGCACTCTGCACTCTAAATCTGCACTCTGCACTCTCAATCTGAACTCTCAATCTGCACTCTGCACCCTGCACTCTCAAACTGCACTCTGCACTCTCAATCTGCACTCTGCACTCTGCACTCTGCATTCTGCATCTGCACTCTCAATCTGCACTCTGCACTCTAAATCTGCACTCTGCACTCTCAATCTGCACTCTGCACTCTCAATATGCACTCTGCACTCTCAATCTGCACTCTCAATATGCACTCTCAATCTGCACTCTGCACTCTCAATCTGCACTCTCAATCTGCACGCTGCACTCTCAATCTGCACTCTCAATCTGCTCTCTGCACTCTGCACTCTCAATCTGCACTATGCACTCTCAAACTGCACTCTCAATCTGCACTCTCAATCTGCACTCTCAAACTGCACTCTAAATCTGCACTCTCTATCTGCACTCTCAATCTGCACTCTCAATCTGCACTCTCAATCTGCACTCTGCACTCTCAAACTGCACTCTGCACTCTCAAACTGCACTCTGCACTCTCAAACTGCACTCTGCACTCTCAATCTGCACTCTGCACTCTGCACTCTCAATCTGCACTCTCAAACTGCACTCTCAAACTGCACAAACTGCACTCTCAAACTGCACTCTCAAACTGCACTCTCAAACTGCACTCTCAATCTGCACTCTCAAACTGCACTCTCAAACTGCACTCTCAATCTGCACTCTCAATCTGCACTCCCAATCTGCACTCTCAAACTGCACTCTGCACTCTCAATCTGCACTCTGCACTCTCAAACTGCACTCTGCACTCTCAAACTGCACTCTGCACTCTCAATCTGCACTCTGCACTCTCAAACTGCACTCTCAAACTGCACTCTGCACTCTTAATCTGCACTCTCAATCTGCAATATGCACTCTCAATCTGCAATCTGCACTCTCAATCTGCACTCTGCACTCTGCACTCTAAATCTGCACTCTGCACTCTCAATCTGAACTCTCAATCTGCACTCTGCACTCTCAATCTGCACTCTGCACTCTCAATCTGCACTCTGCACTCTCAATCTGCACTCTGCATTCTCAATCTGCACTTTGCACTCTGCACTCTCAATCTGCACTCTGACACAGCACTCTGAAACTGCACTCTCAATCTGCACTCTCAAACTGCACTCTCAATCTGCACTCTCAATCTGCACTCTGCACTCTCAATCTGCACTCTGCACTCTGCACTCTCAATCTGCACTCTGCACTCTCAATCTGCACTCTGCACTCTCAAACTGCACTCTCAAACTGCACTCTGCACTCTCAATCTGCACTCTCAATCTGCAATCTGCACTCTCAATCTGCACTCTGCACTCTCGATCTGCACTCTGCACTCTCAAACTGCACTCAGCACTCTCAATCTGCACTCTGCACTCTCAATCTGCACTCTGCACTCTCAAACTGCACTCTGCACTCTCAAACTGCACTCTGCACTCTGCACTCTCAATCTGCACTCTCAATCTGCACTCTCAATCTGCACTCTGCACTCTCAAACTGCACTCTCAATCTGCACACTCAATCTGCACTCTCAATCTGCACTCTCAATCTGCACTCTGCACTCTCAATCTGCACTCTGCACTCTCAATCTGCACTCTGCACTCTCAATCTGCACTCTCAATCTGCACTCTCAATCTGCACTCTCAATCTGCACTCTCAAACTGCACTCTCAAACTGCACTCTCAATCTGCACTTTCAATCTGCACTCTCAAACTGCACTCTCAATCTGCACTCTCAATCTGCACTCTGCACTCTCAATCTGCACTCTGCACTCTCAAACTGCACTCTGCACTCTCAAACTGCACTCTGCACTCTCAATCTGCACTCTGCACTCTGCACTCTCAATCTGCACTCTGCACTCTCAATCTGCACTCTCAAACTGCACTCTCAAACTGCTCAAACTGCACTCTCAAACTGCACTCTCAAACTGCACTCTCAATCTGCACTCTCAAACTGCACTCTCAATCTGCACTCTCAATCTGCACTCCCAATCTGCACTCCCAATCTGCACTCTCAAACTGCACTCTGCACTCTCAATCTGCACTCTGCACTCTCAAACTGCACTCTGCACTCTCAAACTGCACTCTGCACTCTCAATCTGCACTCTGCACTCTCAAACTGCACTCTCAAACTGCACTCTGCACTCTTAATCTGCACTCTCAATCTGCAATCTGCACTCTCAATCTGCACTCTGCACTCTCAATCTGCACTCTGCACTCTCAATCTGCACTCTGCACTCTCAATCTGCACTCTCAATCTGCACTCTGCACTCTCAATCTGCACTCTGCACTCTCAATCTGCACTCTGCATTCTCAATCTGCACTCTGCACTCTGCACTCTCAATCTGCACTCTGCACTCTCAATCTGCACTCTGCGCTCTCAAACTGCACTCTGCACTCTCAAACTGCACTCTGCACTCTCAATCTGCACTCTGCACTCTCAATCTGCACTCTCAATCTGCACTCTGCACTCTCAAACTGCACTCTCAAACTGCACTCTGCACTCTTAATCTGCACTCTCAATCTGCAATATGCACTCTCAATCTGCTATCTGCACTCTCAATCTGCACTCTGCACTCTCAATCTGCACTCTGCACTCTAAATCTGCACTCTGCACTCTCAATCTGCACTCTCAATCTGCACTCTCAATCTGCACTCTGCACTCTGCACTCTCAATCTGCACTCTGCACTCTCAATCTGCACTCTGCATTCTCAATCTGCACTCTGCACTCTGCACTCTCAATCTGCACTCTACACTCTCAAACTGCACTCTGCACTCTCAAACTGCACACTGCACTCTCAAACTGCACTCTGCACTCTCAAACTGCACTCTGCACTCTCAATCTGCACTCTGCACTCTCAATCTGCACTCTGCACCCTGCACTCTCATACTGCACTCTGCACTCTCAATCTGCACTCTGCACTCTGCATCTGCACTCTCAATCTGCACTCTGCACTCTAAATCTGCACTCTGCACTCTCAATCTGCACTCTGCACTCTCAAACTGCACTCTGCACTCTCAATCTGCACTCTGCACTCTCAAACTGCACTCTGCACTCTCAAACTGCACTCTGCACTCTGCACTCTCAATCTGCACTCTCAATCTGCACTCTCAATCTGCACTCTCAATCTGCACTCTGCACTCTCAAACTGCACTCTCAATCTGCACTCTCAATCTGCACTCTCAATCTGCACTCTGCACTCTCAATCTGCACTCTCAATCTGCACTCTGCACTCTCAATCTGCACTCTCAATCTGCACTCTGCACTCTCAATCTGCACTCTCAATCTGCACTCTGCACTCTCAATCTGCACTCTCAAACTGCACTCTCAAACTGCTCAAACTGCACTCTCAAACTGCACTCTCAAACTGCACTCTCAAACTGCACTCTCAAACTGCACTCTCAATCTGCACTCTCAAACTGCACTCTCAATCTGCACTCTCAATCTGCACTCTCAATCTGCACTCTGCACTCTCAATCTGCACTCTCAATCTGCACTCTGCACTCTCAAACTGCACTCTCAAACTGCACTCTGCACTCTTAATCTGCACTCTCAATCTGCAATATGCACTCTCAATCTGCTATCTGCACTCTCAATCTGCACTCTGCACTCTCAATCTGCACTCTGCACTCTACATCTGCACTCTGCACTCTCAATCTGCACTCTCAATCTGCACTCTGCACTCTCAATCTGCACTCTGCACTCTCAATCTGCACTCTGCACTCTCAATCTGCACTCTGCATTCTCAATCTGCACTCTGCACTCTGCACTCTCAATCTGCACTCTACACTCTCAAACTGCACTCTGCACTCTCAAACTGCACACTGCACTCTCAAACTGCACTCTGCACTCTCAATCTGCACTCTGCACTCTCAATCTGCACTCTGCACCCTGCACTCTCAAACTGCACTCTGCACTCTCAATCTGCACTCTGCACTCTGCACTCTGCACTCTGCATCTGCACTCTCAATCTGCACTCTGCACTCTAAATCTGCACTCTGCACTCTCAATCTGCACTCTGCACTCTCAATATGCACTCTGCACTCTCAATCTGCACTCTCAATATGCACTCTCAATCTGCACTCTGCACTCTCAATCTGCACTCTCAATCTGCACGCTGCACTCTCAATCTGCACTCTCAATCTGCTCTCTGCACTCTGCACTCTCAATCTGCACTATGCACTCTCAAACTGCACTCTCAATCTGCACTCTCAATCTGCACTCTCAAACTGCACTCTAAATCTGCACTCTCTATCTGCACTCTCAATCTGCACTCTCAATCTGCACTCTGCACTCTCAAACTGCACTCTGCACTCTCAAACTGCACTCTGCACTCTCAAACTGCACTCTGCACTCTCAATCTGCACTCTGCACTCTGCACTCTCAATCTGCACTCTCAATCTGCACTCTGCACTCTCAATCTGCACTCTCAAACTGCACTCTCAAACTGCACTCTCAAACTGCACTCTCAAACTGCACTCTCAAACAGCACTCTCAAACTGCACTCTCAATCTGCACTCTCAAACTGCACTCTCAAACTGCACTCTCAATCTGCACTCTCAATCTCCACTCTCAAACTGCACTCTGCACTCTCAATCTGCACTCTGTACTCTCAAACTGCACTCTGCACTCTCAAACTGCACTCTGCACTCTCAATCTGCACTCTGCACTCTCAATCTGCACTCTGCACTCTCAATCTGCACTCTGCACCCTGCACTCTCAAACTGCACTCTGCACTCTCAATCTGCACTCTGCACTCTGCACTCTGCATTCTGCATCTGCACTCTCAATCTGCACTCTGCACTCTAAATCTGCACTCTGCACTCTCAATCTGCACTCTGCACTCTCAATATGCACTCTGCACTCTCAATCTGCACTCTCAATATGCACTCTCAATCTGCACTCTACACTCTCAAACTGCACTCTGCACTCTCAAACTGCACACTGCACTCTCAAACTGCACTCTGCACTCTCAATCTGCACTCTGCACTCTCAATCTGCACTCTGCACCCTGCACTCTCAAACTGCACTCTTCACTCTCAATCTGCACTCTGCACTCTGCACTCTGCATTCTGCATCTGCACTCTCAATCTGCACTCTGCACTCTAAATCTGCACTCTGCACTCTCAATCTGCACTCTGCACTCTCAATATGCACTCTGCACTCTCAATCTGCACTCTCAATATGCACTCTCAATCTGCACTCTGCACTCTCAATCTGCACTATCAATCTGCACGCTGCACTCTCAATCTGCACTCTCAATCTGCTCTCTGCACTCTGCACTCTCAATCTGCACTATGCACTCTCAAACTGCACTCTCAATCTGCACTCTCAATCTGCACTCTCAAACTGCACTCTAAATCTGCACTCTCTATCTGCACTCTCAATCTGCACTCTCAATCTGCACTCTCAATCTGCACTCTGCACTCTCAAACTGCACTCTGCACTCTCAAACTGCACTCTGCACTCTCAAACTGCACTCTGCACTCTCAATCTGCACTCTGCACTCTGCACTCTCAATCTGCACTCTCAAACTGCACTCTCAAACTGCACAAACTGCACTCTCAAACTGCACTCTCAGACTGCACTCTCAAACTGCACTCTCAATCTGCACTCTCAAACTGCACTCTCAAACTGCACTCTCAATCTGCACTCTCAATCTGCACTCCCAATCTGCACTCTCAAACTGCACTCTGCACTCTCAATCTGCACTCTGCACTCTCAAACTGCACTCTGCACTCTCAAACTGCACTCTGCACTCTCAATCTGCACTCTGCACTCTCAAACTGCACTCTCAAACTGCACTCTGCACTCTTAATCTGCACTCTCAATCTGCAATATGCACTCTCAATCTGCAATCTGCACTCTCAATCTGCACTCTGCACTCTGCACTCTAAATCTGCACTCTGCACTCTCAATCTGAACTCTCAATCTGCACTCTGCACTCTCAATCTGCACTCTGCACTCTCAATCTGCACTCTGCACTCTCAATCTGCACTCTGCATTCTCAATCTGCACTTTGCACTCTGCACTCTCAATCTGCACTCTGACACAGAACTCTGAAACTGCACTCTCAATCTGCACTCTCAAACTGCACTCTCAATCTGCACTCTCAATCTGCACTCTGCACTCTCAATCTGCACTCTGCACTCTGCACTCTCAATCTGCACTCTGCACTCTCAATCTGCACTCTGCACTCTCAAACTGCACTCTCAAACTGCACTCTGCACTCTCAATCTGCAATCTGCACTCTCAATCTGCACTCTGCACTCTCGATCTGCACTCTGCACTCTCAAACTGCACTCTGCACTCTCAATCTGCACTCTGCACTCTCAATCTGCACTCTGCACTCTCAAACTGCACTCTGCACTCTCAAACTGCACTCTGCACTCTGCACTCTCAATCTGCACTCTCAATCTGCACTCTCAATCTGCACTCTCAATCTGCACTCTGCACTCTCAAACTGCACTCTCAATCTGCACACTCAATCTGCACTCTCAATCTGCACTCTCAATCTGCACTCTGCACTCTCAATCTGCACTCTGCACTCTCAATCTGCACTCTGCACTCTCAATCTGCACTCTCAATCTGCACTCTGCACTCTCAATCTGCACTCTCAATCTGCACTCTCAATCTGCACTCTCAAGCTGCACTCTCAATCTGCACTCTCAATCTGCACTCTCAAACTGCACTCTCAATCTGCACTCTCAATCTGCACTCTCAATCTGCACTCTGCACTCTCAATCTGCACTCTCAATCTGCACTCTGCACTCTCAAACTGCACTCTGCACTCTCAAACTGCACTCTGCACTCTCAATCTGCACTCTGCACTCTGCACTCTCAATCTGCACTCTCAATCTGCACTCTGCACTCTCAATCTGCACTCTCAAACTGCACTCTCAAACTGCTCAAACTGCACTCTCAAACTGCACTCTCAATCTGCACTCTCAAACTGCACTCTCAATCTGCACTCTCAATCTGCACTCCCAATCTGCACTCCCAATCTGCACTCTCAAACTGCACTCTGCACTCTCAATCT
This sequence comes from Lissotriton helveticus, assembly GCF_964261635.1. Classification (NCBI taxonomy): domain Eukaryota; kingdom Metazoa; phylum Chordata; class Amphibia; order Caudata; family Salamandridae; genus Lissotriton; species Lissotriton helveticus. The sequence goes on along the minus strand of NC_136071.1, from coordinate 549,039,774 downwards.
GCACTCTGCACTCTCAAACTGCACTCTGCACTCTCAAACTGCACTCTGCACTCTCAATCTGCACTCTGCACTCTCAAACTGCACTCTCAAACTGCACTCTGCACTCTTAATCTGCACTCTCAATCTGCAATCTGCACTCTCAATCTGCACTCTGCACTCTCAATCTGCACTCTGCACTCTCAATCTGCACTCTGCACTCTCAATCTGCACTCTCAATCTGCACTCTGCACTCTCAATCTGCACTCTGCACTCTCAATCTGCACTCTGCATTCTCAATCTGCACTCTGCACTCTGCACTCTCAATCTGCACTCTGCACTCTCAATCTGCACTCTGCACTCTCAAACTGCACTCTGCACTCTCAAACTGCACTCTGCACTCTCAAACTGCACTCCGCACTCTCAATCTGCACTCTGCACTCTCAATCTGCACTCTCAATCTGCACTCTGCACTCTCAAACTGCACTCTCAAACTGCACTCTGCACTCTTAATCTGCACTCTCAATCTGCAATCTGCACTCTCAATCTGCTATCTGCACTCTCAATCTGCACTCTGCACTCTCAATCTGCACTCTGCACTCTAAATCTGCACTCTGCACTCTCAATCTGCACTCTCAATCTGCACTCTGCACTCTCAATCTGCACTCTGCACTCTCAATCTGCACTCTGCACTCTCAATCTGCACTCTGCATTCTCAATCTGCACTCTGCACTCTGCACTCTCAATCTGCACTCTTCACTCTCAAACTGCACTCTGCACTCTCAAACTGCACACTGCACTCTCAAACTGCACTCTGCACTCTCAAACTGCACTCTGCACTCTCAATCTGCACTCTGCACTCTCAATCTGCACTCTGCACCCTGCACTCTCATACTGCACTCTGCACTCTCAATCTGCACTCTGCACTCTGCATCTGCACTCTCAATCTGCACTCTGCACTCTAAATCTGCACTCTGCACTCTCAATCTGCACTCTGCACTCTCAAACTGCACTCTGCACTCTCAATCTGCACTCTGCACTCTCAAACTGCACTCTGCACTCTCAAACTGCACTCTGCACTCTGCACTCTCAATCTGCACTCTCAATCTGCACTCTGCACCCTGCACTCTCAAACTGCACTCTGTACTCTCAATCTGCACTCTGCACTCTGCACTCTGCATTCTGCATCTGCACTCTCAATCTGCACTCTGCACTCTAAATCTGCACTCTGCACTCTCAATCTGCACTCTGCACTCTCAATATGCACTCTGCACTCTCAATCTGCACTCTCAATATGCACTCTCAATCTGCACTCTGCACTCTCAATCTGCACGCTGCACTCTCAATCTGCACTCTCAATCTGCTCTCTGCACTCTGCACTCTCAATCTGCACTATGCACTCTCAAACTGCACTCTCAATCTGCACTCTCAATCTGCACTCTCAAACTGCACTGTTGGACAGGCCACATGAAGGGCCGCTCTCCCCCGGCCCAACCAGGCCCGAACCAGCCACGCAAGTACCACACACCACCATTGCACGTCCACCGTCCCCGCAGGGACCCCTACACTCGAACCTGTTGACCCCGTAGGCCGACCCACTACCGGCCTGCGCGCCCATCCTGGGCGCCATCTTGGACACTCCACCACGAGGCCGCCTGGCCCCCGATCGACCTCAACCCTGGGCCTGGCCAGGCCTCAGACATTCCGGCACCAACATCCACCCAGGAGGTGAGCGGGCTACTTGGTCAGTCAATGGGAGCAGGAGGTGTCGATGGCTCTCACCCGCCAAGTGCCGCTCGCCCATCGCCTCCCCGGACGCTGGCTCCACCCCCCTGCTGGGTGTCTGAACCCCCTCATCCCGGACCTCCCGACCTCCAAGTGCGAGGGTCCGGACATCAAAGCACACCAGCCCTATAACTGGGGCAGCTCCAGAGCAGGACGGGAGTTGTATCTTGGAGTCGAGAGATGCAAAGAAGAACTCATCCTTGACGGACTACTGGCGCTGCCGTAGCTCTGTCTTGTGCACCCTCGTCTTGCCTGCTGGCGCTGCCGCGGCTTTGGGAACCACCCTATCCTTCATCATCGTCGGGACCTGCTGGCGTAGCCGCGGACCGTTTGTAACCACCACCTTCATCGGGACCTGCTGGCTCTGCCGCGGACCGTCGTCTGCCTTCATCCATCTCGGGACCTGCTGGCTCCGCCGCGGCCCGTTCATCTACACCACCGAGCTCGAGGATTGAGAGCTATTTTCCATCGTTTTGGTAACAAGACTGTCCCGCTACCCTCTTCCCGAACAGAGACCAGAATAGAGGGGACCCCTGAGTCCAGACCTCCTTGTACCATTCTACCGTACTTGAAGAATTGTCTATAAAGTATCGTTGAACTTTATCATTGTGTGGTGTCCGTCTGTGGGGGGGAAGTTACTTGTCTGTACGATTCACTGGAGACGGCTCTCCCCGGAGACCTCTCCCCGTATCCTCGGCCGACCCTCCCGGTCCGTCTAACATTGGTGGCCAGCGACGGGATCCGAATCACCGCATAAACCGTACAGAGAGTAGCTCACCCCACGGCGAATCACGATGTCAACTAAAGAAAGCGGATCAACGGAGAAATTCCAGATGGAGAAATTGGGCGAGTACAGCCATCGTGAACTTAAACAGTTCTGTATCGAATTAGGTATCGCTACCACCGGACTAAATACCAAAGATGACTTTAAGCAGGCCCTGGAATCTTGGGCAGAAACCGGGGCTGCCGGAACCCCCGATCAAGACATCACAGCACAAACCCCCATGGGCCCTGAAGAGCGAAGAACGGGTCTCTCGCCAGGCGAGATCCAGGAACGAGAAAGAACCCGACTACACGAGCTGGAAATGGCCCGGCTCAAAATGGACGTTGAACTAAAGTTGGCCGAACAGAAAATCAACTTAGAGCACCTGCGTCTCCGAGAAGAAAGAGAGGAGAAACAGAGACAAAGGGAGCTCGAGGAAAAGAAACTGGCATATGAACATGAACGGAAATTAGCTGAAATCGACCTACGCAAACAGAATAAAGAAACAGGGGTGCCCGAGCAACCCCACACTCCAGGGGCAACAGAGAAGAAGGTACACATCCCCAAGGATGTCGTTCGAGAATACTTCCGAGAGGACGACATCCAGCAATGGTTTAAGGCCTATGAAATCGCTATGACTGCACACCGGATCGATAGAAGCGATTGGGGGGCCGGTCTGTGGGGGAGATTCCTCAATGAGGGCCGCGACGCCCTGCTGCAACTCCCGGACCAGCAGATGACCTCCTATGACCATATGAAAGCGGCACTCCTCACCCGCTATGGCCTCACACCCGAGATGTACCGTCAGAGGTTCCGAGACTGCACCCGCATCCCAGGTACAACTTGGGTGGACTATGTCAATTACTTTAGCCGAGCCTTCGAGGGCTGGATCAAAGGAAGCAAGGTCACAACCTACGAACAACTGTTCAATCTTATGGTATGGGAGCATCTGTCGAACAATTGCTTCATTGAACTTCGCCAGCACCTCCTCGACAGCAAGTTAACGGATCCCCGGCAGCTCGCAGCCGAAGCTGACCGGTGGGAGATCACCAGAGTGAGTCGAAATGGGTCCTCCGAACAGAACCGGAACAACAATGGTCAGCACCGTCCCCGAGGAGGTGGAGGCCAAGGACGCGGAAGAAGCAACGCTCCGGTCACCCCCACTATCAGCCCCACCCCCCCGTCCAACCGGGGCAGCACCCCAGCGCGACCGGGACCTCGAGCCAATGTTACCTGCCATCGATGTCAACGAGTCGGACACTATGCAAACGACCCAAACTGCCCCCAGTACCAGAGCCCAAGACCCCGCCAAGTAGACGCTGCTGCTCTGGGGGAGGAACGGATCTCAGAGGAACAAGAAGAATATGAACAGGAACACCCAGAATGGGAGCCAGCCGCCATGGCTCTCGCCTGCCTAGGGGGGAGAGACATGGTCCCGCGGGTCCCCCTACCCGCTAATACCCAGAAGTACAGCCAATGGGTGGGCATCAATGGACGCCGGGCGGAAGCCCTTCGTGACACTGGGGCCAGTGTAACAGCCGTCCGCTGTCACCTGGTGACCCCCGAACAATACTTACCAAACGTTCTCTGCCCTGTACGTTCAGCCGATAACTCAGAAAGTCTGTGTCGGATGGCCTGCGTCCCCTTCGAATGGGGAGGGGTCTCCGGCATGTTGAAGGTGACGGTCCGAGATGATGCCCCCGTAGACTGCCTCCTGGGTAATGACCTGGAAAGCTCTCCATGGGCAGCAGTCGAACGAAAAGAGCACCTGGGGATGCTGGGCGTCCCGGACTGGGCGTGCGTCACCACCCGGTCCATGACCGCCCGTGCCAACACCCGCCCAGAGGAACTCGAATGGCCGGCGCCACCGCCTCCGGTCGCCCCCGCCGAAACCACCGACCGTGACGTCCCCCCCGAACCAGCTCAACCTCCAGACCTCGCTAACCTCGACCAGTGGCCTCAAGAGGGGGGGCCCACGCAAGAACAATTTCGCCAAGAACAAAGGACCTGTCAGTCCCTCGAGGGACTCCGCCAGCAAGCGCTAGCCCAAAGCGCAGGGGATACCTCCGGAACTCACTGGGTCTACTGGGACAATGATCTGCTGTACAGTGAGCAAAGAATCGCGGAGCTGGGGGCCAGCCGAGTCCTAGTGGTACCCCTCCGTTTTAGAGACTTTCTGCTAAACCTGGCCCACGATGTCCCCCTGGCAGGACACTTGGGTCAAGACAAAACCTATAGCCGCCTGGTGACCCACTTCTTCTGGCCCAAAATGAGGGACAATGTACACCAGCATTGCCGATCTTGCCCCACGTGCCAAGCCAGTGGGAAGAGCGGCCGCAAACTGAAAGCCCCCCTGCAACCTTTTCCCGTGGTCACCACCCCGTTCGAGAGGGTCGGAATCGATATCGTAGGGCCCCTGGACCCGCGCACAAAACAAGGCCATCGATTCATCCTGGTGCTAGTGGACCACGCCACCCGCTACCCGGAGGCTGTTCCCCTGCGGACTGTGACAGCCCCGGTAGTCGGCCAGGCTCTGATGGGGATCTTCTCCCGGGTGGGCTTCCCCCGGGAGGTCGTCAGTGACAGGGGCACGAACTTTATTTCGAAATACATGAAATCTCTCTGGCAACAGTGCGGGGTTACCTACCGGTTCACGACCCCCTATCACCCTCAAGGAAACGGACTCGTTGAGCGGTTCAACCGCACGCTCAAAGGGATGATCGGGGGGTTGGAAGAGCCCCTCCGTCGCCAGTGGGATGTACTGTTGCCGTGCCTTCTCTTCGCATATCGAGAGGTTCCCCAGAAGTCCCTGGGCTTCAGCCCATTTGAACTGCTGTATGGACACCCCGTGCGCGGGCCGCTCAGCCTAGTTAAGGAAGGCTGGGAGATGCCCCCTCTAAAGAACCCACCAGATGTGTTCCGCTACCTCCTAACACTCCGCAACCAGACCCGGCGATTCCGAGAACTAGCAAAAGCCAACCTAGAGGCCAGTCAGGAGGACATGAAAAGGTGGTATGACCGGAATGCCTCCTCCATCGTGTTTGAACCTGGGCAACAGGTATGGGTGATGTCCCCCACCGAACCCTGCGCCCTACAAGACAAGTGGACAGGGCCCTTCAAGGTGGTCGAGCGCAAGGGTCCGGCTACCTATCTCATCGACTTGGAATCTTCCCGGAACCCCCTCCGGGTCCTCCACGCTAACAGACTGAAACCGCACTTTGTACGGACAGAACTCAGCCTCCTGATGGCCACAGACAATGGGGCTGAAGAGGACTCCGAGCCCCTCCCGGACCTCCTACGAACGCGGGAGAAAGACGGTTCCGTAGATGGGGTCCGACTCTCAGAGACCCTCACCCGAGAGCAACACCAGGAGTGCCAAGTTCTCCTATCACAATTCGCCAGCCTGTTCTCCCTCACCCCAGGTGTCACTTCCTGGTGTACGCACGATGTGGACACGGGGGACAGCCCCCCTATCCGCCACCGGGCCTACCGCGTGCCAGATCAGGTACGGGCCTGCATCCAGGAGGAAGTAGCCAAAATGCTCACGCTCGGGGTCATCGAGCCCTCAGACAGCCCCTGGGCCAGCCCTGTAGTACTGGTCCCCAAGGCAGCTGCCCCCGGCACCACACCAGAACTCCGGTTCTGCGTCGACTACCGGGGCTTGAATGCGGTCACCAGGACAGACGCACATCCCATCCCCCGGGCAGATGAACTAATCGACCGCATGGGAGCTGCCCGCTACCTCAGTATCTTCGACCTGACGGCGGGCTACTGGCAAATCGGCCTCACACCCCGGGCACAAGAACGTTCTGCCTTTTCCACGCCCGATGGCCATTACCATTTCACAGTCATGCCCTTCGGCATGAAGAATGCCCCAGCAACATTCCAACGGCTCGTCAATCAGGTCCTGGCGGGGCTCGAAGGCTTCAGCGCCGCCTACTTAGACGACATCGCTGTATACAGCTACCAGTGGTCCGAGCACCTCCACCACCTCCGAGCAGTACTGCACGCCCTTCAGCAAGCTGGCCTCACGATCAAGGCCAGCAAATGTCAAATTGGGCAAGGGTCTGTAACCTACCTCGGGCACCAGGTGGGAAGCGGCCTGGTGGCCCCTCTGCAGCTAAAAATTGCCGCCATCCAGTCCTGGCAGCCCCCCACTACCCAGACCGAGGTACGAGCCTTCCTGGGCCTCACGGGCTATTACCGAAGGTTCGTGAAAGACTATGGTACTATCGTGAGGCCCCTCACAGAGCTCACGTCAAAAAATCAGCCCCAGAAAGTCAACTGGGCCCCAGAGTGTCAAGCTGCATTTGAACAATTGAAAGCCGCCATGTGCTCCGCCCCTGTGCTCCAGGCCCCCGACTACAGCCGGGAGTTCATCGTCCAGACGGATGCCTCCGACCATGGCATTGGGGCAGTCCTGTCCCAAGTGAACACCGAAGGCCATGACCAGCCGGTGGCCTTCATCAGCCGGCGACTCCTACCACGGGAACAACGCTGGAGCACCATAGAGAGGGAGGCCTTCGCGGTGGTATGGGCCCTCAAGAAGCTCCGGCCCTACCTTTTTGGCACACCCTTTCGGGTACAGACCGACCACCGACCCCTGCAGTGGCTGATGCAGATGCGGGGGGAAAACCCGAAGTTACTACGCTGGTCCATCTCCCTACAAGGGATGGACTTCACAGTTGAACATCGGCCTGGGCCCGATCACGCCAACGCAGATGGCCTGTCCCGGTTCTTCCGCCTCGACGCGAAGAGTCCCCAAGAGAACGGGTAACTCTCCCCGCCTTCAGCTGGGGGGGACGCATGTTGGACAGGCCACATGAAGGGCCGCTCTCCCCCGGCCCAACCAGGCCCGAACCAGCCACGCAAGTACCACACACCACCATTGCACGTCCACCGTCCCCGCAGGGACCCCTACACTCGAACCTGTTGACCCCGTAGGCCGACCCACTACCGGCCTGCGCGCCCATCCTGGGCGCCATCTTGGACACTCCACCACGAGGCCGCCTGGCCCCCGATCGACCTCAACCCTGGGCCTGGCCAGGCCTCAGACATTCCGGCACCAACATCCACCCAGGAGGTGAGCGGGCTACTTGGTCAGTCAATGGGAGCAGGAGGTGTCGATGGCTCTCACCCGCCAAGTGCCGCTCGCCCATCGCCTCCCCGGACGCTGGCTCCACCCCCCTGCTGGGTGTCTGAACCCCCTCATCCCGGACCTCCCGACCTCCAAGTGCGAGGGTCCGGACATCAAAGCACACCAGCCCTATAACTGGGGCAGCTCCAGAGCAGGACGGGAGTTGTATCTTGGAGTCGAGAGACGCAAAGAAGAACTCATCCTTGACGGACTACTGGCGCTGCCGTAGCTCTGTCTTGTGCACCCTCGTCTTGCCTGCTGGCGCTGCCGCGGCTTTGGGAACCACCCTATCCTTCATCATCGTCGGGACCTGCTGGCGTAGCCGCGGACCGTTTGTAACCACCACCTTCATCGGGACCTGCTGGCTCTGCCGCGGACCGTCGTCTGCCTTCATCCATCTCGGGACCTGCTGGCTCCGCCGCGGCCCGTTCATCTACACCACCGAGCTCGAGGATTGAGAGCTATTTTCCATCGTTTTGGTAACAAGACTGTCCCGCTACCCTCTTCCCGAACAGAGACCAGAATAGAGGGGACCCCTGAGTCCAGACCTCCTTGTACCATTCTACCGTACTTGAAGAATTGTCTATAAAGTATCGTTGAACTTTATCATTGTGTGGTGTCCGTCTGTGGGGGGGAAGTTACTTGTCTGTACGATTCACTGGAGACGGCTCTCCCCGGAGACCTCTCCCCGTATCCTCGGCCGACCCTCCCGGTCCGTCTAACATGCACTCTAAATCTGCACTCTCTATCTGCACTCTCAATCTGCACTCTCAATCTGCACTCTCAATCTGCACTCTGCACTCTCAAACTGCACTATGCACTCTCAAACTGCACTCTGCACTCTCAAACTGCACTCTGCACTCTCAATCTGCACTCTGCACTCTGCACTCTCAATCTGCACTCTCAAACTGCACTCTCAAACTGCACAAACTGCACTCTCAAACTGCACTCTCAAACTGCACTCTCAAACTGCACTCTCAATCTGCACTCTCAAACTGCACTCTCAAACTGCACTCTCAATCTGCACTCTCAATCTGCACTCCCAATCTGCACTCTCAAACTGCACTCTGCACTCTCAATCTGCACTCTGCACTCTCAAACTGCACTCTGCACTCTCAAACTGCACTCTGCACTCTCAATCTGCACTCTGCACTCTCAAACTGCACTCTCAAACTGCACTCTGCACTCTTAATCTGCACTCTCAATCTGCAATATGCACTCTCAATCTGCAATCTGCACTCTCAATCTGCACTCTGCACTCTGCACTCTAAATCTGCACTCTGCACTCTCAATCTGAACTCTCAATCTGCACTCTGCACTCTCAATCTGCACTCTGCACTCTCAATCTGCACTCTGCATTCTCAATCTGCACTTTGCACTCTGCACTCTCAATCTGCACTCTGACACAGCACTCTGAAACTGCACTCTCAATCTGCACTCTCAAACTGCACTCTCAATCTGCACTCTCAATCTGCACTCTGCACTCTCAATCTGCACTCTGCACTCTGCACTCTCAATCTGCACTCTGCACTCTCAATCTGCACTCTGCACTCTCAAACTGCACTCTCAAACTGCACTCTGCACTCTCAATCTGCACTCTCAATCTGCAATCTGCACTCTCAATCTGCACTCTGCACTCTCGATCTGCACTCTGCACTCTCAAACTGCACTCTGCACTCTCAATCTGCACTCTGCACTCTCAATCTGCACTCTGCACTCTCAAACTGCACTCTGCACTCTCAAACTGCACTCTGCACTCTGCACTCTCAATCTGCACTCTCAATCTGCACTCTCAATCTGCACTCTCAATCTGCACTCTGCACTCTCAAACTGCACTCTCAATCTGCACACTCAATCTGCACTCTCAATCTGCACTCTCAATCTGCACTCTGCACTCTCAATCTGCACTCTGCACTCTCAATCTGCACTCTGCACTCTCAATCTGCACTCTCAATCTGCACTCTGCACTCTCAATCTGCACTCTCAATCTGCACTCTCAATCTGCACTCTCAAACTGCACTCTCAATCTGCACTTTCAATCTGCACTCTCAAACTGCACTCTCAATCTGCACTCTCAATCTGCACTCTCAATCTGCACTCTGCACTCTCAAACTGCACTCTGCACTCTCAAACTGCACTCTGCACTCTCAATCTGCACTCTGCACTCTGCACTCTCAATCTGCACTCTGCACTCTCAATCTGCACTCTCAAACTGCACTCTCAAACTGCTCAAACTGCACTCTCAAACTGCACTCTCAAACTGCACTCTCAATCTGCACTCTCAAACTGCACTCTCAATCTGCACTCTCAATCTGCACTCCCAATCTGCACTCCCAATCTGCACTCTCAAACTGCACTCTGCACTCTCAATCTGCACTCTGCACTCTCAAACTGCACTCTGCACTCTCAAACTGCACTCTGCACTCTCAATCTGCACTCTGCACTCTCAAACTGCACTCTCAAACTGCACTCTGCACTCTTAATCTGCACTCTCAATCTGCAATCTGCACTCTCAATCTGCACTCTGCACTCTCAAACTGCACTCTCAAACTGCACTCTGCACTCTTAATCGGCACTCTCAATCTGCAATATGCACTCTCAATCTGCTATCTGCACTCTCAATCTGCACTCTGCACTCTCAATCTGCACTCTGCACTCTAAATCTGCACTCTGCACTCTCAATCTGCACTCTCAATCTGCACTCTGCACTCTCAATCTGCACTCTGCACTCTCAATCTGCACTCTGCACTCTCAATCTGCACTCTGCATTCTCAATCTGCACTCTGCACTCTGCACTCTCAATCTGCACTCTACACTCTCAAACTGCACTCTGCACTCTCAAACTGCACACTGCACTCTCAAACTGCACTCTGCACTCTCAATCTGCACTCTGCACTCTCAATCTGCACTCTGCACCCTGCACTCTCAAACTGCACTCTGCACTCTCAATCTGCACTCTGCACTCTGCACTCTGCACTCTGCATCTGCACTCTCAATCTGCACTCTGCACTCTAAATCTGCACTCTGCACTCTCAATCTGCACTCTGCACTCTCAATATGCACTCTGCACTCTCAATCTGCACTCTCAATATGCACTCTCAATCTGCACTCTGCACTCTCAATCTGCACTCTCAATCTGCACGCTGCACTCTCAATCTGCACTCTCAATCTGCTCTCTGCACTCTGCACTCTCAATCTGCACTATGCACTCTCAAACTGCACTCTCAATCTGCACTCTCAATCTGCACTCTCAAACTGCACTCTAAATCTGCACTCTCTATCTGCACTCTCAATCTGCACTCTCAATCTGCACTCTCAATCTGCACTCTGCACTCTCAAACTGCACTCTGCACTCTCAAACTGCACTCTGCACTCTCAATCTGCACTCTGCACTCTGCACTCTCAATCTGCACTCTCAATCTGCACTCTGCACTCTCAATCTGCACTCTCAAACTGCACTCTCAAACTGCACTCTCAAACTGCACTCTCAAACTGCACTCTCAAACAGCACTCTCAAACTGCACTCTCAATCTGCACTCTCAAACTGCACTCTCAAACTGCACTCTCAATCTGCACTCTCAATCTGCACTCTCAATCTCCACTCTCAAACTGCACTCTGCACTCTCAATCTGCACTCTGTACTCTCAAACTGCACTCTGCACTCTCAAACTGCACTCTGCACTCTCAATCTGCACTCTGCACTCTCAATCTGCACTCTGCACTCTCAATCTGCACTCTGCACCCTGCACTCTCAAACTGCACTCTGCACTCTCAATCTGCACTCTGCACTCTGCACTCTGCATCTGCACTCTCAATCTGCACTCTGCACTCTAAATCTGCACTCTGCACTCTCAATCTGCACTCTGCACTCTCAATATGCACTCTGCACTCTCAATCTGCACTCTCAATATGCACTCTCAATCTGCACTCTACACTCTCAAACTGCACTCTGCACTCTCAAACTGCACACTGCACTCTCAAACTGCACTCTGCACTCTCAATCTGCACTCTGCACTCTCAATCTGCACTCTGCACCCTGCACTCTCAAACTGCACTCTGCACTCTCAATCTGCACTCTGCACTCTGCACTCTGCATTCTGCATCTGCACTCTCAATCTGCACTCTGCACTCTAAATCTGCACTCTGCACTCTGCACTCTCAATCTGCACTCTGCACTCTCAATATGCACTCTGCACTCTCAATCTGCACTCTCAATATGCACTCTCAATCTGCACTCTGCACTCTCAATCTGCACTCTCAATCTGCACGCTGCACTATCAATCTGCACTCTCAATCTGCTCTCTGCACTCTCAATCTGCACTATGCACTCTCAAACTGCACTCTCAATCTGCACTCTCAATCTGCACTCTCAAACTGCACTCTAAATCTGCACTCTCTATCTGCACTCTCAATCTGCACTCTCAATCTGCACTCTCAATCTGCACTCTGCACTCTCAAACTGCACTCTGCACTCTCAAACTGCACTCTGCACTCTCAAACTGCACTCTGCACTCTCAATCTGCACTCTGCACTCTGCACTCTCAATCTGCACTCTCAAACTGCACTCTCAAACTGCACAAACTGCACTCTCAAACTGCACTCTCAAACTGCACTCTCAAACTGCACTCTCAATCTGCACTCTCAAACTGCACTCTCAAACTGCACTCTCAATCTGCACTCTCAATCTGCACTCCCAATCTGCACTCTCAAACTGCACTCTGCACTCTCAATCTGCACTCTGCACTCTCAAACTGCACTCTGCACTCTCAAACTGCACTCTGCACTCTCAATCTGCACTCTGCACTCTCAAACTGCACTCTCAAACTGCACTCTGCACTCTTAATCTGCACTCTCAATCTGCAATATGCACTCTCAATCTGCAATCTGCACTCTCAATCTGCACTCTGCACTCTGCACTCTAAATCTGCACTCTGCACTCTCAATCTGAACTCTCAATCTGCACTCTGCACTCTCAATCTGCACTCTGCACTCTCAATCTGCACTCTGCATTCTCAATCTGCACTTTGCACTCTGCACTCTCAATCTGCACTCTGACACAGCACTCTGAAACTGCACTCTCAATCTGCACTCTCAAACTGCACTCTCAATCTGCACTCTCAATCTGCACTCTGCACTCTCAATCTGCACTCTGCACTCTCAATCTGCACTCTGCACTCTCAAACTGCACTCTCAAACTGCACTCTGCACTCTCAATCTGCACTCTCAATCTGCAATCTGCACTCTCAATCTGCACTCTGCACTCTCGATCTGCACTCTGCACTCTCAATCTGCACTCTGCACTCTCAATCTGCACTCTGCACTCTCAAACTGCACTCTGCACTCTCAAACTGCACTCTGCACTCTGCACTCTCAATCTGCACTCTCAATCTGCACTCTCAATCTGCACTCTCAATCTGCACTCTGCACTCTCAAACTGCACTCTCAATCTGCACACTCAATCTGCACTCTCAATCTGCACTCTCAATCTGCACTCTGCACTCTCAATCTGCACTCTGCACTCTCAATCTGCACTCTGCACTCTCAATCTGCACTCTCAATCTGCACTCTCAATCTGCACTCTCAAACTGCACTCTCAATCTGCACTCTCAAACTGCACTCTCAATCTGCACACTCAATCTGCACTCTCAATCTGCACTCTCAATCTGCACTCTGCACTCTCAATCTGCACTCTGCACTCTCAATCTGCACTCTCAATCTGCACTCTCAATCTGCACTCTCAAACTGCACTCTCAATCTGCACTCTCAATCTGCACTCTCAAACTGCACTCTCAATCTGCACTCTCAATCTGCACTCTCAATCTGCACTCTGCACTCTCAATCTGCACTCTCAATCTGCACTCTGCACTCTCAAACTGCACTCTGCACTCTCAAACTGCACTCTGCACTCTCAATCTGCACTCTGCACTCTCAATCTGCACTCTCAATCTGCACTCTGCACTCTCAATCTGCACTCTCAAACTGCACTCTCAAACTGCTCAAACTGCACTCTCAAACTGCACTCTCAAACTGCACTCTCAATCTGCACTCTCAAACTGCACTCTCAATCTGCACTCTCAATCTGCACTCCCAATCTGCACTCCCAATCTGCACTCTCAAACTGCACTCTGCACTCTCAATCTGCACTCTGCACTCTCAAACTGCACTCTCAAACTGCACTCTGCACTCTCAATCTGCACTCTGCACTCTCAAACTGCACTCTCAAACTGCACTCTGCACTCTTAATCTGCACTCTCAATCTGCAATCTGCACTCTCAATCTGCACTCTGCACTCTCAATCTGCACTCTGAACTCTCAATCTGCACTCTGCACTCTCAATGTGCACTCTCAATCTGCACTCTGCACTCTCAATCTGCACTCTGCACTCTCAATCTGCACTCTGCATTCTCAATCTGCACTCTGCACTCTGCACTCTCAATCTGCACTCTGCACTCTCAATCTGCACTCTGCACTCTCAAACTGCACTCTGCACTCTCAAACTGCACTCTGCACTCTCAATCTGCACTCTGCACTCTCAATCTGCACTCTCAATCTGCACTCTGCACTCTCAAACTGCACTCTCAAACTGCACTCTGCACTCTTAATCTGCACTCTCAATCTGCAATATGCACTCTCAATCTGCTATCTGCACTCTCAATCTGCACTCTGCACTCTCAATCTGCACTCTGCACTCTAAATCTGCACTCTGCACTCTCAATCTGCACTCTCAATCTGCACTCTGCACTCTCAATCTGCACTCTGCACTCTCAATCTGCACTCTGCACTCTCAATCTGCACTTTGCATTCTCAATCTGCACTCTGCACTCTGCACTCTCAATCTGCACTCTACACTCTCAAACTGCACTCTGCACTCTCAAACTGCACACTGCACTCTCAAACTGCACTCTGCACTCTCAAACTGCACTCTGCACTCTCAATCTGCACTCTGCACTCTCAATCTGCACTCTGCACCCTGCACTCTCATACTGCACTCTGCCCTCTCAATCTGCACTCTGCACTCTGCATCTGCACTCTCAATCTGCACTCTGCACTCTAAATCTGCCTTCTGCACTCTCAATCTGCACTCTGCACTCTCAAACTGCACTCTGCACTCTCAATCTGCACTCTGCACTCTCAAACTGCACTCTGCACTCTCAAACTGCACTCTGCACTCTGCACTCTCAATCTGCACTCTCAATCTGCACTCTCAATCTGCACTCTGCACTCTCAAACTGCACTCTCAATCTGCACTCTCAATCTGCACTCTCAATCTGCACTCTGCACTCTCAATCTGCACTCTCAATCTGCACTCTGCACTCTCAATCTGCACTCTCAATCTGCACTCTGCACTCTCAATCTGCACTCTCAATCTGCACTCTGCACTCTCAATCTGCACTCTCAAACTGCACTCTCAAACTGCTCAAACTGCACTCTCAAACTGCACTCTCAAACTGCACTCTCAAACTGCACTCTCAAACTGCACTCTCAATCTGCACTCTCAAACTGCACTCTCAAACTGCACTCTCAATCTGCACTCTCAATCTGCACTCTCAATCTGCACTCTGCACTCTCAATCTGCACTCTCAATCTGCACTCTGCACTCTCAAACTGCACTCTCAAACTGCACTCTGCACTCTTAATCTGCACTCTCAATCTGCAATATGCACTCTCAATCTGCTATCTGCACTCTCAATCTGCACTCTGCACTCTCAATCTGCACTCTGCACTCTAAATCTGCACTCTGCACTCTCAATCTGCACTCTCAATCTGCACTCTGCACTCTCAATCTGCACTCTGCACTCTCAATCTGCACTCTGCATTCTCAATCTGCACTCTGCACTCTGCACTCTCAATCTGCACTCTACACTCTCAAACTGCACTCTGCACTCTCAAACTGCACACTGCACTCTCAAACTGCACTCTGCACTCTCAATCTGCACTCTGCACTCTCAATCTGCACTCTGCACCCTGCACTCTCAAACTGCACTCTGCACTCTCAATCTGCACTCTGCACCCTGCACTCTGCACTCTGCATCTGCACTCTAAATCTGCACTCTGCACTCTCAATCTGCACTCTGCACTCTCAATATGCACTCTGCACTCTCAATCTGCACTCTCAATATGCACTCTCAATCTGCACTCTGCACTCTCAATCTGCACTCTCAATCTGCACGCTGCACTCTCAATCTGCACTCTCAATCTGCTCTCTGCACTCTGCACTCTCAATCTGCACTATGCACTCTCAAACTGCACTCTCAATCTGCACTCTCAATCTGCACTCTCAAACTGCACTCTAAATCTGCACTCTCTATCTGCACTCTCAATCTGCACTCTCAATCTACACTCTCAATCTGCACTCTGCACTCTCAAACTGCACTCTGCACTCTCAAACTGCACTCTGCACTCTCAAACTGCACTCTGCACTCTCAATCTGCACTCTGCACTCTGCACTCTCAATCTGCACTCTGCACTCTCAATCTGCACTCTCAAACTGCACTCTCAAACTGCACTCTCAAACTGCACTCTCAAACTGCACTCTCAAACAGCACTCTCAATCTGCACTCTCAAACTGCACTCTCAAACTGCACTCTCAATCTGCACTCTCAATCTGCACTCTCAATCTGCACTCTGCACTCTCAATCTGCACTCTGCATTCTCAATCTGCACTCTGCACTCTGCACTCTCAATCTGCACTCTACACTCTCAAACTGCACTCTGCACTCTCAAACTGCACACTGCACTCTCAAACTGCACTCTGCACTCTCAATCTGCACTCTGCACTCTCAATCTGCACTCTGCACCCTGCACTCTCATACTGCACTCTGCACTCTCAATCTGCACTCTGCACTCTGCATCTGCACTCTCAATCTGCACTCTGCACTCTAAATCTGCACTCTGCACTCTCAATCTGCACTCTGCACTCTCAAACTGCACTCTGCACTCTCAATCTGCACTCTGCACTCTCAAACTGCACTCTGCACTCTCAAACTGCACTCTGCACTCTGCACTCTCAATCTGCACTCTCAATCTGCAATCTCAATCTGCACTCTCAATCTGCACTCTGCACTCTCAAACTGCACTCTCAATCTGCACTCTCAATCTGCACTCTCAATCTGCACTCTGCACTCTCAATCTGCACTCTCAATCTGCACTCTGCACTCTCAATCTGCACTCTCAATCTGCACTCTGCACTCTCAATCTGCACTCTCAAACTGCACTCTCAAACTGCTCAAACTGCACTCTCAAACTGCACTCTCAAACTGCACTCTCAAACTGCACTCTCAAACTGCACTCTCAATCTGCACTCTGCACTCTCAATCTGCACTCTGCACTCTCAATCTGCACTCTGCACTCTCAATCTGCACTCTGCATTCTCAATCTGCACTCTGCACTCTGCACTCTCAATCTGCACTCTACACTCTCAATCTGCACTCTGCACCCTGCACTCTCATACTGCACTCTGCACTCTCAATCTGCACTCTGCACTCTGCATCTGCACTCTCAATCTGCACTCTGCACTCTAAATCTGCACTCTGCACTCTCAATCTGCACTCTGCACTCTCAAACTGCACTCTGCACTCTCAATCTGCACTCTGCACTCTCAAACTGCACTCTGCACTCTCAAACTGCACTCTGCACTCTCAATCTGCACTCTCAATCTGCACTCTCAATCTGCACTCTCAATCTGCACTCTGCACTCTCAAACTGCACTCTCAATCTGCACTCTCAATCTGCACTCTCAATCTGCACTCTGCACTCTCAATCTGCACTCTCAATCTGCACTCTGCACTCTCAATCTGCACTCTCAATCTGCACTCTCAATCTGCACTCTCAAACTGCACTCTCAAACTGCTCAAACTGCACTCTCAAACTGCACTCTCAAACTGCACTCTCAAACTGCACTCTCAAACTGCACTCTGCACTCTCAATCTGCACTCTCAATCTGCACTCTGTACTCTCAATCTGCACTCTGCACTCTCAATCTGCACTCTGCACTCTCAATCTGCACTCTGCATTCTCAATCTGCACTCTGCACTCTGCACTCTCAATCTGCACTCTACACTCTCAAACTGCACTCTGCACTCTCAAACTGCACACTGCACTCTCAAACTGCACTCTGCACTCTCAATCTGCACTCTGCACTCTCAATCTGCACTCTGCACCCTGCACTCTCAAACTGCACTCTGCACTCTCAATCTGCACTCTGCACTCTGCACTCTGCACTCTGCATCTGCACTCTAAATCTGCACTCTGCACTCTCAATCTGCACTCTGCACTCTCAATATGCACTCTGCACTCTCAATCTGCACTCTCAATATGCACTCTCAATCTGCACTCTGCACTCTCAATCTGCACTCTCAATCTGCACGCTGCACTCTCAATCTGCACTCTCAATCTGCTCTCTGCACTCTGCACTCTCAATCTGCACTATGCACTCTCAAACTGCACTCTCAATCTGCACTCTCAATCTGCACTCTCAAACTGCACTCTAAATCTGCACTCTCTATCTGCACTCTCAATCTGCACTCTCAATCTGCACTCTCAATCTGCACTCTGCACTCTCAAACTGCACTCTGCACTCTCAAACTGCACTCTGCACTCTCAATCTGCACTCTGCACTCTGCACTCTCAATCTGCACTCTCAATCTGCACTCTGCACTCTCAATCTGCACTCTCAAACTGCACTCTCAAACTGCACTCTCAAACTGCACTCTCAAACAGCACTCTCAAACTGCACTCTCAATCTGCACTCTCAAACTGCACTCTCAAACTGCACTCTCAATCTGCACTCTCAATCTGCACTCTCAATCTGCACTCTGCACTCTCAATCTGCACTCTGCATTCTCAATCTGCACTCTGCACTCTGCACTCTCAATCTGCACTCTACACTCTCAAACTGCACTCTGCACTCTCAAACTGCACACTGCACTCTCAAACTGCACTCTGCACTCTCAAACTGCACTCTGCACTCTCAATCTGCACTCTGCACTCTCAATCTGCACTCTGCACCCTGCACTCTCATACTGCACTCTGCACTCTCAATCTGCACTCTGCACTCTGCATCTGCACTCTCAATCTGCACTCTGCACTCTAAATCTGCACTCTGCACTCTCAATCTGCACTCTGCACTCTCAAACTGCACTCTGCACTCTCAATCTGCACTCTGCACTCTCAAACTGCACTCTGCACTCTCAAACTGCACTCTGCACTCTGCACTCTCAATCTGCACTCTCAATCTGCACTCTCAATCTGCACTCTCAATCTGCACTCTGCACTCTCAAACTGCACTCTCAATCTGCACTCTCAATCTGCACTCTCAATCTGCACTCTGCACTCTCAATCTGCACTCTCAATCTGCACTCTGCACTCTCAATCTGCACTCTCAATCTGCACTCTGCACTCTCAATCTGCACTCTCAAACTGCACTCTCAAACTGCTCAAACTGCACTCTCAAACTGCACTCTCAAACTGCACTCTCAAACTGCACTCTCAAACTGCACTCTCAATCTGCACTCTCAAACTGCACTCTCAAACTGCACTCTCAATCTGCACTCTCAATCTGCACTCTGCACTCTCAATCTGCACTCTCAATCTGCACTCTGCACTCTCAAACTGCACTCTCAAACTGCACTCTGCACTCTTAATCGGCACTCTCAATCTGCAATATGCACTCTCAATCTGCTATCTGCACTCTCAATCTGCACTCTGCACTCTCAATCTGCACTCTGCACTCTAAATCTGCACTCTGCACTCTCAATCTGCACTCTCAATCTGCACTCTGCACTCTCAATCTGCACTCTGCACTCTCAATCTGCACTCTGCACTCTCAATCTGCATTCTGCATTCTCAATCTGCACTCTGCACTCTGCACTCTCAATCTGCACTCTACACTCTCAAACTGCACTCTGCACTCTCAAACTGCACACTGCACTCTCAAACTGCACTCTGCACTCTCAATCTGCACTCTGCACTCTCAATCTGCACTCTGCACCCTGCACTCTCAAACTGCACTCTGCACTCTCAATCTGCACTCTGCACTCTGCACTCTGCACTCTGCATCTGCACTCTCAATCTGCACTCTGCACTCTAAATCTGCACTCTGCACTCTCAATCTGCACTCTGCACTCTCAATATGCACTCTGCACTCTCAATCTGCACTCTCAATATGCACTCTCAATCTGCACTCTGCACTCTCAATCTGCACTCTCAATCTGCACGCTGCACTCTCAATTTGCACTCTCAATCTGCTCTCTGCACTCTGCACTCTCAATCTGCACTATGCACTCTCAAACTGCACTCTCAATCTGCACTCTCAATCTGCACTCTCAAACTGCACTCTAAATCTGCACTCTCTATCTGCACTCTCAATCTGCACTCTCAATCTGCACTCTCAATCTGCACTCTGCACTCTCAAACTGCACTCTGCACTCTCAAACTGCACTCTGCACTCTCAATCTGCACTCTGCACTCTGCACTCTCAATCTGCACTCTCAATCTGCACTCTGCACTCTCAATCTGCACTCTCAAACTGCACTCTCAAACTGCACTCTCAAACTGCACTCTCAAACAGCACTCTCAAACTGCACTCTCAATCTGCACTCTCAAACTGCACTCTCAAACTGCACTCTCAATCTGCACTCTCAATCTGCACTCTCAATCTCCACTCTCAAACTGCACTCTGCACTCTCAATCTGCACTCTGTACTCTCAAACTGCACTCTGCACTCTCAAACTGCACTCTGCACTCTCAATCTGCACTCTGCACTCTCAATCTGCACTCTGCACTCTCAATCTGCACTCTGCACCCTGCACTCTCAAACTGCACTCTGCACTCTCAATCTGCACTCTGCACTCTGCACTCTGCATTCTGCATCTGCACTCTCAATCTGCACTCTGCACTCTAAATCTGCACTCTGCACTCTCAATCTGCACTCTGCACTCTCAATATGCACTCTGCACTCTCAATCTGCACTCTCAATATGCACTCTCAATCTGCACTCTACACTCTCAAACTGCACTCTGCACTCTCAAACTGCACACTGCACTCTCAAACTGCACTCTGCACTCTCAATCTGCACTCTGCACTCTCAATCTGCACTCTGCACCCTGCACTCTCAAACTGCACTCTGCACTCTCAATCTGCACTCTGCACTCTGCACTCTGCATTCTGCATCTGCACTCTCAATCTGCACTCTGCACTCTAAATCTGCACTCTGCACTCTGCACTCTCAATCTGCACTCTGCACTCTCAATATGCACTCTGCACTCTCAATCTGCACTCTCAATATGCACTCTCAATCTGCACTCTGCACTCTCAATCTGCACTCTCAATCTGCACGCTGCACTCTCAATCTGCACTCTCAATCTGCTCTCTGCACTCTGCACTCTCAATCTGCACTATGCACTCTCAAACTGCACTCTCAATCTGCACTCTCAATCTGCACTCTCAAACTGCACTCTAAATCTGCACTCTCTATCTGCACTCTCAATCTGCACTCTCAATCTGCACTCTCAATCTGCACTCTGCACTCTCAAACTGCACTCTGCACTCTCAAACTGCACTCTGCACTCTCAAACTGCACTCTGCACTCTCAATCTGCACTCTGCACTCTGCACTCTCAATCTGCACTCTCAAACTGCACTCTCAAACTGCACAAACTGCACTCTCAAACTGCACTCTCAAACTGCACTCTCAAACTGCACTCTCAATCTGCACTCTCAAACTGCACTCTCAAACTGCACTCTCAATCTGCACTCTCAATCTGCACTCCCAATCTGCACTCTCAAACTGCACTCTGCACTCTCAATCTGCACTCTGCACTCTCAAACTGCACTCTGCACTCTCAAACTGCACTCTGCACTCTCAATCTGCACTCTGCACTCTCAAACTGCACTCTCAAACTGCACTCTGCACTCTTAATCTGCACTCTCAATCTGCAATATGCACTCTCAATCTGCAATCTGCACTCTCAATCTGCACTCTGCACTCTGCACTCTAAATCTGCACTCTGCACTCTCAATCTGAACTCTCAATCTGCACTCTGCACTCTCAATCTGCACTCTGCACTCTCAATCTGCACTCTGCACTCTCAATCTGCACTCTGCATTCTCAATCTGCACTTTGCACTCTGCACTCTCAATCTGCACTCTGACACAGCACTCTGAAACTGCACTCTCAATCTGCACTCTCAAACTGCACTCTCAATCTGCACTCTCAATCTGCACTCTGCACTCTCAATCTGCACTCTGCACTCTGCACTCTCAATCTGCACTCTGCACTCTCAATCTGCACTCTGCACTCTCAAACTGCACTCTCAAACTGCACTCTGCACTCTCAATCTGCACTCTCAATCTGCAATCTGCACTCTCAATCTGCACTCTGCACTCTCGATCTGCACTCTGCACTCTCAAACTGCACTCTGCACTCTCAATCTGCACTCTGCACTCTCAATCTGCACTCTGCACTCTCAAACTGCACTCTGCACTCTCAAACTGCACTCTGCACTCTGCACTCTCAATCTGCACTCTCAATCTGCACTCTCAATCTGCACTCTGCACTCTCAAACTGCACTCTCAATCTGCACACTCAATCTGCACTCTCAATCTGCACTCTCAATCTGCACTCTGCACTCTCAATCTGCACTCTGCACTCTCAATCTGCACTCTGCACTCTCAATCTGCACTCTCAATCTGCACTCTCAATCTGCACTCTCAAACTGCACTCTCAATCTGCACTCTCAATCTGCACTCTCAAACTGCACTCTCAATCTGCACACTCAATCTGCACTCTCAATCTGCACTCTGCACTCTCAATCTGCACTCTCAATCTGCACTCTGCACTCTCAATCTGCACTCTCAATCTGCACTCTCAAACTGCACTCTCAATCTGCACTCTCAATCTGCACTCTCAAACTGCACTCTCAATCTGCACTCTCAATCTGCACTCTCAATCTGCACTCTCAATCTGCACTCTGCACTCTCAATCTGCACTCTGCACTCTCAAACTGCACTCTGCACTCTCAAACTGCACTCTGCACTCTCAATCTGCACTCTGCACTCTCAATCTGCACTCTCAATCTGCACTCTGCACTCTCAATCTGCACTCTCAAACTGCACTCTCAAACTGCTCAAACTGCACTCTCAAACTGCACTCTCAAACTGCACTCTCAATCTGCACTCTCAAACTGCACTCTCAATCTGCACTCTCAATCTGCACTCCCAATCTGCACTCCCAATCTGCACTCTCAAACTGCACTCTGCACTCTCAATCTGCACTCTGCACTCTCAAACTGCACTCTGCACTCTCAAACTGCACTCTGCACTCTCAATCTGCACTCTGCACTCTCAAACTGCACTCTCAAACTGCACTCTGCACTCTTAATCTGCACTCTCAATCTGCAATCTGCACTCTCAATCTGCACTCTGCACTCTCAATCTGCACTCTGCACTCTCAATCTGCACTCTGCACTCTCAATCTGCACTCTCAATCTGCACTCTGCACTCTCAATCTGCACTCTGCACTCTCAATCTGCACTCTGCATTCTCAATCTTCACTCTGCACTCTGCACTCTCAATCTGCACTCTGCACTCTCAATCTGCACTCTGCACTCTCAAACTGCACTCTGCACTCTCAAACTGCACTCTGCACTCTCAATCTGCACTCTGCACTCTCAATCTGCACTCTCAATCTGCACTCTGCACTCTCAAACTGCACTCTCAAACTGCACTCTGCACTCTTAATCTGCACTCTCAATCTGCAATATGCACTCTCAATCTGCTATCTGCACTCTCAATCTGCACTCTGCACTCTCAATCTGCACTCTGCACTCTAAATCTGCACTCTGCACTCTCAATCTGCACTCTCAATCTGCACTCTGCACTCTCAATCTGCACTCTGCACTCTCAATCTGCACTCTGCACTCTCAATCTGCACTCTGCATTCTCAATCTGCACTCTGCACTCTGCACTCTCAATCTGCACTCTACACTCTCAAACTGCACTCTGCACTCTCAAACTGCACACTGCACTCTCAAACTGCACTCTGCACTCTCAAACTGCACTCTGCACTCTCAATCTGCACTCTGCACTCTCAATCTGCACTCTGCACCCTGCACTCTCATACTGCACTCTGCACTCTCAATCTGCACTCTGCACTCTGCATCTGCACTCTCAATCTGCACTCTGCACTCTAAATCTGCCTTCTGCACTCTCAATCTGCACTCTGCACTCTCAAACTGCACTCTGCACTCTCAATCTGCACTCTGCACTCTCAAACTGCACTCTGCACTCTCAAACTGCACTCTGCACTCTGCACTCTCAATCTGCACTCTCAATCTGCACTCTCAATCTGCACTCTGCACTCTCAAACTGCACTCTCAATCTGCACTCTCAATCTGCACTCTGCACTCTCAATCTGCACTCTCAATCTGCACTCTGCACTCTCAATCTGCACTCTCAATCTGCACTCTGCACTCTCAATCTGCACTCTGCACTCTCAATCTGCACTCTCAAACTGCACTCTCAAACTGCTCAAACTGCACTCTCAAACTGCACTCTCAAACTGCACTCTCAAACTGCACTCTCAAACTGCACTCTCAATCTGCACTCTCAAACTGCACTCTCAATCTGCACTCTCAATCTGCACTCTCAATCTGCACTCTCAATCTGCACTCTGCACTCTCAATCTGCACTCTGCACTCTCAAACTGCACTCTCAAACTGCACTCTGCACTCTTAATCTGCACTCTCAATCTGCAATATGCACTCTCAATCTGCTATCTGCACTCTCAATCTGCACTCTGCACTCTCAATCTGCACTCTGCACTCTAAATCTGCACTCTGCACTCTCAATCTGCACTCTCAATCTGCACTCTGCACTCTCAATCTGCACTCTGCACTCTCAATCTGCACTCTGCACTCTCAATCTGCACTCTGCATTCTCAATCTGCACTCTGCACTCTGCACTCTCAATCTGCACTCTACACTCTCAAACTGCACTCTGCACTCTCAAACTGCACACTGCACTCTCAAACTGCACTCTGCACTCTCAATCTGCACTCTGCACTCTCAATCTGCACTCTGCACCCTGCACTCTCAAACTGCACTCTGCACTCTCAATCTGCACTCTGCACTCTGCACTCTGCACTCTGCATCTGCACTCTAAATCTGCACTCTGCACTCTCAATCTGCACTCTGCACTCTCAATATGCACTCTGCACTCTCAATCTGCACTCTCAATATGCACTCTCAATCTGCACTCTGCACTCTCAATCTGCACTCTCAATCTGCACGCTGCACTCTCAATCTGCACTCTCAATCTGCTCTCTGCACTCTGCACTCTCAATCTGCACTATGCACTCTCAAACTGCACTCTCAATCTGCACTCTCAATCTGCACTCTCAAACTGCACTCTAAATCTGCACTCTCTATCTGCACTCTCAATCTGCACTCTTGTTAGACGGGGACCCTGAGGGTCGGCCGGATACTGAGGGAGAGATCCCCGAGGGGGACCGTCTCCGGTGATCGTACAGACAAGTTACCTCCCTCCCCACAAACAGGCACCACACCAAGTCGAGTTCAATGCTTTATATAAGGTTCTTAAGGCAAGGATATCAGCGATACAGGATATCTCGGACCCGGGGGTCCTCTCACTTCTAGTCTCTGTAGGGAAAGGGGGTAGCGGGACAGTCTTGGTACCGGATCGGTACAGGTAGTGGTAAGGGGCGAGCTCACAATCCTCGAGCTGGAGGGTCTGTGGATCGGGCCGCGGCAGCGCCAGCAGGCCAAGATGGTAGTCTCACAAGGCAGAGGGCCGCGGCAGCGCCAGCAGGCCAAGTCGATGGTTTCACGAGGCAGAGGGCCGCGGCAGCGCCAGCAGGCCAAGATGGTAGTCTCACAAGGCAGAGGGCCGCGGCAGCGCCAGCAGGCCAAGTCGATGGTTTCACGAGGCAGAGGGCCGCGGCAGCGCCAGCAGGCCAAGATGGTAGTCTCACAAGGCAGAGGGCCGCGGCAGCGCCAGCAGGCCAAGTCGATGGTTTCACGAGGCAGAGGGCCGCGGCAGCGCCAGCAGGCCAAGATGGTGGTTTCACGGGGCAGAGGGCCGCGGCAGCGCCAGCAGGCCAGTCACGGATGAGTTCTTCTCGGGTCTCTCGACTCCAGGATACAACTCCCTTCCTGGTCTGGCACTGCCCCAGTTATAGGTCTGGTCCCCCTTGATGTCCGGACCCTCGCGCCTGGGGGCCGGGAGGTCCGGGATGAGGGAGTCCAGACACCCAGCAGGGGGGTGGAGCCAGCGCCCAGGGCGGCCGGGGGTGATCGACACCTGGCGGAGGGGAGCCGTTGACGATTCCTTCTCCCATTGATTTGCCAAGTGGTCACTCTGCCTCCTGGGGGGAGGTTGGTGCCCCGATGTCGGGGCCGGCCGGGCTCAGGGTTAGGGTCGAGTTGAGGCCACGCGGCCTCGTGCTGCAGTGCCCCAAGATGGCGGCCGGTTCGATGTCGTGGTGTGGATGGTGACCCGGGCCAGCTGGGTCCGGGGCTGGTGTCTTGTAGTGGAGGGATTGCAGGGTACTTCGGGTGGTCGTTTAGGGACTCTGGCTGGGGGTGCAGGGAGAGCCAGGGTCCAGGTCCTACTGCGGGGAGGGGGGGCAGCCCGACCATGCGGCCTGTCCAACATGCGTCCCCCCCAGCTGAAGGCGGGGAGAGTCAGCCATCTTCCTGGGGACTCTCCTCGCTGAGGCGGAAAAAGCGTGACAGGCCGTCGGCGTTGGCGTGGTCCTGGCCTGGACGATGTTCCACCGTGAAGTCCATCCCCTGCAGGGAGATGGACCAGCGCAACAGCTTCGGGTTTTCCCCCCGCATTTGCATCAGCCATTGCAGGGGTCGGTGGTCTGTTTGCACCCGGAAGTGGGTGCCGAAGAGGTATGGCCGGAGCTTCTTGAGTGCCCAGACTACAGCGAAGGCCTCTCTCTCAATGGTGCTCCAGCGCTGTTCTCGGGGCAAGAGGCGTCTGCTGATGAAGACCACCGGATGGTCGACCCCTTCGGCGTTGAGTTGGGAGAGGACGGCCCCCACACCAT
This sequence comes from Lissotriton helveticus, assembly GCF_964261635.1. Classification (NCBI taxonomy): domain Eukaryota; kingdom Metazoa; phylum Chordata; class Amphibia; order Caudata; family Salamandridae; genus Lissotriton; species Lissotriton helveticus. The sequence continues at coordinate 549,013,039 of NC_136071.1, read as the reverse complement.
GATCGGAGGCGTCCGTCTGCACAATGAATTCCCGGCTGTAGTCGGGAGCCTGGAGCACGGGGGCCGTGCACATGGCGGTCTTTAGTTTCTCGAAGGCCGATTGGCAGTCCAGGGTCCAGTTGACGGTTTTGGGGCCCTTTTTGGAGGTGAGCTCTGTGAGGGGCCCCACGATGCTGCCATAGTCCTTCACGAACCGCCGGTAGTATCCGGTGAGCCCCAGGAAGGCCCGGACCTCCGTTTGGGTCGTAGGGGGTTGCCAGGCCTGGATGGCAGCAATCTTGAGTTGGAGAGGAGCCACTAGCCCGCTTCCCACTTGGTGTCCCAGGTAGGTCACGGACCCTTGGCCAACCTGGCACTTGCTGGCCTTGATGGTGAGCCCGGCTTGCTGGAGGGCGTGTAGAACCTCCCGCAGGTGGCGGAGGTGGTCGGTCCACTGGTGGCTGTACACAGCAATGTCGTCCAGGTAGGCGGCGCTGAAGTCTTCCAGGCCCGCCAGTACCTGGTTTACCAGCCGTTGGAACGTGGCCGGGGCGTTTTTCATGCCGAAGGGCATGACTTTAAAGTGGTAGTGCCCGTCTGGGGTAGAGAAGGCGGATCGTTCTTGGGCCCGAGGGGTGAGGCCGATCTGCCAGTAGCCCGCTGTTAGGTCGAAGATGCTCAGGTAGCAGGCGGCCCCCATCCGGTCAATTAGCTCGTCGGCCCGGGGGATGGGATGAGCGTCGGTCCTGGTAACTGCATTCAGCCCCCGATAGTCCACGCAGAACCGGAGCTCAGGGGCAACGCCCGGGGCGGCCGCCTTGGGAACCAGGACGACTGGGCTTGCCCAGGGGCTGTCTGAGGGTTCGATCACTCCCAGGGTCAGCATTTTGGACACCTCGGTCTGGATGCATGCTCGTACCCGGTCTGGTACGCGGTATGCCCGGTGTCGGATAGGAGGGCTGTCCCCGGTGTCCACATCGTGGAGGCACCAGGGGGTGACTCCGGGGGTGAGGGAGAACAGGGAGGCGAACCGCCTCAGGAGCGTTTGGCAGTCTTGGCGTTGCTCCGGGGACAGGGCCTCGGAGAGCTGGACCCCTTCCACTGAGCCATCCTGCTCGAAGGCCCTCAGTAAGTCCGGAAGGGGTTCGGAGTCTTCTTCTGTCCCATTATCGGTAGCCATCAGGAGGCTGAGCTCGGATCGCACAAAATGGGGTTTTAGCCTGTTGGCATGGAGGACCCGTAGGGGGTTCCGGGCAGTCTCCATGTCGATTAAATAGGTGACGGGCCCTTTGCGTTCGATTACCTTGAAGGGCCCGGACCATCGGTCTTGGAGGGCACAGGGTTCAACCGGGGACATCACCCAGACCTGTTGTCCCGGTTCGAACTCAATGGAGGACGCGTGCTGATCGTACCACCTCTTCATGTCCTCCTGACTGGCCTCGAGATTGGCTTTGGCGGTGTCTCGGAACTGCCGGGTCTGGTTGCGGAGAGCCAGGAGGTACCTGTAGATGTCCGGGGGAGTTTTCTGGGGAGGCTGCTCCCAACCTTCCTTGACTAGGCTGAGGGGGCCCCGGACGGGGTGCCCGTACAGGAGTTCAAATGGGCTGAAGCCGAGGGACTTCTGCGGGACCTCCCGATAGGCAAACAGGAGGCAGGGAAGTAGCACGTCCCACTGGCGTCGAAGGGGTTCTTCTAGGCCCATAATCATCCCCTTGAGGGTGCGGTTGAACCTCTCGACCAGTCCGTTTCCTTGCGGGTGATAGGGGGTCGTGAATTTGTAGGTGACCCCGCATTGTTGCCAAAGAGACTTCATATATCTGGAGATAAAGTTCGTGCCCCTGTCACTGACGACCTCCCGGGGGAACCCCACCCGGGAGAAGATCCCCATCAGGGCCCGGCCCACCACGGGGGCCGTCACCGTCCGAAGAGGGATGGCCTCGGGATAGCGAGTGGCGTGGTCTACGAGGACCAGGATGAACCGGTGTCCTTGGGCTGTTCGAGGGTCGAGGGGCCCCACAATGTCTATTCCCACTCGTTCAAACGGGGTGGTGACGACAGGAAAGGGTTGCAATGGTGCTTTGATTTTTCGGCCACTTTTTCCGCTGGCCTGGCAGGTGGGGCAGGCCTTGCAGTGGTTGGTGACATCCTTTCGCATGTGGGGCCAGAAAAAATGGGTCACCAGGCGGTCGTAGGTTTTATCCTGCCCCAGGTGTCCGGCAAGGGGGACATCGTGGGCTAAGTTCAGGAGGAAGTCTCGGAAGCGAAGGGGCACCACCAGCACCCGACTGGCCCCTAGTTCCGCCACTTTCTGCTCGCTGTAGAGCAGGTCTTGGTCCCAGTAGATCCAGTGGGCCCCCGAGGTATCCCCGGTGCTCTGGGCCAGGGCTTGCTGCCGGAGTCCTTCGAGAGAGGGACAGGTTTTCTGTTCGGCCCGGAATTGTTCCTGCGTGGGGCCTCCCTCCTGTCGCCATTGTGCCAGGTCAGGGACGTCCCGAAGCTGGTCGGATCCTTCTTCGGTTTGGGTCAATGGACTGGCTCCTGGGGCGGCCTCCTCTGGGATGAGCGCGGGAGGAGGTTCTGGCCACTCGGGCTCTTCTGGGCTGGGGACCGCGCGGGCGGTCATGGACCGGGTCGTGACGCAGACCCATTCGGGGAGGCCAAGCATCCCCAGGTGCTCCCTCCGTTCGACAGCTGCCCATGGAGAGCTTTCAAGGTCGTTTCCTAGGAGGCAGTCCACGGGGGCATCATCGCAGGCAGTTACTTTTAACATCCCTGTTACTCCTCCCCACTCGAAGGGGACGCAGGCCATGTGGCATAGGCTTTCGGAGTTGTCGGCTGATCGGACAGGGCAAAGGATGTTCGGCAAGATTTGGTCGGGAGTGACGAGGTGGCGTCGGACCGCCGTTACACTGGCCCCGGTGTCGCGGAGGGCTTCCGCCCGGCGGCCATTAATGTTGACCCATTGACCGTACTTCTGGGTGTTGGCGGGAAGGGGGGCCCGCGGAATCATGTCTCTCTCCCCTAAGCAGACCAGTGCCATGGCGGCGGGCGCCCATTCAGAGGGATCGGTCTCGTACTCTTCTTGGTCTTCCGGGATTAGTTCTTCCCCTAGGGCCGCCGCTGCAACTTGGCGGGGGGTAGTGTTCGGATTCTTTGGGCAGTTGGGATCACTGGCGTAGTGGCCGGGTCGCTGGCACCTGTGGCACGTAATGTTGGCCCGGAAACCGGCCCGGACGGCAGGGCTTCCTCGGCCAACCGGGGTCGAGGGGTTTCTGGGGGGTGACGAGGGGCCGGGGTCTCTCCCCCGACCCTGACTCCCTCCTCCCCCTCGGGGGCGATACGGTCTGGATAATTCGCTGGGTGCGTTCCGGCCAACTCGGGTGCTTTCCCACCGGTCGGCTTCGACGGCGAGTTGTCGAGGGTCGGTTAGCTTACTGTCCAGGAGGTGTTGCCGGAGCTCCACGAAGCAGTTGTTCGACAGGTGTTCCCATACGATAAGGTCAAAGAGTTGTTCGTAGGTGGTTACTTTGTTGCCCTTGATCCACCCCTCGAAGGCTCGGCTAAAAAAGTTCACGTACTCCACCCAAGTTGTACCCGGAATCCGTTTGCAGTCGCGGAACCGTTGGCGGTACATCTCCGGTGTGAGCCCGTATCGAGTGAGGAGGGCGGCCTTCATGTGGTCGTAGGAGGTCATCAGCTGGTCCGGGAGTTGCAGCAGGGCGTCCCGCCCTTCGTTGACAAACCTCCCCCATAATCCGGCTCCCCAATCGCTTCGGGGAATCCGGTGGGAGGTCATTGCCACCTCATAGGCTTTAAACCACTGCTGTATATCATCGTTCTTGTGGTATTCCCGGATGACATCTTTGGGGATGTGAACCTTGGGTTCGGTCGAGGCAGACGGGGTCGGTCGTTCGGGGAGCCCGAGGTCTTTATTCTGTTTCTGGATCTCCAGTGCTTTGAGATCGCGCTCATGTTCGTACTCTAGTTTCTTTTCCTCTAGCTCTCTCTGTCTTTGCTTGTCTTCTCGCTCTTCCTTGAGCCGTAAGTGTTCCAGGGTTATTTTTTGTTCGGCCAGCTTGAGTTCTCCATCCAAGCGAAGTCGGGCTAGTTCTAATTCGTGGAGTCTGGTTTTTTCTCTTTCTCGGATCTCTTCCAGGGAGAGACCCGCTCTTTCTTTAGTTGGTGCGGGGCTCGTTTCGGTCGTTTGTGTTCGGGGTACGGCCGTACCCGTTTCCGCCCAGGCTTCTAGGGCTCGTTTGAAGTCTTCCTTCGTACTCAGACCCGTGGTTGGGAGACCAAGTTCCATGCAATATTGCTTCAGTTCTCGGTGGTTGTAGTCTTCCAATTTTTCCATCTGGAATTTCTCCGTTGTTCCGCTCTCTGTTGTCATGGTGGTCGTGTGTCGTGGGTCGGGTGACTTTCTGTACGATTATGCGTAGGTTCGGATCCCGTCGCTGGCCACCAATGTTAGACGGGGACCCTGAGGGTCGGCCGGATACTGAGGGAGAGATCCCCGAGGGGGACCGTCTCCGGTGATCGTACAGACAAGTTACCTCCCTCCCCACAAACAGGCACCACACCAAGTCGAGTTCAATGCTTTATATAAGGTTCTTAAGGCAAGGATATCAGCGATACAGGATATCTCGGACCCGGGGGTCCTCTCACTTCTAGTCTCTGTAGGGAAAGGGGGTAGCGGGACAGTCTTGGTACCGGATCGGTACAGGTAGTGGTAAGGGGCGAGCTCACAATCCTCGAGCTGGAGGGTCTGTGGATCGGGCCGCGGCAGCGCCAGCAGGCCAAGATGGTAGTCTCACAAGGCAGAGGGCCGCGGCAGCGCCAGCAGGCCAAGTCGATGGTTTCAGGAGGCAGAGGGCCGCGGCAGCGCCAGCAGGCCAAGATGGTAGTCTCACAAGGCAGAGGGCCGCGGCAGCGCCAGCAGGCCAAGTCGATGGTTTCACGAGGCAGAGGGCCGCGGCAGCGCCAGCAGGCCAAGATGGTAGTCTCACAAGGCAGAGGGCCGCGGCAGCACCAGCAGGCCAAGTCGATGGTTTCACGAGGCAGAGGGCCGCGGCAGCGCCAGCAGGCCAAGATGGTGGTTTCACGGGGCAGAGGGCCGCGGCAGCGCCAGCAGGCCAGTCACGGATGAGTTCTTCTCGGGTCTCTCGACTCCAGGATACAACTCCCTTCCTGGTCTGGCACTGCCCCAGTTATAGGTCTGGTCCCCCTTGATGTCCGGACCCTCGCGCCTGGGGGCCGGGAGGTCCGGGATGAGGGAGTCCAGACACCCAGCAGGGGGGTGGAGCCAGCGCCCAGGGCGGCCGGGGGTGATCGACACCTGGCGGAGGGGAGCCGTTGACGATTCCTTCTCCCATTGATTTGCCAAGTGGTCACTCTGCCTCCTGGGGGGAGGTTGGTGCCCCGATGTCGGGGCCGGCCGGGCTCAGGGTTAGGGTCGAGTTGAGGCCACGCGGCCTCGTGCTGCAGTGCCCCAAGATGGCGGCCGGTTCGATGTCGTGGTGTGGATGGTGACCCGGGCCAGCTGGGTCCGGGGCTGGTGTCTTGTAGTGGAGGGATTGCAGGGTACTTCGGGTGGTCGTTTAGGGACTCTGGCTGGGGGTGCAGGGAGAGCCAGGGTCCAGGTCCTACTGCGGGGAGGGGGGGCAGCCCGACCATGCGGCCTGTCCAACAACTCTCAATCTGCACTCTCAATCTGCACTCTGCACTCTCAAACTGCACTCTGCACTCTCAAACTGCACTCTGCACTCTCAATCTGCACTCTGCACTCTGCACTCTCAATCTGCACTCTCAATCTGCACTCTGCACTCTCAATCTGCACTCTCAAACTGCACTCTCAAACTGCACTCTCAAACTGCACTCTCAAACTGCACTCTCAAACAGCACTCTCAAACTGCACTCTCAATCTGCACTCTCAAACTGCACTCTCAAACTGCACTCTCGATCTGCACTCTCAATCTGCACTCTCAATCTCCACTCTCAAACTGCACTCTGCACTCTCAATCTGCACTCTGTACTCTCAAACTGCACTCTGCACTCTCAAACTGCACTCTGCACTCTCAATCTGAACTCTGCACTCTCAAACTGCACTCTCAAACTGCACTCTGCACTCTTAATCTGCACTCTCAATCTGCAATATGCACTCTCAATCTGCAATCTGCACTCTCAATCTGCACTCTGCACTCTCAATCTGCACTCTGCACTCTAAATCTGCACTCTGCACTCTCAATCTGCACTCTCAATCTGCACTCTGCACTCTCAATCTGCACTCTGCACTCTCAATCTGCACTCTGCACTCTCAATCTGCACTCTGCATTCTCAATCTGCACTCTGCACTCTGCACTCTCAATCTGCACTCTGCACTCTCAATCTGCACTCTGCACTCTCAATCTGCACTCTCAATCTGCACTCTGCACTCTCAATCTGCACTCTCAATCTGCACTCTGCACTCTCAAACTGCACTCTGCACTCTCAAACTGCACTCTGCACTCTCAATCTGCACTCTGCACTCTCAATCTGCACTCTCAATCTGCACTCTGCACTCTCAATCTGCACTCTGCACTCTCAATCTGCACTCTGCACTCTCAAACTGCACTCTGCACTCTCAAACTGCACTCTGCACTCTCAAACTGCACTCTGCACTCTCAACTGCACTCTGCACTCTCAATCTGCACTCTGCACCCTGCACTCTCAAACTGCACTCTGCACTCTCAATCTGCACTCTGCACTCTGCACTCTGCATCTGCACTCTCAATCTGCACTCTAAATCTGCACTCTGCACTCTCAATCTGCACTCTGCACTCTCAATCTGCACTCTGCACTCTCAAACTGCACTCTGCACTCTCAAACTGCACTCTGCACTCTCAATCTGCACTCTGCACTCTCAAACTGCACTCTGCACTCTCAAACTGCACTCTCAATCTGCACTCTCAATCTGCACTCTCAATCTGCACTCTGCACTCTCAAACTGCACTCTCAATCTGCACTCTCAATCTGCACTCTCAATCTGCACTCTCAATCTGCACTCTGCACTCTCAATCTGCACTCTGCACTCTCAATCTGCACTCTCAATCTGCACTCTCAATCTGCACTCTCAATCTGCACTCTCAAACTGCACTCTCAATCTGCACTCTCAAACTGCACTCTCAATCTGCACTCTCAATCTGCACTCTCAATCTGCACTCTCAATCTGCACTCTGCACTCTCAATCTGCACTCTGCACTCTCAAACTGCACTCTTCACTCTCAAACTGCACTCTGCACTCTCAATCTGCACTCTGCACTCTGCACTCTCAATCTGCACTCTCAATCTGCACTCTCAATCTGCACTCTGCACTCTCAAACTGCTCAAACTGCACTCTCAAACTGCACTCTCAAACTGCACTCTCAATCTGCACTCTCAATCTGCACTCTCAATCTGCACTCTCAAACTGCACTCTGCACTCTCAATCTGCACTCTGCACTCTCAAACGGAACTCTGCACTCTCAAACTGCACTCTGCACTCTCAATCTGCACTCTGCACTCTCAAACTGCACTCTCAAACTGCACTCTCAAACTGCACTCTGCACTCTTAATCTGCACTCTCAATCTGCAATATGCACTCTCAATCTGCAATCTGCACTCTCAATCTGCACTCTGCACTCTCAATCTGCACTCTCAATCTGCACTCTGCACTCTCAATCTGCACTCTGCACTCTCAATCTGCACTCTGCATTCTCAATCTGCACTCTGCACTCTGCACTCTCAATCTGCACTCTGCACTCTCAATCTGCACTCTGCACTCTCAAACTGCACTCTGCACTCTCAAACTGCACTCTGCACTCTCAATCTGCACTCTGCACTCTCAATCTGCACTCTGCACCCTGCACTCTCAAACTGCACTCTGCACTCTCAATCTGCACTCTGCACTCCGCACTCTGCATCAGCACTCTCAATCTGCACTCTGCACTCTAAATCTGCACTCTGCACTCTCAATCTGCACTCTGCACTCTCAAACTGCACTCTGCACTCTCAATCTGCACTCTGCACTCTCAATCTGCACTCTGCACTCTCAATCTGCACTCTGCACTCTGCACTCTCAAACTGCACTCTGCACTCTCAATCTGCACTCTGCACTCTCAATCTGCACTCTCAATCTGCACTCTGCACTCTCAATCTGCACTCTGCACTCTCAATCTGCACTCTGCACTCTCAATCTGCACTCTGCACTCTGCACTCTCAATCTGCACTCTGCACTCTGCACTCTCAATCTGCACTCTGCACTCTCAATCTGCACTCTGTACTCTCAATCTGCACTCTCAATCTGCACTCTGCACTCTCAAACTGCACTCTCAATCTGCACTCTCAAACTGCACTCAAACTGCACTCTGAAACTGCACAATCTGCACTCTCAAACTGCACTCTCAATCTGCACACTCAATCTGCACTCTGCACTCTCAATCTGCACTCTGCACTCTCAATCTGCACTCTGCACTCTCAATCTGCACTCTGCACTCTCAAACTGCACTCTGCACTCTCAAACTGCACTCTGCACTCTCAATCTGCACTCTGCACCCTGCACTCTCAAACTGCACTCTGCACTCTCAATCTGCACTCTGCACTCTGCATCTGCACTCTCAATCTGCACTCTGCACTCTAAATCTGCACTCTGCACTCTCAATCTGCACTCTGCACTCTCAATCTGCACTCTGCACTCTCAATCTGCACTCTGCACTCTCAAACTGCACTCTGCACTCTGCACTCTCAATCTGCACTCTCAATCTGCACTCTCAATCTGCACTCTGCACTCTCAAACTGCACTCTCAATCTGCACTCTCAATCTGCACTCTCAATCTGCACTCTGCACTCTCAATCTGCACTCTCAATCTGCACTCTGCACTCTCAATCTGCACTCTCAATCTGCACTCTCAATCTGCACTCTCAAACTGCACTCTCAATCTGCACTCTCAATCTGCACTCTCAATCTGCACTCTGCACTCTGCACTCTCAATCTGCACTCTCAATCTGCACTCTCAATCTGCACTCTGCACTCTCAAACTGCACTCTCAATCTGCACTCTCAATCTGCACTCTCAATCTGCACTCTGCACTCTCAATCTGCACTCTCAATCTGCACTCTGCACTCTCAATCTGCACTCTCAATCTGCACTCTCAAACTGCACTCTCAATCTGCACTCTCAATCTGCACTCTCAATCTGCACTCTGCACTCTCAATCTGCACTCTGCACTCTCAAACTGCACTCTGCACTCTCAAACTGCACTCTGCACTCTCAATCTGCACTCTGCACTCTCAATCTGCACTCTCAATCTGCACTCTGCACTCTCAATCTGCACTCTCAAACTGCACTCTCAAACTGCTCAAACTGCACTCTCAAACTGCACTCTCAAACTGCACTCTCAATCTGCACTCTCAAACTGCACTCTCAAACTGCACTCTCAATCTGCACTCTGCACTCTCAAACTGCACTCTGCACTCTCAAACTGCACTCTGCACTCTCAATCTGCACTCTGCACTCTCAAACTGCACTCTCAAACTGCACTCTGCACTCTTAATCTGCACTCTCAATCTGCAATATGCACTCTCAATCTGCTATCTGCACTCTCAATCTGCACTCTGCACTCTAAATCTGCACTCTGCACTCTCAATCTGCACTCTGCACTCTCAATCTGCACTCTGCACTCTCAATCTGCACTCTGCACTCTCAATCTGCACTCTGCACTCTCAATCTGCACTCTGCATTCTCAATCTGCACTCTGCACTCTGCACTCTCAATCTGCACTCTACACTCTCAAACTGCACTCTGCACTCTCAAACTGCACACTGCACTCTCAAACTGCACTCTGCACTCTCAATCTGCACTCTGCACTCTCAATCTGCACTCTGCACCCTGCGCTCTCAAACTGCACTCTGCACTCTCAATCTGCACTCTGCACTCTGCACTCTGCATCTGCACTCTCAATCTGCACTCTGCACTCTAAATCTGCACTCTGCACTCTCAATCTGCACTCTGCACTCTCAATATGCACTCTGCACTCTCAATCTGCACTCTCAATATGCACTCTCAATCTGCACTCTGCACTCTCAATCTGCACGCTGCACTCTCAATCTGCACTCTCAATCTGCTCTCTGCACTCTGCACTCTCAATCTGCACTATGCACTCTCAAACTGCACTCTCCATCTGCACTCTCAATCTGCACTCTCAAACTGCACTCTAAATCTGCACTCTCAATCTGCACTCTCAATCTGCACTCTCAATCTGCACTCTCAATCTGCACTCTGCACTCTCAAACTGCACTCTGCACTCTCAAACTGCACTCTGCACTCTCAAACTGCACTCTGCACTCTCAATCTGCACTCTGCACTCTCAATCTGCACTCTCAATCTGCACTCTGCACTCTCAATCTGCACTCTCAAACTGCACTCTCAAACTGCTCAAACTGCACTCTCAAACTGCACTCTCAAACTGCACTCTCAAACTGCCCTCTCAAACTGCATTCTCAATCTGCACTCTCAAACTGCACTCTCAAACTGCACTCTCAATCTGCACTCTCAATCTGCACTCTCAATCTCCACTCTCAAACTGCACTCTGCACTCTCAATCTGCACTCTGTACTCTCAAACTGCACTCTGCACTCTCAAACTGCACTCTGCACTCTCAATCTGCACTCTGCACTCTCAAACTGCACTCTCAAACTGCACTCTGCACTCTTAATCTGCACTCTCAATCTGCAATATGCACTCTCAATCTGCAATCTGCACTCTCAATCTGCACTCTGCACTCTCAATCTGCACTCTGCACTCTAAATCGGCACTCTGCACTCTCAATCTGCACTCTCAATCTGCACTCTGCACTCTCAATCTGCACTCTGCACTCTCAATCTGCACTCTGCACTCTCAATCTGCACTCTGCATTCTCAATCTGCACTCTGCACTCTGCACTCTCAATCTGCACTCTGCACTCTCAATCTGCACTCTGCACTCTCAAACTGCACCCTGCACTCTCAAACTGCACTCTGCACTCTCAATCTGCACTCTGCACTCTCAATCTGCACTCTGCACTCTCAAACTGCACTCTGCACTCTCAAACTGCACTCTGCACTCTCAATCTGCACTCTGCACTCTCAAACTGCACTCTGCACTCTCAAACTGCACTCTGCACTCTGCACTCTCAATCTGCACTCTCAATCTGCACTCTCAATCTGCACTCTGCACTCTCAAACTGCACTCTCAATCTGCACTCTCAATCTGCACTCTCAATCTGCACTCTCAATCTGCACTCTGCACTCTCAATCTGCACTCTCAATCTGCACTCTGCACTCTCAATCTGCACTCTCAATCTGCACTCTCAATCTGCACTCTCAAACTGCACTCTCAATCTGCACTCTCAAACTGCACTCTCAATCTGCACTCTCAATCTGCACTCTGCACTCTCAATCTGCACTCTCAATCTGCACTCTGCACTCTCAAACTGCACTCTTCACTCTCAAACGGCACTCTGCACTCTCAATCTGCACTCTGCACTCTCAATCTGCACTCTCAATCTGCACTCTGCACTCTCAAACTGCTCAAACTGCACTCTCAAACTGCACTCTCAAACTGCACTCTCAAACTGCACTCTCAAACTGCACTCTCAATCTGCACTCTCAAACTGCACTCTGCACTCTCAATCTGCACTCTGCACTCTCAAACTGCACTCTGCACTCTCAATCTGCACTCTGCACTCTCAAACTGCACTCTCAAACTGCACTCTCAAACTGCACTCTGCACTCTTAATCTGCACTCTCAATCTGCAATATGCACTCTCAATCTGCAATCTGCACTCTCAATCTGCACTCTGCACTCTCAATCTGCACTCTGCACTCTAAATCTGCACTCTGCACTCTCAATCTGCACTCTGCACTCTCAATCTGCACTCTGCATTCTCAATCTGCACTCTGCACTCTGCACTCTCAATCTGCACTCTGCACTCTCAATCTGCACTCTGCACTCTCAAACTGCACTCTGCACTCTCAAACTGCACTCTGCACTCTCAAACGGCACTCTGCACTCTCAATCTGCACTCTGCACTCTCAATCTGCACTCTGCACCCTGCACTCTCAAACTGCACTCTGCACTCTCAATCTGCACTCTGCACTCTGCACTCTGCATCAGCACTCTCAATCTGCACTCTGCACTCTAAATCTGCACTCTGCACTCTCAATCTGCACTCTGCACTCTCAATCTGCACTCTGCACTCTCAAACTGCACTCTGCACTCTCAATCTGCACTCTGCACTCTCAATCTGCACTCTGCACTCTCAATCTGCACTCTGCACTCTGCACTCTCAAACTGCACTCTGCACTCTCAAACTGCACTCTGCACTCTCAATCTGCACTCTGCACTCTCAATCTGCACTCTCAATCTGCACTCTGCACTCTCAATCTGCACTCTGCACTCTCAATCTGCACTCTGCACTCTCAATCTGCACTCTGCACTCTGCACTCTCAATCTGCACTCTGCACTCTGCACTCTCAATCTGCACTCTGCACTCTCAATCTGCACTCTGTACTCTCAATCTGCACTCTCAATCTGCACTCTGCACTCTCAAACTGCACTCTCAAACTGCACTCTCAAACTGCACTCTCAATATGCACTCTCAAACTGCACTCAAACTGCACTCTAAAACTGCACAATCTGCACTCTCAAACTGCACTCTCAATCTGCACTCTCAATCTGCACTCTGCACTCTGCACTCTCAAACTGCACTCTGCACTCTCAATCTGCACTCTCAATCTGCACTCTGCACTCTCAATCTGCACTCTGCACTCTCAATCTGCACTCTGCACTCTCAAACTGCACTCTGCACTCTCAAACTGCACTCTGCACTCTCAAACTGCACTCTGCACTCTCAATCTGCACTCTGCACCCTGCACTCTCAAACTGCACTCTGCACTCTCAATCTGCACTCTGCACTCTGCACTCTGCATCTGCACTCTCAATCTGCACTCTGCACTCCAAATCTGCACTCTGCACTCTCAATCTGCACTCTGCACTCTCAATCTGCACTCTGCACTCTCAATCTGCACTCTGCACTCTCAATCTGCACTCTGCACTCTCAAACTGCACTCTGCACTCTCAAACTGCACTCTGCACTCTGCACTCTCAATCTGCACTCTCAATCTGCACTCTCAATCTGCACTCTGCACTCTCAAACTGCACTCTCAATCTGCACTCTCAATCTGCACTCTCAATCTGCACTCTCAATCTGCACTCTGCACTCTCAATCTGCACTCTCAATCTGCACTCTGCACTCTCAATCTGCACTCTCAATCTGCACTCTCAAACTGCACTCTCAATCTGCACTCTCAATCTGCACTCTCAAACTGCACTCTCAATCTGCACTCTCAATCTGCACTCTCAATCTGCACTCTCAATCTGCACTCTGCACTCTCAATCTGCACTCTCAATCTGCACTCTGCACTCTCAAACTGCACTCTTCACTCTCAAACTGCACTCTGCACTCTCAATCTGCACTCTGCACTCAGCACTCTCAATCTGCACTCTCAATCTGCACTCTCAATCTGCACTCTGCACTCTCAAACTGCACTCTCAAACTGCTCAAACTGCACTCTCAAACTGCACTCTCAAACTGCACTCTCAAACTGCACTCTCAATCTGCACTCTCAAACTGCACTCTCAAACTGCACTCTCAATCTGCACTCTCAATCTGCACTCTCAATCTGCACTCTCAAACTGCACTCTGCACTCTCAATCTGCACTCTGCACTCTCAAACTGCACTCTGCACTCTCAAACTGCACTCTGCACTCTCAATCTGCACTCTGCACTCTCAAACTGCACTCTCAAACTGCACTCTCAAACTGCACTCTGCACTCTTAATCTGCACTCTCAATCTGCAATATGCACTCTCAATCTGGAATCTGCACTCTCAATCTGCACTCTGCACTCTCAATCTGCACTCTCAATCTGCACTCTGCACTCTAAATCTGCACTCTGCACTCTCAATCTGCACTCTCAATCTGCACTCTGCACTCTCAATCTGCACTCTGCACTTTCAATCTGCACTCTGCATTCTCAATCTGCACTCTGCACTCTGCACTCTCAATCTGCACTCTGCACTCTCAATCTGCACTCTGCACTCTCAAACTGCACTCTGCACTCTCAAACTGCACTCTGCACTCTCAATCTGCACTCTGCACTCTCAATCTGCACTCTGCACCCTGCACTCTCAAACTGCACTCTGCACTCTCAATCTGCACTCTGCACTCTGCACTCTGCATCAGCACTCTCAATCTGCACTCTGCACTCTAAATCTGCACTCTGCACTCTCAATCTGCACTCTGCACTCTCAATCTGCACTCTGCACTCTCAATCTGCACTCTGCACTCTCAAACTGCACTCTGCACTCTCAATCTGCACTCTGCACTCTCAATCTGCACTCTGCACTCTGCACTCTCAAACTGCACTCTGCACTCTCAAACTGCACTCTGCACTCTCAATCTGCACTCTGCACTCTCAATCTGCACTCTGCACTCTCAATCTGCACTCTGCACTCTCAATCTGCACTCTGCACTCTCAAACTGCACTCTCAATCTGCACTCTGCACTCTGCACTCTCAATCTGCACTCTGCACTCTCAATCTGCACTCTACACTCTCAATCTGCACTCTGCACTCTCAAACTGCACTCTCAAACTGCACTCTCAATCTGCACTCTCAAACTGCACTCAAACTGCACTCTGAAACTGCACAATCTGCACTCTCAAACTGCACTCTCAATCTGCACTCTCAATCTGCACTCTGCACTCTGCACTCTCAAACTGCACTCTGCACTCTCAAACTGCACTCTGCACTCTCAATCTGCACTCTGCACTCTCAATCTGCACTCTGCACTCTCAATCTGAACTCTGCACTCTCAATCTGCACTCTGCACTCTCAATCTGCACTCTGCACTCTGCACTCTCAATCTGCACTCTGCACTCTCAAACTGCACTCTCAATCTGCACTCTGCACTCTGCACTCTCAATCTGCACTCTGCACTCTCAATCTGCACTCTGCACTCAATCTGCACTCTCAATCTGCACTCTGCACTCTCAAACTGCACTCTCAAACTGCACTCTCAAACTGCACTCTCAATCTGCACTCTCAAACTGCACTCAAACTGCACTCTGAAACTGCACAATCTGCACTCTCAAACTGCACTCTCAATCTGCACTCTCAATCTGCACTCTGCACTCTCAATCTGCACTCTCAATCTGCACTCTGCACTCTCAATCTGCACTCTGCACTCTCAAATTGCACTCTGCACTCTCAAACTGCACTCTCAAACTGCACTCTCAAACGGCACGCTCAAACTGCTCAATCTGCACTCTCAAACTGTACTCTCAAACTTCACTCTCAAACTACACTATCAAACTGCACTATCAAACTGCACTCTCATTCTGAACTCTGAATCTTGAAGACGTGGTTACGCGAGGGTGGTGCTTCTTTTCTGTTTGTCCCGAGAGTCCATGCCTATATCTGTGCCTCGGGGTCCCTTTTTCTCTGGCATTGTTTGTTGAATCTTGCTCAGTAATGTGGCACACGGACCCAAACTAGCATACCAGTGCAAACGGGGAACTAATCCCTCGCTGGTAATCCGGGGCCCAGTCCATGTTTGAGAGCTGAGCCCTTCATCCTTCCAAGGTCAGTACACTGAAAATTAATAAACAGAGTAATAGTAATACCCGTTAGTTATATCGGCGGTATGGAGTGTGGAATATATGGGAAAAAGTTATTGTCATCCTGCTACTTATGAATCAATACACTGCTATTCTCCCCAGACAGCCATTGCCTCATTTCCTCGCCTTAAAGGTACACATGCATTTTCTCGTATAATGCAGACCACATGCTGAATCGTCTCCGTTTCTTCTTTTCTTTCCACAGATTGAAGGTGAAACGGAAGATACCAGCTCTCGGCCTCGCGAGCGCGCCACTGCAGGCATATGTTTTCAATTATCTCCGCCGTGATAGCGAGATAATTGAAGATATATGGCCTTCTGCTCTTAAGACCATGCCTTTCACGTCTGCCCTACACGGAAAGAAAACACAGGAAAAGCACGAACGCCTCCATTCACAGCAGACTGGGGAACGCGCCCACAACATCTGCATTACATTATCGCGGCACCCTGACAGCTCCTAATTGAAATTAATGGACTGCTGTGCGCGTAACCGCACAGAAAATGCCAACAATGGCGGACGTAAATTACATATAGCCTATCGCGTCAAGGCTACTAAAAAGACAGCACAGCGAAGACGAATCACTATGCAGATGCCATAAAAAAAGCCCGCGCACTAAGGAATGTTTCTTTCCCAGGCCCTAAAGAAACCTTTTTTTTTTTTTTTTCTTCAACAATAGGAGCTCGGAGCTCCGCCCCACTTCGTGGTGACGTAGGCCGAGCCCTAAAAACGGCCTAAGTGGCAGGGAAAGGGAATGATAGTTTTGTGAAAAGGAAGTGAAGTGAGGTCATGCTGCTGGTTGTGGTGCTGAGACGGTAAATGGGAGATAAGGAGGGAGGTTTGGAGTTCTGGGGAATTCGTTAGCTGGTAGGGAGTTGTGATTCATTGGACATGATAGTATTATTGGGATTGTACACCTTGATAGCTGGAATGGTTGGGAGTATGGTGGTGGTTTCACTTGTAGTGTTAATACCGGATGGTTCTGAGTTCAGTGTGGATGAGGGTGGAGGCAGAGCAACAAGTGGGTTTTTTACACACAGTAATGGTTGAGCAGCCAGTTGAATTGTTTTTTCTATTTCATTTTAGTTAACCCCTGACGAAGAATTTTAAAGATTCAAAATGCATTGGGAGCAAGCTAAATAATAAGACCACTTTTAAAACATGTTTGACCTCACATGCCTCCGTTAAAGCCTGGATTGGCAACGTTAGGCACTTGAAAATGTTGAATAAACAATCATAGCGCAAGCATACTGTCTCCGTGGTGGTAAAGTATAAAGGAAGACGTATGGCAAAAGGTTTTGGATTAAGATTGATGAACTGATAAAAAATGATGTAACTTTGGAGGAAGAGTTTCATTAAGGAAGGATTTCCTTTACAGCAGTGCGACAGTTGGGCGCAGGAGAAATGTGCCCTTTGTGAGAATTTTAAGAAAGTTGGCATTTTATTATCTCAACCATTTTTTTCTTCTGCCAGTATCCTGGGTTGCATTACTGTGATTGTCTCAGCTTCTGGGGTTTAGGTATTCCTTCCAGGCAGTGACACAAAGGAGGCTTAAGTCTTGCCAAGATACGCCATCCTGGCAGTATAACTGGGAAGGAGTTGTACCCAGCTCCATTTATACTTCTATTTGCTTTGCCTCTTACACCCCCCTGCAGCTGCCCAGTTAACGTGCTGCTACTGGACCTGCCTGGACCTGCAATTGGACATGCCTGAGCCCTGCTGCTACCCTCTCCTGGAGTGGGCCCTGGTCCCCAAGAGGTGTCCCTCAGATTTTGGCTGGCATCAGAGAGACCTCCTCCTTGCTAAGTGAAGGATCGATCAAATCTAGTGTGATGCAAAGTGCAGCAAAGCCTTGCCGTACAGCTGAGCGCCTCATGTGAAATTACGCAGAGCAACGTGAAACCTCACCAAGCACCGTTGTGCAGACCTAGCACTAAGAAAATAAGGTACAACTCCTAGCAGGTCGAATTTATTCCTGTGCACGGCTTGCCCTCCATCGTGTGCAGTCTGAACTTATGACTTTGGCCTTGTCCAGCGCGACCAGATACCCTCAGTTGGCACTTTGTGCCTTTTGATACTATTGAGCTCTAAAATTCTGGAATTCAATATTTCCGGTACTACTGATTGGATGTTTGTCATGTTGGTATTGTTTTATTTACAAAAGTTTACTCTATTTTTCTGAATTGGTTTGGAATTTTTATTGTGTTTTCACTTTTTTAAAGTTGTGTGCTACATAAATACTTCACACATTGTCGTTAAGTTAAGCCTAACTGCTTTTGTACCAAGCTACCATAGAGTTAGGCATAGGTTGATTTAGTTATTTTTGTGGTTCACCTTAATACGGATTGTGGTTATTGAAGGAGTGAGGCTTTCACACCCCTCAACAAATAGCACCATTTTTTGCAATTCATTTTTTTTAACATAGCAATTACATTTCTGCTTGCATTATTGAAGATTTATTTTCATGTATTGCTGTTCTAACTTTATATTTCAAAGGGGAAACTTTTTACTGGCTGTGGCATGGAATTACCAGTAATGTCAGTATAATACAATTGTATCCTGCACAAAACACCATCTCGCACAACTGGCAGCAAGGTAGATGCTCTCATACAGCATTCAGGCATGCACAGGGGCAGCACAAAGCAGCCACTCTCTCACTGGTGATGTGCTGCCAGCCTGTCACAGATGGAATAATGCCATATGAACCAAGAGAGAGACTGTTGAAAGGAAGTAGAAAGTGAATAGCAAACCTTCCAACCCAGTACAATTTATCACCATGTGAGACAGGCTGGGCTTGGAGCGGTGGTGGGACTTTCAGCTCTTTCTTGCCGAAAGAGCCCAGGAGATTGACTCTCCAGAGTTCTTCAGGCAGTAGGGGTTGTGTTCAATTTGTAAAAAACAATAAGTGCCGATGGCCGATACTATCAAACATTGGGGTGATGAATACGAAGCTTTCGTAGATTCAACCACATGCCTCTTTAATCCTCCACAACCTACTCTCTGTACATTTATCTGACTTTACCACTTTTGTGCGTAATTACGCGTAATTACGCACCATTGAAAGTAATGGGAAAGTAGTAGAAAAATGTATATAAAAATCAGGGAATGCTTTCATGAAATTCTTCTTCTCTTTTTTCTTGATGTCAGGACCAGGTCAAAAGTTGCAGCGGGAGAAGATCAGGTGCATCCCCGATCGACCAGAAGCAAAGTGCTGAGTGTTTTGGAAGCAGGTGCACAAAGACGAAGGTCGCCACTTCTAAATGCACTGCACAGAAGGACTTACAAGTAAGTCCACTGGTTCTCCTCGGAGGGGGGAGGTTGCAAGGGTTTGGGGACCATGGGAGCACAGCTGATTAGATGATGCTAGGGCCAGGGGGGCCTGATGCAGTGCAAACAGGTCAGCCGGGTGTCGTGGGTCTTGAGGTCCTTGCAGTTAGGAGCAGGCAAATGGAGAAGTGATCTGGGAACAGCGGGGCCACTCAGTAAGTGGGTCTCCGGTGCATCGACGCCCCTTGATGGGTGCTTGCTTCTGGCGCATCAGGAGTCCAGAGCGGACTCTTCTTCTTGATGTTTGCAGCTTGGTGTCCAGTACCCCCTGTATTGGTACACTGCAGCTCTGGAGGTCCTGATGCCTCCAAGCTTGATGAAGAGGCAGATCTGACCCTCCGGAGCTGTTGTACCTTTTCTTGCTTTGGTGGTGCGTCAAGGTAGTCGTGGAGCAGCAGGTTGACAAACCAGACTCCACAGGATTGCTGCCTGAGGTGTGCCGGGAAGTGACACCTTCCCTCCAAGGGAGCTTCTTGGTGATTTCTTGAAGGCTGGAGCTGCTCCAAGGTTCTTGGAGTCCTTTCAGGCTTCACGAAGACACAGCAGCAGTAAATGTTGAGTCCTTGGAACAGCTGGCAGTGTCTGATACCTTTTTGTTCTGCATCAGGGTTCAGTTATCGAGTAGTGGGTCTTCTTTGTCCTGGTCTTCTTTTTCTCTTGTCCGTCAAATTTGATGTTCAGGTCCCTGGATACCAACTAAATACTGAATTTAGCGGTGCTACAAGGGGACACAGGTAGTAGCTAATACGCTACCTATCTTTGGATCTAGTGATCACTTTCTGTAAAAAGAGTCCCTACCCTTGCACTGATAGGATGTTTTCTCACCATCTCCAGATGGTGGAATTTCAGGAGAGGGTTTCACTTCACCTATTCCACCCTAAAAGTGGTGTAGGGTAAGTGGGGACCATCTTCATAATCTAACTAATTTCCCGCCTTTCCTCCTGTCAAAAGTGGACCTGGAAAGAGAGCTTGGCTTCCCCCACTATCTGGAAATCACCGGGTTGGATTTCAAAGGCGGCATTGCCTTTGAAGCTTCATGCCAAGGAAGGCTGTTTTGTTCTTGACAAGGTGTAAAGCACCTACGCCCAGCGCATGCTTTGTCTCTGTCCTTTGAGAGCACTGGCTGCCACCTATGAACACTGAAACATGCCTAATAGTCAGGAACCACACCTGTGCTTGGTAGGTTTTCATGGAACCCTCTAAAAGGGGCCCCTGTGTGAATTTAGTACTAAATCTACCATTGACATCAGTGAGGATTTATTAAGATAAGATGTTTTGTACCAAACACCTTAGATATCAGTGAACCGATCATGGAGCAGTGAAACTCATGTTGACAAGTATCCAGACCATGTACTCTTCACAACTTCCCTCTGCACTTACAACATCTCCGAATAGGCTGGAAATTGTAGGGGAATATCCGCTCATGCTGATTTGTCCACACATAGGATATAGTGCATGCTGCCTTAGGGCTAAAGGCCTAAAGTTGGGGTGACTTGCCTATATCTTATTTAGTGTTTGAGAGGCATGACACACAGGGCTGTGTGTCATGTCTGCTCTTTGGATTTCTTGGCACCAAGACAAGCAGCCTGCAATGGTAGAGTGCATAGCCTTGGTGAGGGGTCCCTGGGGTGGCACAACCAGTGCTGGAACCCCAGAAGACCCTCTTCAATACCCATGCCCTAGGTACCAGAGGTACTGTGAGAAGTTGGCCTGGTATGTGATGTTCACTATTCTAGTGAGCACCTTGCACCAGTCCAAACAACCCTTATGGTGATGGTTGTAAAGTCAACCTTATAGACCAGCTATCCTAATGGTAGCATGGACAAAAGCAGTCTTAGGCTAAACTCAAGAGGGCATGTGAAGCCAGCTGTTTTACCATATGCAAACCTTTTAATACCAAATGAAAGGACACCACACAGGTTATATATTCAAAATATATATGTATTAATTTCTAAATAAATCCCCTTAACTCTTTATGAGCACAGGAGCACACGCGTATAACAAGGAACTTATGTATAACATACAAAAGTTGCACAAATATGGATAGGCCCTGGTGGCCCGTAAAACCATATACTAAAATAGTGGTATAAGAACCACTTCACGAACAATGGTAAGGCCTAGGGCCTTGGGAATCGCTGGGGCTACACTGGATTAACAGTAGTTGGGGAGCAGGAGGCCCACAGGATGCGGGTGCAGTGTCTAAATGCACACACGTGCACCTATAGAAGTCAATGGGTGCATAAAGTTAGAAAGTTGCAGATTTGGAAGTCTTCCGACTGGACTAGAACTTAACCACTTAAAACTAGTACACTAGTAGTGTAAATCTCTACAGGAGCACCACAGTACTTGCGTTACCTCACCCACAGGAAGCGGGTGCATAGGTGTCAAAGTGTGTCGGGTTTTGTCGTGGAGTTCTATGGAGCCTTGGAGAAAAGATGCTGCAGGCAACCAGGAGAGAAGAGTCCGGTTGGATCCAAGGGCGGATCGAGGATGAACAGTACCTGAAAGCAGAGGGGACAGAGTCTGGGTCACTACCCAGTGACCAGGATGGAACCAGGAAGGAACCAGGCGATGTCGGAAAGCGATCAGGTGCTGTCGTGAAGTTTGTCTCTGCTACCACGTGGACCAGGAGGTGTCGAAGACAACCAGGAGCTGGGCAAGGACTGTCCCACGAAGGCTCTCGCTGTTGGCGGTGTATGTTCTCGATTCGGAATCAACAGGCCTTGACAAATGCAACCCACGCAGGAATCGAATATGGCTTCTGGATCAGACCAGCAAGGTCTGATGGGCTGCTCCTTTTCAGGGGAGCAAGGGCCAGTCTGGAGCAACCAGACCAGTATTGAAAATTCAAAGGTTCGTTGTCACAGAGGCCACTAGCTAATGGGCAAGTGACCGGACAGACGCGTCGAGCAGGAAAATGCAAAAGGGCCCCACGCAGCACTCGATGAGTGTGGAGAGGTGATCTTCGGAGCAAAGGATGCTTGGGGATGGAGCTTCTCAATACCCAATGCACAACTTCGAGGGTGCCTCAGAAGTTGCACAGAAAGCACTTTGCTGGCTTTCCAAGATGGCCGGTCCCACGTCTCTCGTAGCCTCCACGGCTCTCAGCTTTGCTGTGGCTGTGGATCAGGCTGTTGGATGTCTGGAAGTCTGGGTCTTGTCAGGCTCTGTCGTTCGAGCTCTGGCGGGAGCAAAGATAAAGCAAACCATTGAGCGCTTGAAGATGCCTGCTTGCACAGGGTGGTCACTCCTTGACCACAAGGGAGATTCTTCAGTCTTCTACGTCGAGTAGGATGTCAAAGGGTCCAGAGTTTCATATCAGAGTTTCAGTCAGGATTATCTATAGTCTAAGGACACAGCTCTTACCTTTATTCCAAATCGAGGGGCTGGATTACCTGCTAGGTCCCTCGTATGGGTGGGACCCAGGAAGGGGGTGGTTACACCCTTTTCCCTTTGTCATCGCGCCAGAGCTGGGGCTGGAGTGCCCCAGCACCGGTTTGAACTAGCCTATGCATGGGACACCTTGTGTGCCCCAGGCAGTGTCTAGTTTCATTCAGCCCTCCCTGCCCCAATCCACTATCTCCTGTCTGGGGTGGTGCTAGCACCTCCCTGTGACAGGAAACCTATTGTCCAGGCCTCCCCTGCTGGAGTTTCGTCCAGCAGCAGGAGGCCAGACTTGTGTCTGTGGCAGCAGCATCCATTTTGTGATGCTGAGGCTCTGGTTAACTTTAACCGGGATTAATGGAAGTAACATGTCTTCTCCCTCTAGAAGGGTGGAATGCTACCCCCGTTGCCAGAATTGGCGAGGGGGTAGTATTCCAAAGCGTATGACACCTTACACGACATGTTTGGATAAAGCCAAACCAAAGATAGCATTTAACCGATAGGTTCATAATGCACTTAAGAGTATATGGTATGGCATTATCCTAGAACAGCTATAAGGACATGGTTCCGAAAGCTGCAGACAGGCTCAGCTCATGCTAGAGCATCATCTCACAGAGTGACTTATAGGTGCATATGTGTCCAGATATAGGTTTAGACATAGGTATACTATATCTAAGCAAGGGGTAATTACACGACCTTGCCTCAGCTGAGTGATTAGCCAGTTGTGTCAGTTTGGATGGCCAGCCAGGGGTGGCAAAAGATATGCTGCAGCACCTGGTAGGCCTTGGATGCACCTATCCCCTGGGTACCTATAGTACACCGTACAGGGGCTCATAAGGTGACCCAATCCCAATTGGTGATGTACCTAAAGTACATGTTGTGAATTTAGAGAGAGAACAGCAGGGCTGTGGGTCTGATTAGCAGGCCCACAGCCACATTAAGTCGAAAACCAGTGAAGCAAAAAGCAGAAAATGGGGTGACCATAGGATAGCAGACCCTACTCTCCTACAGGTACCACTTATTAGGGACTTACAGGGGTATCTGAAGTTGTGCGAATTGTGGTACAGTTTTTGGAAAAGAGATCTGGCACTGATAACCTGGTTAGCAGGGACCCAGTGCACGTATAGTTCGAAATCACATCATGCATCAGGCAAAAAGTGGGGGCTAACCATGTCAAAAAAGGCACTTTCCTACAATTTCATTCCTGCTGTCCCCTTAAGTCCCTTTTTTCCGCCTTTCTCTTCCTCACTCTTTCCCTCGTTTGTGTTTGTCTATCTCTTGCTCTGGATTAAAATCTGTTGAAAACAAATATGTGCCAGTCCCCAAAAATGAATGCTAGTGAGACCCACCTGCAACCACTGGCTCAAATTAAGCACTAGGAAACAGAGCAGGTCCATTGCAGCTGCGAAAATAAAGTCTTCTGAAACCACATTTGCTGTCCCGGGGAGGATGCAAAACCCTCAGTGGACTGTAAGGGTGCAGAGTCTCCAATACACACACTGGAAAACTACTGTATGTAGGGATTCAAGCTCACCCTCTGCTCACCTTTAAGTATCGACTGCTCAACGAGTGACCGTGAAAGGGAGATGATATCAGGTGACACCGGGTGCCACTGTGTGAGTTGGTAGGCCTGGAAAATAGAGTTGAGGAGAGTCAGAGAAAAAATAAGGGAGAAGGAAAGGCACAAAAAGAGCTTCTCTGCAAGCGAAGCTGCACTGAGCACCTGCCTGTTAGTTTATATTACAGACTCTTTCCACAATAATCACGGTAGCCATAGCACGTTAATTTATGGGTCCACCTTGGCAAGCTATAATCCAGGTACGGTACATTTTCCTTTCTCGTGGCAGGTGACTTACACTCTAAGAATTTCTTGCAGGTGCCAAACATGGTTACAAGATCTCGCATTTGTTTTCAATCATTGGTAACCAAGTGTTTGTTTGTGGTTTTGCAAAGCAGATCGCCAGCACTGGTTGAAAATGTGCGTTGGTCGAGTTTGTATTTCTGTCAGGACAGTGCTTGGGCCAAGAGGCAGAGTAGGAAACATGATTGAGAAACGCAGCAAAAAACAAAAAAAAAAACAGATGCTGGAACTCAATGAAATATATTGAGGTACGAGTTAGTATTCTAATCAACTTAAAAGCAGCCCACACAATTTGAAAGGTTGTCATATTTTATGTTTAATGTTCCACCTATTTGTACATTTTATATATTCTAAATCATTTTAATGGTATTTTATATGTTTTATGTGTATATGTTTATTGCTATAACACGTCTTGAGTTATTTCCGCAATGCTTCGGCCAAATGACTGCTTCAAAGCACCAGCAATGACTTTTAACAGAGAGGATATCAAAGTGAAGCAGTTTGGCAGCTTCGTGTTGGAAAGTGATGGGTGCGGTGATGAAGTGTGCTTTAAACAGTCCGGCAGTGATAGTGATGTGTTTATGGTACTTGAACATCCTTTATGCTTTGTTGAGGGCACTCAAAAGCGCAGACCACACTCTTTAATATTGCAGATATGTGAATGAAGAGCTGAATTATGTTGAATACGGAAGTACATCAGCGTTGCGCTTGCATGCACTATACAGTGCAATAGGTTGTAAGCATTTTCATTTTTCAAGTGTGTGAATAATACCCACTATTTGGGTCCTGTCCGGTAAGAAAGACCTTAAGAGATTTAAGTCAGTATCTTTAAATCCAACCTGAGCTAGGCGAGACGTAAGTAGCACCTGGGAAACCGCGTCAAAAGTTGCGGATGGATCTAGCAGGCTCAGGAGTGGCCCGTGCATGTAAGAGCAGTGGGGCGGATTTGACAGACAATGACGAGGGAAAACGTATTATTTATTTAATTCTCCCTCATTGGCATCTGTCGAATTACCCCCCCCCCCCCCCACCCCCTCACTGCTCTTACATGCACGGGCCGCTCCTGAGCAGGATCAGTGCCGCAGCCTGACCCTTCATCCACCAGCGCTCTGATGTTATCAACCACCAAGACCAGGGTGGTTTCTGAACTATGGCCAATGCAAAACCTGAACTGTGAGGGGTCCTGTAGCTCATTATCCTCAATAAATGTCATCACTTGCCTATTTCAATGTTGATCCAGAATTTTATCAGGAATCGAGAACAGGGATATGGGCCGGTAGTTTTTCATCTTCCTAGGATCAAAATGAATTTTTTTTTTTAAAGCGGCCTAACCACTATTTCTTTCCATAATTTACAGAAAGCATCCGGTTGAAATGACTGGCTAATAATGGAACTTAAAGGCCCTCCAAGGGGTTGTGCATCCATGTGGATAATTATTGGTGGACAGGGCTCAAAAGGAGATCCTAATTTAGAACTTAGGAGAGAATTTCCACTTCCCCTTGTACTCTCTTGAGCCCCTTTTTATCCATTCCATTTCAATTTCGATTCTGGGATGAGCTAGTCACTTTGACTACTCTGCAAGTTTCCACTTGATGTAATCTAATGCATTCCTTTAAATCATTAAACAATTGCGATGTTAACAGTGTTAATGCCTATTGACCATATAATTTTCCCAGATTGTCTAGAATTTGTTTGTCCATCCCCTATTCCCGCTTCTGTCTATTTTATTTATTCTTTGAACAGAAGCCACCCACTCATTAACTGTTGGAGGTGTGTTTTTTACCCAGTTAATACAAATCTCCCTTCTTGCTAGCAATATTAATACAAACAAGATGTTTTTTTGGTCTTTCCTTAGTTCAGATTCCCGGGCCTGTTTCCAACTTCTCCCAAAAATAATCAAATTCATACTCACGTCCACCTGCATTCCCACTGCCTTGGACATGATTTTACCTATTTCTCTCCAAAATTCTTCCAAAAAGAAGTAGCCTGCTGGTATTGGGCACTGGTTGAAGAAGGAGAAGAATATTATGATACCCCCAACAAGATCTGGGGAGGATCATTTCCAGAGCTCGACATAGCAAATGAATGGCAAACCTCCATGAACACTTGTTGGGAAACAGTCAAATCTGCACCATTGAAAAGAAATCATATATTCACAATGCATAGGGCATACTGGACCCCCAAGAGGTTGTCGAAGTTTAAAGGCCAAAGTGAGAGGAGTTGTCCCAAATGCGGAGAACGGGGTGCAGACGATCTACACATGTTTGGCCAGCTCTCCTCTTTTACCATGCTATCTGCCATCTACTGCGAGATAGCTCCTCTGAGGTCAGAGGTCTCCTCCTGATCACTATTTTCTATAAATTTATTATGAATGGTAACAAATTTCTACTGCAAAAACAGGGCCACGTTGTCAGAAAAAGTCTGAGTAGCTTCTGAGTTGGAATCCTAGGGGAGAGCAAGGTATTTCTAGTCTTAATCAACTCTCTAGACTATTTAGGGGCATTTGCAATTTCCTCAGTACACATTTTAGATTTCTCGTAAAAAATAGCCTGTTTAACCCTTGTTAATCGCATTTAAAAAAATATTACAATGCGGTACAGAATAAACTTCAAGTCAGATTTCTGGCTTCACAGCTATAAAAATAGCTTGTTCACAATCTCTAATTAAAGCTCTAAATTTTTTTTTTCCTGCCAATCATATTCTTTGCACCAATCATCAGTAGGCAGTGGAATATGTCCAGTCTTGCACCTGAGGCTTTGTGACCCATTCTAATTTGTACCCAGTACCACATAGATAATGTAAACTCAGCAAATGTTACTTTCTCCATCTCTACTGCCTTTGTTGATGGAAGGGATGGAAGATATACTGTTCAGACATATTTCCTATACCACTACATTTTTGATTGCCTCTGGGTTGAGAAGTAGCTGAGTGGAGAGCTATGAACTGATCATTAGGATCATCATTTCTGTATTGACTAGTGTCCTGTTAAATTGCAGGAGTCTGTCTTGAGCCTCAAAACTCTCCGTTCTACCCAGCCGTAAAGTGCTTCAGAGTCTCATCAGGTGTAGTGAGCAGTACACACATTCACTGTACTGTTTTCTGACTGTATAAAACTGTAAAGTAATCCACCTCAGTAATGCAGTCTCTATTTACTTTTCATATTTTAGTTATCTTGTATTCCCAAAGAGTATTTGATTTCTTTCTGATGTGCTTTGTTATGTTTATCATGCAACGTCTGACTCTTGAATAGTACATACTGTGGACTGGGTTGCCTCTAAGTGTCTGAGTGAGTTGAGGGCTTTCCTCTGTGTTCAGGTTGGGCTGAGATTGAATAGCTTTGGACATGAGGATGAAAGCAATGTGAGCTTCTCAGTGTGCCTGCCAGTGGACACAAAGGTACACAACCAATCCTTGGCCTCTCAGCAGGGTGCACTGAACGACAGTTCCATATTGCCAAATTTTGAAGATGACTATGTAGACAAGTGTGTGAAGGGGTATGCGGCTTATGAAATATTGACAAAAGAAAATGGTGTGTTTAGAGGTGAGGAGAGGGAGGGTGATTGTGCACTTGTCTGTGGGTGTGAAAGGGCACAGTGAAGGGGTGAAGGGAAGGTGAAGCAAGGATACAGAATGTCAGAGTAAAGACAGTCGTGAAGACAGAGATCATGTGCGAGATGGAGGATTTCAGAAAGGAAAAAAAGGGTTTAAATGTCTACCAGTAGGAAGGGCAGAATGGTGTTGATTGGCACATTTCAAAGACCACTTACCTTTATAGAGCTTAATAATGTGTAATTCAGTCACACATTTGAAGAATTGAAACATTTTCAATTTTAATTATTCGTAACAAAATTAAACTGTCCACATTAGTCGTAATTGTATATAATACCAACATCCAAATGATTTTTATGTGCCATTTGTGCTGAAGCAATCTTAAATACATTAAAAATTAAACCTATCCTTTTGTACATGTAAGAGCAATAGGAATACTCTAAAGACAGCAGAAATATCTCTACCCTGCACACCAGGAAACTCTGGATTCTATGAAATGTTTGACCCTAGCTCCGCCCCTAGCCACACCCTTCGCCCCACCCTCTAGCCTGCAGGATAATGTGTTGAGTACCTGCACTTTTTTTACTACGCAATGTGGTGCAAGCATGACACAAGTCCAAAATGTCATTTATGAAGAAACACAAGGCCACTTTGTGTGGCATTCTGCAGCACACACAGAAAGAGGAATATGCCTCTCAGAATTGTTTTTGTGCAGGAAGATGCCCTTTCCTGCACAAAAATAATCCTGCATGAAAAACATGCATGCATTGGTGCTAGGCAACCAAAACAGCACCAGCGCTGGGATAGGAAAGGACAAGAAAGAAGGTTTATATAGGAGGCATTTCTGCCCTTTCCCTCTAACACGTTTGTATGGTATATATATACCATAGAAACAAATTATTGTAACGCCCTTTTATGGGCAATATATCAGAGATACTCTCCTGACTCGATCAGAGGAGGTCGCTCCCCCACGCTCCCAAGAACTGGTGACCTGAGATAGCTGAGCGCTTCGAAGCAGCTAAGCGGTATCGCAGCGCCTGCCAGCCGACTCTGACCACCGCATCTGCGCTCCGTTCGCTCTGCTGCCTCGCATTGCGCTATTTCACCCCCGCATTGCTGCCGCTGCCTGCTTTGTTCATTTTGCATATTTAGTGCTGCTCAATTCACGCTGCGCATTGTCCTGTAACCATTGTTGTATTTTTAAGTATTTGTGCTCGATTGTGCCTTTGATTGTGCCCCAGTCTCGCCCAGTTTCGCTTTTGAACTGGTGCAGCCATTTTGTTTGTTGTTGTGCTTCCCAGCCCGTAGCTCCACCCCGCTCCCACCTCCCAGCTGACCCTCCCTCCCACAGATACTCGTTGACCAGCACCTCCATCCCCGCGCTGTGACTCTCCTGACTCGATCAGAGGAGGTCGCTCCCCCACGCTCCCAAGAACTGGTGACCTGAGATAGCTGAGCGCTTCGAAGCAGATAAGCGGTATCGCAGCGCCTGCCAGCCGACTCTGACCACCGCATCTGCGCTCCGCTCGCTCTGCTGCCTCGCATTGCGCTATTTCACCCCCGCATTGCTGCCGCTGCCTGCTTTGTTCATTTTGCATATTTAGTGCTGCTCAATTCACGCTGCGCATTGTCCTGTAACCATTGTTGTATTTTTAAGTATTTGTGCTCGATTGTGCCTTTGATTGTGCCCCAGTTTCGCCCAGTTTCGCTTTTGAACTGGTGCAGCCATTTTGTTTGTTGTTGTGCTTCCCAGCCCGTAGCTCCACCCCGCTCCCGCCTCCCAGCTGACCCTCCCTCACCCCTCCCCCTCCCTCTCTCCACATATGACAGATGCCTTTCCGCGCAGCATTCACGCGCAGCGGTCGCGCCCCATGCACGCCGAAGGTGCGCCAAAGGTAAGCCCATCTACGCCCGTCCGCGCCTGGACCGCGCCCAGAGCCAGACCCCCTGGTCCTCGCAAAACCCACTCCTCCCGCATTACGTATGACGCCGCTACCCTCCTTGCCCTTAATCTCGGCCGCAAACCACAATGCTGCGAAGCTGCCCCAGGACACACCCATGGACCCTTCGCCTGCCACTCCTGCAAATCCGCCTGCGTCAGGACCCACACCAAATCCACGAACCCCAAACACGGCTCCCACTCTAACCACCTGAAGTGCATCCTGCTGAACACCCGCTCGGTCCACAGACACCCCACTGAACTCTGGGACTTACTCGACACCACATCGCTGGACGTCGCCTTCCTTACAGAAACCTGGATGAACGCATCATCAGCCCCCGACATCGCCATAGCCATCCCGGACGCTTACAAGATCATCCGAAAAGACCGCACCAACCAAACAGGAGGAGGCATAGCCATCATCCATAAGAACACCATCCGAATCACGACCAGCTCCGACGCTACCCTCCATTTCCAGATCCACACCGACCCCAGGACCACTCTTAGAGGCACCCTCATCTATAGACCACCAGGAACCCGCACACAATTCAACGAAGACATCACTGACTTTGTCAGCCCACATGCCCTCACCTCCGAGAACTACATTCTTCTGGGAGACCTCAACTTCCACCTGGAAAAGAAAAACGACAGCAACACCACCACCCTTCTGGACAACCTGGCCAATCTAGGACTCAAACAACTTGTTGACACCCCCACCCACCTTGCCGGACACACGCTCGACCCAATCTTCACCTCCAGCAAACACATCTCCTTCGATCACACCACAGCTCTCCACTGGACGGACCACAGCTGCGTTCACTTCAGCTACAAAAAGACCACGACCCTCAACCCCCCACAACTATTCCTCGAAGAAACTGGAACAAAATCACCACCGACCAACTCTTCACATCGCTTAACCAAAACCCTCCTGCCATATCATCAGACCCTAACCAAGCTGCCGCAAAACTCACACAATGGATCACCCACAGCGCTGACGAATTAGCACCCTTGAAAAAACACCAGATCAGACAAAGTAGCAAAAAGGCCCCCTGGTTCAACGATGACCTTAAGAAATCCAAGAAGCTATGTCGTACTCTCGAGAAAACATGGAGAAAAAACCCAACCAGTGACAACCTGACCACCCTCAAGAACGCCACCCGCAGACACCACCAATCGATCCGATCCACCAAGAAATCAGCATTCAAGGATCGAGAACAACGCCCACAACAGTAAGGAACTATTCAACATCGTCAAAGAGTTTACTAAACCCATCGCAGGCACCAACGACATCACTCCCTCCCAAGACCTCTGCGAATCTTTATCCTCTTTCTTCCACAACAAAATCGCCGACATACATAACAGCTTTGAAAACCATTCCGAAGAACAGTCCACTCCACCCACCTCCGAACCAAAACAGCACCCTCACAACCTTTGCGCCTGGAACCCAATCACTACTGAAGAAACCATCCGCCTGATGAACTCCATCCACTCAGGATCGCCAACCGACCCATGTCCCCACCACAGTTTCAACAAAGCAGACTCCATCATCGCACCCCATCTCCGCGATGTCATCAACTGTTCCTTCAACTCCGCTACCTTCCCAGAAAGCTGGAAACATGCCGAGCTCAGCGCCCTTCTGAAGAAACCCACAGCAGACCCGTCTGAACTTAAGAACTACCGCCCCATCTCACTCCTCCCATTCCCTGCCAAAGTCATTGAGAAAGCCGTTAACACTCAGCTCGCCGCCTTCCTTGAATCCAACAACTTCCTCGACCCCTCACAGTCCGGTTTCCGAGCCAAACACAGCACCGAAACCGCCCTCATCGCAGCTACAGACGACATCCGAACGCTACTGGACAACGGAGAACCAGTTGCCCTCATCCTACTTGACCTCTCCGCCGCCTTCGACACAGTCTGTCATAGCACCCTCATACAACGCCTCAGCAACGTCAGAATACAAGGAAAAGCTCTGGACTGGATCATCTCGTTCCTCGCCAGGAGAACCCAGAGAGTCCGCCTCCCCCCATTCAAATCTAAGGCCACCGAAGTCATCTGCGGCGTACCACAAGGATCTTCACTCAGTCCCACCCTCTTCAACGTTTACATGAGTCCCCTCGCATCCATCGCTCGACAACACAACCTCAACATCATCTCCTACGCAGACGACACCCAGCTGATCCTCTCCCTCACCAAAGACCCTAACACCGCCAAAACCAATCTACACGAAGGAATGGAAGAAGTAGCCGAATGGATGAAGAACAGCTGTTTAAAACTAAACTCGGACAAAACGGAAGTCCTCATCTTAGGATCATCCCCCTCTGCCTGGGACGACTCATGGTGGCCACCGGCCCTGGGTACAGCACCCAGACCTACAGATCACGCACGTAATCTGGGCTTCATCCTAGACTCCTCCCTCTCGATGACCAGACAAGTCAACGCCGTCTCAGCTTCATGCTTCAACATCCTTCGCATGCTCAAAAAAATCTTCCGTTGGATCCCCACCGAAACAAGAAAGACAGTCACCCACGCACTGGTCACTAGCCGACTGGATTATGGAAATACACTCTACGCAGGAACCACAGCCAAACTACAGAAAAAACTCCAACGCATCCAAAACGCCTCAGCCAGACTCATACTGGACATCCCCCGTCAAGCCCACATTTCCGGCCACCTGAAAGACCTCCACTGGCTCCCCGTCAACAAGAGAATAACGTTCCGTCTCCTCACCCACGCACACAAGGCCCTCTACGACCTAGGTCCTGAATGCCTCAACACACGTTTGTCCTTCTACACACCCACCCGCCAACTACGATCATCCAACCAAGCCCTCGCCGCAGTTCCGCGCATCCATAGATCCACCATGGGAGAAAGATCCTTCTCCTACTTAGCGGCCAAAACCTGGAATTCTCTCCCCACTCACCTCCGCCTTACACAGAACCACTTCTCCTTCAGAAAGCAGCTTAAAACCTGGCTATTCGATAAATATTGCACACACCCTCCCTCAAGCGCCTTGAGACCCTCTGGGTGAGTAGCGCGCTATACAAATTCTTGAACTTGAACTTGAACTTGAACTTGAACTCAGTTTACAGATACCATATTATGAATTTCATTGGTGAACTCAATTTCCAGTCTGTGCCAAACCCCTCTACCACCTGTCATTAAAAGGCGTCTACAATGTATCCATCTTTTCAATGGCATACTCTGAAATACTTTACAGTCAACATCAGACTTCAACTCAATCATTTAATGCTGTGATATTGCCACTGTTGTGATACCACAAAGGGAAAAAGCTACTTCGCCGGACATACACCACCTAGAAAATGACGCAAGCAATGAAGCCGACCCACTGTTTCCCTTTGGTCATAAGAGGTCCAAAGGAGTTGGTGAAATAACAGATGGTAAACCACAATCCCTCATCCTCACTGTCGTGACCAGACAGCTGGGCACTAGGACCTACGGGTCAAAGGCACTGGGGAAAGGACACCGGACACCACATCCGGTCAAGGGGGCAAGGGGCAGAATACTGGAAGCGGGGACAGGGGAAGGACGCTAGTACATGAGGCTGCAAGACGAAAAGAATAAAGGTACATGATTGAAAGCATCGAGTGTCGCGTGATCATTAGGGGAGACCCTCTAAGACACTACAACTGGCGATGAAGGTTTGAAGAGGCCACGCATGTCATTTAATAAAGGATCGCCGCATCGCGATCAGGAGCCCACCCTGGATTGCGTCCGTCGTGCCCAAAGCGAAGAAGATTTGGCGCCGTGAAGAAGAGCAGCGACGCGGGAGCCCACCCCGACCGCTGCGGAAAGAAGATCGGCTATGACCGGTAAACGCTGTGTGAAAGAGCGCGAAATAAAAGAAATTGGCGCGAGCTCTCGCGAGAGTCTCGGCGGCCATCTTTAAGTCAGGCGGAATCAACGAATTAGGGCGCAGGAAAGAAAGGGTGGCCATTTTGAGGTCAGGCGAAGCCGGATTGGTCGCGAAATCTTGCGGGAATCTCGGCGGCCATCTTGAGGTCAGGGGTAAGAGCCAATCAGAAGACAGCAAAATCCGGCGGCCATTTTGAGGTCAGGCAAAAAGCGAAAAAGTTGTAAAAAAGGCCGAAAAGAGCCCCACAGGTAAAGAAAAAGGTGGCAAAGAAAGCAAATACCAAAACAAAGAGCAAGGAAGAGCTCCAGACAAAAAAAAGGAGAAAAAAGGTCTGACAGAGCCTAAAAGAAATAAGTGCCATAAAGAGCACCAAGAAGTGGAAACAAGATAAGAAGTAACAAAGAGAAAGACATAAAATATAGATATGGCAGAGCCAAGACCGAGCACCCAATATCGCAGACCCCTCCCATTCAGCATATCAGAACCACAAGGTGGAATAAAATGGGAGCGATGGATCGCAAGATTTGAAAGATACATGGCGGCTACTGACGTAGTAGAGGCCAAGAAACTGGGCCTGTTTCTAAACTTAGTGGGTGATGAAGTGGATGAACTATTAGTGACCTTACCAGCAAGTGAGACATCAACATACAAAAAGCTCATCAAGTGCCTGACAGAGAAATTCGACCCTCAAAGAAACATTGATTTAGAAAGATACACCTTCACCATAGTGTTCCAACATACAGAGGAGTCGCTGGATGACTTTGCGACGCGACTAAGGAAGCTAGTGACACTGCGAGTTCGACAAGTATGACAAGGAGCTAGCAATTCGCCTACGAATCATCGAAGGGTGTCGTGACACCGAGTTCCGCACACGGATCTTGAAGGAACCAACATCAATAGAAAACATCCTGTCGCTAGCAAGAGCCGAAGCAAGGGCAAAACTACAGTCAAAGCAAATGGAAAGGTGAATTGAAAAAGCATACCGCATGACAGACAACAGCCGCACCAGCAACTGGAAGAAAGGACAAAATGAACACACAACAAAGAAACAACAAGAGTCACAGTGCTACCGATGCGGTTTAGAATTTCCACATAGAGGCGCATGCCCAGCGTTTGGGCAAACTTGCAGAAAATGCAACCGGAGCAACCACTTTGCCAGTGTGTGCCAAGGAATGCAGTTCAGAAATGAAAGAGGAAGACCAGGAAGACCGCGGACGGCGACAAGCAGGCATGTCAGGCACCTCGAAACAGCCAACAGAAGCTCGTCAGTAGAATCAGGAGGCGAAGAAGAAGAAGAAAAAGTGGAGCGACTTTACCTCATGTCCACAGATGAAGACACAACCGAGGAAAGCATTCGCCTGGTGGATAAGAAAGCAATCAAAAAGACTGAGTCTGTGACATTAGACGTTGGGCCACACAAGGCACGGTTTGTGCTTGACAGCGGCGCCACATGCAACTTCATGTGTGCATCAGAATATGAAAAGATGGAAATAAAACTGGCGCTACAACCATCAAGAGTTGAGGTGTTCACTTGGCGTTCAAGGAAACCAGTAGCGAACCTAGGGAAGTTCACAGAAAACATAACATACAAGAACCAAACACTAAAAGAGGTGATTCATGTGTTGAGAGGGGACATTCCAGCACCATGCCTACTGAGCAATGTCACAGCACAAGTAATGGGCCTGCTCGAGATGACATACAACATATCAGAAAAAGGGAGCATCCTAAAAGAATATCCAAAACTACTGAAAGGACTAGGAAAACTAAAAGGACGACAAATTACGCTACATATCGACGAAAATAAAAAACGGTAGCTCAGCACTACCGGCGAGTACCAATACACCTGAAACCACAGGTAGAGGAAGAAATAGAATCACTACTAAAACAGGACATCATAGAACCGGCTGAAGGGCCAACGCCCTGGGTGTCGCCAATAGTGGCCGTACCAAAGAAAAACACATCAAAGATCAGAATCTGTGCCGACATGAGGATACCGAACATGGCAATTGAAAGAGAAAGACACCCGGGACCGCACCTTGACAACATGATCAGCTGCCTGACAGGAACAAGACGATTCTCGAAATTGGACTTATGCAAGGGATATAACCAGTTAGAGCTGGATCTGCAATCAAGATACATAACAACATTCTCGACACACATGGGTTTGTTCCGCTATAAACGTCTGAGCTTTGGGATATCATCAGCAGCGGAAATATTCCAAGAAACCATCAGACAAGTGATAAGGCCAGTAAAAAACAGTCTGAACTACAGTGATGACATTCTGGTATTCGGCAAGACAGATGAAGAACACAACAAGGCATTGCGAGGAGTATGCTCCCAACTAGAACAGGCTGGCCTCACACTAAATGAAGACAAGTGTGAACTATGACGAGATGAACTAGTGTTCTTTGGAAACATTTTCTCAAAAAAAGGAATGCGGCCAGATCGCAGCAAGGTAGACACATTGGAAAAAGCAAAGCCACCAAGCGATGTCGCTGAAGTCCGGTCATTCCTTGGTCTTGCCAGCTACGGTGCAAGATATATCAAAGACTTTGCGACAGTAAGTGCACCACTGCGGGAACTGACAAAACAAGGACACATTTTCGCATGGACAAAAGAGTGCAGCAAGGCCTTTGAGGAAATAAGAGAGGCCGTGACTGCCGTAGATCATCTAGCATATTTGGATCCACTGTTGTGCACCGAACTAACAGTAGACGGAAGCCCAGTAGGATTGGGGGCAATACTGGCGCAACATAGACCAGGAAAAGACTCGCCAAGATGCATAGTGGCTTATCGAAGCAAAAGCCTGTCAGACATTGAGAGAGCATACTCTCAACCGGAGAAAGAGAGCCTGGCAGTTGTGTGGGCCTGCGAACATTATCACATGTTCATATATGGGAAGCCATTCACGATAGTAACGGATCACCAAGCTCTAATCACAATCTATGGAAACCCAAACGCCAAGATACCGCCAAGAATAGAGAGGTTGGGAATAAGGCTAATTGACTATAACTTCAAAATAATACACAAGCCGGGCAAAGAACACAACCCAGCTGACTATATGTCCAGACATCCATTGCTACACAAAGCTGAGGCCACGACAATGGCAGAGGAATATTTAAACTTCATTTTGAAGCACAACACGCCAGCCTCAATAACAATGTCAGAGCTGGAACAGGAGACGAAACGAGACCCCACCATGCAAGCCATCCAGAAAGTGACCAGACAACAAAGGTGGAGGCACATAAACAACAACAGCATTCTGGATGAAGGGGTGATAAAGGAAGAACTGCTAGCATTGAAGAAGATTAATGAAGAGCTCTCAGAGACCGAAAATGGCATCCTAATGAGAGGAATAAGGATAGTGATGCCCCGCACTCTGAGAAAGCAAACAATTGAACTCGCACACGAATCACACAGAGGAATGGTGGCCACTAAGAAAATGCTGAGAGAAAAAGTGTGGTTACCGGGGCTAGACAGCATGGTTGAAGCGATTGTCATGCGATGCCACATCTGCCAGGTGATGGGGCCACCACCAAAACAGGAGCCACTTCAAATGTCTGAACTACCAAAGGCGGTGTGGACCGAATTAGCAGCAGATTTCTATGGACCACTAGAGACAGGAAACTATCTACTGGTCATCATTGATGAGTTCTATAGGTTCCCAATAGTGAGACAAGTAGCATCAACGTCAGCAAATGCAACACTATGTGTTCGCCGCATGGGGCTCGCCCCAAACACTAAAAACTGACAATGGCCCGCCATTTTCAGGGGAAGAATTCCAAAAATTCATGGAATACCTCGGAATCAGACACCGGAAGATAACGCCTCTGTGGCCACAAGCAAATGGAATGGCGGAACGATTCATGTAGACCATCAAGAAGGCAGTCCAAAGAGCAAAACTAACCCAAATATCAATAGGACAGGCACTATGTCAGATACTGAGGGACTACAGGAACAGCCCTCACAGTTCCACAGGCCGATGCCTGGCCAAACTAGTTCTAGGACGCTCGAGCAAGACCAGGCTGCCACAATTGGAAGCAATGATGAACGCAGACCGAAGTGACATAGCGATCAAAGATGGAGAAGCGAAGGCAAAAATGAAGGCCTACGCTGATCAACGGAGGCATGCCGCCAAACCAAAAATAAAAGAAGGCGACACAGTAGTAGTGTGGCAACGACAGCAGAGGAAATCAGACAGCACATTCTCGAAAGACCCGCTAACTGTGATGGAAGTAAAAGGACCGATGATAACCGCGGCGGCGGGGCGATACAACATCACAAGGAACAGTTCGCATTTCAGAGAATTGAAGACCGAAGAAGAGGAACCGTTGACAACAACCACAACGGCAGTGAAGGAAGAAGACAATGAACCAGGGAACAAAAATGACACAAGACCGAGAAGAACGTGCAAGAGACCGCAGAGACTGATTGAAGAGATGTAATGTGACCCGCTCTCTCTCTCTCTCTCTCTCTCGCTCTATCTCTCTCTCTCTCTCTCTCTCTCTATATATATCTATCTCTCTACCTCTACCCCTCTCTCTCTCTGCATTCACTAGCAGTGACCGCAGACTACATCATGGACAAAAATTTGTTTGCAACAAAGGGGAGATGTCGTGACCAGACAGCTGGGCACTAGGACCCACGGGTCAAAGGCACTGGGGAAAGGACACGGGCACCGGACACCACATCCGGCCAATGGGGCAAGGGGCAGAACACTGGGAGTGGGGACAGGGGAAGGACGCTAGTACATGAGGCTGCAAGACGAAAAGAATAAAGGTACCTGATTGAAAGCATCGAGTGTCGCGTGATCATTAGGGGGACCCTCGAAGACACTACACTCACATCTACGAGTCAGTGGCTTCGAGCAACACATCACAGAAATTCATCAGGCTTGGGTTGAATGGAGCCCCCTGCCCCATAGGGTCTACTTTATGCCCCTGCTACAAGCCTCTGTAGACCCAAGGGAGGTGGATGATTGAAGGGTGATGCTCTCCTGCTGCCAACGTAACGTGTATTTGTAAAGCGCATGTTCAACAGTAGGTATCTTGGCGCTGAATAACAGATATTTCTTGTTACCCAACGGTACTCATTTTATCGACCTCAGATGGATGAAAGGCTGAGAAGACCCGCAGGGATTTGAACCTGTGACCATGAGGTCGAACACTGGCCCGTGCAGTGGAGGCATTAGTCCACTGAGCAACCAGACCCGGCGAACCACCGTCTTCCCTGCCCGAAGGCAGTGCTTCCAAGTTTGACATCGACTCTGATAGAGCTGCTGCCTGCTTTGTGCCTGCCTTACCCTCCCATTGATAGAGGGAGTGTATGCATTCAGGAACGGAAAAGGACTAAAGCCAAAGCAGCACGGGCGCAAGGGGCGGAAAGACAGATATATTCCATATATGGGCATAGAGCCACAGAGAAAGTTGGAGGAGGGAGGCGGGTCATTAGTATTCTTTATTTTCAAAACTATTTTTTAGACGGAGGGATGATATGCGAAACAGTGGCTGGGGTAGATGGCATCATGAGAACAGAGAGTAAATCAATCTAAGTAACTGATAGTTACTTTGGACACATTCCAGTTCATCGTTTTTTAGCTCACTGTGTCACCAGAGAAAGGGAAGAACAAGATGCCAATTGGTTTATTCCTTGCAATCCAATCCAATCCAAAAATTCTTTATTTTGGTCATCTAGTTAATAAAAGATACATTGCAAATACATTTGGACATTTAAACAA
The DNA here is from genome assembly GCF_964261635.1 of Lissotriton helveticus. Lineage (NCBI taxonomy): Eukaryota > Metazoa > Chordata > Amphibia > Caudata > Salamandridae > Lissotriton > Lissotriton helveticus. The sequence goes on along the minus strand of NC_136071.1, from coordinate 548,973,660 downwards.
AAAGGGAATACAATTATAAAAACACATCATAAAAATTAATTGCCAGGATGTTCAGAACATATTTTGGAAGGAAGCCAATTCATAGTTAGGAAACACATTTCGTGGCTTGATCATAAAGCACAGTCCGTGATGTGGAAACTATTTACAATACTTACAACAGTTGTGCGTTTAACAGTTTTTTCCTGATCTGCCACATAGCAAAGATGAATTTTGCCACTGCGAAAACTATGTGGGGCAGGGTACTAGTTCTTAATACTCTGTACGCGTGCATGTGGCTCCTAAAACCCAAATTCCTGCATAGGGGGACCAGCCAATATTTCCTTGCTCTCTGGTATGCAGGACAGAAAAAGAAAAAATGTGTTTCATCTTCATTATTCCTTGCCCCGAATGTAGCAGTCCAATCTGACCTGTGGAACCACAATACTTCTGCAGGGGACAGGGGTGTAACAAAGGCCTAAACGTAGGCGTCTTTCAGCCTTTTGTTGGGCCTCACCACGTAGTGCAGCTCGAGTCCTGTTTCACAGAGAGCGATCAGTCCCACGTCTGCCCATACCTGTCTCACTTAGGGTGTCCGACTCAGACATAAGTGGCACATGACATGATTCAGTTAATCTCAGTCACAGATGGGAAACAACCATTACAACGCAACTTTTACAACGCACTACCATTACAACGAAACTTTTACAACGCAAAAACCATTACAACGCATGTATTTACAACGCATGTTTTTACAACGCAGGTACCTTTACAACGCATACCATTACAACGTAAGTATTGGTAAGTATATAATTATATTTTACATTTTATATGTTTGGGTTTTTTAAGGGGTATTTTTAGGGTTCAGGGTCAGTTTTCAGTTTTTGGGTAAAGGGGCATTTTTAGGGTTCAGGGTCAGTTTTCAGTTTTTGGGTAAAGGGGTATTTTTAGGGTTCAGGGTCAGTTTTCAGTTTTTGGGTAAAGGGGTATTTTTAGGATTCAGGGTCAGTTTTCAGTTTTTGGGTAAAGGGGTATTTTTAGGGTTCAGGGTCAGTTTTCAGTTTTTGGGTAAAGGGGCATTTTTAGGGTTCAGGGTCAGTTTTTAGTTTTTGGGTAAAGGGGTATTTTTAGGGTTCAGGGTCAGTTTTCAGTTTTTGGGTAAAGGGGTATTTTTAGGGTTCAGGGTCAGTTTTCATTTTTTGGGTAAAGGGGTATTGTTAGGGTTCAGGGTCAGTTTTCAGTTTTTGGGTAAAGGGGTATTTTTAGGGTTCAGAGTCAGTTTTTAGTTTTTGGGTAAAGGGGTATTTTTAGGGTTCAGGGTCAGTTTTCAGTTTTTAGGTAAAGGGGTATTTTTAGGGTTCAGGGTCAGTTTGGGGGTTTTGGGGTACAGGGGTATTTTTAGGGTTCAGGGTCAGTTTTGGGTTTTTGGGTAAAGGGGTATTTTTAGGGTTCATGGTCAGTTTTGGGTTTTTGGGGTACAGGGGTATTTTTAGGGTTCAGAGTCAGTTTTGGGTTTTTGAGTGAGTACATCACATGCAGCACTGGCAGTACAAGAAAAGTCAATATCTAGATGATATAGTGTCATGTGTTATCAGTATTTATTTAACACTTAATACACTAAAGAGGCTCTGCAGTACTTACCAGATGGGTGGCAAGCTCCTCTATTTACGCCATGAGTTATTCCAATCCAATCCAATCCAAAAACCTTTATTCGGATATCAATGTATCCATAAAAGTGAAACCTATGCAAGGATTAAAAATCACAATAAAATAGTTAAATATCATATCAAATTCATAATATTGCGTGCAGTAAACCGATTAGCTATATAATAAAAACAATTAAAATTACATAATCAAAATACATGTTGTTAAGAGCTAAATACAAGTATACTTCATTGGTCACGCATAGATTTGCGGGCCCCTATGGCTATTCGCGGGAAGGTACCAACACACAGGATCAATTCATCATTTCCCAATTTAAGTTTACAGGTGAGGGTGTGGAAAAGTAAATTTTGCCATGTTCTGTGTCCCTACGCCTCATCCATCATATGTTATGTGTGCATGACCAATATGCATATGTTATTCCCCATGTCTGATTAATGACGCAATTACAGTTGTGTCCACCTCTAGCATGTCATTTTCCAGTTCTCGTGAATACTACGAATATCAGGCCTATGTAAAGTTATGTTGCCACGTTTCCCAGTGTGCACGTTATTCCATTATAAAGTCCCCGTTTCCAGGCCTCAAAAGGGCCCGGACATCAGACTCAGCTCCTGTCTCCTGAAAACCACGCTGAGGAGCGATACAGCCCCCACCTGTATCCTCGACCCTTCACTTACTTCCTGCCTCGCAGTGCCCGGTGTAGCTTGGCTCTGCCTCTGAGTCTGCCAAAAGTATGTTATAGTTCCAGTTATCAGTTCAGTCCTCCTTCTGCATTCCTGAGCTACTGAACTGCATCAATAGTTTCCGTCATTGTCTAGCCTACTCGGCTCCACGTTAGAGAAATACTGTATTTAATGGTCATTTAGTATTCTTCATCACGCACTACATGTAGAATAATGCATGGTCCAGTCTTAGAATCAAGTTAGCTTTTCCCCTCATGACTTCTAGTTTATATCAACATGTTCCCTAAACATCAGATACCAGATAGGGTTTAGGTACATGTCGCTCCGACCCTCCAGACTTCAGTCTCTGCTCCTAGCACAGAGTTCGTAGCCCCCAGCTTCTCCTAGTAACACGTCATTGCCAGTTTTCGCGCACCATTAGGTTAGAGGTCCCGGCTCCTTAGGTAGCCCCCTCCAATGTTTCCGCCCATTTATGACATATTCTGTTACGTTTGCATCACATGTCTAAGTATACTCCCAGTTACACCTCTTTTTTTACTGTTATCTTTCGCGACTGCTACGCGTCACGCCTTCTGCTCCACCCACTGCTACGCCTACTGCAATGTAATGCTATGTGTTTGCGCTATGTATATAAGTCAATGTATTATTATTAAAAGTTAGCGCGCTCATCCCAGACCTAGCCCCAGCAGCTGCTGGGCCTCTTTTCCCCTGCTGGGCCCTGTCATTCTGTTCCTATGCAGGTTGTCCTGATCCTGTCCTTATGCTGTAATAAACCTGCAGAAACTCCTACTACCTCGAATCTTGACTCTTATTTATTGAGCTATCTGTTATGCTATAAGTCTAGTCAAAAATAGGGTATTATTTATTTATTTACCACATAATGGCGCCCGAACAGGGACTTGCCCTTTCCCCACGCGTCGGTGAAGCCACGCCGACCCCCTGACCCTCTGCAGTCGTGACGGAACTCTTCTGCGCAGCGGCAGATATTTCTGCTCAAGTATCCCTCAGGCCCACGGAGGAGACGGAGGAGGCGGTCCAGCATCCGAGCGAGACGGTGGAGGAACGCGGCGAGTCCCGACCAGAGCCCAAGCTGAGAGTCCAAGGTCCGAGGTATCCGGAGGCCCACCCGTAACTGAAGTCCGAAGTTCGTCGTCCGTCGTCCAGTCCAGTCCGAGGCCTTCCGTTCCGTGCTGCCCGGTGAGTACCATTGCTGGGGTAGTATCTAGACAGGACCAATCTAAATTGACTCCTGGTCCGTGGGTTGGTGGTGCCCAGACTCACAAACGAAGTGTTCACCTAGGTGGATACGGGTCTTGATGCGTTCCTTTATGGGACCGGTATGTTCCGTACTGTTACAGCAGTGCATCCAGTAACTCTAGTCTGTTCCGTTCTCGAGAAAATTCTTGTATTTCTGCTCTCAGTATTCCAGGTAATATTCTGTTCGAACTGTTATTTATAAATGTTCTTCATGTATCTTACTGTTGTGGTATGAGTGCGATGTGATTTCGTGTTTTTTTGTGTATTGTATTGTGTCCAGATTACAGTTCAGTCATGCCTATATTTTCCAAATTACGTCAGTTAAAAACTAGAAAAGGTCTATTAGAGGAAGCGGTTCCTGTCCCGCCTAGGGACAGTCCAGGTCATTTTATGTATCAGAAACATGGCATAAGCGCCATAATGTATCTAGATTTATGGGTAGAGTATACCAAACAGTTAGAAGAAAAGTATAGATGGCCCGTATCGGGTACATGGGATGCCGAATGTATCATGCGAGTAGAAGAAGCATTATGGAAAAAGAAAGCCAGACAGTCACAGAAAGATGCCATCGAGTTATGGCGTAAGGAAGCGCATAGAAGAACGGAAAAGGAAGTCAGAAAGCTAGAGTTAAGTAGAGAATCCCAAGAACGAGCCCAAGAAAGAGAATTAATCGAGATAGGTGAACAAGTCAAAGTCGAACAGTCAGACAGACAGAGGCATGCCCTCATTAGGGGTATGTATCCTCTCCTTGCCGAAGGTTTGCCAAAAGCGACCCCAGAGGCATCCAGTAATTTCCCGCCACCATTAGTTCCGACCAAGCTACGTCATAAACAGACCGCAGCTGATATTTTTATTTCGTCCTATTTGGACGACACAGTCCCCGAATATGCAAATCCTGTCCGCGCTCCGCCAGTCCCTGTAAACCAGGTAATTCATGCTCTTCCAGACACCGGGTTGCCCTTAACAGCTCCCCCGGCCCAGTCCGCCATACAAGTACAATTACCGACCCTGCCAGGACGAAGAATGTCAGTCGACGATTCTAGTATAGGGGCCGCGGGAGGAGGTCTCCCTCAAACCCCGCCGCCACACAAGCGTTTATCAGCACTCGAATTACATGCTCAAGCGTCACAGCGTACTCCTAAAAGTAATAAGTCTGTCACAGAAATCAGACAAGCCCTTAACGAATGTGTCTATGACGCAGTCCCAGCCGAGTATAATATGGTTTTATATTCCGTACGTGTAAGGAGAGTGACCGAGTATCTAGTCACCTTACCGAATATGAAAGAAGATCTAGACAGAATATATCGTTTCATCCGTACAGGGGATGATCCAGAAAGTATTGGCGAGATTATGTCTCAAAGGAAAGCCGAGATTCAGCTCATGATATTAAAGTTCCTGATCAATTGTCTAATAAGAGAGCAAGATTACCCGTCTAAAGATCCCGCCGAAATGAGAATCCTGACAAGGTGGAGTGATAATATAGCCGAGGGTAAGCACAAGACCGTCAGTGCCATGGAGAGTATGTACAAGAAAATCCGTAAAGAAATAATAAGGTTACACGAACAGCGTAAAGCAGCACAAGTAAGCGAGAAAGAAAGTATCTCTGATCCTGAAGAGGAAGAGAACGAGAATCCCGCCAGAATAGCGTATGTAGGAAAATCCAGATTTCCAGATCGCCATTTACGCCTAGAACACAAGTCTATTTGTCATCATTCAGCGCCAGAACAAGGTTCCCTAGAACAAGTATTTCAAGCTACCGATCACATTCTGAAATCACGAATCGGTTACAGTGAATTAAGTACCATGCATGAACAAGAACTAGCCCGATCAGCAGTCCGATGGATTACTGATTCTACCACTTTTCCAGACGAAATAGTGGCACAAATGTTTCTGAAACTGCCCCCAGCCGAGCAACGACTGGTGGGTATGTATATGATTCAGCACCTCATTACTCTGTATGAGGGTCAACATTCTGATCCAGGCCCGTTGCACGATGTCCTGAACGAGTTACTCCAGTATAGATGGAGAGGTTTAGGTACCGATTTAATAAGTGTCATTCTAGAACAGCGTCACAAATATAGAACGTTCCTGAACCCACACTTTGTTCATGTCTCACCCCCAGAAAGTAAATCGTTTTACATAGACAGACAGAATCCGTTACGAGAAGTCCACCCAGTCCAAGGGGCGGGTGGCGTAATGCAACGAGTGTTTGTAAACACTCCAATATCAAAGATGGAACTTCTTGAAATGAAGAAATTAATTCCCTGTCATGACAAAGATCCAGCAGGGTTCCATAGAGAATTAAAAGACATGCTCCGTATGGGAGAATACACTTACCCAGATATCATTAAAATGTTAAAGGTCCTGTTACCCGCAGGGGTATATGAAAAGTTAAAAGAAAAAGAATGGGAGGTGGGAGAGAAAAAGATCGATTGGGCAGCTCTAGAAGCTGAAGACAAGGCACGAGTACCAGGTACCGGTCTTGGAGATAAATGTAAAGAATTACCAGAATTATTGATTCAAGTTTTACCCAGATTATTGACAACGAGAAAAGAAGACTGGGATGCAATCTCAGCCTGTAAACAGAAACAAGATGAAGACATTAGTGATTTTTATTCTAGATTTGAGAAATGTTTCAGTATTAATAGTGGTCTCAAGACAAGTAGTGAGTCATACCCTCATCTTTTCGTTACCAAATTAGTCGAGAATTCAAGTCCACAAATTAAAAATCGAGTTTTGAAAGTCGAAAGCACCTGGCAAGCAAATACTCCGTCCCAGATGCTCCAGATGCTCCAGTACCACCAGAATAGAATCAGAGAAGAGCAAGAACACGAAAGAAAACGTATGAAAGACACGAAAATGAAGGTGCTAGTTGCACAATCTGTTCCTCAAGACAGTCAGAAGAGGGGTCCGAATCAAGCCAGTCATTCTGCAGCTCCCGTTAAAGGGAACTGCAATTATTGTAAACAGCCAGGTCATTTTATAAACGAGTGTGCAGTTCTGAAACATAACATAGCTACTGGTAAAACTAAAGAAAGACCACGTCCGCCTAGACAAGAACAAGTTTCACAGATTCCTCAGTCACCGAATGCACAACAGACAGTTACAGCACCGCAGCCTATTGCTGCAACACAGCACGTTACATCGCAGATGTATCAGTATGCGCAGTCTGAGTATCCAGAGTACCAGCCATATTCATGAAACAGCCTAGAGAGGGAGGTAGGCTTGCCTCTCATCGAGATACCTGTAGATCAAGAAGGTCCCTATGTTCACAGTCAAGTATTAGGGAAAGACAGAAAGTTTTTGATCGATACAGGGGCAAGTAGGACCACAATTAATCATGCCGAAGTTCCAGGGGCTCCGCTCTCAGGCTCAAGAAATGTTTCCCTTGGATTTTCAGGAAAACCAATAGTTAATGAGATATCTAAGCCAGTCACTCTAGAAGTAGGTCCATTGTCCCGCACTACTGATCTGTTACTTACTAAGTCATGTCCAGAAAATCTATTAGGTATTAAGACACTGAAAGAATTAGGTGCAGTTATTTGCTGTTCCCCAGAGGGAATACGTCTGTTCCTACGTGACTTTAAGGGTCACTATGTATTACGAGATTTTGATTCAAGATTGTCTAATGTTCCACAGCATTTATGGGCGCAAGGTCCAACTGATGTAGGTTACATGCAAATCACACCCCATCGTGTGACTCTCAAGCCAGGTGTAGTGTTACCCCGAATCAGACAGTACAGATTGCCACCTGAGGCTGTAGCAGCCTTATCCAAAATTATTGACGAGCTCATGGCTCAAGGAGTAGTTGTAGAAACTGACTCCAATATATGTAATTCTCCGATCATTCCAGTCATGAAACGTACTGATCCGAATGCACCCCCAGTATATCGATTAGTGATTGATTTACGAGAGCTTAATAAATGTATTATTCCTCAGTACCCAGTTGTCCCAGACATCTCATCCCTGTTAACTGCTATTGATTCCGAAGCCATGTTTTTCACTGTCATTGACCTCAAGAATGCATTTTTTAGTGTTCCAATTCATCCAGACAGCCAGTTTCTTTTCGGATTTTGTTTAAATGGAAGGAGCTATATGTTTACACGCGCTCCTCAAGGTTTCACAGAAAGTCCTAGTATTTATAGTCAAGCACTTAAGAGACAACTAGACAACATTCACATGCCAACTGACACTGCCCTGCTCCAGTATGTCGATGATCTACTGATCACAGCCCGTTCTGAACGTGACTGCGAGCGAGCATCCCTTACAGTTCTGTATTTCCTTGCCGAGATGGGGCACAAAGTGTCACCTTCGAAGCTTCAATTCTGTGTCCAGCAAGTGGTATACTTAGGACACTTGCTGTCCAAGAGGGGTAGGCAGTTGACACCAGACCGTATCCAGTTAATAGCGAGTCTTCCCCAGCCCAGAACCCAGAAGGAGGTACGTGCCTTTATCGGCCTTACTTCTTATTGTAGACAATGGATTCCCCAGTATGCATTTCTAGCCAAGCCACTGATACAGTTAACGACACAGGAGGCAGCCGTATCGACTGTCCTCCCTTGGACATCTGACCATACACTTAGTTTCAACGAGTTAAAGAAAGCCCTATGTCAAGCTCCAGTTCTAGCTACACCGAACTACAGTAAGCCTTTTACACTTTTCGTTACTGAACGCGAAGGTACAGCATTATCTGTTCTCACACAAGATCAAGCAGGACAATACAAGCCCTGTGCTTATTTTTCGAGCACATTAGATCCAGTCGCCCAGGCGTTGCCTGCGTGCCTCAAGTCAGTTGCAGCCACAGCACTAGCTATCAGACAAAGTGATTCCATAGTTTTAGGACATTCCCTGACAGTACAAGTCCCACATTCAGTAGAAGTTCTTTTAAACCGAACACAAACTCAGCACTTGACAATTGCACGTTTGACAGGTTATGAATTAACACTGTTCCAGCCACACATAGATATTAGACGCTGCAACGTTCTGAATCCTGCTACACTGTTACCATCAGTTAATTCAAATCTAGACCCACATGACTGTGTGGAAGTAATTAACATTACGACAAAGCCAAGACAAGACCTGACAGACATTCCGTTATCAGATCCCGACCTGACACTTTATGTAGATGGTTCATGTATGAGAACTAGCACAGGAGAACTAGTCGCCGCGTATGCAGTGACTACTGACACTGAAGTTATCAAGACACACCGTATTGACACCCTGTCCGCTCAAGCAGCAGAGCTAGTCGCTCTGACACAAGCCTGTATACATGCCAAGAACCTGAAAGTTAATGTTTACACAGATTCACGTTACGCATTCGGAGTTGTACACGACTTCGGAGTGCTCTGGCAGGAGAGAGGTTTCATGACTTCTCATGGAACCAAGATTCAGCATGGTCTCCTTATTCAAGCCCTGTTAGATGCCATACATTTACCGACATCTATTGCTATCATGAAATGCAAAGCACATACGAAAGTTACTGACATTATTTCCCAAGGTAATGATCTAGCAGACCGCACAGCCAAGCTTACAGCACAGACTCCAGACATTCCAGTTAATCAGACACATACTCCAGATCTGACTACCTGCATGACGGTTAAGGACCCTACACAAGATGTCATAGATATCCAGTTACATGCTACTCCCTCTGAAATCAAGAAATGGTCTGAACAAGGAGGGGTTCAGACAGATCAAGGATGGTTAACGAAGGGTAGAGCCACATGGTTTCTCCCCGACTCTATGGTTCAAGTCATTATCAATACCGCACATAGTCCAGCACATTTAGGAGAAAAAGCTATGTTAGACAGTATCCAGAATATTTGGTTCAACAAGCATTTACGAGCTGCAGCCAAGCAGAAAGTCCGTACCTGTATGATATGTTGTCAGTTTAATCCAGGTAAAAGTGTCCCGGTGGAACAAGGTGGTTTCCAGCCCCCTGACCACCCTTTTGAGGTCCTCCAGATGGATTATATTCAAATGGAGCGATGTCGAGGTTTCAAGTATGTCCTTGTAGTTGTATGCGCTTTGTCCAGGTGGACAGAAGCATATCCAGTCCCAGATTACACAGCCGCGACCACTGCTAAGCAGTTGGTTCGTGAATTCTTCCCTAGATATGGACTCCCTAGAGTCGTATATTCCGATAACGGTCAGCCATTCTCATCCGAACTCATGAAACACGTTTCCCTTCTGTTAGGGTACCAGTGGAAGTTCCATTGTGTACGCCATCCTGAAGCAGCCGGTCTGGTCGAGAGACATAATCAGACCCTGAAAATCCGCATTGCAAAAGTCTGTAAAGACAAAGGTGTGGACTGGTTAATAGCTCTGCCAGTCGCTTTATTTTATATGCGCATGGTCGCACATTCCAGATCAGGTCTGTCCCCGTATGAGGTCGTATTCGGCCGCCCCCCTAACATGTGGGGTACTCCTAGACCCCGAAGTATTACTGATGTTTCATGTAATATGCTGACAGATTACCTAGCTTCCTTGATGTCTGCCCTCAACTCATGTCGTTCACAGGTTGCTGCCGCATTTCCAGACAATACCGAGGTGGCACCGCACGAGATCGTTCCAGGCTCCTTAGTGATGATCAGAAATTTCGACAGATCAAGTCCGCTGGAACCACGTTGGAAGGAGCCACGTCAGGTCCTCTTGACCACCCGTACTGCCGTCAAGTTGGAAGGCAGGAAGGGGTGGGTCCACCTTTCTCATGTAAAACTTTTCAAAGGATTGAAATCAGCCTCCAAAAACATATCTAAAAACATTTCCCAGGATTCGAAGGATTGCCAGAACATTGTTTTAAAGGACTGTCCCGCACAAGACATTATTACAACCCCTCCCTTGTTAGAGAAAACTCCGCAACAGGAGTATAAGCTCAAATTAAGGTCTAGTAAAATAAGTCAGTCAGTTTGATTGTATAAGTCCTCCCCTAGGTGAAACGGTTAGACTGTTTCTGACATGTATAAAATAGACCCCCATAGTGAGAGAGTCAGTCGAAGTTCACTTCAATGTATCGTTTTTCTGAGTTTCATATTATTCATCAGCATTATGATTTCCTGCACCAGCTATGCGTTCTATCTGTATTGTCCAGTTCCTCATGTAAATATGTCTGCTAATGCTACAGTAGAGCACACGTTTAGTGATCTGCCTCCTCACGAATATTCATACCGCCTCGCTATGCGCAACAACACATTTATCCGTATGTTACATTATTCACACCAGACCAGCAATGCCACTAATTGTTGGGTGTGTGGTCGACTCCCCCCTTTCCAGACACCGAAGGGAGTTCTGCCACTCTTTCCTTATCCATTCTCACATAATGGTTCGTGTGGAGCATGGTCCACGTTAACGTCATCCTCAACAGATATGTTTTTTCTTAACAGTACATGTTTTCCAGACAAGCAAGGTCTCCCCCACAGAACAGGTTTAGATCTAGAAAATGAAGTATATAATTTAGGTAATTATTCGTCGAATTTCATGGTCCTGAATGTTCAGTCGGATACTACTCCAGACTTACCTGCTATTTCAGTACTACCAGTCAAAGGCGAATTATGTGTCCGTAGTTATGGTTCTGTACATGTAGGTCATAGTGAATGTACTACTGTTATCAAGTATAGTGACAGTGGGAAATCTGTTTTCAAAGCTTCACGTCATTATGTCCGTCTGCCCCTCGATTGGGAGGGAACCTGTTACATTGCCTTCCTACTGCCACCTGTTTTCCTAGCCCCATCTGATTACCATAGAAACACACATCTAGTACACATTAGACATAGAAGGGAGTCCCCAATTGTCGATTATACTGAAACTACTCTAGAACAGTATACAGATTTCAATAAAGGTTTCTTCTTCTTTATAGGACCTGTCCAGAATAGTAAACTGATCCGTAGGTTAACAAGGACCCTTGAAGCTGTAGTAAATGAGACTGCCTCTGCTCTAGGTAATCTAACCGAAGAACAATCTGCTATGAGATTTGTCGTTTTGCAAAATCGTCTCGTCCTTGACGTCATACTGGCCGATAGGGGCGGGGCCTGTAGAGTCATCGGATCTAGTTGCTGCATTTTCATTCCAAATAACGCGCCGTCTGTTTATTCAGCTATAACCAGACTCCATAAAATTGCCCATCTGTTACATCAAGATCCAGGCACCTGGACATGGTCCGGTTGGTTCTGGAATATAATTTCCGCATGGGGATGGAAAGTCCTGTCTTTTCTAGGTATTGCAGTAGCGATCATATTTAGCTGCTGCCTCTGTATACAATGTGGCCCTGCGATTTGCAGTATGTGTGCTACCTCTTGTACTCCTAGTCCCAAGCCCCGTTCTAAATCCCGTTCCAAGACAATTCGAGACGAGCAAATGATACTGTATGAAATGATAGATGGTATCATGACAATTGATGTTTCCTGATGGAAACGTAGTGACAAGGAGGGAATGTGGAAAAGTAAATTTTGCCATGTTCTGTGTCCCTACGCCTCATCCATCATATGTTATGTGTGCATGACCAATATGCATATGTTATTCCCCATGTCTGATTAATGACGCAATTACAGTTGTGTCCACCTCTAGCATGTCATTTTCCAGTTCTCGTGAATACTACGAATATCAGGCCTATGTAAAGTTATGTTGCCACGTTTCCCAGTGTGCACGTTATTCCATTATAAAGTCCCCGTTTCCAGGCCTCAAAAGGGCCCGGACATCAGACTCAGCTCCTGTCTCCTGAAAACCACGCTGAGGAGCGATACAGCCCCCACCTGTATCCTCGACCCTTCACTTACTTCCTGCCTCGCAGTGCCCGGTGTAGCTTGGCTCTGCCTCTGAGTCTGCCAAAAGTATGTTATAGTTCCAGTTATCAGTTCAGTCCTCCTTCTGCATTCCTGAGCTACTGAACTGCATCAATAGTTTCCGTCATTGTCTAGCCTACTCGGCTCCACGTTAGAGAAATACTGTATTTAATGGTCATTTAGTATTCTTCATCACGCACTATATGTAGAATAATGCATGGTCCAGTCTTAGAATCAAGTTAGCTTTTCCCCTCATGACTTCTAGTTTATATCAACATGTTCCCTAAACATCAGATACCAGATAGGGTTTAGGTACATGTCGCTCCGACCCTCCAGACTTCAGTCTCTGCTCCTAGCACAGAGTTCGTAGCCCCCAGCTTCTCCTAGTAACACGTCATTGCCAGTTTTCGCGCACCATTAGGTTAGAGGTCCCGGCTCCTTAGGTAGCCCCCTCCAATGTTTCCGCCCATTTATGACATATTCTGTTACGTTTGCATCACATGTCTAAGTATACTCCCAGTTACACCTCTTTTTTTACTGTTATCTTTCGCGACTGCTACGCGTCACGCCTTCTGCTCCACCCACTGCTACGCCTACTGCAATGTAATGCTATGTGTTTGCGCTATGTATATAAGTCAATGTATTATTATTAAAAGTTAGCGCGCTCATCCCAGACCTAGCCCCAGCAGCTGCTGGGCCTCTTTTCCCCTGCTGGGCCCTGTCATTCTGTTCCTATGCAGGTTGTCCTGATCCTGTCCTTATGCTGTAATAAACCTGCAGAAACTCCTACTACCTCGAATCTTGACTCTTATTTATTGAGCTATCTGTTATGCTATAAGTCTAGTCAAAAATAGGGTATTATTTATTTATTTACCACAAGGGCATCAGTTAGTTTGATAGGTGACAATTTTTTAAAGAATGAAATTAGCAGCCATTGTGCATATCTTGTGTAATATTTGCAGAAAAATAGAAAATGACATAGTATTTGTCCACTATAGCCATCGGATTGGCATGGCAGGGAATCACATTTTGCCTTATACCCAAGGGGAAAACAGAGCAAATATCTTATGGTCCCAGCTCTTAAACGAAAGGAATAGTCCTTTCTCCCAGTTCGACATCGGTAGGGTGATGTAGCTAGGCAAATAATGTTCGGTTTGCTCAATGAGTATACATTTTGCAACAGTTTGTTTCTTTGATTCCCTCTCAAATCTTTCCTCTCTACAAAGTGCATACAGTGCTGACCTAAGGACTTTTTTATCAACAGTCTCAGCTGTGTTTGGGTTGACAAACAATCCTTCAAATGTAACACTTTCCAAACTCTTAGTAATCCCAGCAAGCCATGGAATATCCATCCCTTTCTCACAGCTAATACAATCTTCTATTATCGCCCTTGTGAGGGATGCTGTGGGGTTTGTCATTATGGCTAACCAGAACAGTGCAGGGCGTGCCCTTACAAAATCTTCAATGTACCTTAATTTTAGTTCACTGTGACATATGTACCGAGGAGTAGAGATTGGTGCACGCAAGAGTTTCCTGCAGAATCTATTTTCCTCTCATTGGACACTAGAATTTTTAGCAATGCCCCAAACCTCTGGGCCATAAGTGGCTATTGGTAAGCACTGTGACTTAAAAATCTTTAAAATCGCTGGGATTGCCCCTGATCTTTTTAAGCGGGGAGACTGAGGATTGAGGTAAAGGCCTTTGAGAACTTGTTCTTACAATATGCCATGTGTTCGAATCAGGTGCCGTTAGCAGCAAAGACCATCCCCAGGTAGGGAAAGTGGCAGTGCAAGTTAATTTTTGGTCTCCCACAGTGATAGAGCTTAGGGGATATTTCCTTGGCCCATAGGACATTATGAATGATTACCTAAAGTTGGTACATAGGTCTAAATCAGACATAAAATTTGTGAATCCTCATACTAAAGTGCGTAGTGCATTTGGTGTACGTCCAATTAAAATCACATCATCTGCATATAAAAGCACTGGGAGAGTTCTACCTTTAATTCTAGGGTCGTCGTCAGTGAATGGGATTTGTGCAGGTTATTTATGAAAATAATAAAAAGGAGGGAGGCTAGGACGCACCCCTGCCTAACTCCTCTACCAACACTGATGTCATTGGACACCTCACCCCCATCACCGATCCTGACTCCTTAAGGTACCTATGCAGATAGGCCAGAAATAAACAAGGGCCTCATCCAAGCCGTAAGCTAGGAGAATGGACCATAAGTGAGACCTATTAACAAAGTCGAAGGCGGAGGTCAGGTCCATAAAAGCAAGATAAAGTGGCGAGTGCTATGCTATGGTATACTTCCCAATGATCAAATTAAGATTTAAACACTTCTCATTAGTGCCAACTTTGCTCCTAAAGCCTAGTTGGCATTGTTCTAAAATGTGATTGTCCACAGCCCAAATTAACATTTTATTATATAAAACTATGCCTAAGATTTGAAGGGTGTTGTCTATTAAAGAGATCGGCCTATAACAGCCAGGTTGCAAGCGATCACCCTTTTTAAAAATTGTGACAATGATGCTAGTGGTCAACGTCTTTGGCAGTGGGGCGTTAATTAAGTTGTTGAAAACATTTAGCAGCCATGGGGCCCAAGAATCGGGTTTATGTTTAATGCGGTCGATGGGTAGCCCATCAGGGCCAAGGGATTTGTTGCCCACCCTCTGGCGTATTCCCTCCTCGACCCCTGTTCTCGATATTGAGACCCCATATAGGACCGTATGGTTATAAAGGTCAGTTTCCAAAGCAGGCGCTGAGTAAATTGCAGAAAATTAACTTTCCCAGGTTGCACTGGTTATGTTGCAGCTTATGGAGGTTAATAGCTGCCCCTTTGTTCCAGCAGTCCAGAATATATTCCCATTTCTTAAGCTAGCGGCATTGACAGTAGTCCTTCCTACCTTTTGGCAATGGCTCGCTTATACATCATCCTTAAAGACTTGACAAATTAGTTGCTCCTTGGGCTATGTGACAGGGCCTTATGTAGCTTACTGTTGGCCGCTGAGCACTCACAATTAAACCATCTAGGTTCTTGTTGTAATGGGAGAATAGCCTTGGACAACAAGGATTTAATGGCACCACAAAGTTTAGTAACAGCAATAATTGCCTCGGGACGTGGGTCTTGAGCCTCCAAACAGAGGTTAATGAGGCTCAGGTTTTACCTGACCATTGTACTAAATAAGTCAGTATTATTAACACGCCGCTATAACAGTCTGAGGTTATCTGTGGACTGTGATAAATTCCTGGCACCACATTCTATATTAGGTGTTGGGGCAGGGGATAATCTTAATACTATTTGAATTGGGTTGTGGTCCCCAAAAGTTGTGGCCATAATTTCTGCTTTCAGCAGGCTGGCATCTAAAACAGGAGAGATAAAAACAAAATCAATTGTAGATGAGCCGCGCCTCCCTCTAAATGTTGGTTCTGGGGAAACGTTATCTTTTGTGACAGCCGCAATCTCCATGACATTGGTTAGATTATGATTATTCAAGTGGTCCACTAACTCCATGCCCCTTTGACATTTTTGTCCGTTGCTATGTCCCTGTTTACTTGGCCATAGTTGAGGCAGATCGGTGTTAAAATCGCCACCTTGGCAGATTTCGGTTGACTTAAAACAGTCTTTGGATTTTTGGATAGATGCAATAAAATTAAATACATTTACAAAATTTACATTTGGTATGGAATGTAAATCATTATTATAAAAGTTAATTAAGAAGAAATAACCCCCCTGTTGAACATTATAGCTTGGTAATTGTTATTGTTTGTATATATAGTTTTAATGGTGCTACCTGCAGCAATGTTAACTCAAATCGATAACCCCCCAAATGGTCGACCATGCTTGGGGGATGTAGCTAGGATGTTATGACATTCGAACCCCTCGATAAATAAATCTTGTGTAGGCCATGTTTCTTGGAACAGGAGAATATCCTGCTCTTTAATAAAGTGTAACCAATTGGGTAGATGGAGCTTAGAATGCAACCCTGTGACATTGCAGCTTAAGATGCGAAGGTATATGAGCTGGCGAGCTTGTTTGCTGGGGGGAGGCATAATGGCCCATTAACGAGATCAGAGCATTTCTTGGAGGGCAATAGTCAGTCTTGGGTGTCCAATCCAGACAGGGCCTGAAACCTATTAGAGGTGTGGGGTTAAGGGGTCTCATTGTGGCTGGGGCCGTAGTTTGGTTTGTAAAAGTAACCAAGAGGTAATGCACATATATTGGTGCTATTAAGTGTAGTGGGATCGCATGCTCCTAGTGGCTGTCTCACCAAGGGTGGTCTACGGAAATTGATTACAATATAGCCCCCTACAATGTTCTTTGTGGATGCACCGACTCACCCAACTCTACGCACCTTAATAATATCATTCATTCCAGATGGGTGAAACGTCCTATGCCTCGATAGCCAATCCACGTATTTATTGCGTTGTTGGACCCATGACTCGTGCTGATCCCTCTTTAGAGTTGGTACGCCTGCCTGCACCAGAACATAAGGGCAGGCGGCAGGTGGCAAAACTCAGGATTTTCTTTTTTTTT